>NC_086098.1:123650810-124250810 GCF_963921235.1 Mobula hypostoma
CCCATTCCTGCCCTGTGTGTGTGTTTGAGAGACCCACACTCTTCCCCCCCCATGTGTGTGTCTGTGTGTGTGTGTGTGTGTGTGTGAGACTCACACTCATTCCTGCCCTGTGTGTGTGTTTGAGAGACCCACACTCTTCCCCCCCGTGTGTGTGTGTGTGTGTGTGTGTGTGTGAGACCCACACTCTTCCCCCGTGTGTGTGTGTGTGTGTGTGTGTGTGTGTGTGTGTGTGAGACTCACACTCTTCCCCCGTGTGTGTGTGTGTGAGACCCACACTCTTCCCCCGTGTGTGTGTGTGTGTGTGTGAGACTCACACTCATTCCTGCCCTGTGTGTGTGTTTGAGAGACCCACACTCTTTCCCCCCGTGTGTGTGTGTGTGTGTGTGTGTGTGTGTGTGTGTGTGAGACTCACACCCATTCCTGCCCTGTGTGTGTGTTTGAGAGACCCACACTCTTCCCCCACATGTGTGTGTGTGTGTGTGTGTGTGTGTGTGTGTGTGTGTGTGTGTGTGTGTGTGAGACCCATACTCTTCCCCCGTGTGTGTGTGTGTGTGTGAGACTCACACCCATTCCTGCCCTGTGTGTGTGTTTGAGAGACCCACACTCTTCCCGCCAATGTGTGTGTGTGTGTGTGTGTGTGTGTGTGTGTGTGTGTGTGTGAGACCCACACTCTTCCCCCGTGTGTGTGTGTGTGAGACCCACACTCTGCCCCCCATGTGTGTGTGTGTGTGTGTGTGTGACCCACACTCTTCCCCCGTGTGTGTGTGTGTGTGTGTGTGTGTGTGAGACCCACACTCTTCGCCCCCGTGTGTGTGTGTGTGTGTGTGTGTGTGTGAGACCCACACTCTCCCCCCCATGTGTGTGTGTGTGTGTGTGTGTGTGAGACCCACACTCTTCCCCCCCCGTGTGTGTGTGTGTGTGTGTGTGAGACTCACACTCTTCCCCCGTGTGTGTGTGTGTGTGACTCACACCCATTCCTGCCCTGTGTGTGTGTTTGAGAGACCCACACTCTTCCCCCCCCCGTGTGTGTGTGTGTGTGTGTGTCTGTGTGTGTGTGTGTGTGTGTGTGTGTGTGTGTGAGACCCACACTCTTCCCCCGTGTGTGTGTGTGTGAGACCCACACTCTTCCCCCCCCCGTGTGTGTGTGTGTGTGTGTGTGTGTCTGTGTGTGTGTGTGTGTGTGTGTGTGTGTGTGAGACCCACACTCTTCCCCCGTGTGTGTGTGTGAGACTCACACTCTTCCCCCGTGTGTGTGTGTGTGTGTGTGTGTGTGTGAGACCCACACTCTTCCCCCCCATGTGTGTGTGTGTGTGTGTGTGTGTGTGTGTGAGACCCACACTCTTCCCCCCCCGTGTGTGTGTGTGTGTGTGTGTGTGTGAGACCCACACTCTTCCCCCGTGTGTGTGTGTGTGTGTGTGTGTGTGTGTGTGTGAGACGCACACCCATTCCTGCCCTCTGTGTGTGTTTGAGAGACCCACACTCTTCCCCCCCCGTGTGTGTGTGTGTGTGTGTGTGTGTGTGTGTGAGACCCACACTCTTCCCCCGTGTGTGTGTGTGTGTGTGTGTGTGTGAGACTCACACTCTTCCCCCATGTGTGTGTGTGTGTGTGTGTGTGTGTGTGTGTGTGAGACCCACACTCTTCCCCCCGTGTGTGTGTGTGTGTGTGTGAGACCCACACTCTTCCCCCGTGTGTGTGTGTGTGTGTGTGTGTGTGTGTGTGACCCACACTCTTCCCCCCCGTGTGTGTGTGTGTGTGTGTGTGTGAGACCCACACTCTTCCCCCCATGTGTGTGTGTGTGTGTGTGTGAGACCCACACTCTTCCCCCCCATGTGTGTGTGTGTGTGTGTGTGTGAGACTCACACTCTTCCCCCCCGTGTGTGTGTGTGTGTGTGTGTGTGTGTGTGTGTGTGAGACTCACACTCTTCCCCACCCTGTGTGTGTGTGTGTGTGTGTGTGTGTGTGTGTGTGTGTGTGTGTGTGTGAGACTCACACCCACTCCTGCCCTCTTGTACTGAGCTGTGTGAATCTGTGTGATCAGTGGTTAAAAGCCGAGTGGGTAATTATGTACAGTACTTCACCAGGACAGTAATTGAGTTAATTAGATTTGTTTCCTTGCCAGCAATACTCAGAGGCCAACTACAAGACTGCTCAGCTAGGGGTGTAGAAGCCAACAGCTTCCTTGTCATTCAATGCAAAGAATTTAATCTCCGGACTTCCAGAGCTCAGCATGGCAACAGAGTGCCCTCAGTAGGGGAACAACACCTTCTTCCAGGCCAGCCTGGGAGCAGAGCGAGGCTCACCAGTATGTCGAACACTTACTACAAACTGACAATTACTCTAAAGACAGGCTAAGCACACACAAAACCATTGGCTGTTCCCAGTCCTCCCAGAAGCCACAAAGTTTAGAAACGATAACGGTTACCTTCCCTTGAGCTGACTGTGTATAGCTGCAGCTCGGTCACAGCCTTTTGCTTTCCCTGCTGTAGAAAGCCGAGCAGGAACTGGGGGGCGGCGCAGAGGCCCAGTTGGTCGGGCCTCTGTCTCACAGCCATGGTGAGCCAGGTTCGACCCTGACCTCGGGCACTGTCTGTTTGGAGTTTGCACACTCTCCCACATCGCAAGGATTGGTGGTCAACTGTAAATTGCCTCTGGTGTATGGTGAGGGGGTAGAATGTGGGGAGAATAAAATGGGATTCCAGTAAACGGGTGGTTGAAGGTCAGAATGCACTTGATGGAATGAAAGGCCTGTTTCCTTGCAGTACAAATTTGAGTCAGGGCTGGACCTACAGAAGGAGATGAGAAGGGGCTTATCCTTATCCTTATTGTAACACAGAAGCCATTCAGCCCACTAGGTCCCAGCTAGCCCCCATCCGAGGAATCCCACCAGTAACAAACCCTCACCTTCGTCTCTCTTCCACTCTCCTCCCCAATTCTCCTGGTCGCCCACCCACCCTAGGGCTAGCTTCCTGCGGCCAGTTTAATGTGCCAACGCAGCATTGGGATGTGGGAAGTAGCAGGCAGGAATACACGGGGTTACAGGGTCAGCCTGCTAATTCTGTACAGGCGCTGAGGATTGGACTGCAGTCCTTGCAACAGCACTAACAGGCCGAATCCCTCCTCCCCATTTCCTTCGAGTGCCAGGATCATCATCGAGTCCAAGGAACTGGATGACATCTCATCAAGATCCTGACCGCTCATTATTTTGAGCATGAAATTGTCATCACAGAGCACAGAAACAGGCCCTTCAGCCCATCAAATACATGCTGACCATCAAGCACCTCTTGCTGGATTAATACTTCTCATTAACCGCTGATATTAATCACTATTTGTTGCAAATTGGCTCCATTTAAGATGCCAAGAGAAGAAGGAACATCATGGCCAGACTACATTGAGGAACCAGTGCCTCGAGCGACATTTATGGGGAGAGGGGTGAGGAATCGTTGACATTTCTTGATGAAATCTTGCCTTATGTGTCCATAGTGGTCACACCATCTTCACTGTCACTTGGTACTATTTAAATTCCCCGGACTGTGTTGTTCCAACATAATTTTTAAATTGAAAGAAGGACTGTTAATTCGCAATGTTCTTCAAAATCTTTTTTAAACGAGTTCATACTTAACTTACTGCAAAAGACCACACAAAAAAGGACTTAATGTGGGGAGTCCTGGGATCTGTGAGAAAGGAACTGATGTGGGAATATTCCAGGCAGCTCGATGTTCAGTCCGGACATCGAGCTCTTTGAGGGAATGGTGACAAGTGATACTCCAGCAAGGAGGAAAGGCAAGCGAGGCAGGCCGATTGTTGGGTGATTGGGTGAAGATGGGGTGGAGGGGAGGGAGGGTGATTGGGTGAAGATGGGGTGGGAGGGGAGGGAGGGTGATTGGGTGAAAATGGGGTGGGAGGGGAGGGAGGGTGATTGGGTGAAGTTGGGGTGGGAAGAGAGGGAGGGTGATTGGGTGAAGATGGGGTGAGAGGGGAGGGAGGGTGATTGGGTGAAGATGGGGTGGGAAGAGAGGGAGGGTGATTGGGTGAAGATGGGGTGAGAGGGGAGGGAGGGTGATTGGGTGAAGATGGGGTGGGAAGAGAGGGAGGGTGATTGGGTGAAGATGGGGTGGGAGGGGAGGGAGGGTGATTGGGTGAAGATGGGGTGGGAAGAGAGGGAGGGTGATTGGGTGAAGATGGGGTGGGAGGGGAGGGAGGGTGATTGGGTGAAGATGGGGTGGGAGGGGAGGGAGGGTGATTGGGTGAAGATGGGGTGGGAGGGGAGGGAGGGTGATTGGGTGAAGATGGGGTGGGAGGGGAGGGAGGGTGATTGGGTGAAAATGGGGTGGGAGGGGAGGGAGGGTGATTGGGTGAAGATGGGGTGGGAAGAGAGGGAGGGTGATTGGGTGAAGATGGGGTGAGAGGGGAGGGAGGGTGATTGGGTGAAGATGGGGTGAGAGGGGAGGGAGGGTGATTGGGTGAAGATGGGGTGGGAAGAGAGGGAGGGTGATTGGGTGAAGATGGGGTGGGAAGAGAGGGAGGGTGATTGGGTGAAGATGGGGTGGGAGGGGAGGGAGGGTGATTGGGTGAAGATGGGGTGGGAAGAGAGGGAGGGTGATTGGGTGAAGATGGGGTGGGAGGGGAGGGAGGGTGATTGGGTGAAGATGGGGTGGGAAGAGTAGGGAGGGTGATTGGGTGAAGATGGGGTGGGAAGAGAGGGAGGGTGATTGGGTGAAGATGGGGTGGGAGGGGAGGGAGGGTGATTGGGTGAAAATGGGGTGGGGAGGGAGAATTGTTCTGTTGCTCCGTGTTTAATTTTGTTTTCCCTCCTCAATCGGCCCAGTTGAAGTCTGGGTGCTGGGGGTCTTCCGAGGTGCCTGACGGGGGGGTGACCAATCACTGTTGCAGGTGGGGAACAGGTGGAGATGCCTTCAACTTTCCGAAGACCCCTGGAGAACTACAGCTGTTGAGTAATTCCATGTTCCCTGTAGGCTGTCAACAGGAAAAAAAGGACATGTCAGAAACTGAAGGTTACCTGTCCTTCCCACAGGTGGACACCAAACCAGACATGGCAATAGGAGGAGGAGTAGGCCACTAGACCCAAACCTGTCATTCAGCCGCGCGATGCCAGCCTCTTCTGTGCCAGTTCTTCACAACCCTCAATTCCTCAATCTCTCAAATATTTATCTAAATTCACCTTAAATGCAAGTAAGTTCAATTCAGTTTGCCCCATTATAGGAAGCAACACACACAAAATGCCGGAGGAACTCAGCAGCATGGATGGAAAAAGAGTACAGTCAGCGTTTCGGGATTTTGTCTTGTTTGTGACCCCATTATAGGAAAGATGCCAAGCCTGCTTCGGTGAGGATGTGGCCTGGATTAGAGCGTGTGAGCTATAAGGAGAGGCTGGATAAAGCTGTGCTGTGATGGAGATCGGATACCTTTCCAGTGAGAATATATCTAATACCAAAGGGCTTTAAGGTGGAAGGGATAAATTCAAGGAAAGTGTGCAGGACAAGTTTCTTTTTACCCAGAGAGTGGAGGCTTCCTGAGATGTGACGTCTGGGATGGTAGAGGAGAAGGTTTAAGAGGCTCCTAGACAGGCACATGAATGTGCTGAGAATGGAGGATAAGGACTTTGTTCAGGCAGAAGGAATTAAGTGTCATTAGTTTGGCACAACATCGTAGATCAGAGGAGAGGTCCCTGAGCTGTACTGTTCTATGTTTTTAATAATCCAGCCTCCACCACCCTCAGGAGTAGGAAATTCTGGAGATTCACTACCCTCTGGGAGAAGTTGCTCCATCCCTCAGTTTTAAACAACCAGCCCTTATCTTGCAGTTAATGTCCCCTTGTTCAAGGCTCTCCCCACAAGTGGAAACACTTAAAACTCAACCCAGCCAAGCCCCTTCAGGACCTCGTCAGTTTAAGTAAGATCACCCCTCACTTGTCTGAGCTCTATGGATTACTGAGACAGGCTGTCCAGTCTCTCTCGATAGGCCGACCCTCTCATTCCAAGAATTACCCCAGTAACTTTCCTTTGCACTACCTTCAATGTGACTGTATCCTTTCATAGGTAAGTGGACCAAAACTATGCACTGTACTCCAGGTGTCTCACCAACACCTGGTACAACTGTAACAAAATCTCCCCATACTTAAACTCCAACCCCTTCACATTAAAGGCCAAGATGCCTTTTGCTTTCTTAGCCACTAGTTGGACCTGCCTGCTAATGTTTTTGTGATTTCTACCCTGGAACTCCTCAGTCCTTCTGAATGTCTCCCTAGTCAGATAAGCAGGCATTTGGCAGATGTTACACTTCTTCAGCAAACGCACTCAATGCAGTTTAATCAAGTGAATTCCCTCTCTCTCCCTACAGGATAAGAAGGACAGAAGCAGGAAGGGGGGAACGTCGACTCAGACCATGAGAAGCCTGCGTCGGGCATTTTCATGCCTTACAAGGTGCAGATTGGAAGTCTGTGTGGGGCGTCATTCCTCGCACAGACACTAGAGCAATGTATGGTTAAGTGACTTGCACAAGGACACAAACACGCTGCCACAGCTGAGGCTCGAACTAGCGACCTTGAGATCACTAGACAAAGCCTTAACCACTTGGCCACGTGCAGGAAGGCTATGATTAAATACCAGTTAGTCCACATGAAAAAGATTATGTCCAATCTGGTCAAGTAGTGACTGATGGTCCCTGAGAGAGGCTGGGGAAGGTCGACCAATGAAGGGGGGATTTGACGAGTGGCAGATAGAATCATGGTGGGTTTAGTGGGGGTTCAGCGGATGGTTCATGGACCTGATTTGGACCGAAGGAGAAAAGAGGCAAATGTGAGGGAAAACCTTGGAGGACCTCAGCGGGTTGAGCAGCATTTGTGGTAGCTGAGTAACTGTTGGCGTTATGGGGTCAAGACCATTGGACTGAGAATGGAGGGGGGAGATGGCTGGCACTAAAGGGGAGAGCGGAGCGTTGAGGCAGGGGCCAGTAGGTGATCGGTGGACTGAAGAGAAGTGAAGGATAACGGGCAGAAGGAGTGAAATAAGGCCAAAGATAGTGAAGGTAGTAGATAGCTGCTGGAGGGTGCCAATGGGACACGAAGGCTACCAGTTCTGGAACCTAATGTGAGGGAGGCGATGATGGGAAGCATTAGGGGAGACGTGCATGGGGGATTGAAACAGATGGGGGAAGGAGAACCACTAGGAGAAGAGGGTGGGTGGAACCAGACGGGTCAGGGAGATGAAAATAGGTGATGGAGGTTGGGGGTGCTCTACACGGAAACATATTTACCTGGAGAAGGTTCTGAATATGAACTCACTGGGTGTAGGGGTGGTGGAAGCTGCCTTCAAAGGGGGAGCCACAGGAGGCCGCAGCCTGGAGCCACACACAAAATGCTGGAGGAACTCAGCAGGTAAGGCAGCATCTAGGGAGTCAATGTATTGAGTTGAGATCCTTTGTCTGCAGTCAGGGTCAGGAGAAAGGGGAGTTAATGAGTGAGGAATTGTGTTGTGGGAGTTGAACAGGAAGTCAGTGATGGGTTGGCCATTTGAGGATGATAGACGAAGCCATCTTAAAAGTTAAGTAGGGACAGTAGTTGGAGTGTTTTCAGATCAGCCCAAGGATCCAGGGACAGGGCGTTCGCTTTAGAACAGGTTGGGGGTGGGTGAGTGTGGAATTTGAGTGACTGTCACCTTTCACTTACTGGCGAGGGCGACCATGTCCATTCCCCAGAAGATGCTCATGATCCAGCCCACGATTACCACCGCTGTGACAATCTGAATGAACGCAGCGACCACGTTCAGCAGGAAGGCGCAGCACACATGGCGGTTCGGAACGTCCGTACGGGCGCCGCACAGTACCGTGAAGGCTGACAGGAAGGTCCCTGCAACACAACCACACGTAGAGGTAAATCCCACAGCACCACTACTGGAGGGGAGGCGTACCCGTGTCACTGCTCCCAAACCTCAGCAAAGGGGTTGGCATTTGGAATATTGTCAGCAGCTTTGGGCCCTGTGTCTGAAGAAAGGGTCCAGAGGAGGTTCACAAGAATAATCCCAGGACAGAAAGACAACCTATGAGGAGCATTTAATGCCTCTGGGCCTATACACAATGGAGCTCAGAAGGATTGGAGGTCATCTTTGATCGTGTGGATAGCCAGAGGCTTTTTCCCAGGGCTGAAATGGCTAACATGAGGGGGCATAGTTTTAAGATGCTTGGAAGTAGGTGCAAGGCCCACGTAGGGTTGCCAATTGTCCCGTATTAGCCTGGACATCCCATATATTGGGCTAAATTGGTTTGTCCCATACGGAACCGCCCTTGTCCCGTATTTCCCCTGCCAAGGAAGAGCGTTCCTATGAAACCTTTCCTGCCGAAATGGCGTAAAGCGAAGAAGCAATTTCCATTAATTTATATGGGAAAAATTTTTGAGCGTTCCTAGACCCAAAAAATAACCTACCAAATCATACCAAATAACACATAAAACCTAAAATAACACTAACATATAATAAAAGCAGGAACGATATGATAAACACACAGCCTATATAAAGTAGAAATAATGTATGTACAATGTAGTCAGGAAGATTAAGCCAAAACCGATTTGTAGGGGAAAAAATGGGCACGTAAACACATGCGCACACCGGTGCCCGCCGCGCAAGGCTTCATGGTCATGGTAGTCTTTCTCGGGGTAAACACAAGTGTCCCGTATTTGACTGCTACTTTTGTCCCTTATTTGGGAATGAGAAAGTTGGCAACCCTATACAAGGGGGATGTCAGAGGTAAGTTTTTCACACAGAGAGTGGTGGGTGTGTGGAATGCACTGCCAGAGAAGGTGGTAGAGGGGGATACAACAGGGTCTTTTAAGAGCCTCTTAGAAAGGTACACGGAGCTTATAGAAATGGAGGCCTTTGCGGTAGGGAAATTCTAGGCAGTTTCTAGAGTAGATTACATGGTCGGCACAACATTGTGGGCCGAAGGGCCTGTAATGTGCTGTAGATTTCTATGTTCTACTGAAAGGCCTGGATAGAGTGGACGTGGAGAGAATGGAGGAGAGTCGAGGATCTGAGGGCGAAGCCTTAGAATGAAGGGACAACCCTTTAAAACTGAGATGAGGCCAGAGAGCAGTGAATCAGTGGAAAATGTTGCCACAGACGGCTGTGAAGGCCAAGTCATTGGGTGTAAAGCAGCGATTGATAGGTTCCTGACTGGCAAGTGTCGAAGGGTTACAGGGAAAAGGCAGGAGAATGGGATTGAGAGAGAAAAACCAGAATGGTCTAAATCTGCTCCTGTATTTAGATATTTATTTTACTTAGAGGGGAACAGGCCCTTCTGGCTGAACAAGCGCCACCCAACAACCTATTTAATTCACCCTAGCCTGATCACAGGACAATTTACAACCACCAATTAACCTCGTAACCGGTAGGTCTTTGGACTGTGGGAGGAAATCCACATGGTCAAGGTGAGAACATTAACCTAGTAACCGGTAGGTCAAGGTGAGAACATACACACTCCTTACCAGTGGCACTGGGATTGAACTCTGAGCTCTGACACCTCTAGCTGTGGAGGCATTGTGGAAACTGCTACAATGGTGCCCCGTTCTAGTAATCGTTCACAGGGAAATACTTGTATAGGAGGAGGAGAAGATGGCGGCACGCACGGCCTCTCCGGTGAATAATATCTGTAATCTGTCAAGTAGGGGACCATGCACAATTCTGATTTGATGGAGAGGGACATGAGAGTACAGAGGAACATCTGGAGAAACTTCTGAAATGCCCTCTTTGCTGCTGCTGCTACTGTGTGGTAACCAGAATATCCAGAGCAGAAGGCCCCGAATCCTCGGCTTTGCGTGTTTCAGCGGCCGGGGCGAGGTTGAAGGCGCTCGGAAGGCTGTATCGGAGGGGCTGGTCAGAGGCTCGAAGTTTTCGGATGGATGGACTCAGTGTCGGCTGTGGTCAGCTGCTTCCAAGGCATCGGCAAGTTGACGGTGCCTGGAGGTTTATGGCAGGGAGTTTCTCCCTTTTGCCGCCTGCTATCGGGGACTCGGGAATCGATCGACTCGGGGACTTTGAGACTTTTTTTATGGTTTGTTCTTCATCAAATTATGGTATTGCTTTGCACTGCTGTAACTATATGTTATAATTATGTGGTTCTGTCAGTGTTAATCTTTGGTTTGTCCTGTTTTTCTGTGATACCACTCCGCAGAAACATTGTATCATTTCTTAATGCATGTATGCATTTCCAAATGACAATAAAAGAACTCTGAGTGTTCTCATAAAGCCAATTAAATATTGTTGGAATTTGAAATATGGCCAGCAATTTGCACACAGCAAGTTGCTACAAGCAAGAAGCTAATAATAACACGTGGTGTTCACTCCGGGTCAGGTTTGCTATCACTGACATATGTCATGACATTTATGGTTTTGCAGCAGCAGTATGTAATATACAACAGCAACTTATAATAAGAATTATTTTAAATAAACACATAGTACAAGAAGAGAACATAACAGTGAGGTAGGGTTCATTGCTTCAGGGACTGTTCAGAAATCTGATGGCAGAGGGGAAGAAGCTGTTCCTGAAACGTTGAGTGTGGGTCTTCAGGCTCTTGTACCTCGTCGCTGATGGCAGTCAGAAGAAGAGGGCATGTGGGTGATGGGGGTCCTTGACGATGGATGTCACCTTCTTGGAGCATCGCCTTCTTTTTAGAAGTCTTCAACAGTGTTATAATGTTGAGCAGAACGATGCCCATGGGTGGTGTGAGGTGACTGTGTTACAAGCCCAGTGATCAATAGGCCTGGACTACCTGCTCTGTAATTCCACAATGTAGCTAACTCCAAACCCCTGTAGACCTGAACCCACTCAGTCAGAGGGTTTATTATGGCTTTAGAGTCAGAGTACAATACAGCACAGATAGAGGCCATTCAGCCCAACCAGTTCATGCTAACCACTGTGCCCAACCAGCTAGTTCCAATTTCCTGTATTTGCTCCCCCACCATGTACCTAACCAAGTTCTTCCTTAATGATTATATTGTACCTGCCTCAACCACTTCCTCTGGCAGCTCGTTCCACATTCAGTGGGTACTGGTTAATTGGGACTGTCGCTTGTTTGGAACAACTCTTAAAGAAGAAAAACTACTTCAGAAAATAGCCGGGATTCCCTTAATTTATTTGAGAAACTATGCCACTTAACTGGGACAGGACGCTGTTGCGAAACAGCTTCTATCTAGCATTTGCGTTGGCCATTTGACACTGCACTGTGCTTAGAGTGAACAGTTTTTAAATAGTGTCAATTGCATGTGTTTGTGCTCAAAAGCAGTGATTTCTGTCACTGATAGTTGCTGAGAAATGAGCAGGAAGGCAATTCAGAACTGATTTGTTCACTGCAGTTTCAAGCGTTCAGGCGTGGAGATGCCAGAAACGAAATGAAAAGATTTCACTACTTCAACAAGTTAGGAACTACGAAGATTTGAAGGTATTGACAATCACCTTGAATGTTACAATGAAGATGAAGATTTGGAGGATGGAATCATTACAGCATTGTATGAAGGCAATACACTATCTGCACACAGTGTCTGTGTTGATTTTGTTCATTTATAGTCAAAAGAACGTGACATGGATGAACTCCTAGGCCAATAGGTATTAAGAACTAAAACACAATTTTATAGTACTGTCGTAGTATGGGGTAGTGTTTTAGTTTGCTTTGCATTTCATTTAAATACAGAATTTGTTGCTCAGTTTGTCTTTTTTATATCTTTTTAATTATTTCAAAGAAACTTTAGCTAATCGGGGAAGCTGCTTAATTGGGCAAAAATGCACTGGTCCCAATGTTCCAATTGACTGGAATCCACTGTACTCACCGCCCTGTGTGTGGAAAAAGTTGCCCCTCAGGTCCTTTTTAGATCTTTCCCCTTTCACCCTAAACTATGCTCCCTAGTTTTGAACTTCCTTACCCTGGGGAAAATACAGTTTCCATCCACCTTATGTGTATTAAATATTTCTATAAGGCCACCTCTCATTCTCCTGCGTTCCAAGGATGAAGATCCAGCCTGGTCAACCTCTCCCTATAACTTAGGTCCTCTAGTCTTAGCAACATCCTTGTAAATCTTCTCTGCACTTTCCAGTTTAACCATATCTTTCCTATAAAAATGTGAAAGTGTGCCACTTGTACCATCACAAGATTAATGAGTGCAGGGGCCACCACCACCCACAGGTTCCCCTCCAGTCCCATTCCATCCTGAGTTGGAAATCTTTGCAGTTCCTTCACAGGTCTAAACAGTTCTATATTTTTTACTTTTTATTTTATTGAGATACGGTGCAGAATAGGCCCTTCGAGCCCTTCGAGCCACACTGCCCAGCAACCCCCAAATTAACTCTAGCCAATCACAGGACAATCTACAATGACCAACTAGCCTACCAACCAGTACACCTTTGGACTGTGGGAGGAAACCAGAGCACCCAGAGGAAATCCACATCCCCTGAATCAAATATTAACTCCCCTTCAATTCATTTTACACTGGTGAACAACAGTATTTGATTAATGTTTTGGGAAAGTGCGGCTGGAGAAGGATGGAAAATGCTGGAGGGTCGTCGGGAAGAGGGAGCAGGAGCTGGAAGTGGACGGAGTAATGTTTAGTCTGAAGGCTGTGTTCTGATGACAGAGGTTGGTTTGGACCGAGTCACTCGGCAGCCAAAAATAGTATTGTCGTGCTGCACTGTTGCCCTTGTTGGCAGGATTCCCGGGACCATATTCCTGAACCCAGTCACTGGAGTCTTGCTGGGAACAAAGTAGCAGTAGGTTTGGGAGATTGAGCCTCTGGAATTTGCTTCATCCACCTGCCAAATCAGACAATTCCTCAGGGATTGCTCCAAATCAGAGACTCCACAACATCTCCATCCCAGCTGGAGTTTCACACCTTTGATTTCTAAAGGGATCCGTGTATTCTTTTAGGAAATATGGCAAATACTTAGAATCTTAAACTGATACTGTATAGATACAGGCCCTTTGGCCCAACTGATCCCTGCTGACCACATTGTCCACCCATTCAGTTCCATTTTCTGCTTTTGGCCCATTTCCCTCCAAGCCCCACCTCTGCACGTACCCAGCCAAGTGCTTCTTAAATGATACCATTGTGCCTGCCTCAACCACTTAATTCATTCCATCGATGTGAAAAATTCCACCAGGGTTAGAAATTAGCTGCATTGTGGAATTACAGACCAGGTAGACCAGGCCCCTTCTGTCTTTTAAATCTTTCTGCTCTCACCCTAATCCTATGCAGCTTAGTTTTGGACTCTCCTACCCTGAGGAAGTGGCACTTACAGTCTGTCACATCTATACCTCTCATGATTCTATAAACCTGAAAAATTCACCCCTCTTTCTCTTACGCTCCAAGGAATAAAGAATGAGCCTGGCCAACCTCTCTTTATAATGCAGGCTCCCTAATCCTAGCAACATCCTCGTAAAAAATTTCTGCATTCTTGCCAGTTTAACCCTGTCTTTCCTCCAACAGAATGAGCAGAAGTGTACACGTCGATCCAGGTGTGGCTTACACAACACCCCAGCTCCCGTACTCAATGCCCTGACAGATGAAGGCCAGCATGTTCTTCCTGAAGCCAGCGGAGCCATTAGGCAGGGTTCACAATGTCAGACTTGCTTCTCCCAGCTGCGGATACCTGACATTGTTAGCATATATGAAACAGCAGTGTGGGTTGACGGGGAGAATGGGAGAGAGGCAGAGGGATGGGCAGAGGAATGGATGGTGGGTGGGGGAGAGATACTAAGAACGGAAAGCTGTTGGAGGGAACAGCAGTGAAGGAAGACTAGGAAAGAGACAGGCAAGGAACAAACAGATAAGCAGGGAGGGGTGGTGGGCAAAGGCTGTGGGCATTATAGTGGTGCAACCAGTTCCATTTTCACCTAGTGCCCCTGCCCTTGCCTCTTTACACTGACCATCTCCTCTCCATGTTCTTAGTCCTCAACCCAAAGCAATGACCATCGCTCTGCCTCCTCTGATGCAGCCAGTTGTTTCTCGGTGCAGATAGTAACCAGCAGGTCTTTGGGATGTGGGACTGAGGCAGCGACTTTATCAAATGTGCCACTGTGCTGCCTGGAAATCAGAGATGTGTGTAACAAGGGTAGTGCAGTGATCACGGGGATATCTGACCTATACACAAGGGTAGTGTAGTGATCACGGGGGATATCTGACCTATACACAAGGATAGTGTAGTGATCATGGGGATATCTGACCTATACACAAGGGTAGTGTAGTGATCATGGGGATATCTGACCTATACACAAGGATAGTGTAGTGATCATGGGGATATCTGACCTATACACAAGGGTAGTGTAGTGATCACGGGATATCTGACCTATACACAAGGGTAGTATAGTGATCATGGGGGATATCTGACCTATACACAAGGGTAGTGTAGTGATCACGGGGGATATCTAATCTATACACAAGGGTAGTGTAGTGATCACGGGATATCTCACCTATACACAAGGGTAGTGTAGTGATCACGGGGGATATCTCACCTATACGCAAGGGTAGTGTAGTGATCACGGGGGATATCTCACCTATACACAAGGGTAGTGTAGTGATCACGGGGGATATCTCACTAGACACAAGGGTAGTGTGGTGATCACGGGGAATATCTAACCTATACACAAGGGTAGTGTAGTGATCATGGGGATATCTGACCTATACACAAGGATAGTGTAGTGATCATGGGGATATCTGACCTATACACAAGGGTAGTGTAGTGATCACGGGATATCTGACCTATACACAAGGGTAGTATAGTGATCATGGGGGATATCTGACCTATACACAAGGGTAGTGTAGTGATCACGGGGGATATCTAATCTATACACAAGGGTAGTGTAGTGATCACGGGATATCTCACCTATACACAAGGGTAGTGTAGTGATCATGGGATATCTCACCTATACACAAGGGTAGTGTAGTGATCACGGGGGATATCTCACCTATACGCAAGGGTAGTGTAGTGATCACGGGGGATATCTTACCTATTCACAAGGGTAGTGTAGTGATCATGGGGATATCTGACCTATACACAAGGGTAGTATAGTGATCATGGGGGAATATCTGACCTATACACAAGGGTAGTGTAGTGATCACGGGGGATATCTAATCTATACACAAGGGTAGTGTAGTGATCACGGGATATCTCACCTATACACAAGGGTAGTGTAGTGATCATGGGATATCTCACCTATACACAAGGGTAGTGTAGTGATCACGGGGGATATCTCACCTATACACAAGGGTAGTGTAGTGATCACGGGGGATATCTAACCTATACACAAGGGTAGTGTAGTGATCACGGGGGATATCTCACCTATACACAAGGGTAGTGTAGTGATCACGGGGGATATCTCACCAGACACAAGGGTAGTGTAGTGATCATGGGGGATATCTTACCTATACACAAGGGTAGTGTAGTGATCATGGGGGATATCTCACCTATACATAAGGGTAGTGTAGTGATCACGGGGGATATCTCACCTATACACAAGGGTAGTGTAGTGATCACGGGGGATATCTAACCTATACACAAGGGTAGTGTAGTGATCACGGGGGATATCTCACCTATACACAAGGGTAGTGTAGTGATCACGGGGGATATCTCACCAGACACAAGGGTAGTGTAGTGATCATGGGGGATATCTTACCTATACACAAGGGTAGTGTAGTGATCATGGGGGATATCTCACCTATACATAAGGGTAGTGTAGTGATCACGGGGGATATCTAATCTATACACAACGGTAGCGTAGTGATCACGGGGGATATCTGACCTATGCACAAGGGTAGTGTAGTGATCATGGGGGATATCTAATCAATACACAAGGGTAGTGTAAAAATCACAGGAGATATCTAACCTAAACACAAGGGTAGTGTAGTGATCACGGGGGATATGTGACCTATACACAAGGGTAGTGTAGTGATTACGGGGATATCTAACCTATACACAAGGGTAGTGTAGTGATCACAGGGGATATCTCACCTATAGACCATTGTAGTGTAGTGATCACAGGGGATATCTAATCTATATGCAGATTGTGCAAAGAAATTATGTGAATTATAAACATGAGAAACTCTGCAGATGATGGAAATCCAGAGAAACACTCACAAAACACTGGAGGAACTCAGCAGGCCAGGCAGCATCTCTGGAAATGAATGAATGGTTGATATTTCGGGCTGAGAATCTTCTTCAGGATTAGAAAGCAAGGGGGAAGATGCCAGAATAGAAGGGTGAAGGGATATAAAATAATGCGTATGTATAAGTATGTTGATAATCCAGTAAAGAAGCGGGCCATCTGTTATCAACCAGTCAGAAAGGGTTAATTGAGGATCTATTAGTTAAGGTGTTTTTAGGGAATAGTGATCATATAATGATAGAATTTTATATTAGGATTGTTAAGTCATTTAACTCACCAAAACTATGGTCTTAAATATAACTAAAGCAAATTACAAAACTATGAGGCATGAACTGACTATTGTAGAATGCCAAATGATAGTAAATGAGCAATGTATAACATTTAAAGAACAATTGTGTAGCTTATAAGTAACATACTAAATAACACGCTGTATGTTGATACAGAGTCAAGGAGCACTACAGCATAGAAATGGGTCTTTCAGCCCATCTACTCCATGCCAAAATGTTATTCAGCTGAGTCCCATCGACATACCCCTCCCATCCACTCTTAGTCACACTCTTCTGAAGTGTTGCAATCAAGCTTGCATCCACCATTATATAAGGAATAAAATCACAGAAAAGTGGAGGAGCTCTGTGGGTTGAGCAGCAATGGTAAGAGTGTGGGTGGGGAAGAAGTTGTCAACATTTTAGAGTGAGATTCTGCACCAGGATGATTTGAGGTCTCAAACAAAACGTCAACAGATCTCTCCCCTTCCTACAGATGCTGCTCAACCTGTTGAGTTCATCCATTAGAGTGTCTGTTGCTTCAGATTCCAGCATCTTCAGTCTCCTGTGTCTACAGAGAAAACATCACAGAGCCACACAGCACAGATAAAGGCCCTTCAGCCCAACGAGTCCATGCTGACCACAGTGCCCACCCGGCTAGTCCTGCATTCGGCCCATATCCCCCTAAGCTCCACTCCTCCGTACCTGTCCAAGTGTTTCTTAAATAACGCTCTTATACCTTCCTCAGCCACTTCCTCTCATTCCATATACTCACCACCCTCTGCCTGAAAATGTTCTCCCTCAAGTCCTTTTTAAATCTTTCCCCTCTCACTCTATGCCTCCTAATTTTGGTCTTGCCAACCTTTGGGAAAAGAATTACCTAATCTACGCCTCTCATCATTTTAAGCATTTCTATAAGTTTGACCCTTGTTCTCCTATGTTCCAAGGAATGAAGACCTAGTCTTGCAAAACTTTACCTATTATTTAGGGCTTCTAGTTCTGCAAACTTCCTCATAAATGTCATGGTCCGGTCTGTGAAGTCCGTATTCTGGTTCACGGTCTGGTCCATCAACCCTCACTCCAGGTTTTCCTGTCTACCCTGTTTCTGTTCTTATTGAGCTCTAATTGAGGGAGCTGATGCTCGTTGGGGCTGGCTGCATAAATACCTTCAGAGACCAGGGCATGGCTGCTGGATTGTTCTTGTCCTTACTCCTTGTATCCCTTCCTCTGCCTTCTGTTTCCTAGCCTGAAGCCTTGCCAGTAACTCTCGCCTCGCCTGAAGTTCTGTCTTGCCTTGCATTGCCTGAAGCCTTGCCTTGTCTTGCTGTCTTGTCCTGGAGCCACCCCATACCTAGCTCCCTTCCTGTCCCTTGCCTCCGTCGGGTAAGGCCATCTTGCTGTTACCTGCGGTTGGTTCTGTCCCTTCCTGTCCCTTGCCTCCGTTGGGTAAGCCAGGCCGTCTTGCCGTTACCTAAGGTTGGTTCTGTCCCTTCCTGTCCCATGCCTCTGTCAGGTGGTGATCTGCGCCCTGCCCAGGAGTACCGCGCCCTGCCCAGGAGAACCGCGCCCTGCCCAGGAGGAGCCTGCCTAGCCTCAAGTCTGAAGACTCCAGCCTCCTGCCTAGCCTCAAGCCTGAAGACTCTAGCTTCCTGCCTCCGGCCAAGCCTCGCCTCAAGTCTCTAGCCTCTAGCCTCAAGCCTGAAGACTCCAGCCTCGTCCTGCCTGCCTGCCAAGCCTCGTCCTTGCCTAGTTCTGGGGTCCGAGCCAGAGGCAAGACTCAGGTACTGGGTCCTTGTCCAGTCTCTGGCTTGGAGTCCAAGCCCGGGCTCCTAGCTCTCTTGTCCAGTCCTGTTCCAGGTTCCTGATTTTCCTGTCCATGTCCTTGCCCTCGCCCTGTATCATAGTCCAGTCCCTAGTCCTTCAGTGTCTGTGTCTTGCACTTGGGTCCGTTCCCAGCCACCTCCGTATGACAGTAAATCTGCATTCTTTCCAGTTTAACCACATTTTTCCGATAACATGGTGACCTAAACTATGTACAATACTCCAAGTGCGGCTTCACCAACAACTTACATAACTACAACAAAATACTCCAACTTTTTAAATTTCTATTTTTGCACTATTTACTTAAATTAACTATTTAATATATATACTTACTGTAATTCATAGTTTTCTCTATTATGATGTATTGCATTGAAATGCTGTCGCAAAGACAACAAATTTCACGACATACGCTGTTGGTATTAAACCTGATCTTGATTCTGACCTCCTACGCTCACTGCCCTGACTAACGAAGGAAAGCATGCTGAACACCTTTTCCACCTGTGACACGACTTTCAACAAGCATTGCATTTGTGCTGCAAGGTCCCTCTGTTCCATTACGCTCCCTAGCGCTTTGCTATTCATAAGACAAGTATGACTTTCCGAAGTGCATTACCTCACACTTCCCTGTATTGAAATCCACGCCACTCTTCGGTCCATTTCTAATGATCAAGAACCTCTGTAATCGACAATAATCTTCTTCAATAACAACACCACCACCTCATTTTTTGATATCTGAAAACTTACTAAAACATAGAAACCTACAGCACATTACAGGCCCTTTGGCCCACAATGTTGTGCCGACCATGTAATCTACTCTAGAAACAGCCTAGAATCTCCCTACCACATAGCCCTCTATTTTTCTGAGCTCCATCTATCTATCTAAGAGGCTCTTAAAAGACCCTTTTTTTGTTTCTGCCTCTACCACCTGGCAGTGCATTCCACACACCCACCACTCTCTGTGTAAAAACTTACCTGTGACATCCCCCTCGTACCTACTTCCAAGCACCTTAAAACTGTGTCCTCTCGTGTTAGCCATTTCAGCCCTGGGAAAAAGCCTCTGGCTATCCATACAATCAATGCATCTCATCATCTTATATACCTCTATCAGGTCACCTCTCATCCTCTGTCGCTCCAAGGAGAAAAGGCCAAGTTCATTCAACCGTTTCTCATAAGGCATGCTCTCCAATCCAGGCAACATCCTTGTAAGTCTCCTCTGCACTCTCTCCATAGTATCCACATCCTTCTTGTAGTGAAGTGACCAGAGCTGAACACTACTCCCAAGTGGGGTCTGACCAAGGCCTTATATAGCTGTGACATTACCTCATAGCTCTTGAACTCAATCCTATAGTTGATGAAGGCCAACACACCATACACCTTCTTAGCAACACTGTCAACCTGCGCAGCAGCTTTGAGTGTCCTAAGGACATGAACCTAAGTTCTCGCAGATCCTCCACACGGCCAAAAGTCTTAACATTAATATTGTACTCTGTCTTCAAATCTGACCTAATGAAATGAACTACTTCACACTTATCTGGGTTGAACTCCATCTGCCACTTCTGCATCCTATCGATGTGCTGCTGTAACCTCTGACAACCCCCCCAGACTATCCACAACTCCCCCAACTTTTGTGTCATCAGCAAACTTACTAACTCACCATTCTAATTTCTCATCCAGGTCATTCATAAAAATCACGAAGAGGAGGATTCCCAGAACAGATCCCTGAGGCACACCACTGGTTGCCAACCTCCATGCAGAATACGAACCACCCACAAACACCCTTTGCCTTCTGTGGGCAAGCCAATTCTGAATCTACAAAGCAAGGTCTTCTTCACCTAATGGGGCGCCCAGAGATAAATGCAGTACTCCAGATGCGGCCCAACTAGAGTTTTATAATTCATAACTTTTGAATTCAATGCCTCGATTCATAAGACCAGCATGCTATATGCTTTCAGCTTGTTTGTCTACTTTCAGGGAGATGTTGAGTTATTGAGTTTGTGGTCAGTGCTGATCCCCAGTATGTTGGTAGTAGTGATAATGCCAATGAGTATCCAAGGGCTCTCTTCTTTTGGAGGTGACCACTAATTGGCATTTCTGTGGCACAAATATTGCTTGTCCTCTCACTAGGGTAGGGATGACAAACCTATGTCTCATGAACCCATGATAGCATGCAAAGAAACTTCTGTTGGCATGGTGGTGCCACCCCTTGTCTCTTTAAACCCTAAACATAATAAAAAGATACATAAAGATGATCTTTACTGCCAAACGAAACAATGAATGATATTTTACAACCCAGGAGCAGTGAAATGTTTTCACAGGAAACATTTTACACCAGCTTGGCGCCAGCAAGATGTTTGTGAGAACACGTGGCATTGGATGATGTGTTTTGAAACCCTCGCAGACCTGGTGTATGCATCAGTATTTGGATAGTACACGGTTGGGCCAGTTGTCATTGGTTTCACTCTGTTTATAGTTTTTCTTCTGTCTCCTAGTATTCTTAGATCCAACCGCCCCCCCCCCCCACCCCATAGCAAAAGAAACACCAAACAGCATGTCGGCCTCAGATTTTAGCAAGGTACAAAAATAACAGGGTTGCTGTCAAGAATAACTTCAACTTCCCTAATCTAGACTGGGAGGTCTTTAATGCAAGAGGTTTAGATGGGGCAGAATTTGTTAGCCATGGTGAGAAAGGATTCCTGATATAATATGTGGACGCGTCGACTATAGGATAGACCATGCTTGATCGAGCACAAAGCAATGAACCTGGTCAGGTGACAGATCTCTCAGTGGGTGAGCACAACTCCCTGACCTTCAGCATAGCTTTGGAAAGGGGTGGGAGCAGACAGTTTGAGAATGTTTTTAGTTGGGGATGGAAAATTATGATGCTATTAGGCAGGAAATTGGGAATGCAAATTTGGAACAGATGTTCTCAGGGAAATGCACAGTGAAAATATGAGGGTTGTTTAAAAAACACATGCATGGGATACTGGATAGGTTTGCCCCATTGAGGCAGGAAAAGAATGGTAGGGCAAAGGAACCATGGTTGAAATGAGAAGTGGAACATTTAGTTGAGGGGAAGCAGGGATCAGACTGATCTCCTGAGAGTTGTAAGGTAGCCAGGAAGGAGCTTAAGAAGAGCCTTAGGAAAGCTGGAAGGGAAATGGGAAAGCCTGCACAAGTAAGGGTAAGAAAAAGTCCAGAGTGTTCTACACACAGGCGAAGAACGGGGAGTGACTGTAGGACCAATCAGTGCGAAAAGAGGAATCGTGCCTAGAATCAAGAGTAAGGAGGGAGGTCCTTAATGAATATTTTGCTTCAGTATTCACCAGAGAGAGGGACCTTGATGAATGTGAGGTCAGCATAGAACAGGCTAATGTGCTGGATGTCGAAGTTAAGAAAGAGGATGTGCTAGAACTTCTGTAAAGCATTACAATAGCAAAGTTCCTGGGACTGGATGGGATATTCCCCAGGTTACTACAGGAAGCAAAGGAAGAGATTGGGTCACCTTTGGTGATTACCCTTGTGTCCTCACTAGCCAAGGGAATGGTTCCAGAAGACTAGAGGGTGGCAAACGTTACTCCTTTGTTCAAAAAAAGTACTAGGGATGATCTTGGGAATTATAGACCAGTGAGTTTTACATCAGTGGGGGGCAAACTACTGGAGGGGATTCTTAGAGACAGGATTTACAAGCATTTGGAAGAGCATAGTCTGGTTTAGAGGGGCAGGTCGTGCCTCATGAGCCTGATTGATTTCTTTTGAGGGAGTGGCAAAACAAATTGGTGAAAGTATATGAATGTGGTGTAGATTCGGGCAGATGGAGCTTGTTAGCCGTGGTTGGTAGCTCACCCAGCAGAAGGAAAACTCTGATTTCAAACCTCCTCTGCCTTTTGGGGAAGGCTCTGGGAGTAAACCCCGAGGGAAAATTCCAGAGCTGGAGTCTCTAAGGCAGTTCTGCGCTGAGTTCAACACCAATTGGCAACTCCTGCAATGCTGCTGGTGTCAAACTGTATTGGTCTCTGCTGTTCCTTTGGGTTCATCAGATGCATGGAGAGGGCAAGCTTGCTAGATGGGCAACAGTTTTCTCCCCATATTGTACTGTCCAGGCTTGCGTATCAAGACAGCTAGGACACAACATCCATGGTAGACCCTGACTTACAGAGGTCTCACATACTTGGCATTCGACAAAGTTCCCCATGGTCAACTCCTTTAGAAAGCCAGGGAGTATGGCATCCAGGGCATCCTAGCTGTGTGAACACAGGATTAGCTTGTCCTCAGAAGGCAGAGGGTGGTAGTAGATGGAGCATGCTCTGCCTGGAGGTCTGTGACCAGCGGTGTTCCACAGGGATCTGTCCTGATCTGACCCCTACTCTTTGTGATGGGGTTTATAAAAGACATAAATGAGGAATTGGAAGGATGGGTTAGTAACTGCAGATAACACAAAGGGTGATGATGTTGTGCAAGGACATCACCAAAGATGGACATTGACTGGATACAGAGCTGGGCTGAGACGTGGCAGATGCAGTTCAATCCAGAAAAGCGTGATGTAATACAATTTGGAAGGTCAAACTCGAACGCAGAATACAGGAATAAAGGCATGATTCTTAGCAGTGTAGAGGAACACGGGGACCTTGTGGCCCATGTCCGTAGATCCTTCAAAGTTGTCATGCAAGTTGATAGGGCAGTTAAGAACGTGTATGGCGTGTCGGGGAGGTTAAGAACATGTATGGTGTGTCGGGGAGGTTACAAAGGTGTATGGCGTGTTGGGGAAGTTGAGAAGGCGTATGGCGTGTCGGGGCGGTTAAGAAGCCGTATGGCGTGTCAGGGAGGTTGAGAAGGCGTATGGCGTGTCGGCGAGGTTGAGAAGGCGTATGGCGTGTCGGGAAGGTTGAGAAGGCGTATGGCGTGTCGGGGAGGTTGAGAAGGCGTATGGCGTGTCGGGGAGGTTGAGAAGGCGTATGGTGTGTCGGGGAGGTTGAGAAGGCGTATGGTGTGTCGGGGAGGTTAAGAAGGCGTATGGCGTGTCGGCGAGGTTGAGAAGGCGTATGGTGTGTCGGGAAGGTTGAGAAGGCGTATGGCGTGTCTGGGAGGTTGAGAAGGCGTATGGCGTGTCGGGGAGGTTAAGAAGGCGTATGGCGTGTCGGCGAGGTTGAGAAGGCGTATGGCGTGTCTGGGAGGTTGAGAAGGCGTATGGCGTGTCTGGGAGGTTGAGAAGGCGTATGGTGTGTCGGGGAGGTTGAGAAGGCGTATGGTGTGTTGGGGAGGTTGAGAAGGCGTATGGTGTGTCGGGGAGGTTAAGAAGGCGTATGGCGTGTCGGCGAGGTTGAGAAGGCGTATGGCGTGTCAGGAAGGTTGAGAAGGCGTATGGTGTGTCGGGGAGGTTAAGAAGGCGTATGGCGTGTCGGGGCGGTTAAGAAGGCGTATGGCGTGTCAGGGAGGTTAAGAAGGTGGCGTATGGTGTGTTGGGGAGGTTGAGAAGGCGTATGGTGTGTCGGGGAGGTTGAGAAGGCGTATGGTGTGTCGGGGAGGTTAAGAAGGCGTATGGTGTGTCGGGGAGGTTAAGAAGGCGTATGGTGTGTCGGGGAGGTTAAGAAGGTGGCGTATGGCGTGTCTGGGAGGTTGAGAAGGCATATGGCGTGTCAGGGGGGTTAAGAAGGCGTATGGCGTGTCAGGGAGGTTAAGAAGGTGGCGTATGGCATGTCGGGGAGGTTGAGAAGGCGTATGGCGTGTCTGGGAGGTTAAGAAGGCGTATGGTGTGTCGGGGAGGTTGAGAAGGCGTATGGCGTGTTGGGGAGGTTGAGAAGGTATATGGCGTGTCGGGAAGGTTACGAAGGTGTATGGTGTGTCGGGGAGGTTAAGAAGGTGTATGGCGTGTCAGGGAGGTTAAGAAGGTGTATGGCTTGTCAGGGAGGTTAAGAAGGCATATGGCGTGTTGGCCTTTATTAATCAGGGGACTGAGATCACACTGTGAGGTAGTGTTGCAGCTCTAATAAACTCTGGTTAGACCACACTTGGAGAATTGTGTTCAGTTTTAGTTGCCTCATTCTTGGAAGGATGTGGAAGTTTTAGAGAGATTTATCAGGAAGTTGCCTGGATTAGGGAGGATTTAGTGAATTCAGCTTTTCTCTTTAAAGCATAGGAGGATGAGATGTGACTTGCTGGAGGTGTATAAGATGATAAGAGGCATCGATAGAGTGGACAGCCAGTGCCTTATTCCCAGGGCAGCGATGGCTAATACGAGGGGGCATAATTTTATGGCGATCGGAGGAAAATATAAGGGTGATGTCAGAGCTAGGTTTTTTTGTTACGCAGAAACTAGTAAATGCATGGAACACAGCTTTGGACACAGAGGCAGGTACATTAGGGTAATTTCAGAGACTCTTACAGAGGCACATGGATGAAAGAAAAACGGAGGGCTCTGTGGGAGGGAGGGATTAGACTGATCTTGGAGTAGGTTAAAAGGTCAGCACAACATTGTGGGCCGAAGGGTCTGTACTAAACTATTGTTCTATGTTCTCATCACTTGTGAGTGAACACTGAATATTCAGTGATAATCATGGTGAATACTGCTGGTAGATTAGTGTCTCAGTTAATACTCTGTGAGCCACTGTTTTCGGTGATTAACTTGGTCAGCTCTAATTATAGGAGTAAACTTACTGACTAAACTAGTGCTACATGCATAACTCAAAACTAAATACAAGCCAGTATAAAATATTTGTCATTCAACACCATAATTCCCTCCAGACTTGACAAGAAGCTCAGAGTCCTCGGCCTTCACCCTGCCTTGTGCAACTTCCTGTCAGATCGCCGGGAAGTGGTGAGAGTGAGTTCCCTCACCTCCACCCCTCTGACCCTCAACACAGGTGCCCCTCAGGGCTGTGTCCTAAGCCCCCTCCTTTACCCTCTGTATGCCCATGACTGTGTCGCCACCCACAGCTCCAATCTGCTAATTAAATTTGCTGATGACACCACTGATTGGCCTAATCTCAAATAATAATGAGGCAGCCTACAGAGAAGAAGTCATCACCCTGACACAGTGGCGTCAAGAAAACAACCTCTCCCTCAATGTCGCAAAAAAAAGGAGCTGGTTGTGGACTACAGCAGGAATGGAGACAGGCTAACCCCTATTGACATCAATGGATCTGGGGTTGAGAGGGTAAACAGCTTTAGGTTCCTCCGTATACACATCACCGAGGATCTCACTTGGTCTGTGCATACGAAGTGTGTGGTGGAAAAAGCACAACAGCGCCTCTTTCACCTCAGATGGTTGAAGAAGTTTAGTATAGGCCCCCAAGTCCTAAGGATTTTCTACAGGGGCACAATTGAGAGCACCCTGACTGGCTGCATCACTGCCTGGTATGGGGACTGTACTTCTCTCAATCGCAGGACTCTGCAGAGAGTGGTACAGGCAGCCCGGCACATCTGTAGATGTGATCTTCCCACTATTCAGGACATTTACAGAGACAGATGTGTTAAAAGGGCCCAAAGGATCATAGGGGATCCGAGTCACCCCAACCACAACTGTTCCAGCTGCTACCATCCAGGAAACAGTACCACAGCATAAAAGCCAGGACCAACAGACTCCGGGACAGCTTCTTCCATCAGGCCATCAGGCCATCAGACTGATTAATTCACAGTGATACAATTGTATTTCTATGTTATATTGACTGTCCCGTTGTACATACTGTTTATCATAAATTGCATATTGCACATTCAGATGGAGACATAACATAAAGATTTTTACTCCTCATGTATGTGAAGGATGTAGGTAATAAAGTCAATTCAATTCATAGTTAGTGCAGCAACAAGTCTCACCGAGAGTAAAGTATGTTTATTTATCTTTCCTTCACCTTCACCAAAGCCTCTAATTTCATTTGTGTTCACATATATGTAAGAATACAACTGTTATTTTACAGTTGCCTTTTTAAAAGATTATTATTTCTAATTTTAGAAGTGTTAGCTGCTTTTATTTCAATCTGTTACACTGTCATTAATAATAAAACAATGAATACACATAAACAACTTGACTTGCGTTTTTCCCTTTTAAAATCCATAATTATTGTTATTAATTAATTTATTAATGATAACTTCTGCTTAAAATCACCTTGGCACATGAGAGAATTATTGCTCTACAAAGGTTTGCCACGCCTGATTAGGCCAGTCCTGATTCACGTACTGGCTGCCTAACTTGCTGAGGATTTAATGAGTGGAAGTGAATGCTGTGCAATCACCAATAAACATTCCCACATCTGACGGTTCATGGATCAGAAGCATTAACTGTAGTTCCCTTCCCACAGAGCCACGGAGCATTTTCAGTGTGATATTCCCAGCCACAGAAGTGGGCAGGCCTCAGCTAGTGATGTCAGATCCTGGAGCAGTGGATTTCAAGTTCACAAATTTCAGTGCAGATTCCAGCAGAAATTCCCAGTGCGATACTGAGAGCGTGGGTGAAGAACTTCAAACACAGGGTACTGGATCTCAGCAAGATAAACTTTTTAGTTAGCTGGACCTCCCATGTGCTACGATTATGGCAATTGTGAAAAGCCACTTTCACTTTGGTCTGGACACTAATCCACAATAAACATTGTGAGGCATTCTACCAGTTTATTTAATCACAGCTCTGCTGTTTTTCTCAGGAATTCCACTGGTATGCCTGGCCTCTCAGAAGATCTGAAGATGACCATATTTGGACAGAAAGAATATGGGGTGGGGTGGGACAGGAGTAAGGAAGAGGGGGAAGGAGGGATGAACGGGGATGAGAGCAACAGTCAGAGCATGAGAGGGTGAGCGAGTAAAAAGAGAGCGGGGAACAGGGAGAGAAAGAAAGAGACGGACTGTCGACATTTGCAAATAAAACCAAGTGAGGCATTTTATGCTCAAAGAAACCTATAACACATTTTATTGAACTCCAAAACCTACACACAAAATTGCGCTGAAAACCTTTACGTAATAGCATCATCACATCAGACCAGCCTCTTGAAAAGAAACCCCAACTCAATATCGGTGGTTGTGAATTATGTACATTCCTCCCAGTTACATTACCCTGCACAGACCCCCCAGAATTCACTAAAACCGACATTGTGAGCCTGTCTGGAGATTGGACAAGCTGCCCCGCTCAGGTCCTGTGTTCCATGGATGGAGGACCCATAAGTGCCTCTGCTCATCCAAAGGTACATTGACACACTCATGGTCGTGTTGTGACACCAGGGGCAAGGCAATGGAATACTCCAAATCTTGGTGGGCCGGTTTAAGGGGACCTACCAAAATACGTTCAGGTTTGCCCTCTTATCTATGAGAGAAGACTTCTGTCCCCATTCCAAAACACATAATGGGCCATCGTAAGGGGGCTTAAGAGGATGTTAGTGTGCGTCATGGCGGACGAAAACAAACGAGGTGGAATATAGGTCAACAGGAACCCAAGAGGATTACGTCAGGATGGGGGTAGGAATAGGTGAAAAGGAATTGAATTTACTGACGAGGGTGGAATGCTGTTGAGATGCCGACTGGGTGGTGGTGGTGTCAGGAATGAAATCGCCTGGCACTCGTAACGGCTGCCGGTTTTCCAGTTCAGCGGCGGACATTTTGGAGTTGTTCTCAGCCTCAGCAGGACCCATGGGAGATGATCATGACAACACTCATCGGCCAGGGAAGCCCTCAGAGCAGCCTTTAAGGAGCGGTAAAACCGTTCGCATTGGCCATTGGACTGCGGGTGATACGCTGTGGTGTGATGTAGCCTAACGCCAAGCGTCTGGGCCATCACAACCCAGAGGTCTGATGTGAATTGGGGACTGCGGTCAGAGGAAATATTTATGGGGATGAACACCCGAGCCACGTCTGCAGCCGTTGTCGAGGCGAGAGGGGTGACCTCTGACTCAGGGACCTCAAAAGGTGCCAGTGGCACCTGAACACGACGGTTAATTTTTACCACACAGACTGCAGTCCAATCACATACGTCCTTTCTGAGACCATCCACACAAACTATAGTACAACCAGTTTCTGTGAGGCCGTCTGGCGCAGATGTGAGAGACCATGTATGGAGTCGAAAACAGTCTGTCTCCGGTTTGCCGGCACGATGGGGAGAGGGCGACTGGTTGAGACATCACACAGGAGAGAAACCCCAACTTCCCCAAACTTATTGTCGGCCAACCCCAGGCCCAGACCTGGACCTCTGGGTCAGTAGCTTGATCGGCTGTCATATCGGCATAGTCGACCCCTATGTGTACGGCCTCAACAGCTGACCATGAGAGGCAATTAGCCACGGCATTATCTTTCCCCCTGTTATGTGTATATCAGTTGTGCATTCAGATATGTAGGCCAGATGGCATTGCTGCCGTATAGACCAAGGGTCTGGTATTTTGGCCATCGTGTGCATGAGGGGTTTGTGGTCAACGAACGCTGTGAAACTGCAACCCTCTGGAAGAAAATGAAAATGGCAGACAGCCGAGAAACTCACAGTCAAACGTGCTGTACTTCCTCTCGGGGGCACGGAGCTGGCAGCTGAAGAGATGGGCAGCTGCCACACGCCTCCCCAACACAGGTGCCCCCCAGGTCTGCGTGCTGAGCCCACTGCTGTACACTCTGCTCGCACATGACTGCACGACCAAACACCCTAGTAATCACATTGCCAAGTTCAATGATGACACCACAGTGGTGGGGCTCATCACCAACAACGATGAGACAGCCTACAGAGAGAAGGTGGAAGAGCTCGAGGCCTGGTGCCAGACAAACAACTTCTTCCTCAATGTCAACAAGGCAAAGGAGATCGTTGTCTACTTCGGGGGAACTCACACCACTCACACCCCCCTTTACATCGGCAGCACTGTGAGCAGTTTCAAACTCCTGGACTCACATACAGCCTCTCATGGCCCCAGAACACATCCTACACGGACAGGAAAGCTCACCAACACCTCTGCTCTCCGAGGGGGCTGAAGAGAGCTGGACTTTGCGCATTAATACTCACAACCTTCTACAGATGCGCAGAAGAGAGCTGCATCACTGCTTGGTGTGGAAACTGCACTGCGGCAGACAGAAAGCCTCTGCAGCGGGTAGTCAAGACTGCCCAACGCATCGCTGGCACCAGCTACCGCCATCAAGGACGTGTATACAGAAGGCACCGGAAAAGGGCCGACAACATCATAAAGGATTCTGCCCACCCTGCTCATGGATTGTTTGTCCTGCACCCATCAGGGAAGAGGCTACGTAGCATCCAAACTCAAAAACAGTTGCGTTCTGCAAGTAGCAAGGCTGATCAACACCTCCGCCCACTAACCCACCCCGCCACAGCCCCAACCACCACGACTTCATTTCCTGCCAGTCACTCCTGTGCCTAGCGTCACTTTGTGTACATACAATCAATGTATATAAGCTACCTTATGTATTTACATTTATTGTGAGATTTTTGTGCTGCATCAGATCTAGAATAACGATTATTCTGTTCTCCTCAACACTAGTGGGCTGGAAATGACATTACACAGTCTCAAACCTGTACTTCATCATTGGCCTTACAATGTCCCCCCGGCACCTGGTACGGCCCTGCCCCTGTGCCCAAATATTGAGCTGTTTGTGCGCTCATTTCTTTCAACGAGGCAGCCGTTGCTGCCATAGTAACCACCAGTCTAGCTCCTGCAGCTTTGACTCTGTCAGCTCTCGGCATGCAGCCTGGACTTCAGCAGCACCTCTTCAAAAATTCCTCAGTGTTCCCATTCCTGCTGGGACTTGTTCCCTTTCCTGCTCCCTCTCCTCAATGCTCCTTCGAACTCTCAGCACCAGACGAGGCCATTCAGTCCAGCAGCCTGTACTGGGCTTTTAGAAGATTCTAGTCGAGTCCCACTACTCTCCCCTGCTCTTCAGCCTTATCCTGACATTCTGACACCTGGACCCCGTCACTAGGTGAACCCCGGGGGGCCCTGAAGGCTTTCTCCCCAAACTTTGCCCGTATAACAGCTAGGAACTTCTCTGAGTAACTGTCCAACTTTTCCGGCAGTCTGAAGAGAGGAGGGAACATGGGACGAGAGAGGAAGCCTTGGTCATATCCCTGTCGAACAGACGAGAGCAGCATCAGGGTAGAATGAACTGCGTGGGGACGTCACTGTCTGTTGCCGGGACTGGCTTGGCTGACAAAAACAAGGCTACACAGGTTTCAGGTGAGGGGGAGGAGGCCTAAAGGGATCTGAGGGGAAATGTTTCCCTCTTTACCCATGTGCTGCCAGAGGAAGAGGTCAGATCTGATGCTATCACTACGTTTAAAAGATATTCAGGCAGACCCACTCTGTAAGCAGGCAAGGCTTAGGATTGGAACCTAGAGCGATTAGTGTAAATGGCCAGAGAGGTCAGTACAAATCTGTTGGACCAAAGGGGTTGTTTCTGTGCTGTATGATTCCATAATCGCTGTATGAGTTGGCCAACTCCCAAACGAGGTGAGGGACTGGGATAGTGGCTGCAAGTGGATGAACCCACACAAGGGATACACTTACCTGCACATTTGTAACTCAACTCGACAGCAACTGAAGCGGCCCAGACCTGCACTAGCACATACAACAGCACAGGAAGGGATAAGGCCCTTCAGCCCACAATGTTGTGCTGGACTACTTCCAACTATCCCTCCATTCTCTGCGCGTTCATTTGCCTGTCTAAGAGCCTGTGACTTGCCTAATAGGCAAGACCAACGTATTGACAAGTGACATACATGTCACGGATAATCTCCAGCAGGAGAGAGTCTTTCCCCTCCTACATAGCTGATAACCCTCTATTTTTCTTATGTCCGTGAGCCTGTCAAAGAGTCTCTATTGCATCAGCCTCTATCCCACCTCCGGCAGTGTATCCAGGCACCCCCCACTCTCTGTGTACAAAACCTACTTCTGACATCTCCCCGAAACTATCCTCCACTCGAACGACCTCCCCTGTACTGGCTGTTGTTGCCACAGGAATAAAGCACTGGCTGTCCACTCAATTGGTGCCTCTCATAATCTTATTATAAAGGTGCCTCTCATGCTCCTTTGCTCCAAAGAGAAAGCCCCAGCTTGCTCAGACTGTCCTCATAAGACATGCTCTCTAATCCAGGTAGCATCACGGTAAATCTCCTTTGCCCACTCTCTGAAGCATGACTTGACATGGATATTGATCACAGTTCCAGACTAGGTTCAATGTTAACTTTGTGATTCATGTTCAAGGACCCAAATCCCTCTGAACATTCTGATCTCCAATTATTTACAAGAATGCTCTTTCTTTCTATTTTTATATTCGAAGATGACCTCACATTTTTTCCATCCTGCCAATCCTTGCTCATTCAATTAACCTGTCCATATCCCCCACGTGCTCCTCCCAGTCAACAGTGGTACTGGGCCGTGGCAATTTGTGGCAGTGGCTAGCTTTGAATTCATCGAAGTTCAGAAGTTGACAGCCAGTGCATTCACCAACTCTATTGCCCCAGGCTGCAGGACATCAGGTCCTGTGCATGTGGGCAGGCTCTTTGGCTCACCATGTCTGTGCCAGCCATCATATCAATTTAAACTGCACACCTACTCACATGCAATCCCCATCCCTCCATTCTTTTCCTCGCTAAACGCCTCTCAAACATTGCTCTTATATCAGCTTTCAGCCTATTAAGAGTTCCACGATGCTAATCTCGCTGAGCTCCTCATTCACACCCGATGGCTTATGATATAATTGAATATCATCATCCTTCAAAATTTCCAGGCTTTCTGTGACTCCCTCCAGACAGACACAAACAATTTATTTAATTCCTTTTATTCCCATTCTGTAACTTCTGTGAATACCATTAATCTAACTTACTTATCTTTTCCTTCCTAAACACTTAAGGAAGCTTATTCAATTTAGTTTTATGTCTCTCATTAGACGTACCCAATTTACTTTAATCTTCATTGAAGCTTTACAAGCTTTTTTTCCTTTAATCTAACATCCTCTTTATCCCCACTTGTTAGACAATGCTGGACCACTTTTCTGTTATTTTTGCCCCTCCCATATATCACTTGTAAAATATATTTCTAAAATCTAAGTGTTAGCCATTGTTTGGCTGAAGATGAGGGTTCCTAACCTGGGGTACACGGACTCCTCGGTTAATGGTAGAGTTTCATTGCATTAAAAAGGTTGGGAATCCCTGGCCTAATGGATGGAGACAAAATTGAGTAGCACAGTTAGGGTAGGAGAGATGTCTAAAGGTAAGGGGATAAGAGGTTTCAAAGAGAACTGAGGAAGATTTTCTTTTCTCCCGGAAGGGTGGTTGAATCTGGAAACATTGCCTGAGGGAGTGGTGGAGGCAGTACATTTAAGGCCAGCACTTGAAATGCCAAGGTGTAGAAAGCAACAGTTCCAGTGAAGGGATTGAAGGGACATTGCCTCAAGATTCAGGAGTGTAGGTTTAGAACAGAGATGAGGAGGAACTGCTTTTCCTAGAGAGTGGTGAATCTGTGGAATTCTCTCCCCAATAAAGCAGTGGAGGCTTCCTCAGTAAATATATTTAAGACAAGGTTGGATAGATTGTTGCATAGTAGGGGAATTAAGGATTATGGGGAAAAGGCAAGTAGGTGGAGATGAGACCATGGCCGGATCAGCCATGATCCTATTGAATGGCGGAGCAGGCTTGACAGACCAGATGGCTGACTCCTGCTCCTATTTCTTATCTTCTTATTTCTCCCATCATGTCCCTTTTCACTGACCTCCTTCAGCTAAGGGGTCTGACTGTAACCAGGTGCCCCTTAGTAACTTTATCCCCTCCCTGATGCATCAGGGTCAGAAGCTTAGACTCCAGCTAATCAATTCTGAGTTGAATTTCCTTGAACTGAAGATTTAGTCACCGTGGATCACAACGGTTATCAGTTTCTCTTCATAGAATCACAGAATGGTTAAATTACAAAAGGACACAGTAGGAGCTGATTGTCTACTTGAGAAACTCACATCAATTATGATGTTAGCTAAAGGAGAGGTTCTACACACGGAGTTTTATTTCTCTGGAGCATTGAAGGCTGAGGGCTTGGGAAGGATAGTATGGACTCAAAGGGCCAAACGGCCTGTTTCTCTGACTCTAGAGCTCTATTGATGTGGGTTTAGTGTCAAATATGGACCAGGTTGGATGAGAATGACAATTCCCTCCCCTAATATTGGTGTTAAACCCAATCCCAGCGGTTCCATCGGCACTGAGAGTAGATTTGTTTTCATAATCAGATGCAGTGGCAGGGTTTAGACTTGTATTTCTGGATTGTTAGTCCAGTACTGGGAGTTCCTTATCCTACCAGCCAGCAGTATCCGATTCGTCCACCCCGCGCTGCCTGTCTCAATTCTTCTCAGATATTTAATGCTCCTTCTTTACTCAGTCCTTACCTCACCGATGTCCATCGTCTTCCAGCACCGCACTGCACACTCTCCTACACATTGGGCTTAACTATGTGAAATACACCAACAGCGAGACACACCTCTGACCATGACATACCCACAGAGTGAAACTCCCCCACCAACAGCGAGACACACCACGGAGCGTAACTCGCTCACAGACAGCGAGACACATCCACGGAGTGTAACTCGCTCACAGACAGCGAGACACATCCACGGAGTTAAACGCACCGATGAGGAGAGACACCCACAGTGACATCCACCCAACCCAGCCAAACTCGCGCACGAAACTGCGAGAGAGACAGACCCACCAACTGTCAAACTGAAATTATACAACACACTGTCTCACACACGCACACACATAAAATAATCACATACATTAATACGTGCCGCTGTCAAATAGCACAAACAGTAAAAAATATGCAACACACAGCAGACCCTTCGCGGTTATGTTGTGCCTGGTTGGTTTGTGATGCGTCTGGTTTGTATTTGGTCTGTATTGGCCAGGGTCCCGTGTTACTTTGCCTCGGTTGTTTTTTTTATTTTGTTGGGGTACGGTGAGGTTTAGCTGGTTTACACCGCATGCATTTAGCTTCTCTGGTCTGAGCTGCCCCTGTGGCGGGTTGCGAGGGGTTGATTCACCTTGTGCTGGGTTGATGCTTGGCTGTCTGAGCTGGGTTTGCGGGATTGTGCGGGCGCCGTGGTGCACTCGATGTTGTTGCATTGCCTCGCTGATCTCTCAGCCCTCCACTTCCCGTCCGCCCACACAACCCCACCCCCGGGACGGATGCGTTCAAAGGGTCCTTACCCATTCCAGGGATAAAGGTGTTGAGGAAGAGGCAGAAGACCGCCAGTGGGAAGGGCATGTAGGGGATGGCCGCCCTCAGCCTGCCCTTCTTCTCCCTCACTCGGACCACGGTGCCCAGATTGTGGGACAGGCGGTTCCGTGACCCAGCCCAGGCCTTCGGCTGCGGCACCTCCTTGCCCCCGGCCGCCTCCTGGAGACCTTGTTCCTGGGCGGATCCCGCCGCAACCCCGGGCTGCTCCCGATCCGATCCCGGATCCGATGGTCGTGCATTGATCCCACTTAGATCCTGGACGGATCCCGGGCCGCTCCCGGTTTGATCCCGATTTGATCCTGGTTGATCCAGTTTGATTCCGGATGCGTTTTTCATGGGTGGAACCCGATGTGATCCCTACTGACCCAGTGCGTTCCCGGATCTGCTGTTCCTGGATTGATCTGTGATCCCGACTAATGGAATGATCCTGGACCAGTTGCAGACCCCGATGGGATTCCGGACTTATATTCGGACTCAGTGCTCCTGGTGTTCGTGAACTGATGCCGGGTCCACAGTTCTGTCAACTGCCGCTCGTGTACTGATCTGCAACTTTCAACATCCAAGATGCCCCTGGATGAATCCCGATTAATTGACCCCGGTCTGCTCCTGGATCCGCGGATGCAGTACCGATCCGCTGTTATCCCGGATTCCCGCCCTTGCCGTTTTCCTCGCTGAGTCGGGCTCACTGAGCTGAGCATCTGGCTGAAAGAGCGCGGGAGTGAGCGTAAGCGAACTCTTAAAGAGACAGTAGCATCCGGACCTCACCCTTAAAGGGACAGTCATCCGGACCTCACCCTTAAAGAGACAGAAGCATCCAGACCTCACCCTTAAAGAGACAGTAGCATCCAGACCTCACTCTTAAAGGGACAGTCATCCAGACCTCACCCTTAAAGAGACAGAAGCATCCGGACCCCACTCTTAAAGGAACAGTAGCATCCGGACCTCACCCTTAAAGGGACAGAAGCATCCGGACCCCACTCTTAAAGGAACAGTAGCATCCGGACCTCACCCTTAAAGGGACAGTACAATCCGGACCCCACCCTTAAAGCGACAGTAGCATCCGGACCTCACCCTTAAAGGGACAGTAGAATCCGGACCCCCCCCCCACCCTTAAAGGGACAGTCATCCAGACCTCATCCTTAAAGAGACAGTAACATCCGGACCTCACCCTTAAAGGGACAGTAACATCTGGACCTCACCCTTAAAGGGACAGTAGCATCCGGACCTCACCCTGAAAGAGACAGTAGCATCCGGACCTCACCCTTAATGAGACAGTAGCATCCGGACCTCACCCATAAACAGACAGTAGCATCCGGACCTCACCCTTAAAGAGACAGAAGAATCCGGACCTCACCCTTAAAGAGACAGAAGCATCTGGACCTCACCCATAAACAGACAGTAGCATCCGGACCTCCACCCTTAAAGAGACAGAAGCATCCGGACCTCACCCTTAAAGAGACAGTAGCATCCGGACCTCACCCATAAAACAGACAGTAGCATCTGGACCTCACCCTTAAAGAGACAGTAGCATCCGGACCTCACCCTTAATGAGACAGTAGCATCCGGACCTCCACCCTTAAAGAGACAGAAGCATCCGGACCCCACTCTTAAAGGAACAGTAGCATCCGGACCTCACCCTTAAAGGGACAGTACAATCCGGACCCCACCCTTAAAGCGACAGTAGCATCCGGACCTCACCCTTAAAGGGACAGTAGAATCCGGACCCCCCCCCCCACCCTTAAAGGGACAGTCATCCAGACCTCATCCTTAAAGAGACAGTAACATCCGGACCTCACCCTTAAAGGGACAGTAACATCTGGACCTCACCCTTAAAGGGACAGTAGCATCCGGACCTCACCCTTAAAGAGACAGTAGCATCCGGACCTCACCCTTAATGAGACAGTAGCATCCGGACCTCACCCATAAACAGACAGTAGCATCCGGACCTCACCCTTAAAGAGACAGAAGAATCCGGACCTCACCCTTAAAGAGACAGAAGCATCTGGACCTCACCCATAAACAGACAGTAGCATCCGGACCTCCACCCTTAAAGAGACAGAAGCATCCGGACCTCACCCTTAAAGAGACAGTAGCATCCGGACCTCACCCATAAAACAGACAGTAGCATCCGGACCTCACCCTTAAAGAGACAGTAGCATCCGGACCTCACCCTTAATGAGACAGTAGCATCCGGACCTCCACCCTTAAAGAGACAGTAGCATCCGGACCTCACCCTTAATGAGACAGTAGCATCCGGACCTCACCCTTAAAGGGACAGTAGAATCCGGACCCCCCCCCACCCTTAAAGGGACAGTCATCCAGACCTCATCCTTAAAGAGACAGTAACATCCGGACCTCACCCTTAAAGGGACAGTAACATCTGGACCTCACCCTTAAAGGGACAGTAACATCTGGACCTCACCCTTAAAGGGACAGTAGCATCCGGACCTCACCCTTAATGAGACAGTAGCATCCGGACCTCACCCATAAACAGACAGTAGCATCCGGACCTCACCCTTAAAGAGACAGAAGAATCCGGACCTCACCCTTAAAGAGACAGTAGCATCTGGACCTCACCCATAAACAAACAGTAGCATCCGGACCTCCACCCTTAAAGAGACAGAAGCATCCGGACCTCACCCTTAAAGAGACAGAAGCATCCGGACCTCACCCTTAAAGAGACAGTAGCATCCAGACCTCACCCGTAAACAGACAGTCGCAGCCAGACCTCACCCTTAAAGAGACAGTAACATCCGGACCTCCACCCTTAAAGAGACAGAAGCATCTGGACCTCACCCTTAAAGAGACAGTAGCATCCGGATCTCACCCTTAAACAGACAGTAACATCCGGACCTCACCCTTAAAGAGACAGTAGCATCCGGACCTCACCCTTAAACAGACAGTAACATCCGGACCTCACCCTTAAAGAGACAGTAGCATCCGGACCTCACCCATAAACAGACAGTAGCATCCGGAACTCCACCCTTAAAGAGACAGAAGCATCCGGACCTCACCCTTAAAGAGACAGTAGCATCCGGACCCCACCCTTAAAGAGACAGAAGCATCTGGACCTCACCCGTAAACAGACAGTAGCATCCGGACTTCACCCTTAAAGAGACAGTAGCATCCGGACCTCACCCTTAAAGAGACAGTAGTATCCGGACCTCACCCTAAAAGAGACAGTAGCATCCGGACCTCACCCTTAAAGAGACAGTAGCATCCAGACCTCACCCTAAAAGAGACAGTAGCATCCACACCTCACCCTTAAAGAGACAGTAGCATCCAGACCTCACCCTTAAAGAGACAGTAGCATCCGGACCTCACCCTTAATGAGACAGAAGCATCCGGACCTCCACCCTAAAAGGGACAGTATTATCCAGACCTCACAATTTTTGGACATTGAGCATTGGTTTCCATTGTACTATCTCACACCAGAGCATTGAGATAGAACAAGGGAAACCAAGAAAAGAATGCAAATGAAAGTTTTATAGTTACAGAGAAGGTGCAGCATAGACAGACAAAAAGGTGCAAGGCCAAGATCCATACTTATCATACTAGGGGATTCATCAATATTTTTATAACTGTGGCACAGAAGCTGTCTTGGAGCATAGTGAGACATGGTTTCTAACTCTCATATCTTCAACCCAACTAGTGCATTCTGACCATGGTCTCAACCCAACTAGACCCAAATTCCTCCAAGACTCCCCCCTCCATGCACCCATCCAAGTGCTACCTAATTGGTAGTGTTGTAGCTGACTCAACCCACTTCCTCCAGCAGTTTGTTTCATATACTCACTACCATCTGTGTGGATCAGCAGATCCTCTTAAATCTTTCCCCTCTCTTCTTAAATCTATTCTCCCTAGCTTTGATCTCCCCTTTCCTGGGGAATAGACTGTGACCACCACCTACTGCATCTATGCCAGTCCTAACTTGAAACACCTCTGAAAGGTCTCCTCTCATTCTTCTGCATGCCACGGAATAAAGACGCAGCCTGGCCAACTTCTCATTATAACTCAAGCCCCCTAGTCCTGAAGACCAGAAGACATAGGAGCAGAATTAGGCCATTTGGCCCATCAAGTCTGCTCTGCCATTCTATCATGACTGATCCTTTCTTTCCCATCCTCAGCCCCACTCCCCGGCCTTCTCCCTATAATCTTTGATGCTGTGTCCAATGAAGAACCTCATCAAGATTTGCCTTAAATACACCCAACGACCTGGCCTTCACAGCTGCCCTCTTATCCTAGACTCCTTCACCTTGGAAAATATCCTTTCAACATCTACTCTGTCTAGGCCTTTCAATATTCAAAAGGTTTCAATGAGATCCCCCCATCCTAAATTCCAGCGAGTACAGACCCAGAGCTATCAAACATTCCTCCATATGATAACCATTTCATTCCCAGATTCATGCTAGTGAAACTCCTCTGAACCAATGCCAACACACCTTTTCCCAGATGAGGAGCCCAAAACTGTTCACAATACTCAAGGTGAGACATCACCAGTGCCTTATAAAGCCTCAGCATCACATCCCTGCTCTTGTATTCTAGATCTCTTGAAATGAATGCTAACATTGCATTTGCCTTCCTCACCACAGACTCAACCTGCAAGTTAACCTTTAGGGTGTTCTGCACAAGGACTCCCAAGTCCCTCTGCATCTCAGACTCCTAGATTTTCTCCCCATTTAGAAAATAGTCCGCACATTTATTTCTACTACCAAAGTGCATGACCATGCATTTTCCAACATTGTATTTCATTTTTGAGGATGTAACTAGTAGAGTGGATAGGGGAGAACCAGTGGATATGGTATATTTGGATTTTCAAAAGGCTTTTGACAAGGTCCCACACAGGAGATTAGTGTGCAAACTTAAAGCACACGGTATTGGGGGTAAGGTATTGGTGTGGGTGGAGAATTGGTTAGCAGACAGGAAGCAAAGAGTGGGAATAAACGGGACCTTTTCAGAATGGCAGGCGGTGACTAGTGGGGTACCGCAAGGCTCAGTGCTGGGACCCCAGTTGTTTACAATATATATTAATGACTTGGATGAGGGAATTAAATGCAGCATCTCCAAGTTTGCGGATGACACGAAGCTGGGTGGCAGTGTTAGCTGTGAGGAGGATGCTAAGAGGATGCAGGGTGACTTGGATAGGTTGGGTGAGTGGGCAAATTCATGGCAGATGCAATTTAATGTGGATAAATGTGAAGTTATCCACTTTGGTGGCAAAAATAGGAAAACAGATTATTATCTGAATGGTGGCCGATTAGGAAAAGGGGAGGTGCAACGAGACCTGGGTGTCATTATACACCAGTCATTGAAAGTGGGCATGCAGGTACAGCAGGCGGTGAAAAAGGCGAATGGTATGCTGGCATTTATAGCGAGAGGATTCGAGTACAGGAGCAGGGAGGTACTACTGCAGTTGTACAAGGCCTTGGTGAGACCACACCTGGAGTATTGTGTGCAGTTTTGGTCCCCTAATCTGAGGAAAGCCATCCTTGCCATAGAGGGAGTACAAAGAAGGTTCACCAGATTGATTCCTGGGATGGCAGGACTTTCATATGAAGAAAGACTGGATGAACTGGGCTTGTACTCATTGGAATTTAGAAGATTGAGGGGGGGATCTGATTGAAACGTATAAAATCCTAAAGGGATTGGACAGGCTAGATGCAGGAAGATTGTTCCCGATGTTGGGGAAGTCCAGAATGAGGGGCCACAGTTTGAGGATAGAGGGGAAGCCTTTTAGGACCGAGATTAGGAAAAACTTCTTCACACAGAGAGTGGTGAATCTGTGGAATTCTCTGCCACAGGAAACAGTTGAGGCCAGTTCATTGGCTATATTTAAGAGGGAGTTAGATATGGCCCTTGTGGCTACGGGGGTCAGGGGGTATGGAGGGAAGGCTGGGGCGGGGTTCTGAGTTGGAGGATCAGCCATGATCATAATAAATGGCGGTGCAGGCTCGAAGGGCCGAATGGCCTACTCCTGCACCTATTTTCTATGTCTATGTCTATGTCTATTTGCCACTGCCTTGCCCATTCTCCTAATCTAAGTCCTTCTGCATCCTACCTGTTTTCTCAACACTACCTGCCCCTCCACCAGTCTTCATACCATATTCATAAAATTGCAGTACGCTGCTGTGCAGAGGGACTTGGGAGTGCCTGTGCATGAATCACAAAAGGTTGGTTTACAGGTGTAGCAGGTGATCAAGAAGGCAAGTGGGAAGTTGGCCTTCATGGCAAGAGGGATTGAATTTAAGAGCAGGGAGGTTATGCTGCAACTGTACAGGGTACTAGTGAGGCTGCACCTGGAGTACTGTGTGCTGTTCTGGTCTCCTTACTTGAGGAAGGATATACTGGCTTTGGAGGCAGTGCAGAGGAGGTTCACCAGGTTGATTCCAGAGATGAGGGGGTTAGACTATGAGGAGAGATTGAGTCGCCTGGGACTGTACTCACTGAAGATCAGAAGAATGAGGAGATTTTGTAGAAACATATAAAATTATGAAAGTGATAGATAAGATAGAGGCAGGAAAGTTGTTTCCACTGATAGATGTGATTAGAACTAGGGAATATTGCCTCAAAATTTGGGGGAGTAGATTTAGGATGGAGATGAGGAGGAACTGCTTTTCCCAGAGAGTGGTGAATCTGTGGAATTCTCTGCCCAATGAAGCAGTGGAGGCTACCTCAGGAAATATATTTAAGACAAGGTTGGATCGATTTTTGTGTAGTTGGGGAAATAAGGGTTATGGGGAAAAGGCGGAGTATGGAATGGCGGAGCGGGTACAACAAGCCAGATGACCTACTCCTGATCCTATTTCTTATGTTCGAACTGCAAACTTGGCAACAAAGCCATCTATTCCATCATCTAAATCATTGATATACAGCATGAAATAGACCGGGCAACATCCTCCTAAATTATTTCTATGCTCTTAGTAGTTTAATCACATCTTTCCTACAACAAGGTGACCAAAAGCTAAAGCTCTTGACCCTCTTGACTTCAGCACAGTTGTTAACATTAATGAGTGCACCAACCCCTCTCATTCTGAATGAGTGCACCAACCTCTCCCATTAATGAGTGCACCTTTAAAGAGACGTGATGTGGAAATACATTCTCGTAGAACCAGGTAGCTTGCAAGTAACTTCTTCGAGGGACAGACAACGTATCAATTGCCCGTAAAGCAGGGGTTCCCAACCTGAGGTCCACGGAGTCTTGGTTAGTGGTAAGGCTACATGGCATCAAAAAGGTTGGGAACCCCGGTCTAAAGAATTGAGAAGATGATAAGCTCATCCTTAAAGGAGCAGGGCAGAAGAAATGGGTTCTGCCAGTTCCAGTGGAAGAAGGTGATATGTAAATCAAAAGAAGCACACAAGAAAAGCTCCCATCAAATATACATTGGGCCAGATCACCCTCAGGAGTCTACTGATGACAGAGGATTGTAGAAAGGTTAAAGCACAAAGGAAGGCCAGGTCTGTGCTGGCTCTCTAGCTGTGTAACTCTTCAAGGTCTAACCCTGTCTGCATCCATAATCTTACAAAATTTACCTCAAAAATTCCTTCTCAAACCAGCCTCCACCATACCTGCAGAGAGGGTGTTCCAGATTCCAGCCACACCCTGTGTAAAAAAAGTTTTGCTACAAATTCCTTTTAATTCTCTACCTTTTATTTTTATTTGGACTTCCACACAATGCCACTCAGCCTATGCTAGTTCTCAGCCCAATCTCATTCCCCCTTCTCGTTTCCCTGTAATCTACTCCCTCTCCTGATTCTCCTACCCTTCACCAATACTTTAGAGATAATTTACAGTTATCCTGACAATCCCTTTTGAGATGCGTGAAGAAACTGGAGCACACATGGGAAACGCACATGGTCACAGGGAGAATGTACAAACTCCGCACGGACTGCACCTGAGGTCAGGGTGAATCTGGGTCAAGGTAACTGTGAAGCAGCAGAACTACTTGCTGTGTTTCTCCATTTTACATCTGTCATGTTGGATCGGGTTTGCCATTCCAGCAAGTGAGACAGGAAATGCACTGACTTCAAATAGGTATACTGATCAATTATTTACAAACAATAAAAAATTGTCCAAACATTCATATTCCCCAAGTTACAGACATATTCCCCAAGGTTCAAAGCTGAAAATTCAACAAACATACTCAGTTAAAAGTATGTGCAGAGCATAACTTCCCAATGGTCATGTGCATTATTGCCTAAGACAAAGGGAGAAGAGAGCAAGCCCCTTCCATGTGTTATTTTATACACCAGGATATTTGAAACTGGACACCGGGCATCCAATGGGAAAAGCAGCTGCAGTGTCTAAATTAACCAATCACAACAGAAGTGACCTTCGACAATCAGAAGAAGGCACGCCCCCACAGGACAACATCTGTGCCCTCCTCCAGCGGGAACAGTCTCCCTCTATCCACCCTCTCCTGACTTCTCATTAGTTTTCTGCACATCCCATGCTGTACTGTTCTACCAGGTTTCTCCTGAAGAAGAACAATCCCAGCCTCCCCATCTCAGGAACCAATCCAGGAACTCACCTCTGGACCCTTTTGAATGCTGCTGCATCCTTCCTACAGCAACCTCCCTTCCATGAACTCTGTCCATACTTCCCACTGCCTTGGGAAAACCGCAAACGTAATCAGCTCCCCACCCTGGCCATTCTCTCTCCTCTCCCCTCACACTGGGCAGAAGATATAATAGCTTGAGAACACATACCACCAGACTCAAGGCCAACTTGTCATGAGTCCTACAGCAAGGTTTCTCAATGCCGTGGAGCACTGAGCTTCTAGGGTTCCTGAGCACCCACAGTTACTAATCAATATCTTAACTAGAGTTTTCAGTTTAATCTTGTCAAGTTAATTGTGGCTGGTACATGTTTCCCACAGTCTATGATTATTTAAAGAGCACTCTCGTTCAGTGCCTGAGTGCGGTTATCATGTTGGAGGGGTTGGATTACCTCGTGGTGTCACTCAGTCGCTCCTCTGGGGCTCTGATTCCAATGTTTAACCTTTTGTTTCCCTCTCCCTGGGTATCCTGCAGTTCCTCCGCCCCTGGCTCCAGTCCCTCGTGAGTGTACCGTGACACAACGTTTATCCCACTGTGATAAGATTCTGGACTGGACCTTTCGATAAGGATGAACCCTTTCCTCATCATGGCCCACACACATCTTTGTCAACTCTGCACTCTCTCAGTAACTGCTTTCTTTGTATCACTTTGGAATTTCTGTCTGGATGGCATGCAAACAAAAGCTTTCCACTGTATCTCGGTACCTGTGACAATAATAAACCGATTATCCCAACTCCCTCACCTCATGGTACAAGTTTAATGGAGACACAGGGCAAGAGACCGCAGATGCTGGAACTTGGAGCAACAAACATGAGGTGTCTCATCCCAAAAAGTCGGATATGCATTTCCCTCCACTGATACTGCCCGGCCCTAAAGAATCTCTCCGGCATTGTTTTATGTTGTTGTTACAAACCAGCATAACTATCTGTCTGTCTATTATTTATTTACTTACTTGCTTAGTGATACAGCATGCTAACAGGCCCTTCTGGCCCAATTACACCCATGCGGCCAATTAACTGCTAACCCATCTGTACGTCTTTGGACTGTGGGAGGAAACCGGAGCACCCAGAGGAAACCCATGCGGTCATGAGGAGAACGTGCAAACTCCTTACTGACAGTGGCAGGAATCAAATCCAGGTTGCTGACGCTGCAGTGACATCGTGCTAACCGTGATGCTAGCGTGCAGCTCCTAAACTGGGCCCAGCACGTGATTCTCTGGAATTTCCGCACTCTCCAACGGGATCCCACCACCAAGCATGTCTTTCCCTCTCCCCATCCACACCCCCACCTTCTGCTTTCCACAGGGATTGCTCCTTTCATTCATCCCTCCCCACTGGCACATTCTTGCAAGTGGAACAAGTGCTATACCTGCCCCGACATCTCTTCCCTTACTACCATTCAAGGCCCCACGCCGTCCTTCAGAGCGAGTCTGTTGAGGTCATATACTGTGTCTGGTGCTTCCTGTATATCAGTGAGACCCAACGTAGATTGAGAGAACACTTTGCTGAGCATCTCCCTCTGCCAGAAGAAACGGGATCTCCCAGTGGCCACCCATTTTAACTCCACTTCCCATTCCCTTCCCAATATGTCAATCCATGGCCTCCTCTACTGTCCAGGTTGGAGGAGCAACACCTTATATTTTGTCTGGGTAGCCTCCGACCTGATGGCATGTACAATGATTTCTCGAACTTCTGGTAATGCCTCCTCCCCCTCTCCTTCTCCATTGTCCATCTCCTTTTCCCCCTCTCACCACATCTCCCTGCCGATCACCTCCCTCTGGTGCTCCCCCCCCACCTTTTCTCTCTTCCATGACCTCTGTCCTTTCCTATCAGATTCGCCCTTCTTTTGCCCTGTATCTCTTTCATCAATCAATTTCCCAGCTCTTTACTTCATCCCTCCCCCCCCTCCGGTTTCACCAAACACCTTGTGTTTCTCTCTCCCCCCACCCACCTCAGCTCTTTTTCTCCAGCACTGCTGAAGGGATCGGCCAAAAACGCCAACTGTGCTTTTCTCCATAGATGCTGCCTGGCCTGCTGAGTTCCTCCAGCATTTTGTGTGTGCTGTGTGAACTTCCAGCATCTGTAGATTATCTCTTGTTTGTCATTAACTTTCTTGATCTAATTTCTTTTGTCTCATCTTTCTGCTGAAGGTTCAAAGCAACAGCAACAAACAAGAGGACCAATCAACTTGAAGCTAATGATTAGGAAGCCCTATAGTACAACAACTGGCACTTTGGCCCACTGAGTCCGTGCTGACCATCAAACCCCATTTATATCAATCCTACAGTAATCCCACTTTATCCCCCAGCCCCACCGGTATATCTCCCTGCCCCAGATTCCACCACTTCTCTGCACACTGAGACAAAATTTACAGCAGCCAATTAAGCTATCCACCCTCACCTCTTTGGAAAGTGCGAGGAAACCGGAACACCCGGAGGAAACCCAAGCGGTCACAAGAGGAACTGGTTCAAACTCCACACAGATCGCACCTAAGGTCAGGATTAAACCTGGGACCATGCAGTTCTGAGAGAACAGCAGCAGCTTCACCAACCACTGTGCCGAGAGAAAGCATTATTTTATGGTGGAGACTCAAGATATTGCAGTTGCTGTCACCTGAAGCAACACACAGTCTGTTGGAGGAACTTGGCGAGTCAAGTAGTGTCTGTGGGGGGGGGGAGGAGGAATTGTCGATGTTTTGGGCCCTGATGCAGGGTTTCAACCTAAAACATTGATAATTCCTTTCTGCCGCTGGACCCAGTGAATTCCTCCAGCAGATTGTTTGTTACTATTGCACTATACACACTTTGAGGCTCTGGACCACACCCGTCGAAAAGATGGAGACAGAAAACTCGGCACTTAAAAAGTACTGGCATTCATCCTTACAGTATGTTCCAGGGAAAAACAAGAACAGAATGCAGAATAAAGTGTTACAGGTGATGTTACAGAGAAAGTGCTGTGCAGGTAGACCATAAGTTCAAGGACCATAACACAAGAAAGGTCATACAGAGATCCATTCAGGGGTTTTTAAAACAGCAAGATGGAGGCTCCCCTGGTGCCTGAAGAGAGAATGTCTGGGGTGAGATGGGTCTTTGATTATGTTGGTTCCTTTCCCAGGCAGTGAGAAGTTGTAGACAAGTGTCCATGGAGGGGAGGCTATTCTCTGTGATATGCTGAGGTGTGTCCACAACTCTCTGCAGTTTCCTGCAATCTTGGGCGAGAGCAGTTGCCCTACCAAGCCGTGAAGCATCTGGATAGGATATGGACACATGGATCAATCAATCTCTTCCCCCAGCAACTCCTGATAAATGAGAATCTTTGATATGACAACTTTTCCATTACTTGTTGAAAATCCTCTGTAACTTCTGCAAGTTATATCCATGTGAAGCTGTGATTGCCTGCCATTGTATCATCTTGACTCTGCCTCATTGTGCTATGATTTTGAAATAAGTTAACAAATTGCATTGAAGATACACTATATTGTGTGATGTAATTACTGTTGAACAGTTTAGTTATAAATTTGACACCTGTAAGACCTTGATGTACACGGAGTCCTTTTCCATTGTTACCAATGACGTGAGCCACTTATGTAGCAATCAAACTAACATCATTTGGAGAGTCACCACGGGGTGACACATTGTGCTCAACAGACCCATTAAATGCTCTTATTACATTTGTTTGTTGGGTGAGCTTCCGATTTATCTATTAGTTTCCCATTTATTAAGTTTCATCCATCTGAGGCACAGAATCACCGAGTTTCTTTACAGTGCAGAAGCATGCCTTTCAGCCTGTTGAGTGGATCCTGTCTCCCTGTAGAATATCCCCATTCCCCATGGAGACACAAGAGAACACAGATACTGGAATCTAGAGCAACAAATAATCTGCTGGAGGAACACAGAGGGTTGAGCAGCATCTATGTGCAGTATATGACAATATGCAGATGCTGTATAAGACAATAGGTTATTTAATTTAGATTGTTTCAAACAGATAAGCTGACTCTTAAGTTGCTTAGTTCAAGAAAGCTTGCAGATCAGAAGGGAATATACTTTGGTATATTAATGACTGATATGTTTATAGTTGGAAGGCTTTTATGTACAAAGTGTACTTAGAAGTTAGCTTTACAGAATTAATTGTCAACTGTGAACTTTAAACCAAGATCTACAGTCTGTCTCTAAAAAAAGCTTTTAGACCATTTGTGTTGAAAGGATATCTGAGGAAATACCATGTGTGTGAAGTCACCTACATGGCAAAAAAAAAGGTATAAATGTAGAGTGCAGTTCAGGCTTATTAAGATCAGGGTGGGGAACATAAAATAAATGTGAAAGAAACTCAGGGTGAATTAGAATCTATTCATCCAGCTTCAGTTTCTGTGTTAGACAACTTGTTGGCAGCTTGTCTTCTTTCTAGTTAATATGAATTGTACCTGTGTTTTGGAAAACCATTGTCCTATGTGGTTTAGAAATGCTTTGCCCTTTAATGCTTTGTTTTGGAAATCCTTTGTTCTTATTGTTTTATGATTAAAAAATGCTTTGTGTTTTAGAAATGGTTTAGAAATCAATAAAAAATATTGGAAAGGAAAGAAATGATTTATGTTTTGGAAATGGTTTGTAATTTGGAAATGTTTAAAATAGAGGTTTAAATGTGTTTTAAGAGTGTTGTTTGGATTTGAATGTGTATCATTGAAAATAAGTTGACTGTGTTTTAAACTACTTTGCAATTTACCACTACTGTAATTTGCCTATCATCACAAAAGGTCTATTTAGGATACAATCTCACTGGCACAAACGCTGATACCACAATTATTGTTAGCAGGATTTCAGATGGTAATGAGGAGACATACAGGAACAATCAGCTGTTTGAGCGGTGTTGCAACAACAATCTTACATTCAGGATCATTTAGACCAAGGAATTGATTGTGGACTTCAGGAAGGTGAAGTCGAGGGAACACGCACCAGTCCTCTGCGAGGGATCAGCAGTGGAAAAGGTGAGCAGTTTCAAGTTCCTTTGTGTCAACATCTCTGAAGATCTATCCTGGGCCCAACATATTGATGCAATTATAAAGAAGGCAGGACAGCAGCTTTATTAGGAGATTGAGGAGATTTGCTATGTCACCAAAGACACTCACAAATTTCTACAGATGTTCTGTAGGGAGCATCACTGTCTGGTATGAAGGGGCCAGTGCACAGGATCGGAAAAAGCTGCAGAAAGTTGTAAACTCAGCCACGAGCCTCCCCAGCATTGAAGACACCTTCAAAAGGCAATGCCTCAGAAAGGGGGCAGCCATCATTAAGGATCCCCATCAGCCAGGACGTGCCCTCTTCTCATTGCCACCATCAAGGAGGAAGTACAGGAGCCACAGAAACACACTCAGTGATTCAGGATCAGTTCCTCACCCTCTGCTATCAGATTCCTGAATGACAATAACCCATGAATAATAACTCACTATTTTTCTTTGTTTCCACTCTTTTGTTGCATTACCTATTTAATGATATACAGTATATATAAATACATTAGCTGGAAGCATCTGCTCCTTGGTAGGTATAGTTCCACAATTCAAATAGTGGGTATTGGCAGCTGAGCTCACCATAGAGAATAAGCAGACAAGGAAACTAGTTTTTGAAGATTGGGTAGTTATTGTTAATATAATCTCCCTTCAGCGAGAGTATCCATGGCTATTTATAGACAATAGGGTTTAAGGCCTTTGCTTTTGGGTTTAGAACTTCATGCCCAGCAAACCTGATACCATTACAGAACTGGGAGTCACAGGTTCAGAGTAATGAAGAGGTCATTTAGAACTGGGAAGAACAGAAATCTCTGCACTCAGAGACGAGGAACATTTTGGGATTCTTTGCCCTGGAGATGGTGTATGTAAGAAAGAGGTAATTGATATGAGGATATTAAGGGGTTCCAGGGACACAAGGATAATGCAAGAAAATAGTTGTCAGGCAGGGCCAGCATGAACTGGGTAAATCGAAGAGCAGACTGGAAAAGCTGAGTGGTTCACGCCTGCTCCCGTTTCTTATGTTCTCAGAGATACAGCAGGAAAACATGCCCTTCGGCCCACTGAGTCTGTACTGACCATCAATCACACAGTTACACTGATCCCATTTATTCTACCTGCATTCCTTAATGTACCCCCCCCCGCCCCCAGGATTCTACCTCTCGTCCACCCACCAGCTTCCAATTAACCTAGCAGCCCTCATATCTTCAGGATGTGGCTGGAAAGCAGAACATTCAGTAAAAATCCATAGGGAAAATATGCAAACTCCACACAGACAGCACACAAGGCCAGGATTCAATCCAGGCTTCAGGCCGCTGGTGTTGTGGGTCAGCGAATCTGCATCAATGTGGCTCTCATAATGCATAGGATGAGGGCAGGTTGCCTGATTCAATCCCGCACTGGTCAGAAACACTCAGCCTCACCTTGAGTGGTTGGGTCACAGTAGACTGACATTATGAGAGCAGGAGGGGTGCTGTGCAAAGACAGTTGCCTGCAGCTCCTGAATATAATGAACACCTTATTATGAGGTGCTGCAAGGATTGCTAATAATTACAATCCCTTGTTCTTTGCAGCCAACACCTTTCCGAATGCCTGTATAAAAAAGCACATTTGGCTGGTAATTCTTTAGAACTGAACAGAGTAGCTGAGAATCTCGTGACTGCAATGAGAATGTTCCCTGTGGACAGCTTATCTCATAGTGTCTGCCGTCCTCTGACTGACAGCTGGGTGAATCACAGCTCACCAATTCCTCCCATAAATAACACACCACAATATTAAGTTAAGTGCCTGGGCAATGGCGTCTGGTGACATGCTGTGAAATCGCGTTGAATGGTCAATGAACCCATGTACACTACTTCAATCTCTTTTTTCTTTTTTTTGCTCTCTTTTTGCACTACCCATTTAATTTGATTTTTTAAATGTGTTTCTCATTGTAATTTATAGCTTTTTACTGTTATGCATTGCAACGTACAGCTGCCACAAAACAACACATTTCACAACACTTACCAGTGATATTAAACCTGATTCTGATTCTGTCCCACAAGTCTGCCCACGTACTGATTGCCAAGTTTTAGATCCAGCTGGACAAACAGCTCACAGATAAACGGTGCGCAGACTGGCCTCTAATCAAGGGCATTTATATACTGTATACAATAATAGATACCTGGGAGTGATTACAAGCTGGGATTTATATATAGCGTAACTGATATCACTTCATTAAGCTTTATGCGAACTGGTAAGGTAATTTATGTGTTCAGGCAGATGATGTGGGTAATTAGAAGCTGTTGCCTCAAACCAAGGAGGTAGTACAAAGTGTGTATTCTGCCTGGAGGGCAGTGACCAGGGGTGCTCAGCAGGGATCTGTTTTGGGACCCTTGCTTCTTTGTCATTTTTATAACTGACTTGGATGAACAAGTGGATGGGTGGGTTAGTAAGTTTGCAGATGACACGAAGGATGGTAGTGTTGTGGATAGAGTAGAAGGTTGTTGTAAGTCATAACGGGACATTGATGGGATGCAGAACTGGGCTGAGAAATGGCAGACGAAGTTCAACCTATGTAGAAAAGTGTGAGGCGATTCACTTTGGATGATTGAATTTGAGGGCAGAATACAAGGTGAATGGCAGGACTCTTTGCAGTGTGGAGGAACAGATGGATCTTAGGGTTCACATCCATAGTTCCCTCAAAATTGCTGCACAATTTGATAGGGATTGTTAAGAAGCAATATGGTGTGTTGGCCTTCATTCGTCAAAGGATTGAGTTCGAGAGCCATGAGGTAACGTTGCAGCTCTATAAAACCCTGGTTAGACCACAGTTGGAATATTGTGTTCAGTTCTGGGAAGGATGTGGAAGCTTTAGAGAGGGTACAAAGGACATTTTCCAGAATGCTGTCTGGATTTTAGAGAGCATGCTTTGTGAAGATAGGTTAAGCGAGATAGGGCTTTTCTGTTTGAGGTGAAAGAGAATGAGAGGTAACTTGACAGAGGTGTACAAGATGATAGAGTAGATAACCAGAGACCTTTTTCCCAGGTTGGAAATGGCTAATAGAAGGGGGCATAATTCTAAGGTGATTGGAGGAAAGTATGGGGGTAAGCTGTTTACACAGAGAGTGGTGAATGTGTGGAATACCCCACCAAGGGCAATGATAAATGCAGATAAATTAGAGACATTTAAGAAACTTTTGGATAGGCACATGGATGATAGAAAACCAGAGGATTGTCTTAGAGGGAAGTGTTAGCTTGATTTTAGAGTAGATTAAAGAGTTGGCACAACATTGTGGGCCGAAGAGCCTGTACTGTTCTGTAATGTTCTAGGTTAATTCTACGTTAATATCAATGTTGTAATGAGAAGAAGAAAGAAAGTTTGAAGAATAAAAGAGGAAGTACTAAGATGATATCAATGTTGGAAGTGGATTTATCTCTGGAACCAGATGAACTCGATCCCAGCCTGTCAAAGGAGACACGAGAGGAGCAGAGGCTGGCCCAGCTCCGGAGGTCCATCTTTGATCCTGACCCCAGGTGCTGTCAGTGTGGAGTATGCACGTTCTCCTTGTGATCACGTGGGTTTTTCCCAGGTACTCCGATTTCCTCCACATCTTAACAGATGTGTGGGTGGTAAGCCAATTGGTCGATGTAAGTTGATCCTACAATGTCGGTGAAGGAAACTAAGATAAGCATGCTTGACAGTAAATGGATGTTTGATGGTCAGTGTGGACATGGTGAATTGGGGGGCCTGTTTCTGTGCTGTAGGACTGTGGCCGTGTGAATCCACTCCTTAGTGCCACAGACCTGCTCGTCTGTCTCAGGGACAAGGGATAAAATGAGTAATTACAGGCCAATGAGATGAACTTAAGCAGGGACCTGGACCCATTGCAATTTGCCTATCGCCACAACAGGTCAACGGTGGATGCCATCTGACCGGCTCTCCACTCACCTGGGACCAGCTGGACGATAGCAATACCTGCATCAGGCTGCAGTTCATCGACTACAGCTTGGCTTTCAAAACCATCTCCCCCTCAGTTCTAGTCAACAAGCTTCAAAACCTGAGCCTCTGTACCTCTCTCTGCAATTGGATCCTCGGCTTCCTCATCAGGAGACCCCAGACGGTGCAGGTCGATAATAACATCTCCTCGCCGCAGACGATCAATACATCGCAAGGGTGCGTGCTCAGCCCTCAGCTCTACTCTCTCCACACTCACAACTCTGTGCTTAGGCACCGCTTTAAATGGCATCTATAAACTTGTGGATGACACCAGTGTTTGCAGAATCTCAAATGGCGACAAGGAGGTGAGATAGATGGGCTGGAAGAGCATAAAAACAACCTTGCTTTCAACATCGGCAAGAATAAGAATTGACCGTGGACTTCAGGAAGGGAAGTCAGAGAACACACACCAGTCCTCACTGAGTGGTCAGTGCTGGAAAGTCTGAGCAGCCTCACGTCCCTGAGCGTCCACAGCTCAGAGGGTCTATCCTGGGCCCGTATTGACACACTCAGAAAGAAGGCAAGCCAGCAACTACACTTCATTAGGAGTCTGAGGAGACTTGGTACATCACCAAAGACCACAGGTATACCGTGCAGAGCACCCTGACCAGTTGCATCACTGCCGGGTATAGGGGCTCCTGTGCAGAGGATCACGAGAGGCTGTGGAGCGTTGTAGACTTAGCCAGCTCCACCCCGAGCGCAACCCTCCCCATCATTGAAGACATCTTCAAAAGGCAGCACCTGAAGAAGGCGGCTTCGATCATTATGGACCTTCACTGCCTGGGACATGCTCTCTTCTCATTAGTACCATCAGGGAGGAGGTACAGGAGCCTGAACGCCCACACGCCGTGTTTTAGGGACAGCTTCTTCCCCTCTGCCATCAGAGTTATGAACTGCCCATTACTTAAGAGCACTGCCTCATTATTTTCCTTTTGCACTATTTATTTATTGTTACAATAGTAATTTTTTATGTAAATTACCTTATAGTTTTTTTTATGTAAATTACCTTATAGTAATTTTTTATATAAATTACTTTACGGTAATTTTTTTTGCCTTGCCCCACACTGCTGCCACAAACCAACAGATTTCATAAAAAGTATGTCAGTGATAATGAACCTGACTCTGTTTCTGATTCTGATCCAGGCAATAGACAAATTGTTGGAATCAGTTCTGAGGAATAGTATAAACATATATTTAAAAAGGTTACAGATTAAACAGGGAGACACAACATGGAGTTCACCAGGGTAGGAGGTGACTGATTAACTGAACTGAGGTGACAAAGAGGGGCAATGAGGACAGTGTAATCTACTGGGAGTTAGACAAGATCCTAGGTAGTAGTCTCATTGAAAAAGGAAGAGAGAGAATGATAAATTAGACCCAAGATGAGGTCAGTGGCAGTTCACAAAGGTTCAGTAGTTGATGGTGATTTTGTGACATGCAGACGGTTAATGATAAAGCTCCACAGGGATCAGCAACTCTGGCCCTTTGCTTCTGTGTCAGCCACAGTAATGAATTTGACAAAAATGGAAGTTTGATAAAGGCTTACAGGTGAGATATGGATTTCAAGCACAGAGACATTGAGGAAAACTTTTGAAGAAAAAAAGAGATATGCAGGGAACTGCTAAGTGGAATTTTAATCCAGAGAAGTGAGTGGTAATGAGTTAACAAGGATGGTGCTGGGGCAGGAAGATAGTCACAATGAGGTAAGATTGGATAAGCTGGGGTTGCTTCCTTTGCAACAGAGGAGGTTGAGAAGAAACTTAATCGAGATATATAAAATTATGTGGCGCCTACATAGAGTTGATTAGAAGGACCTATTTGTCATAGCCAAGGGGTTGGACACAAAGAGACATGGCATGGATTTACAGTAACTGGTAGGAGGATAATTAGTAGAAGGGTTAGAGTCACCGAGATGTAAAGCATGGAAAAAGACCCTTCAGCCCAACTTACGCATGCCAACTAAATGCTGACCTAAATTAGTCCATTTTCCTGAATTCAGCTCATATTCCCTAATGAGGAGTTCCCAATCTTTTTTATGCAATGTTCCCCTACCATTAACCAAGGTGTCCATGGACCCCATGTTGGGAATCGTTGCTCTAAACCTTTTCTACTTATATTCCTATCCAAAATGTCTTTTACACATTGTATTGTTCCCACCTCTATCAGTTCCTCTGGTATCTTGTTCCACACACCCACCACTATCTGTGTGAGAATGTTGCCATTCAGTTCCTCTTAAATTCTTCAAGTTCAAGGTCAAGTTTATTGTCATTCAACCGTTCTGACTGAAGCTAGAGGTGGAATCAGATGCATGTCAGCTCTGGTAGGGCCTGCAGGCCATTTCTTCCTACAAGGAGAAACCTAACATCAAGAATGGCCGTGATGCTTCTCTCCGAGTTGAGCTCAATGCCTTTCATGCTTGCTTTGAAAGAGAGAATAAAACTACGCCTTTGTGAATCTCTGCAGCATCTGGTAACCCTGTGATCTCTGTCCCAGAGGCCAACGTCAGAACATTTCTCAAGAGGATGAACCCTCTCAGAGCATCAGGCCCTGATGGTGTACGTGGTGGGGCTCTGAAAACCAGTGCCAACCAACTGGCAGGTGTGATCAAGGAGATCTTCAATCTCTCACTGCCACAGTCAACAATAGTTGTGCTGCCTCTCAAGATATTGCCCTGTGGTACTCACACCTACTGTGATGAAGTGATTTGGTTCTTGGCCATGGCCAGAATCAACTTCTGCCTAAGCATGGACCTGGGCCCGATGCAATTTGCCTATCGCCACAATAGGTCTACAGTGGATGCAAACTTACTGGCTCGCCACTCGGCCTTGGGTCACCTGGACAATGGCAATACCTACCTCAGACAACACACATCAATGTTACTGGTGAACGCAGCAGGCCAAGCAGCATCTATAGGAAGAGGTACAGTCTCTTTCAAATCTCTTACTAGCTCTTCTTTCAGTTAGTCCTGATGAAGGGTCTCGGCCTGAAACGTCGACTGTACCTCTTCCTAGAGATGCTGCCTGGCCTGCTGTGTTCACCAGCAACTTTGATGTGTGTTGCTTGAATTTCCAGCATCTGCAGAATTCCTCGTGTTTACCTACCTCAGACTGCTGTTTATTGATTATGACTCAGCGTATGACCATGACCATGCGTACTTAGCCCACTGCTCTACCCTCTCTACACCCACAACATTCCTCATACGTGCTGAGGCCGGGGTGGTGGCAGGGAGCTCAGTAGTCTCATGGCCTGGGAGAAGAAGCTATTTCCCATCCTGACAGTCCTTATCCTAATGCCATGGTTCACCGTACCTGACGGTAGGGGGTCAAAGAGATTGTGGGACAGGTGGGAGGGTCCGTTGACAATGCTAAGGGCCCTGCGTATGCAGCGCTCCAGATAAATATCTCAGATGGGTGGAAGAGAGACCCTAATGAACCTCTCAACAGTTTTCACAATCTTTTGTCGGGTCTTGTGGTCAGATATCTTCCCCTCTCATTCTAAACCCATGTCGTTGAGTTTCAGACTCCTCTACCCTAAGAATAAGACTGTAACCATCTCTCTTATTTACACCCCTCATGATTTTATAACCCTCTATAAAGTCAATCCTCAGCCTCCTATCTCCGGGGAAAACTATCGAATCTCTCCTTATTCAAGCCCTCCAGTCTCAATGAAATCTTTGTCGATCATTTCTCAATGTCTAAACAAATAAAAGCAAGCCAGCTACACGCCTTCGTTCACACCCTCTCTACTTGAAGCCACTTTTCTACACCCTGCTGTCCTGCACTGTGTCCAGCTTATTGACATCCTGCCCAGAGCAAGGTGGCCAGAACTGTGCACAGTGCTCCAAGTGTGGTCTCACCAACACCTTGCACAGAGGGGAGGTGAGACTCGTTTTCACCCAGAGGATAGCAGGGGTCAGGAACTCACTGGCTGAAAGGTCGGCAGGAACTCCAGGTGCAGACTTCAGCTACGACCTGCAGGGTCGCGGCCCTTCTGCTGGAAGCTGGGATTAGGTTGGATTCAGTGGGCCGAATGGCCACCTTCTTTGTGAATTTTCCACATTCTACGAGTGGGTCAGACCCTCTCAGTCTACGAGCTATTCTGATCAGGTTTGCTTGAAGGTAGACTTCAGCACCACAGAGCCCAGACTATAAATGTAAGGGAGTGTGCATCTGACCATCTGTCTCTCTCAAAAGCAGTGTTAAATGCCATGCTGTGTGACAGGAATGATTAGATTCACACTGTTCACACATGCTCTCCAAACCAGACAGAGTGCATTGTAGCCAAATCCGAAATAAGCCCCGCCAGAAAGAAAAGGAAAGGCCAAGTGTTGACCATAGTTCTCTGGGGCAAAGTTTCAAAGCCAAGTTCACTGCCATGTGCACATGTAGACAAAGCTGAAATGAAGGACTTGTAGCAGCATCACAGGCACATTGCATCAGATACACGACATAAATTATATAAAATTATGCGAAAAAGGACATGTTTAGAACAAAAAAAACCTGAAGCACATTGTAGTGCAATGTGGTCATAGTGTCGCTATTCTGAGGTAATGATTAGGATTATGCGGGTTGGTTAAAGCCCATGACAAGGATGTGAGGTCATGACCCAAGTGCTGACAGAGGCACTGAAGATGATCAACAGTTCACCGACGTTTAATAGGAACTGTGCAGAAATATAGGGAAAGTAACAAACACTAGGCCGATGGGGCCTTTACCGAGAAACGTCCAGCTAAAGCTAGTGCTGATACAGAGGCTTGACCGTGTAGCTTAATACTAAATAAATACTACTCCTTAGCAGGGTCAGTCTAAATGATAGTCTTCTTTCCCAAAACCATGACAATGGCAGGCAGGGAGTGGTGACATTGACCTGCTCTCGGTGAGGTCTCGACAAGACTGAAACGAGAGGGAGGGAGTTAAATAGCACCACAATGAAAGACTAATTGGCTGGAGTGAGCATACATGAGTGGGCGGACCCCGTGGCAGGGGGCACAATGAAAGGCTAATTAGCGGGAACATGCACGTTTTCCAGCATGATTGCTGAAGCAGTTTGGCAGCCTGCGAGAGAGCCCAGATCCTGCAGCCGTGTCCGTTGATGTGACATGGCCCCCCCACCCCCCCAGTAGTAGCTACTAGACCTGTGTCTGCCCGAAGTTCCGGATGACAGACATCCGGGATGTTATGGACCGAAACCCGAGAATGTTCCTCATGGCCATAGCCCTCCCAATCCGCGAGGTACTGGACCCTGCCCTGCACACAGAAAGGTCCGGGGACTCGTAGACCATAGAACGGTACAGACCAAAACAGGCCTGGAGGAGAGCAAGTGACTGAGCAAGAGGGGAGAAAGTCACCGGCTTGAGCTGAGAAACATGGAATACTGGGTGAATCTTCTTGATGGTGGTAGATGCAATCTATATGAGACCTTGTTGATAGCTTTCTCCAGTACCAATGGTCCCACGGAGCGTGGGTTCAACGTGCGGCTCTTGACTTCCAAGGGAAGATCCCCAGACGCCTCCCAAACTTTCTCCCTTGGCTTAAGCAGAATCGACCAGCTTGCCTGGCATGTTGCTTCTCAGTGCACAGCAGAGAAGCCCTGGCCCCATGCCTCCACATGTGCTTGTAGCATTGGACCAACTGTTCAGCACATCAATCCCTTGGTCAGGGGAGAGCCTTAGCTGGAATACCTTTTGGCATTCAAAGGGGGGCCATGCCAGCAGAGGCCGAATGAAGGCCATGGTGGGCAATCTCCTGCCAAACCAGTTGGGAGCTCCAGGATGTGGGGTTGGAAGAGACAAAGCAGCACAGAGCTGTCTCCAGTTCCTAATTCACTCTCTCAGTCTGGCTGTTAGATTGGGGGTGGAAACCAAATGAGAGGCTGGCTGTGGCTCCCACAGGAGAACAGAAGGCCTTCCAAAAACAGGACATGGTGTAGTACTCAGTCAGACACCATACCCTGAGGGGAGCTGTGCATCTTGAACACCAGCTGAACCATGCAGGTGGCAGTCTCATGAGCCACTGGGAGCTGAGGGAGAGCAATGACGTGGATAGACACGGAGAATCAGTCCACAACCACCATGGTGGTCATGTTTCCGTGAGACAGGGATAGACCAGTGATGAAACGCACTGAGAGCTGGGACTGGGGCATTGGGGTACAGACCAATGATGAAATGCACTGAGAGCTGGGACTGGGGCATTGGGGTACAGACCAGTGATGAAACGCACTGAGAGCTGGGACTGGGGCATTGGGGTACAGACCAGTGATGAAACGCACTGAGAGCTGGGACTGGGGCATTGGGGTACAGACCAGTGATGAAACGCACTGAGAGCTGGGACTGGGGCATTGGGGTACAGACCAGTGATGAAACGCACTGAGAGCTGGGACTGGGGCATTGGGGTACAGACCAGTGATGAAACGCACTGAGAGCTGGGACTGGGGCATTGAGGTACAGGCCAGTGATGAAACGCACTGAGAGCTGGGACTGGGGCATTGGGGTACAGACCAGTGATGAAACGCACTGAGAGCTGGGACTGGGGCATTGGGGTACAGACCAGTGATGAAACGCACTGAGAGCTGGGACTGGGGCATTGAGGTACAGACCAGTGATGAAACGCACTGAGAGCTGGGACTGGGACATTGAGGTACAGACCAGTGATGAAACCCACTGAGAGCTGGGACTGGGGCATTGGGGTACAGACCAGTGATGAAACGCACTGAGAGCTGGGACTGGGGCATTGAGGTACAGGCCAGTGATGAAACGCACTGAGAGCTGGGACTGGGGCATTGGGGTACAGACCAGTGATGAAACGCACTGAGAGCTGGGACTGGGGCATTGGGGTACAGACCAGTGATGAAACGCACTGAGAGCTGGGACTGGGGCATTGAGGTACAGGCCAGTGATGAAACGCACTGAGAGCTGGGACTGGGGCATTGGGGTACAGACCAGTGATGAAACGCACTGAGAGCTGGGACTGGGGCATTGGGGTACAGACCAGTGATGAAACGCACTGAGTGCTGGGACTGGGGCATTGAGGTACAGACCAGTGATGAAACCCACTGAGAGCTGGGACTGGGGCATTGGGGTACAGACCAGTGATGAAACGCACTGAGAGCTGGGACTGGGGCATTGAGGTACAGACCAGTGATGAAACGCACTGAGAGCTGGGACTGGGGCATTGAGGTACAGACCAGTGATGAAACCCACTGAGAGCTGGGACTGGGGCATTGAGGTACAGGCCAGTGATGAAACGCACTGAGAGCTGGGACTGGGGCATTGAGGTACAGACCAGTGATGAAACGCACTGAGAGCTGGGACTGGGGCATTGGGGTACAGACCAGTGATGAAACGCACTGAGAGCTGGGACTGGGGCATTGGGGTACAGACCAGTGATGAAACGCACTGAGAGCTGGGACTGGGGCATTGAGGTACAGGCCAGTGATGAAACGCACTGAGAGCTGGGACTGGGGCATTGGGGTACAGACCAGTGATGAAACGCACTGAGAGCTGGGACTGGGGCATTGAGGTACAGGCCAGTGATGAAACGCACTGAGAGCTGGGACTGGGGCATTGGGGTACAGACCAGTGATGAAACGCACTGAGAGCTGGGACTGGGGCATTGAGGTACAGACCAGTGATGAAACGCACTGAGAGCTGGGACTGGGGCATTGGGGTACAGACCAGTGATGAAACGCACTGAGAGCTGGGACTGGGGCATTGAGGTACAGGCCAGTGATGAAACGCACTGAGAGCTGGGACTGGGGCATTGGGGTACAGACCAGTGATGAAACGCACTGAGAGCTGGGACTGGGGCATTGAGGTACAGGCCAGTGATGAAACGCACTGAGAGCTGGGACTGGGGCATTGGGGTACAGACCAGTGATGAAACGCACTGAGAGCTGGGACTGGGGCATTGAGGTACAGACCAGTGTTGAAACCCACTGAGAGCTGGGACTGGGGCATTGGGGTACAGACCAGTGATGAAACGCACTGAGAGCTGGGACTGGGGCATTGAGGTACAGACCAGTGATGAAACCCACTGAGAGCTGGGACTGGGGCATTGAGGTACAGGCCAGTGATGAAACCCACTGAGAGCTGGGACTGGGGCATTGGGGTACAGACCAGTGATGAAACCCACTGAGAGCTGGGACTGGGGCATTGGGGTACAGGCACTGGACAGAGCAGATCTATAGAGCACTAATGTGTCATCTTGTCCTGGGACCAAAATCACCCCTCGATAAATTCCAGGGTCCTTTGAATTCCTGGATGCCCAACCAGATGGGAAGAGTGACCTCTCACTAACACTGTGGCTGGGACAAAGAATCGGTTGGGAGGCCCCCTACCCAGACTGGATATGACTGTTTGGCAGCCCTCACCTCTGCCTCTCTTCCCAAAATCACCAGGGTAGCGTGCTTCAGCGGGGAAGGATGGGCTCCAGATTAGTGTTGTCCTCAGACACGTCAAACTGCCGGGAGAGAGCATCGGCCTTAATATTCTTGCTGCCAGGATGTTAGGTGAGGGTGAAATTAAACCAGGTGAAGGAGAGAGCCCAACGTGCTTGACGGGAGTTGAGTCTCTTGGTGTCCTGATTGTAGGAGAGATTCTGTGACCTATCCAAACCAAAAAGGGGTGCTCTGCTCCCTCTAGCCAGTGTCACCATGTTTCCAGGGCCCCTTTGACAGCCAGAAGTTCTTGGTTCCTGACATCATAGTTACACTCGGCAGGAGTAAAGTGACAGGCAATAAAGGCAGAGGGGTGCAGCCGGTTATCCACAGAAAGAGTGCTGGGAGAGTACAGCTCCAATCTGACGGATGTTTCAGCACTGGGGCAGTGGTGAAACACCACTTTAGTTCCGAGAATGCTTGGTCTGCTTCACTCGTCCAAAGGAATCCTTGTTCTTGATGAGCGCATGTATGGGGACTGCGATGGAACTGAAGTTTCTGATGAAGCAGCAATAAAAGTTAGCAGACCCCACGAAGCCCCATACCTGCTTGACCATAGGAAGTTAGGGCCACTCTTTAACTGCCTGAACTCTACAGGGGTCCATTTGAGCACTGGAAGGGGTGAGGACGCAGCCCAAAAACAACACCTGCTCTGCTCTTTGTGGAACTCCCACTTCTCTGGCTTGTCATAAAGGTAATTCTCGAGGAGCCGTCCCCTTCGGACATGCCGGACGTGTTCCTGATGAACCTCCGGACGTACTGGACGTGTTCCTGATGAACCCTCTGGATATACTGGACGTGTTCCTGATGAAAGCAGAAATAGATCAGAATATACAAAAACAAACTGATTCAACTATCCCAACTGTGGGGTAAGACTGTGGCCATCCAGCCCCTTGTGATATCATGCAGCCCTCAAGTCTTCAAAGCAGAAAAAGCAATCTGAAATCTATCCAATCGCTCCTTCTAATGTAAACCCTTCTGTCCTGGTAACGTCACTGTGAATGTTTTCTGCAGCTGAATCACTTTCTTCCTGCAGTATGGTGACTAGATTCACATGCAATACTGCAAGCACGGTCTCACTGTGACATGACACCACAACTCCTCTGCTTAATGTTCTCGTACCCCTCAGTCCTTCTGTTCAACAATGCTTTTGAGGTTCAGAGAGGGAATAGCAGGTTGGAATGGGGATATGGTCTCGGGGTAAGAAGCTCATTCGCTGGGCCTAGTTCATTGAGTATGGAGACTGAAAGAACATAAGGACTGAGGGGGAGTCTCCATTCCCCATTCTGGTTCCCCTCTTACTCCTTTTCTTCTCCTCACCTGCCTATCACTTCCCTCTGTGCCCCTCCTCCTTTCCTTTCTCCCATGGTCTCCTCTCCTTGATCAGATTCCTTCTTTTCCAGCCCTTTACCTTTTCCACCTATCACGTCCCAGCTTCTTACTTCATCCCCTCCCTCCCCTACCCACCTACCCTCCCCTTCATCTATCACCTTCCAGCTGGTACTCCCTCCCCCTCCCCCACCTTTTCATTCCAGCTTCTTCCTTTCCAGTCCTGACGTTCCGGCCCAAAGCATCAACACTCTATCCCTCTCCGTACATGCTGCCTGATCTGGTGAGTTCCTGCAGTATTTTGTGTCTGTTACTGAGAGGGGGCCTGGACGAGCATGGGACAGCTTTGAATATTCTAATAGAGGAGGCAAGTGGCTTTCTGCTTCTATTTCTTAATTTCCTGGGGTCATCTGAGGGTACTCTACAACCCAATAGCATTTACATTGGCAGCACCTCATACTCCACCGAGGTAGTCTGCACCCCAATGGCAAGAACGTTGAACAGAGAGCAGTGTGGCACAGACACGCTCCTCGGCCCATGATGTTGTGCACAATTCCCCAGTTCCAGGTAACCTGCTCCCCCTCAATGTTTTGTGTTTTATGTTCCTGCAGGCTTTGTACTTGCGCTTGGTTGTTGTTTCAATAGCCTGAGATTTATTCATAAAGCAGAGAAAGAAACTTGCCATGAGCAGGAATATTATAGAAATAAATCAGATTTTGTTACATAATTCCCAAGTGGAATGCAACCGGCATTATTGCTTACAATATAATTTCCTGGTTGAGCCAGAGAAATGTTGGAAATAAAAGTTAATTATTTTCATAAGTAACCGTTCCTCAGATGAAACAATAAATGATGCATCATTTAACGTCTCAATAGCGTAATATGCTTTGATGTTTTTATTTTCTGTGTTTCTCGCTCGTTTTTTTGCCAATTAAGTGATTTTTTCTTTTTTTGAGTGTTGGGTATTTGATGTTTTCTTTGAACGGGTTCCATGGTGTTCCTTTGTTTTGTGGCTGTCTGTGGGCGGACGAATCTCAGGGTTGGTTTTTCTGCGTACATACTTTGATGCTTAAAGTACTCCGTACCTTTGAATTGATTCCTTCTGTTATTCATTCCTGAGATAATGATGGAACCATTCATACTGGACAGCTGTCTGGCTCTGCTTACCCTAAAGAGGGTCTCTGTGACCTTCCAATCACACATAGACCAGTATAGCACAGGAAAAGGCCCGTCAGCCCATCAACTCCATGCAAGCCATCAAGCATGCATATGGTCATACAGTTATACAGCACCTCTACTATTTCCTCTGGCAGGCCATCCCATCTCCCCACCATCCCCTGTATGCAAAACCTGCCTGTCAGGGCTCCCTTTCAATCTTTCTCCTCTCAATTTAACCGATATCCTCCTCCCCTGGGGAAAAGACTCTGACTTTATTTTCCATTACATGGTCAGTGCTACCTCTCAGTATCCTTCACTGCAAGGAAGGAAGTTAGAATATTGCAGCGCCACAGGAAGGTCTTGGGCAGGTGAGCAGAAGGGAAGAGGTCAGAGTGGATCCTGACTGAAGGATGGGACCCTGTCATGTCGGATCTTTATGCGATGCAGCCCTGTTCATTAGGACAGTTGGAAACTGAGTGGAAAGGATCAGTGTTTTTGTTTCTTTAATAAATATTCTCTCTCTTTCAATATTTTTATTAGTTTCTACATAAAAGAATACAGAGTACAAGAAGATATATATAATAAATCAAAAAAAAGATAAAATAATACCAAATACATTATATTAGAACCACACCTGCGATCACATTACCCCATATTCATGTAAATTAAATTAAATCGTAATATTGAAATGAAATAATTTTATTATACAGAAAAAAAATCTAAACCCACTACCAAGATCAAAGCTGTTTGGTAAAGAAAGAAAAAAGGGGAAAAAATCCCTATCATAAAGTGAAGTATATTGTTAGCTACCATCTGTACTTTAACAGCAAGTTAAAGGTTTTGAAAATAGTTCAAAAATGGTCGCCACAATGTTTGAAAGTCTTGACTAGATTCAGAAATTGAACCATGGATCTTCTCTAAATTTAAGCATGACATAACATCACTTAACCATTGAGCATGAGTAAGCGGAGCGACATCCTTCCATTTAAACAAGATCTCCCTCCTAGCTGTAAGAGAAGTAATCGCCAAAATTCATGTTCTACATGAATTGGTGAACACTTGCTCGTTATGTGCCCACCACTCCCTCCTACAATTTACAGTGGTCCATAGGGTTCATATGACTAAGGACAAGCTATCTCGTTTTTATTCAGATATATCTCCCTTATGTGATAGATATAACAATGGAAAAGCTTCATTAATTCACATGTTTTGCACATGTCCGAGTCTTGAAAGATACTGGAAGGAAGAATTCCAAACGTTCTCGGTACTTTTTAAGGTAAATTTTAAGCCTGACCCTTTGACCACCCTATCCGGTATTGTTGGAGGAAAAGATATTATTTTGGAGACATCTGATTTGCACATTTTGGCGCTTCTTTAATAAATATTGATAATTTATTTATATGTAATACATTTAATATAATGTCTCAAATGTAAATGATTATTTACTTCTTTAGTTATTTCAATCTATTTCAACTGGTTCTAGAAATCCTATCAGAGTCACTTGCAGAGTGTGGAGAAATCTACTGAGGGTGCATGGAACCCTCTGCTTTCCTGATTCTCAGTCAGAGGCGAGTTCATTGTCATGTGCGCAGGTAAAAGGAAAAACTTGCAACAGAATTACAATTATTGAAACATAGAAACATAGAAAATAGGTGCAGGAGTAGGCCATTCGGCCCTTCGAGCCTGCACCGCCATTTATTATGATCATGGCTGATCATCCAACTCAGAACCCCACCCCAGCCTTCCCTCCATACCCCCTGACCCCCATAGCCACAAGGGCCATATCTAACTCCCTCTTAAATATAGACAATGAGCTGGCCTCAACAGTTTCCTGTGGCAAAGAATTCCACAGATTCATCACTCTCTGTGTGAAGAAGTTTTTCCTAATCTCGGTCCTAAAAGGCTTCCCCTCTATCCTCAAACTGTGACCCCTCGTTCTGGACTTCCCCAACATCAGGAACAATCTTCCTGCATCTAGCCTGTCCAATCCCTTTAGGATATTATACGTTTCAATCAGATCCCCCCTTAATCTTCTAAATTCCAACGAGTACAAGCCCAGTTCATCCAGTCTTTCTTCATATGAAAGTCCTGCCATCCCAGGAATCAATCTGGTGAACCTTCTTTGTACTCCCTCTATGGCAAAGATGTCTTTCCTCAGATTAGGGGACCAAAACTGCACACAATACTCCAGGTGTGGTCTCACCAAGGCCTTGTACAACTGCAGTAGTACCTCCCTGCTACTGTACTCGAATCCTCTCGCTATAAATGCCAGCATACCATTCGCCTTTTTCACCGCCTGCTGTACCTGCATGCCCACTTTCAATGACTGGTGTATAATGACACCCAGGTCTCGTTGCACCTCCCCTTTTCCTAATCGGCCACCATTCAGATAATAATCTGTTTTCCTATTTTTGCCACCAAAGTGGATAACTTCTCATTTATCCACATTAAATTGCATCTGCCATGAATTTGCCCACTCACCCAACCTATCCAAGTCACCCTGCATCCTCTTAGCATCCTCCTCACTGCTAACACTGCCACCCAGCTTCGTGTCATCCGCAAACTTGGAGATGCTGCATTTAATTCCCTCATCCAAGTCATTAATATATATTGTAAACAACTGGGGTCCCAGCGCTGAGCCTTGCGGTACCCCACTAGTCACCGCCTGCCATTCTGAGAAGGTCCCGTTTATTCCCACTCTTTGCTTCCTGTCTGCTAACCAATTCTCCACCCACACCAATACCTTACCCCCAATACCGTGTGCTTTAAGTTTGCACACTAATCTCCTGTGTGGGACCTTGTCAAAAGCCTTTTGAAAATCCAAATATACCACATCCACTGGTTCTCCCCTATCCACTCTACTAGTTACATCCTCAAAAAATTCTACGAGATTCGTCAGACATGATTTTCCTTTCACAAATCCATGCTGACTTCGTCCGATCATTTCACCGCTTTCCAAATGTGCTGTTATCACATCCTTGATAACTGACTCCAGCAGTTTCCCCACCACCGACGTTAGGCTAACCGGTCTATAATTCCCCGGTTTCTCTCTCCCTCCTTTTTTAAAAAGTGGGGTTACATTAGCCACCCTCCAATCCTCAGGAAGTAGTCCAGAATCTAACGAGTTTTGAAAAATTATCACTAATGCATCCACTATTTCTTGGGCTACTTCCTTAAGCACTCTAGGATGCAGACCATCTGGCCTTGGGGATTTATCTGCCTTCAATCCCTTCAATTTACCTAACACCACTTCCCTACTAACATGTATTTCGCTCAGTTCCTCCATCTCACTGGACCCTCTGTCCCTTACTATTTGTAGTAATGTAGCATTGTGTTTCATGAGAAATGAAACATAAATGATACACTATCTTATCAGCAAGAACCCAATTAGAACAACAAAACAAAGTCCGAAGTGTAACGCATTGGGGGGCTGGAGGGACTCGACATCTGAGGAGGGAAATGGACAGTGCTGTTTTGGGTTGAGGTCCTCGTGTGGGGAAGGGGTGGAGTACGAGGTAGCAGGAGATAAATCGATCTGGGTGGGGTGGGGGGGGCACGGGATAGCTGATAGGCCAGTGAAGTGGGAGAGAGTTGCAATGATGTAACAAACTGGGAGGTGATAGGTGGAAGTGTCAAAGGACTGAAGAAGATAGAATCTGATAGGAGAAGACAATGGACCATGGAATAAAGGCACAAAACATCAAAGGGGTCATACAGTTGCTATACTGAAGTAGTGATTAGGGTCATGCAGGTCTGTTTAAGAATTGAATGGTTGAAGGAAAACAACTGTTCTTGAACCTGGTGATGTAGGTCTTGGGCTAATGTACCTCCTGCCCGATGGTAGCTGTGAAAACATGGCATGGCCCGGATGCTGGGGATCTTTGACGGTAGATGATGCTTTCTTGAGGTGGCGCCTCTGTAGATACTACCAATGGAGGGTGAGATGAAACTGCAGTTTATGGGGGAAATTCACTACTCCCTGTACCCTCTTACATTGCTGTGCTTTTGAGTTGTCGTACCAAATCATGACACAATCAGTCAGGATTCTATACATCTGTACAAGTTTGTTGGAGTGTTTGGCGACAAGCTGAACTTCCTTAATCTCCTAAGAAAGTAAATATGCAGGTGTGCTGTCCTTGTGATTACATCCATGCGCTGGACCCAGAACAGATCATCTGGCTTCAGCTCTTCAGCTCAACTGGACTCACAGACCTGTGGATGGAGAGATGTAGGTAATCAATGAGCCACAGGCTGGGTTGAGTCCAAAGCCAAGATTTTCGTAGATATAGGACCCTGCACATCCATGCATCCTATTGGAGACCCCGGTTGGAACAGGGTGTGAATGTGATCATCAAAAAATTCAAACAATTCTGGAATTTCGTGGAAAAATATCAATGAATGGAAATCCATTCAGCACATCCAAAGACTTGTTTTCATGCTGTATGACTCGGTGACTTAATGCTCGATCTGTTTACTGAAGCCACACCCCCCCCCCCCCCCAGACTTGCTGCAATTCCTTCATCCAACAAACATCGATCCAAACCACGGTAACAAATGGAAATGGGGGAGAACTCAACAGGTCAAGCAGCATCTGTGGAGGTAAAGGGACAGTTGATGATCGCATCACCTTCATCATTTGCTTCATCTTTTGCTCCCACTTCCTGTCAAACCCCAGTCCCCCACTGCCTGGTTCTGACCTCTGCCTTCTTGCGATATTTAAGGTGCAGCCTAACCAGAGTTTTGTAAGTCTGCATCGCAGCTTCCAGACTCTTGAAATCAATGCCTCCACTGATAAAAGCAAGAATGCCATTTGACTTCTTTACCAACCCATGCAGCCCATTAGAGACCTTGCTGTACAGGCCAAAAGCAACAGCTGTTCCTCAATGCCCACTAATTCTCTCAATTTAAGACCACCCCAAACCCAAACCTTTGACCCTGCCATCTTCTGAGCCATGCTAGGGCCTGAGAACTGGCCCTGCTTCATCTTGGGAAGGAACTCCAGGGTACTGGAGGGACGATGATGCTAAGGCCGAGTGTTGAGCCTGAGGTAGTCAGGGGGAGCAAGTTGCAGATGGAGTTTTTAATGATCAGCTTCACATCTGCATCTTTTATTTATGAAGATCCTCAGTGGATTCCTGAGCAGAATGAGGTTAATGAGAATTCGTATCATCTTGTTGAAAAGAGTTTGATTCATGAGCTGTCAGAGGCTGTGAATTAGCCACATCACCATGGCAACTGTGAGAGCTTCACGTATGCTACCTCCATCTCTAATTTGATCTTCCCACAGCTATACCAACCACAGGCTTCTGTTCTACATGAATCAGTGTTGCCATTGGGTGGGGATTAGTGGCCTTAAGAGCTGCAAGAGAGAAAGAGAGAACTGAAGGTGGGGCGGGGGGAGAGAGAGAGAGGCATACATGCAGAGGGAGAGAATGTGAAAGAGACAAGGAAAGTATAGACAGTGAGAGATAGAGACAGGGTGAGTGATTACCAGAGAGGGGGCAGGAGAGGAAAAGGGAGAACTGAGGATGGGAAGGAAAGAATAAAGAACGTAGAAAGAAAGCAAGAATATGGTAAAAACAGGAAAAGAGAGAGAGACATGGAGAGAGAGGAGCAAGAACAAGAGAAGGGGTCTAACAGAGTGAGAGAGAGAGAGAAGGAGAGAGAAAGCCAAGAACAGAGAGAATGAAAGAGAGAAGTAGAGTAAAAGGAAGCAGGTGGCAGATGGTGAGAGAAAGGAAGATTGAAAGTGGGAGAAAGAGAGAGTGAGGAGAGAGAGAGTGTGAGAGAGGGTATAAAAACAGGAGAGGAGAAAGAGAAAGAAAGGGTGGAAACCAGCTTGCAATAGCGAAATGTTTAAAGTACTGATTGATCTGTCTAAAGGTCGGGACTGCTGGCCTGGAGATTTGTGTTTGAATCCCACAATGGCCTCCGGAGATCTGAAATTCAGTTAATTAAAGATAAATGTCAAATTCTGCTTTTCATTTCAGTAATGTCGACCATAAACTACCAGATTGTCATAAAGACACATTTGGCTCTCAATAGTGATGTGGGGTAGGATATCTGCCATCCCCACCATGACTCCAGACCTTGCAACCTGGCTAAATCTTGATCAGTCACTGGAATTTCATCGCTGATCCCTGAGGGGGTAGCAGGCATGGACGATAAGTGACAGCTGTATCTGTGAAAGAATTAAGTGAAAGTAAAATGAGAGGGAGAGAGAAAGAGAGAAACAAGGAATAAATGGCCAGAGAAAGGGAGAGGAGCACAGACAGAGGGAGAGTGGGGGAAGAAGAATCCCACACTTCCAACACCCAACATTTTGGGCATTCCTCATACCAACATCACCTTCTCTCCTGCAAATGGAAACACCAGAGCAACTATTAATTTACTGGATGTGTCTAGGCCACCTCCAACCTCCCTTGGGACCAGTATCCTCCTTTGGCAACTCATCCTTTCATTTCTGGGATGAAGATTGGGGTCAATTTTCTTGAATAGAAGAATGGGGTGAGCTTATTGAAGGTGACCTGAAGTACAAAAGGATGGGAAGCTTACCGATAGCCTTTGGTTCTTCAGCATTGTTAAGACAGAACAGAGGGGCTAAGGGGTACAGGAACATAGCTCTATGAAAGGTGCAACAACAGGTAGATAGGGTGGTAAAGAAGGTGCTTGGTACGCTGGCCTTCAACAGTCAGAGCAGCAGGTGCAGGAGTTGGGACATCATGCTACAGTTGTACAAGATGTCAGTGAAGCCACACGGTGTATGGTGTGCATTTCTGGTCACCTAATTATGAAAAGGATGTCGTTAAGCTGGAAAGGATGCAGGAAAGGTTCACAAAGATAATATGGGACTAGAGGACTCGGATACATAATGAGAGACTGGATAAGCTGGGGCTTTTCTCCTTAGAACATATATGGAGGAATTTAAGGTGGGGGGGTTACATAGGAGGCAGGGTTTAAGGGTTGGCACAACATTGTGGGCCGAAGGGCCTGTACTGTGCTGTACTATTTTATGTTCTACGTTCTATAGGAGGCTGAAGGGTGACCTTGTAGAGGTTTACCAAACAATGAGGGGCATCGATGAGGTGAATGGTCACATTTTTCCCCAGGGGTACTGGAGTCTAAAACTGAGGGGCATGGGTTTAAAATGAGAGGGGAAAGATTTAAATGGGACCCAAAGGGCAAATTCTTCATACAGAGGGTGGCATGAACATAGAATAAGCTGCCAGGGGATGTGGTTGGAGGGTACAACCGTAATGTTTAAAAGACATCTGGGCGGGTACATGGATAGGAAAAGTTTAGATACGGGCCAAATGCAGGCAAATGGGACTAGCTCCGGTTGGAAACTTGATCGGCATAGATAAGTTGGGCCAAAAGGCCTTTCTCTGTACTGTATAACTTTATGACTCTGTAGTCAAACTCAGCAATATAACTACCAAAGACATCTTAAAATGGGTGTTCAAGTAATCAATTAATAATCATTAGCATCATATTCAAACAAAATTTGTGCCAATCTGCTGCTTTCTGTCCACATAGCAGGTTGCAATACCTGCAGATATCTTGTAACAAGTGGCCAAAGGCAGGTACAATGACAATGTTTAACAGAAATTTGGACAGGTACATAGATAGGAAAGGATTGGAGGGAAATAGGCCAAGTACAGGTAAATGGAATTAGTCCAGGTAGACACCTTGGTCAGCATGGACAAGTGGGCTGAAGGCCCTGTTTATGTGTTGTTACAGTCTGAGTGCTGAGGTCCCCAGCCACTGAAATCTAGAAAAAGATAACAGGGGGAGAGAGAAGCAGTCAACTTTTGCAGAATGTTCTCCTCAACCATGACTTTGGCCTTGATTCCATCCTGCCAGGCCAACTTCACAGCCTCTCCTGAATAACAACCTGTTGAAGAGTTCACTTCCCAACTCAACAACAAGAAGAACACAAACAACAGGAATTCTGCAGATGCTGGAAATTCAAGCAACACACATCAAAGTTGCTGGTGAACGCAGCAGGCCAGGCAGCATCTGTAGGAAGAGGTGCAGTCGACGTTTCTGGTATCTGTCCCCCACTTTTCCTTCGCTACATCGACGACTGCATTGGCGCTGCTTCCTGCACGCATGCAGAACTCGTTTGCTTTATTAACTTTGCCTCCAACTTTCACCCTGCCCTCAAGTTTACCTGGTCCATTTCCGACACCTCCCTCCCCTTTCTAGATCTTTCTGTCTCTGTCTCTGGAGACAGCTTATCCACTGATGTCTACTATAAGCCTACTGACTCTCACAGCTATCTGGACTATTCCTCTTCTCACCCTGTCTCTTGCAAAAACGCCATCCCCTTCTCGCAATTCCTCCGTCTCCACCGCATCTGCTCTCAGGATGAGGCTTTTCATTCTAGGATGAGGGAGATGTCTTCCTTTTTTAAAGAAAGGGGCTTCCCTTCCTCCACTATCAACTCTGCTCTTAAACGCATCTCCCCCATTTCACGTACATCTGCTCTCACTCCATCCTCCCGCCACCCCACTAGGAATAGGGTTCCCCTGGTCCTCACCTACCACCCCACCAGCCTCCGGGTCCAACATATTATTCTCCGTAACTTCCGCCACCTCCAACAGGATCCCACCACTAAGCACATCTTTCCCTCCCCCCCCCTCTGCATTCCGCAGGGATCGCTCCCTACGCAACTCCCTTGTCCATTCGTCCCCCCCATCCCTCCCCACTGATCTCCCTCCTGGCACTTATCCGTGTAAGCGGAACAAGTGCTACACATGCCCTTACACTTCCTCCCTTACCACCATTCAGGGCCCCAAACAGTCCTTCCAGGTGAGGCAACACTTCACCTGTGAGTCGACTGGGGTGATATACTGCGTCCGGTGCTCCCGATGTGGCCTTTTATATATTGGCGAGACCCGACGCAGACTGGGAGACCTCTTTGCTGAACATCTACGCTCTGTCCGCCAGAGAAAGCAGGATCTCCCAGTGGCCACACATTTTAATTCCACATCCCATTCCCATTCTGACATGTCTATCCACGGCCTCCTCTACTGTAAAGATGAAGCCACACTCAGGTTGGAGGAACAACACCTTACATTCCGTCTGGGTAGCCTCCAACCTGATGGCATGAACATCGACATCTCTAACTTCCGCTAAGGCCCCACCTCCCCCTCGTACCCCATCTGTTACTTATTTTTATGCACACATTCTTTCTCTCACTCTCCTTTTTCTCCCTCTGTCCCTCTGAATATACCTCTTGCCCATCCTCTGGGTCACCTCCCCCCTTGTTTTTCTTCCCGGACCTCCTGTCCCATGATCCTCTCGTATCCCCTTTTGCCTATCACCTGTCCAGCTCTCGGCTCTATCCCTCCCCCTCCTGTCTTCTCCTATCATTTTGGATCTCCCCCTCCCCCTCCAGCTTTCAAATCCCTTACTCACTCTTCCTTCAGTTAGTCCTGACGAAGGGTCTCGGCCTGAAACGTCGACTGCACCGCTTCCTACAGATGCTGCTTGGCCTGCTGCGTTCACCAGCAACTTTGATGTGTGTTGTTCAACAACAAGAAGACCTGGGAGCAGACGGTTTCCTCACTGAAGGCTGAAAGCTTGCCTGCAGTCACAGCAACACAATCTCAGCATGGCCATATCAGGGAACGTCAGAGACGGAGAGGCCATTGTCAAGCAAGAAGTCAAATCCGACTGCGGTAACTATAGCGACAAATCCAGAAAATGCTACAAATACTCAGGAGGTCAGGTTGCATCTGTGAGAAGAGAAGCAGAGACCACGTCTCAGGTCAGAACTTCCTCCAAGTTCTTTATCTTCGACCTGAAGCATTGTAATCTCAATCAACAATCAAAACACTGGAGGAACTCGGGTGGTCAGGCACCATCGATGGAAGGAAATGGACGATTGACATCTTGGGTCAACACTCTTTGGCTGGACTACCGAATTCAGTCCAGATGAAGGATCTTGACCGGAAGCATTGACTGTCCTTTCCACCCAATACATACAGCCTGACCTGCTGAGTTTCGTGCGTCATTCTAGAACTGCTTCCTCAACCCTCTCCCTACCTGCGATGCCACTTTCAAGCCATTGTGTTTATTTTTCATGGGATCTTGCTGTGCAGAATGGGCTGCTGCTCCACCCTGCATCAAAAGAGCTCGCTGCGTCTCCTTGGGGTGCGCTGAAATGGGAGACAAGAAGCGCCATGGCACGGCAGAGCCTTTCTCTCCTGTCCTGCTGGCAGGGTTGCTAAGCACCAGAGAAGGCTGCCATGGAAACCAGGCTCTGCTCCGACGGTTCAGGCTACCTTGCATGGATGGTGGTTGGAGAGCTGCTGCTTGTCCTAACAAGCCAAGCTGGGTTGCCTCGAGACAAAAGGTCTCCCACCCAGCCAGATGAGGTGTGCATTACTCCCTTTCTCTCTCCACGGTGACCTGCTCCTTCATTTCCCTGGTGAAGCCCAACGATAATTGACTGAGGCAAACTATCCCACTATATAGCAGGAATTAATGTCAGAGGATAAGTTGCAGGTCTACATAGAGTCAAACACCACAGTAACAAGCCCTTCAATCCACAAAGTCTGCAGTGACCACCAACCATCCATTTGCACCTATAAAGGTAAATTTCAAATAAAAACAAATGATAGAAATGTTCAGCAGGCTGGTAGCACCTGTGGAGAGAGAAATTGTCTGAGAAGCTTTGTGGACAAAGTCTGAAATGTTAACCTTTTGACTTGCTGACCAGCATTTTCCGATTTCACCCATGTACAGTAATCCCATTTTATTCTCCCCACATTCCTATCAATTCCCCTCAGCCTCTACCCCTCACCCACATGTTGCACCTGCCAATTAACCCACCATTCTTGGGTGTACTCTTGGGATGTGCGAGGAAACCAGAGCACTCAGGTAGAACCCAGTGGTCAGACTGAGACACACAAGCTTCACACTGACAGCACTGGAGGTCAGGACTGAACCCAGGGCTCGGCCACTGAGACATCCATTGATTCAGAGACATGATTGCCAGGGGGGTTATAGTCAGAGTTTATGTTCACAGATAAATCAATCTCCATCAGCACTGGTGCACCACAAGGCTGTGTGCTTAGCCCCTGCTCTACTCAATTCAGTGATGGGCTTAATGATGCACTGAGAGATGATTTAGTTTGTGGAATCTTGCAAGAAAGCATTAAAAATGGCTCCTAACTGAAGCACAACTCACACTTAAAAGAGCAGTTAAAATCATTGTATGAGTGGAAACAACAGTCAGAGATGCGAGTGAACTACAGTCAGGAATAAAAGTGAGTGTGAACAAAATTGCAATATCTAAACAGAAACCTGCCTGGTCGAACAAATTGTATTACTGTTGTTCCAGGTGCTCACATACACCAACCAATGCTGGTTTGAAGGTGAAACTTTCAGAAAGTGCAACAAAGTAGGACATGTACAAAGAGCATGTTGGGCCGACAAAAATAAATGGACTGCACAGGGAAGAGAAAAAGATAAAAGGTTAAGTTGCAGTTTCTAATCGCATGCTGTTGATGAAAAATCTGACACAGGACTGAGTAACCTCGAGATTTACAATATGAAAACTAACAATAGACAAACAATATGGCATACACCAGAAGAGAACAGCAAATTAATTACAATGGAATTGGACACTAGCTCAGCTGTTTCAGTCATTACACAAAATGAGTTTGAATGACATTTCAAAGATAGTGAACTGAAGCCTGCAGATATCCAACTAAGATGGTATACTGGAGAAAAGATAACTCCTGTGAGAATGAGGTTTGTAGCAGTGAAATACAACAACCAACAAGCCACATTGGGCTTGTATGTGGTAAAACTGGGGGGCCAGTGTGGTGGGGCCATGATTGGCTGAAATAACTACAACTTGATTGGAGATCCATCACCATTTGCATGCTGCATCCCCTGTAAAAGCATTATCTGAAAGAAAATTAAGCAAGGTACTGGATGATGCCAGAGCAGTTTTTAAGGATAGCATCAAACATATCAGTGAGCTAGATCGCATGCAGGCTGGAGGAAGTTTTTCCAAGGTTGAGTGGAGCCCATGGGCAATGCCAGTGGTCCCAGTAGCCAAGAAGGATGGGTCTGTTAGGATCTTGGTGATTTTAAGATCACCATCGACCCAGTACTGAAAATAGATCAATACCCTCTGCCCAGATTAGATGGAGATGGACCAGAAACGCTCACAAAGGGCTTTGACACTATAATAGCCTTATTTTTTTGGAGTGGCATCTGCACCAGCACGTTGGCAGAAAGCTATGGGCGAGGCAGCCCTGGCACTCAGTGCTACCTGGATGACATCAGTGAGGATGACAAGGAACATCTCCAAAATCTCAAGACAGTGTTAATTAGAAGGCTATGGGCTCAGAGCATGACACAGCAAGTGTGAATTCTTTAAACCAAGCATCACTTTCTGCAGTCACACCATCGATGCACAAGAATTGCACAAGTGTGATGAGAAAACTCAGGCAGTGGTAGATGTCCCAAGTCCAAAGGATGTGTTATAGTTGTAGTCCTTTACATGAATTGTTAATTACTATAACAGGTTCTTGCCAAACCCTGCTATTGTGTTCCACACCTTGAGCTCATCATTACAGATTGACAAGAAATGACAATGGATAACGCAGCGTGAAATAGTAACGGAAATGATGACAGACACATTAGGAACTGCATTGTCCAGCGAAGCCTCACATTATGGTACAGATGTAGTCAAGTCACATGTTATGAGTGATCAAGTTTACGCTCCTTTACTGCTGCAGAGAAAAATTACACACAGATTGACAGAGAGGCCTTGTGTCTGGTTTGGGGTGTAAAACGTTTCAACGAGTACTTGTATGGGAGAGAGTTTTACTCTCATTACTAATCATTCACTACTCGTGTCCACTTTCAATCCACAGAAGAGTGCTCCACTAACAGCAGCAGCACGAATCCAGAGGTGGACTCTGTTTTTTGGAGGACACAATTACAAGATCAATCTCAAGAGGACATCTAATCATGGAAATGCTGATGGATTGTCCCATTTACCCTTGGAAATGGAGATGCCTGAAAAATTTACAAAAGAAGACACTCCTCTTGAAGCATTCTTCATAATGCAAATCAAAAGTCTCCCTATTGCACAGATACGATCCAAAAGGAAAACAGAGAAGACCCCACAGTGTCTAAGGTCTACATGGCTACCCAAAATGGCTGGAATGTGGAGCACAAATCCCAATTCCCCCAGTTTTACCTGTACTGGGATGAACTTGATGGGGATCGCCTTATGTGGGGACTGAGAGTCGTTATACCATCCAAGCTGAGAGCTAAAGTGTTGGAGCAGCTGCATTGCATTGGGTCAAAGCTTTGTCTAGTGGCCTGGGATAGATCAGCAGATGAAGCAGATTGCCATGCACTGTTTGACATGCCAACACATCCAGAAGATGCCAAGAGCAGCACCTCTCTATCCCTGGGAATGGCCTGCACTGCCCTGACAGAGGATTCATGTGGATTTTGCCGGACCGTCCATGGACACAAATTTCTTGGTAGTAGTGGATGCAGCTAGAAACTGGCCAGAAGTGTTCCAAGAGCCTCCACCACAGCCTCACACACTGTTGTTGTGTTGAGAAGCCTCTTCTCAAGGACTGGTGTTCCAGAACACTTAGTCAGTGACAATGGATCATAGTTTGCTGCAGAACAGTTTCTGTCATCCCTGAAAATGAATGGAATAAGACACATCACATCTGCACCGTACCACCCAGCTACAAATGGCTTGTCTAGAGTCTAAAGAATACACTACGAGCAATGTCAGCAGAACACACCACACTCTCACTGAATCAGAAGCTCGCCAATTTCCTCCTTGCATATCGCAATGTGGCACACTCCACAGCCAACAGCTCACCAGCTATGCTGTTCCTGGGTCGTTCCCTGCATTCACGCTTGGATCTCCTCAAACCCAGTCTCAGAAGGAGTCTGCAGGACAAACAGCTGAGACAAATTGAGGGCTCCTCAAACAAGGAGGCTCAGTGTTTCACTCCTGGACAAGCAGTCCTGGCGAGGGACTATAGAGGCGATCAAAAGTGGGTACACGGAAAGATTAAGGACAGAACTGGACCGCTGTCCCACACAATGGAGATTGTGTCCAATATCGTCTGGAGATGACACATTGATCAGTTGTGGAGAGCAGAGTCAATACAGAGCTGTGAGAACTAATTCCTACAGTCCCAGAGTCAACTCCTACAACCACCACAGAGGAGGCCCCAGACCTGAGATTGTTTCACAACCACAAGTCTCTTCTGCCAAGCAGAATGACCCTCACTCCTCGTCAGGCAAGATATTATCCCACAGGAGTAAGAAATCCTCCACAGCAATTAAATCGTTAGGTCTGAATGGAACAATTTAAAATCCTGTGAATGCCTATATAGCAGTTGTGTGGTATACGTATATGTGTGTGTGTGTGTGTGTGTGTGTGTGTGTGTATATATATATATATACATACAGTATACTATATAATAGAACTACCATATAGACATTCACAGCATAGTACAGTATATAAGTTAAGGGGTGTATAGGGTCCAAGGAGGGGTAGCAGCTCTGAAGATGGGGGTTGTCGTGTCCATTCCTGGACAACTCACTCAGTTTTGGTCCCTACCAGACACTCAGCTCTCACCTGTGGCTCTGACTAGCTGTTTGCATGCGACAATGGACACATCCTGGTACCGGCGGGCTAAGCCAGGCGAGGGTAACTGCTGGCCTCTTACCTCGGTGAGATAGGGACACGCCTGTCCTAGCATGCAAATTCAGCTCAGGCAGACCAGGCAGACGAGATCTGCATGAAGTCCAGCAGCTAGGACGGTAGCACTGCATTGCTTCATGGAGAGGGAAGGACATGACACAGCATAGAAGACGTCATGGTCATCCACTGCAACCAGGAAGACCCCAGTTTGCGAAGCTTGTTTGGACCACTGCACCCAGACCTCCGGCGTCGAGAGAGTGGAACTGCCACAATGCAACGACCTTTCCACTTTAAAATCTCTCGCACACAGGTTTCCTGTCATCATCGTACACAATGGACAACCACCATTTGAGCTGAGATGCATTCTATATTGAGTTGGAGTTTATAGCTAAGCGGGGGGAGTGTTGTGTATTTAATATTTGAGTAATATTGTAAGTATATTGTTTGATTAAGTGTCCTTGTTTGTTTAAATGATTCATTATGGGTTATATGTGAAAGTAGAGTTCACGAACAGCATTTGTCATTATGCCATCCTATCGTAGGCGTGCGCCTCAGTAAAGTAAAAATGAAGTAGACACGTTCTCCCAGGCTCCTGTGTTTTTTTCCAATTAGTTTTTAGAGTTACAAAACATAACAAGTTCTGTGAGTGATGATGGTCAGTGTGCTAAAAGCCTTTTTCACCACCCTACCTACCAGCCAGCGTTACCACTTTCAGGGAACCATGTACTTGTACCTCCCAGTCTCTCAGTCCTTCTACACTCTCCAGAGCCCTGTCATGGCCTAACTTACCAAACCTACCACATTACATTTCTCTGACTTAGTTTCCATTTGCCCACTTTCCCAGTTGAATTAACTCCAGTTCATAGCTCATTATTTAAGTTTTAATTGTCATTCGACCATAATGAATATCCATGAATATAGCCAAACAAATTAACATTACTTCAGAGCCAAGGTGCAAAACAAATACCAACAATCATACACAGCATAAGACACATATAGCATTTATAAGATAGTAAGCACATATCAGTAAAATACCATCACACAAAAAAAATCGTCCAAGACCCTGTTTCCATGAATGTTTCAGCACTCTGCAGTTGAAGACAATATGGCTTGTCTTGTGCCGAATGAACACGGGGGTGGGGGCAGCATTGGCTCCAGCCTGGATGCCTTGCCACACTGCCTCTGGCACACCACTGGAATGCACCAACTCCAATGCCTCTCCTGGGCGGCTATGCACAGGCAACACTGTGGCTTGTGGCTGAGTCCTCACTACGACCAAGGCCACGCAACTCCCTTGCCGTCCAATCAGTGAATCAGACTTGCAACAGTCCACATTAACAATGTCCTACAGAGTCTTGTGATCACAAGAAAAGACTATCGCTCGCTGCTAAACTACACACCTCCTTCGCACCCCGAGGCCTCTCTGATACAGCTGTAGCTGGTGTTCAGCTTGGATGACGGCGAAGTTTTACCACATTATAACATTTATTATATTGTTAAAAGCAATATACAAAGACAAGTTGTTATTAAAAGTGCCCTGGAGGAAGGGTGTCCCAGTAGCATAGTGGTTAGCACAACGCTTTACGGTACAGGCGACCCAGGTTCAATTCCTGCTGCTGTCTATAAGGAGTTCGTACGCTCCCCCCATGATCCTGTGGGTTTCCTCCGGGTGCTCTGGTTTCCACCCACAATCTAAAAATGTACTGGCGGGTAGGTTAATTGGTCATTGTAAATTTTCCGGTGATTAGGTTAGGATTGAAAATCGAGAGATTGCTGGGTGGTGTGGCTGGGGGGGGCTGGACAGTCCTATTCCACTTTGTATCTTAATAAATAAATAAACAAAGTGACACGTATAATAGTGATTATTTTTGCTCCATTATTGATGTTGCCCTCATCCACATCGCCTCCATTTCCAGGACATCCACACTCACCCAATCATCCCATCACCTTGCATGGATAGAGTTCCTCTTGCCCTCACCTACCACCCCATGAGCCTCTGCATCCAGCACATCATTCCCTGGAATTTCCACCATCTTCAACAGGACCTGATCACCAAACACATCTCTACCTCCACCAACTCTTCACTTTCTGCAGGGATCATTCCATCTGTGATTGCCCTGTCTGTTCATTCCCCCTCCCCACCCATCTCCCTCCTGGTCCTTAACCCTGCAAGCAGAGGAAGTACTACGCCTGCCCATTCATCTCCCCCTTCCCCTCCATTCAGGGCCCTAAACAGTCCTTCCAGATGAAGCAATAGTTCACGTATGAGCCTGTTTTGTCACTGTGCCCAGTACTCCCGATGCAGCCTCCTCCTCATTGGTGAGACTTGATGTAATTTAGAGGACTGCTTTGTTGAACACCTTTGGTCCATTCAAAAAAAGTAGGTTTTCCCCTTGTCCAACCATTTTAATTCCAATTCCCATTTCCACTTCAACATGTCACTCCATGGCCTCCTCTTCTGCCTTGATGAGGCCACTCTAAGGTTGGAGGAGCAACACCTCATATTCCATCTGGGTAGTCTCCTACCTGATGGCATGAATAGTGATTACTCCAACTTTTGGTAACTTTTTTCCACCTCCCCCTTTTCACTTCTTCATTTCCCCACAATTTTCGGAGGACTCGAAAATTGCGAATGTCTCTCCATACTTTGAGACAATAGGGAAGCAAACAAAAGGAAATTATAGGCCAGTTAGCCTGACTTCAGTCGTTGGGAAGATACCGGATTCCATTATTGGGATACTTGGAGGTACGTGATAAAATAGGCTAAAGTCAGTCCAATCACAAACAAGAGCAAATCTGCAGAAGCTGGAAATCCAAGCAACACATACAGAATACTGGAGGAACTCAACAGGCCAGGCAGCATCTATTGAAAAGAGTATAGTCGACATTACGAGCCGAGACCCTTCATCGGGACTGAAGAAAAAAAGAAGAGTCAGAGTTAGAAGGTGGGGGGAGGGGAGGAAGAAACACAAGGTGACAGGTGAAACTGGGAGGGGGAGGGGCAGAATTACCAGAAGTTCGGGAAATCAATGTTCATGCCATCAGATTGGAGGCTACCCAGACGGAATATCAGGCGTTGCTCCTCCAACCTGAATGTGGCCTCATCACAGCAGTAGAGGCGGCTGTGGACTGACATGTCGGAATGGGAATGGGAAGTGGGATTAAAATGGGTGGCCACTGGGAGACCCCGCCTCTTCGGCAGACAGAGCGTAGGTGCTCAGCAAAGTGGTCTCCCAATCCATATTGGGTCTCGTCGATATACAGGAGAGCACCGGATACAGGAGATGACCCCCAAAAGACTCAAAGGGGAAGTGTCGCCTCACCTGGAAGGATGTTTGTGGCCCGAGATGGTGGTGAGGGAGGAGGTGTAGGAGCAGGGGGAGGACTTGCAAGGATAAGTACCAGGAGGGAAATCGAGGGAGGGACAAATGGAAAAGGAGCTCGCGGAAAGCAGAAAGTGGGAGGGGGAAGGAAAACATGCTTGGCGGTGGGATCCCGATGGAGATGGCAGAAGTTACTGAGAGTTATGTGCTGAACATGCAGGTTGGTGGGTGGTAGGTGGTAGGTGGTAGATGAGGGGAACTCTATCCCCAGTGGGTGGGAGGTGAGGGGAACCCTATCCCCGGTGGGTGGTAGGTGAGGGGAACCCTATCCCCGGTGGGTGGTAGGTGACAGGAACCCTATCCCCGGTGGGTGGGAGGTGAGGTGAAACCTATACCCAGTGAGTAGGAGGTGAGGGAACCCCAATGCCCGGTGGGTGGTAGGTGAGGGGAACCCTATCCCCGGTGGGTGGTAGGTGAGGGGCACCCAATCCCCGGTGGGTGGGAGGTGAGGGGAAACCTATCCCCAGTGGGTGGTAGGTGAAGGAACCCTATCCCCAGTGGGTGGGAGGTGAGGGGAACCCTATCTCCGGTGGGTGGGAGGTGAGGGGAAAACTATCTCCGGTGGGTGGAAGGTGACGGGAACCCTATCCCAAGTGGGTGGTAGGTGAGGACAAGGGGAACCCTATCCCCGGTGGGTGAGGACAAGGGGAACCCTATCCCCAGAGGGTGGTGGGTGAGGGGAATACAATCCACAGTGGGTAGGAGGTGAGGGGGACCCTATCCGCAGTGGGTGGTGGGTGAGGACAAGGGGAACCCTATCCCCGGTGGGTGGTAGGCGAGAGGAACACTATCCCCGGTGGGTGGTAGGTCAGGGGAACACTATCCCCGGTGGGTGGTAGGTGAGGGAAATCCTATCCCCAGTGGGTGAGGACAAGGGGAACCCTATCCTGGTGGGTGGGAGGTGAGGGGAACCCTATCCCCGGTGGGTGGTGTGTGAGGACAAGGGGAACCCTATCCCTGGTGGGTGGTAGGTGAGGGGAACCCTATTCCTGGTGTGTGGTAGGTGAGGACAAGGGGAACCCTATCCCCGGTGGGTGGTAAGTGAGGGGAACCCTCACCCCAGTGGGTGGTAGGTGAGGGCAAGGGGAACCCTATCCCCGGTGGGTGAGGACAAGGGGTCCCTATCCCCAGTGGGTGGTAGGTGAGGGGAACCCTATCCCTAGTGGGTGGTAAGTGAGGGGGACCCTATCCCCAGTGGGTGGTAGGTGAGTGGAATCCTATCCCTGGTGGGTGGTAGGTGAGGGGAACCCTATCCCCAGTGGGTGGTAGGTGAGGGGAACCCTATCCGCAGTGGGTGAGGACAAGGGGAACCCTATCCCCGGTGGGTGAGGACAAGGGGAACGCCATCCCCAGTGGGTGGTGGGTGAGGGGAACCCTATAACCGGTGGGTGGTGGGTGAGGGGAACCCTATCCCCGGTGGGTGGTAGGTGAGGGGAATCCTATCCCCGGTGGGTGGTGGGTGAGGACAAGGGGAACCCTATCCCCGGTGGGTGGTAGGTGAGGGAACCCTATCCCCGGTGGGTGGTGGGTGGTAGGTGAAAGGAACCCAATCCCCGGTGGGTGGTAGGTCAGGGGAACCCAATCCCCGGTGGGTGGTAGGTGAGGGAAATCCTATCCCCAGTGGGTGAGGACAAGGGGAACTCTATCCTGGTGGGTGGGAGGTGAGGGGAATCCTATCACCAGTACGTGAGGACAAGAGGAACCCTATCCCCGGTGGGTGAGGAGAAGGGGAACCCTATCCCTGGTGGGTGGTAGGTGAGGGGACCCTATCCCCAGTGGGTGGTAGGTGAGTGGAATCCTATCCCCAGTGGGTGGTTGGTGAGGACAAGGGGAGCCCTCTCCCCGGTGGGTGGTAGGTGGTAGGTGGTAGATGAGGGGAACTCTATCCCCAGTGGGTGGTAGGTGACAGGAACCCTATCCCCGGTGGGTGGGAGGTGAGGTGAAACCTATCCCCAGTGAGTAGGAGGTGAGGGAACCCCAATGCCCGGTGGGTGGTAGGTGAGGGGAACCCTATCCCCGGTGGGTGGTAGGTGAGGGGCACCCAATCCCCGGTGGGTGGGAGGTGAGGGGAAACCTATCCCCAGTGGGTGGTAGGTGAAGGAACCCTATCCCCAGTGGGTGGGAGGTGAGGGGAACCCTATCTCCGGTGGGTGGGAGGTGAGGGGAAAACTATCTCCGGTGGGTGGAAGGTGACGGGAACCCTATCCCAAGTGGGTGGTAGGTGAGGACAAGGGGAACGCTATCCCCGGTGGGTGAGGAGAAGGGGAACCCTATCCCTGGTGGGTGGTAGGTGAGGGGACCCTATCCCCAGTGGGTGGTAGGTGAGTGGAATCCTATCCCCAGTGGGTGGGTGGTGAGGACAAGGGGAGCCCTCTCCCCGGTGGGTGGTAGGTGGTAGGTGGTAGATGAGGGGAACTCTATCCCCAGTGGGTGGTAGGTGACAGGAACCCTATCCCCGGTGGGTGGGAGGTGAGGTGAAACCTATCCCCAGTGAGTAGGAGGTGAGGGAACCCCAATGCCCGGTGGGTGGTAGGTGAGGGGAACCCTATCCCCGGTGGGTGGTAGGTGAGGGGCACCCAATCCCCGGTGGGTGGGAGGTGAGGGGAAACCTATCCCCAGTGGGTGGTAGGTGAAGGAACCCTATCCCCAGTGGGTGGGAGGTGAGGGGAACCCTATCTCCGGTGGGTGGGAGGTGAGGGGAAAACTATCTCCGGTGGGTGGAAGGTGACGGGAACCCTATCCCAAGTGGGTGGTAGGTGAGGACAAGGGGAACCCTATCCCCGGTGGGTGAGGACAAGGGGAACCCTATCCCCAGAGGGTGGTAGGTGAGGGGAATACTATCCACAGTGGGTAGGAGGTGAGGGGGACTCTATCCGCAGTGGGTGGTGGGTGAGGACAACGGGAACCCTATCCCCGGTGGGTGGTAGGCGAGGGAACCCTATCCCCGGTGGGTGGTGGGTGGTAGGTGAGAGGAACACTATCCCCGGTGGGTGGTAGGTCAGGGGAACACTATCCCCGGTGGGTGGTAGGTGAGGGAAATCCTATCCCCAGTGGGTGAGGACAAGGGGAACCCTATCCTGGTGGGTGGGAGGTGAGGGGAACCCTATCCCCGGTGGGTGGTGTGTGAGGAGAAGGGGAACCCTATCCCTGGTGGGTGGTAGGTGAGGGGAACCCTATTCCTGGTGGGTGGTAGGTGAGGACAAGGGGAACCCTATCCCCGGTGGGTGGTAAGTGAGGGGAACCCTCACCCCAGTGGGTGGTAGGTGAGGGCAAGGGGAACCCTATCCCCGGTGGGTGAGGACAAGGGGTCCCTATCCCCAGTGGGTGGTAGGTGAGGGGAACCCTATCCCTAGTGGGTGGTAAGTGAGGGGGACCCTATCCCCAGTGGGTGGTAGGTGAGTGGAATCCTATCCCTGGTGGGTGGTAGGTGAGGGGAACCCTATCCCCAGTGGGTGGTAGGTGAGGGGAACCCTATCCGCAGTGGGTGAGGACAAGGGGAACCCTATCCCCGGTGGGTGAGGACAAGGGGAACGCCATCCCCAGTGGGTGGTGGGTGAGGGGAACCCTATAACCTGTGGGTGGTGGGTGAGGGGAACCCTATCCCCGGTGGGTGGTAGGTGAGGGGAATCCTATCCCCGGTGGGTGGTGGGTGAGGACAAGGGGAACCCTATCCCCGGTGGGTGGTAGGTGAGGGAACCCTATCCCCGGTGGGTGGTGGGTGGTAGGTGAAAGGAACCCAATCCCCGGTGGGTGGTAGGTCAGGGGAACCCAATCCCCGGTGGGTGGTAGGTGAGGGAAATCCTATCCCCAGTGGGTGAGGACAAGGGGAACTCTATCCTGGTGGGTGGGAGGTGAGGGGAATCCTATCACCAGTACGTGAGGACAAGAGGAACCCTATCCCCGGTGGGTGAGGAGAAGGGGAACCCTATCCCTGGTGGGTGGTAGGTGAGGGGACCCTATCCCCAGTGGGTGGTAGGTGAGTGGAATCCTATCCCCAGTGGGTGGTTGGTGAGGACAAGGGGAGCCCTCTCCCCGGTGGGTGGTAGGTGAGTGGAATCCTATCCCCAGTGGGAAGTGGGTGAGGACAAGCTGAACCCTCTCCACGGTGGGTGAGGAGAAGGGGAACCCTATCGCTGGTGGGTGGTGGGTGAGGGGAAACCTATCCCTGGTGGGTGGTAGGTGAGGACAAGCGGAACCCTATCTCTGGTGGGTGGTAGGTGAGGGGAACCCTATCCCTGGTGGCTGGTAGGTGAGTGGAATCCTATCCCCAGTGGGTGGTGGGTGAGGACAAGGGGAACCCTCTGCCCAGTGGGTGAGGAGAAGGGGAACCCTATCTCTGGTGGGTGGTAGGTGAGGGGAACCCTATCCCCGGTGGGTGGTAGGTGAGGGGAGCCCTCTCCCCGTTGGGTGGTAGGTGAGTGGAATCCTATCTCTGGTGTGTGGTAGCTGAGTGGAATTCTATCCCCGGTGGGTCGTGGGTGAGGACAAGGGGAACCCTCTCCCCAGTGGGTGAGGAGAAGGGGAACCCTATTCCTGGTGGGTGGTAGGTGAGGGCAAGGGGAACCCTATCCCCGGTGGGTGAGGACAAGGGGTCCCTATCCCTAGTGGGTGGTAGGTGAGTGGAATCCTGTCCCGAGTGGGTGGTTGGTGAGGACAAGGGGAGCCCTTTCCCCGGTGGATGGTAGGTGAGTGGAATCCTATCCCTGGTGGGTGGTAGGTGAGTGGAATCCTATCCCTGGTGGGTGGTGGGTGAGGACAAGGGGAACCCTATCCCTGGTGGGTGGTAGGTGAGGACAAGCGTAACCCTATCCCCGGTGGGTGGTAGGTGAGAGGAACCCTATCCCTGGTGGGTGGTAGGTGAGGACAAGGGAAACCCAATCCCCGGTGGGTGGTAAGTGAGGGGAACCGTTTCCCCAGTGGGTGGTAGGTGAGGGCAAGGGGAACCCTATCCCCGGTGGGTGAGGACAAGGGGAACCCTATCCCCAGTGGGTGGTAGGTGAGGGGAACCCTATCCAGAGTGGGTGGGAGGTGAGGGGAACACTATCCCCAGTGGGTGGTAGGTGAGGGGAACCCTATCCGCAGTGGGTGAGGACAAGGGGAACCCTATCCCCGGTGGGTGAGGACAAGGGGAACCCTATCCCCAGTGGGTGGTGGGTGAGGGGAACCCTATAACCGGTGGGTGGTGGGTGAGGGGAACCCTATCCCCGGTGGGTGGGAGGTGAGGGGAATCCTATCCCTGGTGGGTGGAAGGTGAGGGGAACCCTATCCCCGGTGGGTGTTAGGTGAGGGGAACCCTATCCCCGGTGCATGGCAGGTCAGGGGAACCCTATCCCCGGTGGGTGGTAGGTGAGGGAAATCCTATCCCCAGTGGGTGAGGACAAGGGGAACCCTATCCTGGTGGGTGGGAGGTGAGGGGAACCCTATCCCCGGTGGGTGAGGATAAGGGGAACCCTATCCCTGGTGGGTGGTAGGTGAGGGAACCCTATCCCCGGTGGGTGGTGGGTGGGAGGTGAGAGGAACCCTATCCCTGGTGGGTGGTAGGTGAGGGAAATCCTATTCCCACTAGGTGAGGACAAGGGGAACCCTATCCTGGTGGGTGGGAGGTGAGGGGAATCCTATCCCCAGTGGGTGAGGACAAAAGGAACCCTATCCCCGGTGGGTGAGGAGAAGGGGAACCCTATCCCTGGTGGGTGATAGGTGAGGGGGGATAGGTGAGTGGAATCCTATCCCCAGTGGGTGGTTGGTGAGGACAAGGGGAGCCCTCTCCCCGGTGGGTGGTAGGTGAGTGGAATCCTGTCCCTGGTGGGTGGTAGGTGAGGGGAACCCTATCCCCAGTGGGTGGTAGGTGAGTGGAATCCTATCCCCAGTGGGTGGTGGGTGAGAACAAGGGGAACCCTCTCCCCGGTTGGTGGTAAGTCAGGGGAACCCTCACCCCAGTGGGTGGTAGGTGAGGGCAAGGGGAATCCTATCCCCGGTGGGTGACGACAAGGGGTCCCTATACCTGCTGGGTGGTAGGTGAGGGGAACCCTATCCCAAGTGGGTGGTAGGTGAGTGGAATCCTATCCCCAGTGGGTGGTGGGTGGTAGGTGAGGGGAAACCTATCCCCGGTGGGTGGTGGGTGAGGACAAGGGGAACCCTATCCCCGGTGGGTGAGAGGAAGGGGAAGGCTATCCCCGGTGGGTGGTAGGTGAGGGGAATCCTATCCCCGGTGGGTGGTAGGTCAGGGGAACCCTATCCCCGGTGGGTGGTAGGTGAGGGGAACCCTATAACCGGTGGGTGGTGGGTGAGGGGAACCCTATCCCCGGTGGGTGGGAGGTGAGGGGAATCCTATCCCTGGTGGGTGGTAGGTGAGGGGAACCCTATCCCCGGTGGGTGTTAGGTGAGGGGAACCCTATCCCCGGTGCATGGCAGGTCAGGGGAACCCTATACCCGGTGGGTGGTAGGTGAGGGAAATCCTATCCCCAGTGGGTGAGGACAAGGGGAACCCTATCCTGGTGGGTGGGAGGTGAGGGGAACCCTATCCCCGGTGGGTGAGGATAAGGGGAACCCTATCCCTGGTGGGTGGTAGGTGAGGGAACCCTATCCCCGGTGGGTGGTGGGTGGGAGGTGAGAGGAACCCTATCCCTGGTGGGTGGTAGGTGAGGGAAATCCTATTCCCACTAGGTGAGGACAAGGGGAACCCTATCCTGGTGGGTGGGAGGTGAGGGGAATCCTATCCCCAGTGGGTGAGGACAAAAGGAACCCTATCCCCGGTGGGTGAGGAGAAGGGGAACCCTATCCCTGGTGGGTGATAGGTGAGGGGACCCTATCCCCAGTGGGTGGTAGGTGAGTGGAATCCTATCCCCAGTGGGTGGTTGGTGAGGACAAGGGGAGCCCTATCCCCGGTGGGTGAGAGGAAGGGGAAGGCTATCCCTGGTGGGTGGTAGGTGAGGGGAATCCTATCCCCGGTGGGTGGTAGGTCAGGGGAACCCTATCCCCAGTGGGTGGTAGGTGAGTGGAATCCTATCCCCAGTGGGTGGTGGGTGAGAACAAGGGGAACCCTCTCCCCGGTGGGTGGTAAGTCAGGGGAACCCTCACCCCAGTGGGTGGTAGGTGAGGGCAAGGGGAACCCTATCCCCGGTGGGTGACGACAAGGGGTCCCAATACCTGCTGGGTGGTAGGTGAGGGGAACCCTATCCCAAGTGGGTGGTAGGTGAGTGGAATCCTATCCCCAGTGGGTGCTGGGTGGTAGGTGAGGGGAAACCTATCCCCGGTGGGTGGTAGGTGAGGACAAGGGGAACCCTATCCCCGGTGGGTGAGAGGAAGGGGAAGGCTATCCCTGGTGGGTGGTAGGTGAGGGGAATCCTATCCCCGGTGGGTGGTAGGTCAGGGGAACCCTATCCCCGGTGGGTGGTAGGTGAGGGGAACCCTATAACCGGTGGGTGGTGGGTGAGGGGAACCCTATCCCCGGTGGGTGGGAGGTGAGGGGAATCCTATCCCTGGTGGGTGGTAGGTGAGGGGAACCCTATCCCCGGTGGGTGTTAGGTGAGGGGAACCCTATCCCCGGTGCATGGCAGGTCAGGGGAACCCTATCCCCGGTGGGTGGTAGGTGAGGGAAATCCTATCCCCAGTGGGTGAGGACAAGGGGAAACCTATCCTGGTGGGTGGGAGGTGAGGGGAACCCTATCCCCGGTGGGTGAGGATAAGGGGAACCCTATCCCTGGTGGGTGGTAGGTGAGGGAACCCTATCCCCGGTGGGTGGTGGGTGGGAGGTGAGAGGAACCCTATCCCTGGTGGGTGGTAGGTGAGGGAAATCCTATTCCCACTAGGTGAGGACAAGGGGAACCCTATCCTGGTGGGTGGGAGGTGAGGGGAATCCTATCCCCAGTGGGTGAGGACAAAAGGAACCCTATCCCCGGTGGGTGAGGAGAAGGGGAACCCTATCCCTGGTGGGTGATAGGTGAGGGGACCCTATCCCCAGTGGGTGGTAGGTGAGTGGAATCCTATCCCCAGTGGGTGGTTGGTGAGGACAAGGGGAGCCCTCTCCCCGGTGGGTGGTAGGTGAGTGGAATCCTGTCCCTGGTGGGTGGTAGGTGAGGGGAACCCTATCCCCAGTGGGTGGTAGGTGAGTGGAATCCTATCCCCAGTGGGTGGTAGGTGAGGGCAAGGGGAACCCTATCCCCGGTGGGTGACGACAAGGGGTCCCAATACCTGCTGGGTGGTAGGTGAGGGGAACCCTATCCCAAGTGGGTGGTAGGTGAGTGGAATCCTATCCCCAGTGGGTGCTGGGTGGTAGGTGAGGGGAAACCTATCCCCGGTGGGTGGTAGGTGAGGACAAGGGGAACCCTATCCCCGGTGGGTGAGAGGAAGGGGAAGGCTATCCCTGGTGGGTGGTAGGTGAGGGGAATCCTATCCCCGGTGGGTGGTAGGTCAGGGGAACCCTATCCCCGGTGGGTGGTAGGTGAGGGGAATCTTATCCCCACTGCGTGAGGACAAGAGGAACCCTATCCCCGGTGGGTGAGGAGAAGGGGAACCCTATCCCTGGTGGGTGGTAGGTGAGGGGACCTTATCCCCAGTGGTTGGTAGCTGAGTGGAATCCTATCTCCAGTGGGTGGTTGGTGAGGACAAGGGGAGCCCTCTCCCCGGTGGGTGGTAGGTTCGTGGAATCGTACCCCTGGTGGGTGGTAGGTAAGGGGAACCCTATCCCCAGTGAGTGGTAGGTGAGGGGAACCCTATCCGCAGTGGGTGAGGACAAGGGGAACCCTATCCCCGGTGGGTGAGGACAAGGGGAACCCTATCCCCAGTGGGTGGTGGGTGAGGGGAACCCTATAACCGGTGGGTGGTGGGTGAGGGGAATCCTATCCCTGGTGGGTGGTAGGTGAGGGGAACCCTATCCCCGGTGGGTGTGAGGTGAGGGGAACCCTATCCCCGGTGTATGGCAGGTCAGGGGAACCCTATCCCCGGTGGGTGGTAGGTGAGGGAAATCCTATCCCCAGTGGGTGAGGACAAGGGGAACCCTATCCTGGTGGGTGGGAGGTGAGGGGAACCCTATCCCCGGTGGGTGAGGATAAGGGGAACCCTATCCCTGGTGGGTGGTAGGTGAGGGAACCCTATCCCCGGTGGGTGGTGGGTGGGAGGTGAGAGGAACCCTATCCCTGGTGGGTGGTAGGTGAGGGGAACCCTATCCCCGGTGCATGGCAGGTCAGGGGAACCCTATCCCCGGTGGGTGGTAGGTGAGGGAAATCCTATCCCCAGTGGGTGAGGACAAGGGGAACCCTATCCTGGTGGGTGGGAGGTGAGGGGAACCCTATCCCCGGTGGGTGAGGATAAGGGGAACCCTATCCCTGGTGGGTGGTAGGTGAGGGAACCCTATCCCCGGTGGGTGGTGGGTGGGAGGTGAGAGGAACCCTATCCCTGGTGGGTGGTAGGTGAGGGAAATCCTATTCCCACTAGGTGAGGACAAGGGGAACCCTATCCTGGTGGGTGGGAGGTGAGGGGAATCCTATCCCCAGTGGGTGAGGACAAAAGGAACCCTATCCCCGGTGGGTGAGGAGACGGGGAACCCTATCCCTGGTGGGTGATAGGTGAGGGGACCCTATCCCCAGTGGGTGGTAGGTGAGTGGAATCCTATCCCCAGTGGGTGGTTGGTGAGGACAAGGGTAGCCCTCTCCCCGGTGGGTGGTAGGTGAGTGGAATCCTGTCCCTGGTGGGTGGTAGGTGAGGGGAACCCTATCCCCAGTGGGTGGTAGGTGAGTGGAATCCTATCCCCAGTGGGTGGTGGGTGAGAACAAGGGGAACCCTCTCCCCGGTGGGTGGTAAGTCAGGGGAACCCTCACCCCAGTGGGTGGTAGGTGAGGGCAAGGGGAACCCTATCCCCGGTGGGTGACGACAAGGGGTCCCTATACCTGCTGGGTGGTAGGTGAGGGGAACCCTATCTCAAGTGGGTGGTAGGTGAGTGGAATCCTATCCCCAGTGGGTGGTGGGTGGTAGGTGAGGGGAAACCTATCCCCGGTGGGTGGTAGGTGAGGACAAGGGGAACCCTATCCCCGGTGGGTGAGAGGAAGGGGAAGGCTATCCCTGGTGGGTGGTAGGTGAGGGGAATCCTATCCCCGGTGGGTGGTAGGTCAGGGGAACCCTATCCCCGGTGGGTGGTAGGTGAGGGGAATCCTATCCCCAGTGCGTGAGGACAAGAGGAACCCTATCCCCGGTGGGTGAGGAGAAGGGGAACCCTATCCCTGGTGGGTGGTAGGTGAGGGGACCTTATCCCCAGTGGGTGGTAGCCGAGTGGAATCCTATCTCCAGTGGGTGGTTGGTGAGGACAAGGGGAGCCCTCTCCCCGGTGGGTGGTAGGTGAGTGGAATCGTACCCCTGGTGGGTGGTAGGTGAGGGGAACCCTATCCCCAGTGGGTGGTAGGTGAGGGGAACCCTATCCGCAGTGGGTGAGGACAAGGGGAACCCTATCCCCGGTGGGTGAGGACAAGGGGAACCCTATCCCCAGTGGGTGGTGGGTGAGGGGAACCCTATAACGGGTGGGTGGTGGGTGAGGGGAACCCTATCCCCGGTGGGTGAGGATAAGGGGAACCCTATCCCTGGTGGGTGGTAGGTGAGGGAACCCTATCCCCGGTGGGTGGTGGGTGGGAGGTGAGAGGAACCCTATCCCTGGTGGGTGGTAGGTGAGGGAAATCCTATTCCCACTAGGTGAGGACAAGGGGAACCCTATCCTGGTGGGTGGGAGGTGAGGGGAATCCTATCCCCAGTGGGTGAGGACAAAAGGAACCCTATCCCCGGTGGGTGAGGAGACGGGGAACCCTATCCCTGGTGGGTGATAGGTGAGGGGACCCTATCCCCAGTGGGTGGTAGGTGAGTGGAATCCTATCCCCAGTGGGTGGTTGGTGAGGACAAGGGTAGCCCTCTCCCCGGTGGGTGGTAGGTGAGTGGAATCCTGTCCCTGGTGGGTGGTAGGTGAGGGGAACCCTATCCCCAGTGGGTGGTAGTTGAGTGGAATCCTATCCCCAGTGGGTGGTGGGTGAGAACAAGGGGAACCCTCTCCCCGGTGGGTGGTAAGTCAGGGGAACCCTCACCCCAGTGGGTGGTAGGTGAGGGCAAGGGGAACCCTATCCCCGGTGGGTGACGACAAGGGGTCCCTATACCTGCTGGGTGGTAGGTGAGGGGAACCCTATCTCAAGTGGGTGGTAGGTGAGTGGAATCCTATCCCCAGTGGGTGGTGGGTGGTAGGTGAGGGGAAACCTATCCCCGGTGGGTGGTAGGTGAGGACAAGGGGAACCCTATCCCCGGTGGGTGAGAGGAAGGGGAAGGCTATCCCTGGTGGGTGGTAGGTGAGGGGAATCCTATCCCCGGTGGGTGGTAGGTCAGGGGAACCCTATCCCCGGTGGGTGGTAGGTGAGGGGAATCCTATCCCCAGTGCGTGAGGACAAGAGGAACCCTATCCCCGGTGGGTGAGGAGAAGGGGAACCCTATCCCTGGTGGGTGGTAGGTGAGGGGACCTTATCCCCAGTGGGTGGTAGCTGAGTGGAATCCTATCTCCAGTGGGTGGTTGGTGAGGACAAGGGGAGCCCTCTCCCCGGTGGGTGGTAGGTGAGTGGAATCGTACCCCTGGTGGGTGGTAGGTGAGGGGAACCCTATCCCCAGTGGGTGGTAGGTGAGGGGAACCCTATCCGCAGTGGGTGAGGACAAGGGGAACCCTATCCCCGGTGGGTGAGGACAAGGGGAACCCTATCCCCAGTGGGTGGTGGGTGAGGGGAACCCTATAACGGGTGGGTGGTGGGTGAGGGGAACCCTATCCCCGGGGGGTGGGAGGTGAGAGGAATCCTATCCCTGGTGGGTGGTAGGTGAGGGGAACCCTATCCCCGGTGGGTGTTAGGTGAGGGGAAACCTATCCCCGGTGGGTGGTGGTGGGTGGTAGGTGAGGGAACTCTATCCCCGGTGGGTGGTAGGTGAGGGAAATCCTATCCCCAGTGGGTGAGGACAAGGGGAACCCTATCCTGGTGGGTGGGAGGTGAGGGGAATCCTATCCCCAGTGCGTGAGGACAAGAGGAACCCTATCCCCGGTGGGTGAGGAGAAGGGGAACCCTATCCCTGGTGGGTGGTAGGTGAGGGGACCCTATTCCCAGTGGGTGGTAGGTGAGTGGAATCCTATCCCCAGGGGGTGGTGGGTGAGGACAAGGGGAGCCCTATCCCTGGTGGGTTGTAGGTGAGGGGACCCTATCCCTGGTGGGTGGTAGGTGAGGGGAACCCTATCCCTGGTGGGTGGTAGGTGAGTGGAATCCTATCCCTGGTGGGTGGTAGGTGAGGACAAGGGGAACCCTCTCCCCGGTGGGTGAGAACAAGCGGAAGCCTATCCCTGGTGGGTGGTAGGTGAGGGGAACCCTAACCCCGGTGGGTGGTAGGTGAAGGGAGCCCTCTCCCCGGTGGGTGGTAGGTGAGTGGAATCCTATCCCTGGTGTGTGGTAGGTGAGTGGAATCCTATCCCCGGTGGGTGGTGGGTGAGGACAAGGGGAACCCTCTCCCCGGTGGGTGAGGAGAAAGGGAACCCTATCCCTGGTGGGTGGTAGGTGAGGACAAGGGGAACCCTATCCCTGGTGGGTGGTAGATGAGGGGAACCCTATCCCTGGTGGGTGGTAGGTGAGGACAAGGGGAACCCTCTCCCCGGTGTGTGGTAGGTGAGGGGAACCCTATCCCTGGTGGGTGGTAGGTGAGGACAAGGGGAACCCTATCCCTGGTGGGTGGTAGATGAGGGGAACCCTATCCCTGGTGGGTGAGGAGAAGGGGAACCCTATCCCTGGTCGGTGGTAGGTGAGGGGAGCCCTCTTCCCGGTGGGTGGTAGCTGAGTGGAATTCTATCCCCGGTGGGTCGTGGGTGAGGACAAGGGGAACCCTCTCCCCGGTGGGTGAGGAGAAGGGGATCCCTATCACTGGTGGGTGGTAGGTGAGGGGAACCCTAACCCCGGTGGGTGGTAGGTGAGGGGAGCCCTCTCCCCGGTGGGTGGTAGGTGAGTGGAATCCTATCCCTGGTGTGTGGTAGGTGAGTGGAATCCTATCCCCGGTGGGTGGTGGGTGAGGACAAGGGGAACCCTATCCCTGGTGGGTGGTAGATGAGGGGAACCCTATCCCTGGTGGGTGGTAGGTGAGGACAAGGGGAACCCTATCCCTGGTGGGTGGTAGGTGAGGGCAAGGGGAACCCTATCCCCAGTGGGTAAGGACAAGGGGTCCCTATCCCTAGTGGGTGGTAGGTGAGTGGAATCGTATCCCGAGTGGGTGGTTGGTGAGGACAAGGGGAGCCCTTTCCCCGGTGGGTGGTAGGTGAGTGGAATCCTATCCCTGGTGGGTGGTAGGTGAGGGGAACCCTATCCCCAGTGGGTGGTAGGTGAGTGGAATCCTATCCCCAGTGGGTGGTGGGTGAGGGGAACCCTATAACCGGTGGGTGGTGGGTGAGGGGAACCCTATCCCCGGTGGGTGGGAGGTGAGGGGAATCCTATCCCTGGTGGGTGGTAGGTGAGGGGAAACCCATCCCCGGTGGGTGGTAGGTGAGGGGAATCCTATCCCCGGTGGGTGGTGGGTGAGGACAAGGGGAACACTATCCCCGGTGGGTGGTAGGTGAGGTAACCCTATCCCTGGTGGGTGGTAGGTGAGGACAAGGGGAACCCTATCCCTGGTGGGTGGTAGATGAGGGGAACCCTATCCCTGGTGGGTGGTAGATGAGGGGAACCCTATCCCTGGTGGGTGAGGAGAAGGGGAACCCTATCCCTGGTCGGTGGTAGGTGAGGGGAGCCCTCTTCCCGGTGGGTGGTAGCTGAGTGGAATTCTATCCCCGGTGGGTCGTGGGTGAGGACAAGGGGAACCCTCTCCCCGGTGGGTGAGGAGAAGGGGATCCCTATCCCTGGTGGGTGGTAGGTGAGGGGAACCCTAACCCCGGTGGGTTGTAGGTGAGGGGAGCCCTCTCCCCGGTGGGTGGTAGGTGAGTGGAATCCTATCCCTGGTGTGTGGTAGGTGAGTGGAATCCTATCCCCGGTGGGTGGTGGGTGAGGACAAGGGGAACCCTCTCCCCGGTGGGTGAGGAGAAGGGGAACCCTATTACTGGTGGGTGGTAGGTGAGGACAAGGGGAACCCTATCCCTGGTGGGTGTTAGATGAGGGGAACCCTATCCCTGGTGGGTGGAAGGTGAGGACAAGGGGAACCCTATCCCTGGTGGGTGGTAGGTGAGGGCAAGGGGAACCCTATCCCCAGTGGGTGAGGACAAGGGGTCCCTATCCCTAGTGGGTGGGAGGTGAGTGGAATCGTATCCCGAGTGGGTGGTTGGTGAGGACAAGGGGAGCCCTTTCCCCGGTGGGTGGTAGGTGAGTGTAATCCTATCCCTGGTGGGTGGTAGGTGAGGGGAACCCTATCCCCAGTGGGTGGTAGGTGAGTGGAATCCTATCCCCAGTGGGTGGTGGGTGAGGGGAACCCTATAACCGGTGGGTGGTGGGTGAGGGGAACCCTATCCCCGGTGGGTGGGAGGTGAGGGGAATCCTATCCCTGGTGGGTGGTAGGTGAGGGGAAACCCATCCCCGGTGGGTGGTAGGTGAGGGGAATCCTATCCCCGGTGGGTGGTGGGTGAGGACAAGGGGAACCCTATCCCTGGTGGGTGGTAGGTGAGGACAAGGGGAACCCTATCCCTGATGGGTGGTAGGTGAGGGCAAGGGGAACCCTATCCCCTGTGGGTGAGGACAAGGGGTCCCTATCCCTAGTGGGTGGTAGGTGAGTGGAATCGTATCCCGAGTGGGTGGTTGGTGAGGACAAGGGGAGCCCTTTCCCCGGTGGGTGGTAGGTGAGTGGAATCCTATCCCTGGTGGGTGGTAGGTGAGGGGAAACCCTATCCCCAGTGGGTGGTAGGTGAGTGGAATCCTATCGCCAGTGGGTGGTGGGTAAGGGGAACCCTATAACCGGTGGGTGGTGGGTGAGGGGAACCCTATCCCCGGTGGGTGGGAGGTGAGGGGAATCCTATCCCTGGTGGGTGGTAGGTGAGGGGAAACCCATCCCCGGTGGGTGGTAGGTGAGGGGAATCCTATCCCCGGTGGGTGGTGGGTGAGGACAAGGGGAACACTATCCCCGGTGGGTGGTAGGTGAGGGAACCCTATCCCTGGTGGGTGGTAGGTCAGGACAAGGGGAACCCTATCCCTGGTGGGTGGTAGATGAGGGGAACCCTATCCCTGGTGGGTGAGGAGAAGGGGAACCCTATCCCTGGTCGGTGGTAGGTGAGGGGAGCCCTCTTTCCGGTGGGTGGCAGCTGAGTGGAATTCTATCCCCGGTGGGTCGTGGGTGAGGACAAGGGGAACCCTCTCCCCGGTGGGTGAGGAGAAGGGGATCCCTATCCCTGGTGGGTGGTAGGTGAGGGGAACCCTAACCCCGGTGGGTGGTAGGTGAGGGGAGCCCTCTCCCCTGTGGGTGGTAGGTGAGTGGAATCCTATCCCTGGTGTGTGGTAGGTGAGTGGAATCCTATCCCCGGTGGGTGGTGGGTGAGGACAAGGGGAACCCTCTCCCCGGTGGGTGAGGAGAAGGGGAACCCTATCTCTGGTGGGTGGTAGGTGAGGACAAGGGGAACCCTATCCCTGGTGGGTGGTAGATGAGGGGAACCCTATCCCTGGTGGGTGGAAGGTGAGGACAAGGGGAACCCTATCCCTGGTGGGTGGTAGGCGAGGGCAAGGGGAACCCTATCCCCAGTGGGTGAGGACAAGGGGTCCCTATCCCTAGTGGGTGGTAGGTGAGTGGAATCGTATCCCGAGTGGGTGGTTGGTGAGGACAAGGGGAGCCCTTTCCCCGGTGGGTGGTAGGTGAGTGGAATCCTATCCCTGGTGGGTGGTAGGTGAGGGGAACCCTATCCCCAGTGGGTGGTAGGTGAGTGGAATCCTATCCCCAGTGGGTGGTGGGTGAGGGGAACCCTATAACCGGTGGGTGGTGGGTGAGGGGAACCCTATCCCCGGTGGGTGGGAGGTGAGGGGAATCCTATCCCTGGTGAGTGGTAGGTGAGGGGAAACCCATCCCCGGTGGGTGGTAGGTGAGGGGAATCCTATCCCTGGTGGGTGGTAGGTGAGGGGAACACTATCCCCGGTGGGTGGTAGGTGAGGGGAAACCTATCCCCGGTGGGTGGTGGGTGAGGACAAGGGGAAACATATCCCCGGTGGGTGGTAGGTGAGGGAACCCTATCCCCGGTGGGTGGTAGGTGAGGGAAATCCTATCCCCAGTGGGTGAGGACAAGGGGAACCCTATCCTGGTGGGTGGGAGGTGAGGGGAATCCTATCCCCAGTGCGTGAGGACAAGAGGAACCCTATCCCCGGTGGGTGAGGAGAAGGGGAACCCTATCCCTGGTGGGTGGAAGGTGAGGGGACCCTATCCCCAGTGGGTGGTAGGTGAGGGCAAGGGGAACCCTATCCCCGGTGGGTGAGGACAAGGGGTCCCTATCCCCAGTGGGTGGTAGGTGAGGGGAACCCTATCCCTAGTGGGTGGTAAGTGAGGGGGACCCTATCCCCAGTGGGTGGTAGGTGAGTGGATTCCTATCCCTGGTGGGTGGTAGGTGAGGGGAACCCTATCCCCAGTGGGTGGTAGGTGAGGGGATCCCTATCCGCAGTGGGTGAGGACAAGGGGAACCCTATCCCCGGTGGGTGAGGACAAGGGGAACGCCATCCCCAGTGGGTGGTGGGTGAGGGGAACCCTATAACCTGTGGGTGGTGGGTGAGGGGAACCCTATCCCCGGTGGGTGGTAGGTGAGGGGAATCCTATCCCCGGTGGGTGGTGGGTGAGGACAAGTGGAACCCTATCCCCGGTGGGTGGTAGGTGAGGGAACCCTATCCCCGGTGGGTGGTGGGTGGTAGGTGAAAGGAACCCAATCCCCGGTGGGTGGTAGGTCAGGGGAACCCAATCCCCGGTGGGTGGTAGGTGAGGGAAATCCTATCCCCAGTGGGTGAGGACAAGGGGAACTCTATCTTGGTGGGTGGGAGGTGAGGGGAATCCTATCACCAGTACGTGAGGACAAGAGGAACCCTATCCCCGGTGGGTGAGGAGAAGGGGAACCCTATCCCTGGTGGGTGGTAGGTGAGGGGACCCTATCCCCAGTGGGTGGTAGGTGAGTGGAATCCTATCCCCAGTGGGTGGTTGGTGAGGACAAGGGGAGCCCTCTCCCCGGTGGGTGGTAGGTGAGTGGAATCCTATCCCCAGTGGGAAGTGGGTGAGGACAAGCTGAACCCTCTCCCCGGTGGGAGAGGAGAAGGGGAACCCTATCGCTGGTGGGTGGTGGGTGAGGGGAACCCTATCCCTGGTGGGTGGTAGGTGAGGACAAGCGGAACCCTATCTCTGGTGGGTGGTAGGTGAGGGGAACCCTATCCCTGGTGGCTGGTAGGTGAGTGGAATCCTATCCCCAGTGGGTGGTGGGTGAGGACAAGGGGAACCCTCTGCCCAGTGGGTGAGGAGAAGGGGAACCCTATCTCTGGTGGGTGGTAGGTGAGGGGAACCCTATCCCCGGTGGGTGGTAGGTGAGGGGAGCCCTCTCCCCGTTGGGTGGTAGGTGAGTGGAATCCTATCTCTGGTGTGTGGTAGCTGAGTGGAATTCTATCCCCGGTGGGTCGTGGGTGAGGACAAGGGGAACCCTCTCCCCAGTGGGTGAGGAGAAGGGGAACCCTATTCCTGGTGGGTGGTAGGTGAGGGCAAGGGGAACCCTATCCCCGGTGGGTGAGGACAAGGGGAACCCATCCCCGGTGGGTGGTAGGTGAGGGGAATCCTGGTGGGTGGTGGGTGAGGACAAGGGGAACCCTATCCCTGGTGGGTGGTAGGTGAGGACAAGGGGAACCCTATCCCTGGTGGGTGGTAGGTGAGGGCAAGGGGAACCCTATCCCCTATGGGTGAGGACAAGGGGTCCCTATCCCTAGTGGGTGGTAGGTGAGTGGAATCGTATCCCGAGTGGGTGGTTGGTGAGGACAAGGGGAGCCCTTTCCCCGGTGGGTGGTAGGTGAGTGGAATCCTATCCCTGGTGGGTGGTAGGTGAGTGGAATCCTATCCCTGGTGGGTGGTGAGTGAGGACAAGGGGAACCCTATCCCTGGTGGGTGGTAGGTGAGGACAAGCGTAACCCTATCCCCGGTGGGTGGTAGGTGAGAGGAACCCTATCCCTGGTGGGTGGTAGGTGAGGACAAGGGAAACCCAATCCCCGGTGGGTGGTAAGTGAGGGGAACCGTTTCCCCAGTGGGTGGTAGGTGAGGGCAAGGGGAACTCTATCCCCGGTGGGTGAGGACAAGGGGAACCCTATCCCCAGTGGGTGGTAGGTGAGGGGAACCCTATCCAGAGTGGGTGGGAGGTGAGGGGAACACTATCCCCAGTGGGTGGTAGGTGAGGGGAACCCTATCCGCAGTGGGTGAGGACAAGGGGAACCCTATCCCCGGTGGGTGAGGACAAGGGGAACCCTATCCCCAGTGGGTGGTGGGTGAGGGGAACCCTATAACCGGTGGGTGGTGGGTGAGGGGAACCCTATCCCCGGTGGGTGGGAGGTGAGGGGAATCCTATCCCTGGTGGGTGGAAGGTGAGGGGAACCCTATCCCCGGTGGGTGTTAGGTGAGGGGAACCCTATCCCCGGTGCATGGCAGGTCAGGGGAACCCTATCCCCGGTGGGTGGTAGGTGAGGGAAATCCTATCCCCAGTGGGTGAGGACAAGGGGAACACTATCCTGGTGGGTGGGAGGTGAGGGGAACCCTATCCCGGGTGGGTGAGGATAAGGGGAACCCTATCCCTGGTGGGTGGTAGGTGAGGGAACCCTATCCCCGGTGGGTGGTGGGTGGGAGGTGAGAGGAACCCTATCCCTGGTGGGTGGTAGGTGAGGGAAATCCTATTCCCACTAGGTGAGGACAAGGGGAACCCTATCCTGGTGGGTGGGAGGTGAGGGGAATCCTATCCCCAGTGGGTGAGGACAAAAGGAACCCTATCGCCGGTGGGTGAGGAGAAGGGGAACCCTATCCCTGGTGGGTGATAGGTGAGGGGACCCTATCCCCAGTGGGTGGTAGGTGAGTGGAATCCTATCCCCAGTGGGTGGTTGGTGAGGACAAGGGGAGCCCTCTCCCCGGTGGGTGGTAGGTGAGTGGAATCCTGTCCCTGGTGGGTGGTAGGTGAGGGGAACCCTATCCCCAGTGGGTGGTAGGTGAGTGGAATCCTATCCCCAGTGGGTGGTGGGTGAGAACAAGGGGAACCCTCTACCCGGTGGGTGATAAGTCAGGGGAACCCTCACCCCAGTGGGTGGTAGGTGAGGGCAAGGGGAACCCTATCCCCGGTGGGTGACGACAAGGGGTCCCTATACCTGCTGGGTGGTAGGTGAGGGGAACCCTATCCCAAGTGGGTGGTAGGTGAGTGGAATCCTATCCCCAGTGGGTGGTGGGTGGTAGGTGAGGGGAAACCTATCCCCGGTGGGTGGTGGGTGAGGACAAGGGGAATCCTATCCCCGGTGGGTGAGAGGAAGGGGAAGGCTATCCCTGGTGGGTGGTAGGTGAGGGGAATCCTATCCCCGGTGGGTGGTAGGTCAGGGGAACCCTATCCCCGGTGGGTGGTAGGTGAGGGGACCCTATAACCGGTGGGTGGTGGGTGAGGGGAACCCTATCCCCGGTGGGTGGGAGGTGAGGGGAATCCTATCCCTGGTGGGTGGTAGGTGAGGGGAACCCTATCCCCGGTGGGTGTTAGGTGAGGGGAACCCTATCCCCGGTGCATGGCAGGTCAGGGGAACCCTATCCCCGGTGGGTGGTAGGTGAGGGAAATCCTATCCCCAGTGGGTGAGGACAAGGGGAACCCTATCCTGGTGGGTGGGAGGTGAGGGGAACCCTATCCCCGGTGGGTGAGGATAAGGGGAACCCTATCCCTGGTGGGTGGTAGGTGAGGGAACCCTATCCCCGGTGGGAGGTGGGTGGGAGGTGAGAGGAACCCTATCCCTGGTGGGTGGTAGGTGAGGGAAATCCTATTCCCACCAGGTGAGGACAAGGGGAACCCTATCCTGGTGGGTGGGAGGTGAGGGGAATCCTATCCCCAGTGGGTGAGGACAAAAGGAACCCTATCCCCGGTGGGTGAGGAGAAGGGGAACCCTATCCCTGGTGGGTGATAGGTGAGGGGACCCTATCCCCAGTGGGTGGTAGGTGAGTGGAATCCTATCCCCAGTGGGTGGTTGGTGAGGACAAGGGGAGCCCTCTCCCCGGTGGGTGGTAGGTGAGTGGAATCCTGTCCCTGGTGGGTGGTAGGTGAGGGGAACCCTATCCCCAGTGGGTGGTAGGTGAGTGGAATCCTATCCCCAGTGGGTGGTGGGTGAGAACAAGGGGAACCCTCTCCCCGGTGGGTGGTAAGTCAGGGGAACCCTCACCCCAGTGGGTGGTAGGTGAGGGCAAGGGGAACCCTATCCCCGGTGGGTGACGACAAGGGGTCCCAATACCTGCTGGGTGGTAGGTGAGGGGAACCCTATCCCAAGTGGGTGGTAGGTGAGTGGAATCCTATCCCCAGTGGGTGGTGGGTGGTAGGTGAGGGGAAACCTATCCCCGGTGGGTGGTAGGTGAGGACAAGGGGAACCCTATCCCCGGTGGGTGAGAGGAAGGGGAAGGCTATCCCTGGTGGGTGGTAGGTGAGGGGAATCCTATCCCCGGTGGGTGGTAGGTCAGGGGAACCCTATCCCCGGTGGGTGGTAGGTGAGGGGAATCTTATCCCCAGTGCGTGAGGACAAGAGGAACCCTATCCCCGATGGGTGAGGAGAAGGGGAACCCTATCCCTGGTGGGTGGTAGGTGAGGGGACCTTATCCCCAGTGGGTGGTAGCTGAGTGGAATCCTATCTCCAGTGGGTGGTTGGTGAGGACAAGGGGAGCCCTCTCCCCGGTGGGTGGTAGGTGCGTGGAATCGTACCCCTGGTGGGTGGTAGTTAATGGGAACCCTATCCCCAGTGGGTGGTAGGTGAGGGGAACCCTGTCCGCAGTGGGTGATGACAAGGGGAACCCTATCCCCGGTGGGTGAGGACAAGGGGAACCCTATCCCCAGTGGGTGGTGGGTGAGGGGAACCCTATAACGGGTGGGTGGTGGGTGAGGGGAACCCTATCCCCGGTGGGTGGGAGGTGAGGGGAATCCTATCCCTGGTGGGTGGTAGGTGAGGGGAACCCTATCCCCGGTGGGTGTTAGGTGAGGGGAACCCTATCCCCGGTGCATGGCAGGTCAGGGGAACCCTATCCCCGGTGGGTGGTAGGTGAGGGAAATCCTATCCCCAGTGGGTGAGGACAAGGGGAACCCTATCCTGGTGGGTGGGAGGTGAGGGGAACCCTATCCCCGGTGGGTGAGGATAAGGGGAACCCTATCCCTGGTGGGTGGTAGGTGAGGGAACCCTATCCCCGGTGGGTGGTGGGTGGGAGGTGAGAGGAACCCTATCCCTGGTGGGTGGTAGGTGAGGGAAATCCTATTCCCACTAGGTGAGGACAAGGGGAACCCTATCCTGGTGGGTGGGAGGTGAGGGGAATCCTATCCCCAGTGGGTGAGGACAAAAGGAACCCTATCCCCGGTGGGTGAGGAGAAGGGGAACCCTATCCCTGGTGGGTGATAGGTGAGGGGACCCTATCCCCAGTGGGTGGTAGGTGAGTGGAATCCTATCCCCAGTGGGTGGTTGGTGAGGACAAGGGGAGCCCTCTCCCCGGTGGGTGGTAGGTGAGTGGAATCCTGTCCCTGGTGGGTGGTAGGTGAGGGGAACCCTATCCCCAGTGGGTGGTAGGTGAGTGGAATCCTATCCCCAGTGGGTGGTGGGTGGTAGGTGAGGGGAAACCTATCCCCGGTGGGTGGTGGGTGAGGACAAGGGGAACCCTATCCCCGGTGGGTGAGAGGAAGGGGAAGGCTATCCCTGGTGGGTGGTAGGTGAGGGGAATCCTATCCCCGGTGGGTGGTAGGTCAGGGGAACCCTATCCCCGGTGGGTGGTAGGTGAGGGGAATCCTATCCCCAGTGCGTGAGGACAAGAGGAACCCTATACCCGGTGGGTGAGGAGAAAGGGAACCCTATACCTGGTGGGTGGTAGGTGAGGGGACCTTATCCCCAGTGGGTGGTAGCTGAGAGGAATCCTATCTCCAGTGGGTGGTTGGTGAGGACAAGGGGAGCCCTCTCCCCGGTGGGTGGTAGGTGAGTGGAATCGTACCCCTGGTGGGTGGTAGGTGAGGGGAACCCTATCCCCAGTGGGTGGTAGGTGAGGGGAACCCTATCCGCAGTGGGTGAGGACAAGGGGAACCCTATCCCCGGTGGGTGAGGACAAGGGGAACCCTATCCCCAGTGGGTGGTGGGTGAGGGGAACCCTATAACGGGTGGGTGGTGGGTGAGGGGAACCCTATCCCCGGGGGGTGGGAGGTGAGAGGAATCCTATCCCTGGTGGGTGGTAGGTGAGGGGAACCCTATCCCCGGTGGGTGTTAGGTGAGGGGAAACCTATCCCCGGTGGGTGGTGGGTGAGGACAAGGGGAACCCTATCCCCGGTGGGTGGTAGGTGAGGGAACCCTATCCCCGGTGGGTGGTAGGTGAGGGAAATCCTATCCCCAGTGGGTGAGGACAAGGGGAACCCTATCCTGGTGGGTGGGAGGTGAGGGGAATCCTATCCCCAGTGCGTGAGGACAAGAGGAACCCTATCCCCGGTGGGTGAGGAGAAGGGGAACCCTATCCCTGGTGGGTGGTAGGTGAGGGGACCCTATTCCCAGTGGGTGGTAGGTGAGTGGAATCCTATCCCCAGGGGGTGGTGGGTGAGGACAAGGGGAGCCCTATCCCTGGTGGGTTGTAGGTGAGGGGACCCTATCCCTGGTGGGTGGTAGGTGAGGGGAACCCTATCCCTGGTGGGTGGTAGGTGAGTGGAATCCTATCCCTGGTGGGTCGTAGGTGAGGACAAGGGGAACACTCTCCCCGGTGGGTGAGAACAAGCGGAAGCCTATCCCTGGTGGGTGGTAGGTGAGGGGAACCCTAACCCCGGTGGGTGGTAGGTGAAGGGAGCCCTCTCCCCGGTGGGTGGTAGGTGAGTGGAATCCTATCCCTGGTGTGTGGTAGGTGAGTGGAATCCTATCCCCGGTGGGTGGTGGGTGAGGACAAGGGGAACCCTCTCCCCGGTGGGTGAGGAGAAAGGGAACCCTATCCCTGGTGGGTGGTAGGTGAGGACAAGGGGAACCCTATCCCTGGTGGGTGGTAGATGAGGGGAACCCTATCCCTGGTGGGTGGTAGGTGAGGACAAGGGGAACCCTCTCCCCGGTGTGTGGTAGGTGAGGGGAACCCTATCCCTGGTGGGTGGTAGGTGAGGACAAGGGGAACCCTATCCCTGGTGGGTGGTAGATGAGGGGAACCCTATCCCTGGTGGGTGAGGAGAAGGGGAACCCTATCCCTGGTCGGTGGTAGGTGAGGGGAGCCCTCTTCCCGGTGGGTGGTAGCTGAGTGGAATTCTATCCCCGGTGGGTCGTGGGTGAAGACAAGGGGAACCCTCTCCCCGGTGGGTGAGGAGAAGGGGATCCCTATCACTGGTGGGTGGTAGGTGAGGGGAACCCTGACCCCGGTGGGTGGTAGGTGAGGGGAGCCCTCTCCCCGGTGGGTGGTAGGTGAGTGGAATCCTATCCCTGGTGTGTGGTAGGTGAGTGGAATCCTATCCCCGGTGGGTGGTGGGTGAGGACAAGGGGAACCCTCTCCCCGGTGGGTGAGGAGAAGGGGAACCCTATCTCTGGTGGGTGGTAGGTGAGGACAAGGGGAACCCTATCCCTGGTGGGTGGTAGATGAGGGGAACCCTATCCCTGGTGAGTGGTAGGTGAGGACAAGGGGAACCCTATCCCTGGTGGGTGTTAGGTGAGGGCAAGGGGAACCCTATCCCCAGTGGGTGAGGACAAGGGGTCCCTATCCCTAGTGGGTGGCAGGTGAGTGGAATCGTATCCCGAGTGGGTGGTTGGTGAGGACAAGGGGAGCCCTTTCCCCGGTGGGTGGTAGGTGAGTGGAATCCTATCCCTGGTGGGTGGTAGGTGAGGGAAACCCTATCCCCAGTGGGTGGTAGGTGAGTGGAATCCTATCCCCAGTGGGTGGTGGGTGAGGGGAACCCTATAACCGGTGGGTGGTGGGTGAGGGGAACCCTATCCCCGGTGGGTGGGAGGTGAGGGGAATCCTATCCCTGGTGGGTGGTAGGTGAGGGGAAACCCATCCCCGGTGGGTGGTAGGTGAGGGGAATCCTATCCCCGGTGGGTGGTGGGTGAGGACAAGGGGAACCCTATCCCTGGTGGGTGGTAGGTGAGGACAAGGGGAACCCTATCCCTGGTGGGTGGTAGGTGAGGGCAAGGGGAACCCTATCCCCTGTGGGTGAGGACAAGGGGTCCCTATCCCTAGTGGGTGGTAGGTGAGTGGAATCGTATCCCGAGTGGGTGGTTGGTGAGGACAAGGGGAGCCCTTTCCCCGGTGGGTGGTAGGTGAGTGGAATCCTATCCCTGGTGGGTGGTAGGTGAGGGGAACCCTATCCCCAGTGGGTGGTAGGTGAGTGGAATCCTATCCCCAGTGGGTGGTGGGTGAGGGGAACCCTATAACCGGTGGGTGGTGGGTGAGGGGAACCCTATCCCCGCTGGGTGGGAGGTGAGGGGAATCCTATCCCTGGTGGGTGGTAGGTGAGGGGAAACCCATCCCCGGTGGGTGGTAGGTGAGGGGAATCCTATCCCCGGTGGGTGGTGGGTGAGGACAAGGGGAACACTATCACCGGTGGGTGGTAGGTGAGGGAACCCTATCCCTGGTGGGTGGTAGGTGAGGACAAGGGGAACCCTATCCCTGGTGGGTGGTAGATGAGGGGAACCCTATCCCTGCTGGGTGGTAGATGAGGTGAACCCTATCCCTGGTGGGTGAGGAGAAGGGGAACCCTATCCCTGGTCGGTGGTAGGTGAGGGGAGCCCTCTTCCCGGTGGGTGGTAGCTGAGTGGAATTCTATCCCCGGTGGGTGGTGGGTGAGGACAAGGGGAACCCTCTCCCCGGTGGGTGAGGAGAAGGGGAACCCTATCTCTGGTGGGTGGTAGGTGAGGACAAGGGGAACCCTATCCCTGGTGGGTGGTAGATGAGGGGAACCCTATCCCTGGTGGGTGGAAGGTGAGGACAAGGGGAACCCTATCCCTGGTGGGTGGTAGGTGAGGGGAAACCCATCCCCGGTGGGTGGTAGGTGAGGGGAATCCTATCCCTGGTGGGTGGTAGGTGAGGGGAACACTATCCCCGGTGGGTGGTAGGTGAGGGGAAACCTATCCCCGGTGGGTGGTGGGTGAGGACAAGGGGAAACATATCCCCGGTGGGTGGTAGGTGAGGGAAATCCTATCCCCAGTGGGTGAGGACAAGGGGAACCCTATCCTGGTGGGTGGGAGGTGAGGTGAATCCTATCCCCAGTGCGTGAGGACAAGAGGAACCCTATCCCCGGTGGGTGAGGAGAAGGGGAACCCTATCCCTGGTGGGTGGAAGGTGAGGGGACCCTATCCCCAGTGGGTGGTAGGTGAGTGGAATCCTATCCCGAGTGGGTGGTTGGTGAGGACAAGGGGAGCCCTCTCCCCGGTGGGTGGTAGGTGAGTGGAATCCTATCCCCAGTGGGTGGTGGGTGAGGGGAACCCTATAACCGGTGGGTGGTAGGTCAGGTGAACCCTATCCCCGGTGGGTGGTAGGTGAGGGGAATCCTATCCCCGGTGGGTGGTGGGTGAGGACAAGGGGAGCCCTATCCCCGGTGGGTGGTAGGTGAGGGAACCCTATCCCCGGTGGGTGGTGGGTGGTAGGTGAGAGGAACCCTATCCCCGGTGGGTGGTAGGTCAGGGGAACCCTATCCCCGGTGGGTGGTAGGTGAGGGAAATCCTTTCCCCAGTGGGTGAGGACAAGGGGAACCCTATCCTGGAGGGTGGGAGGTGAGGGGAATCCTATTACCAGTACGTGCGGACAAGAGGAACCCTATCCCCGGTGGGTGAGGAGAAGGGGAACCCTGTTCCTGGTGGGTGGTAGGTGAGGGCAAGGGGATACCCAATACCCGGTGGGTGAGAACAAGGGGTCCCTATCCCTAGTGGGTGGTAGGTGAGTGGAATCCTATCCCGAGTGGGTGGTTGGTGAGGACAAGGGGAGCCCTTTCCCCCGTGGGTGGTAGGTGAGTGGAATCCAATCCCTGGTGGGTGGTGGTTGAGGACAAGAGGAACCTTCTCCCCGGTGGGTGAGGAGAAGGGGAACCCTTTCCCTGGTGGGTGGTAGGTGAGGACAAGCGTAACCCTATCCCCGGTGGGTGGTAGGTGAGGGGAACCCTATCTCTGGTGGGTGGTAGGTGAGGACAAGGGGAACCCTATCCCTGACGGGTGGTAGGTGAGGGGAAGCCTATCCCTGGTGGGTGGTAGGTGAGGACAAGGGAAACCCAATCCCCGGTGGGTGGTAAGTGAGGGGAACCGTTTCCCCAGTGGGTGGTAGGTGAGGGCAAGGGCAACCCTATCCCCGGTGGGTGAAGACAAGGGGAACCCTATCCCCAGTGGGTGGAAGGTGAGGGGAACCCTATCCAGAGTGGGTGGGAGGTGAGGGGAACACTATCCCCAGTGGGTGGTAGGTGAGGGAAACCCTATCTGCAGTGGGTGAGGACAAGGGGAACCCTATCCCCGGTGGGTGAAGACAAGGGGAACCCTATCCCCAGTGGGTGGTGGGTGAGGGGAACCCTATCCCCGGTGGGTGGGAGGTGAGGGGAATCCTAACCCTGGTAGGTGGCAGGTGAGGGGAACCCTATCCCCGGTGGGTGGTAGGTGAGGGGAACCCTGTCCCCGGTGCATGGCAGGTCAGGGGAACCCTATCCCAGGTGGGTGGTAGGTGAGGGAAATCCTATCCCCAGTGGGTGAGGACAAGGGGAACGCTATCCTGGTGGGTAGGAGGTGAGGGGAACCCTATCCCCGGTGGGTGAGGATAAGGGGAACCCTATCCCTGGTGGGTGGTAGGTGAGGGGAATCCTATCCCCGGTGGGTGGTGGGTGAGGACAAGGGGAACACTATCCCCGGTGGGTGGTAGGTGAGGGAACCCTATCCCTGGTGGGTGGTAGGTGAGGACAAGGGGAACCCTATCCCTGGTGGGTGGTAGATGAGGGGAACCCTATCCCTGGTGGGTGGTAGATGAGGGGAACCCTATCCCTGGTGGGTGAGGAGAAGGGGAACCCTATCCCTGGTCGGTGGTAGGTGAGGGGTGCCCTCTTCCCGGTGGGTGGTAGCTGAGTGGAATTCTATCCCCGGTGGGTCGTGGGTGAGGACAAGGGGAACCCTCTCCCCGGTGGGTGAGGAGAAGGGGATCCCTTCCCTGGTGGGTGGTAGGTGAGGGGAACCCTAACCCCGGTGGGTGGTAGGTGAGGGGAGCCCTCTCCCCGGTGGGTTGTAGGTGAGTGGAATCCTATCCCTGGTGTGTGGTAGGTGAGTGGAATCCTATCCCCGGTGGGTGGTGGGTCAGGACAAGGGGAACCCTCTCCCCGGTGGGTGAGGAGAAGGGGAACCCTATCTCTGGTGGGTGGTAGGTGAGGACAAGGGGAACCCTATCCCTGGTGGGTGGTAGATGAGGGGAACCCTATCCCTGGTGGGTGGAAGGTGAGGACAAGGGGAACCATATCCCTGGTGGGTGGTAGGTGAGGGCAAGGGGAACCCTATCCCCAGTGGGTGAGGACAAGGGGTCCCTATCCCTAGTGGGTGGAAGGTGAGTGGAATCGTATCCCGAGTGGGTGGTTGGTGAGGACAAGGGGAGCCCTTTCCCCGGTGGGTGGTAGGTGAGTGGAATCCTATCCCTGGTGGGTGGTAGGTGAGGGGAACCCTATCCCCAGTGGGTGGTAGGTGAGTGGAATCCTATCCCCAGTGGGTGGTGGGTGAGGGGAACCCTATAACCGGTGGGTGGTGGGTGAGGGGAACCCTATCCCCGGTGGGTGGGAGGTGAGGGGAATCCTATCCCTGGTGGGTGGTAGGTGAGGGGAAACCCATCCCCGGTGGGTGGTAGGTGAGGGGAATCCTATCCCCGGTGGGTGGTGGGTGAGGACAAGGGGAACCCTATCCCTGGTGGGTGGTAGGTGAGGACAAGGGGAACCCTATCCCCTGTGGGTGAGGACAAGGGGTCCCTATCCCTAGTGGGTGGTAGGTGAGTGGAATCGTATCCCGAGTGGGTGGTTGGTGAGGACAAGGGGAGCCCTTTCCCCGGTGGGTGGTAGGTGAGTGGAATCCTATCCCTGGTGGGTGGTAGGTGAGGGGAACCCTATCCCCAGTGGGTGGTAGGTGAGGGGAATCCTATCCCCGGTGGGTGGTGGGTGAGGAAAAGGGGAACACTATCCCCGGTGGGTGGTAGGTGAGGGAAACCTATCCCTGGTGGGTGGTAGGTGAGGACAAGGGGAACCCTATCCCTGGTGGGTGGTAGATGAGGGGAACCCTATCCCTGGTGGGTGGTAGATGAGGGGAACCCTATCCCTGGTGGGTGAGGAGAAGGGGAACCCTATCCCTGGTCAGTGGTAGGTGAGGGGAGCCCTCTTCCCGGTGGGTGGTAGCTGAGTGGAATTCTATCCCCGGTGGGTCGTGGGTGAGGACAAGGGGAACCCTCTCCCCGGTGGGTGAGGAGAAGGGGATCCCTATCCCTGGTGGGTGGTAGGTGAGGGGAATCCTATCCCCGGTGGGTGGTGGGTGAGGACAAGGGGAACCCTCTCCCCGGTGGGTGAGGAGAAGGGGAACCCTATCTCTGGTGGGTGGTAGGTGAGGACAAGGGGAACCCTATCCCTGGTGGGTGGTAGATGAGGGGAACCCTATCCCTGGTGGGTGGAAGGTGAGGACAAGGGGAACCCTATCCCTGGTGGGTGGTAGGTGAGGGCAAGGGGAACCCTATCCCCAGTGGGTGAGGACAAGGGGTCCCTATCCCTAGTGGGTGGTAGGTGAGTGGAATCGTATCCCGAGTGGGTGGTTGGTGAGGACAAGGGGAGCCCTTTCCCCGGTGGGTGGTAGGTGAGTGGAATCCTATCCCTGGTGGGTGGTAGGTGAGGGGAACCCTATCCCCAGTGGGTGGTAGGTGAGTGGAATCCTATCCCCAGTGGGTGGTGGGTGAGGGGAACCCTATAACCGGTGGGTGGTGGGTGAGGGGAACCCTATCCCCGGTGGGTGGGAGGTGAGGGGAATCCTATCCCTGGTGGGTGGTAGGTGAGGGGAAACCCATCCCCGGTGGGTGGTAGGTGAGGGGAATCCTATCCCTGGTGGGTGGTAGGTGAGGGGAACACTATCCCCGGTGGGTGGTAGGTGAGGGGAAACCTATCCCCGGTGGGTGGTGGGTGAGGACAAGGGGAAACATATCCCCGGTGGGTGGTAGGTGAGGGAACCCTATCCCCGGTGGGTGGTAGGTGAGGGAAATCCTATCCCCAGTGGGTGAGGACAAGGGGAACCCTATCCTGGTGGGTGGGAGGTGAGGGGAATCCTATCCCCAGTGCGTGAGGACAAGAGGAACCCTATCCTCGGTGGGTGAGGAGAAGGGGAACTCTATCCCTGGTGGGTGGAAGGTGAGGGGACCCTATCCCCAGTGGGTGGTAGGTGAGTGGAATCCTATCTCCAGTGGGTGGTTGGTGAGGACAAGGGGAGACCTCTCCCCGGTGGGTGGTAGGTGAGTGGAATCCTATCCCCAGTGGGTGGTGGGCGAGGGGAACCCTATAACCGGTGGCTGGTAGGTCAGGTGAACCCTATCCCCGGTGGGTGGTAGGTGAGGGGAATCCTATCCCCGGTGGGTGGTGGGTGAGGACAAGGGGAGCCCTATCCCCGGTGGGTGGTAGGTGAGGGAACCCTATCCCCGGTGGGTGGTGGGTGGTAGGTGAGAGGAACCCTATCCCCGGTGGGTGGTAGGTCAGGGGAACCCTATCCCCGGTGGGTGGTAGGTGAGGGAAATCCTATCCCCAGTGGGTGAGGACAAGGGGAACCCTATCCTGGAGGGTGGGAGGTGAGGGGAATCCTATTACCAGTACGTGAGGACAAGAGGAACCCTATCCCCGGTGGGTGAGGAGAAGGGGAACCCTGTTCCTGGTGGGTGGTAGGTGAGGGCAAGGGGATCCCTATCCCCGGTGGGTGAGAACAAGGGGTTCCTATCCCTAGTGGGTGGTAGGTGAGTGGAATCCTATCCCGAGTGGGTGGTTGGTGAGGACAAGGGGAGCCCTTTCCCCCGTGGGTGGTAGGTGAGTGGAATCCTATCCCTGGTGGGTGGTGGGTGAGGACAAGGGGAACCTTCTCCCCGGTGGGTGAGGAGAAGGGGAACCCTTTCCCTGGTGGGTGGTAGGTGAGGACAAGCGTAAACCTATCCCCGGTGGGTGGTAGGTGAGGGGAACCCTATCTCTGGTGGGTGGTAGGTGAGGACAAGGGGAACCCTATCCCTGACGGGTGGTAGGTGAGGGGAAGCCTATCCCTGGTGGGTGGTAGGTGAGGACAAGGGAAACCCAATCCCCGGTGGGTGGGAAGTGAGGGGAACCGTTTCCCCAGTGGGTGGTAGGTGAGGGCAAGGGCAACCCTATCCCCGGTGGGTGAAGACAAGGGGAACCCTATCCCCAGTGGGTGGAAGGTGAGGGGAACCCTATCCAGAGTGGGTGGGAGGTGAGGGGAACACTATCCCCAGTGGGTGGTATGTGAGGGAAACCCTATCTGCAGTGGGTGAGGACAAGGGGAACCCTATCCCCGGTGGGTGAAGACAAGGGGAACCCTATCCCCAGTGGGTGGTGGGTGAGGGGAACCCTATCCCCGGTGGGTGGGAGGTGAGGGGAATCCTAACCCTGGTAGGTGGTAGGTGAGGGGAACCCTATCCCCGGTGGGTGGTAGGTGAGGGGAACCCTGTCCCCGGTGCATGGCAGGTCAGGGGAACCCTATCCCCGGTGGGTGGTAGGTGAGGGAAATCCTATCCCCAGTGGGTGAGGACAAGGGGAACCCTATCCTGGTGGGTGGGAGGTGAGGGGAACCCTATCCCCGGTGGGTGAGGATAAGGGGAACCCTATCCCTGGTGGGTGGGAGGTGAGGGGAATCCTATCCCTGGTGGGTGGTAGGTGAGGGGAAACCCATCCCCGGTGGGTGGTAGGTGAGGGGAATCCTATCCCCGGTGGGTGGTGGGTGAGGACAAGGGGAACACTATCCCCGGTGGGTGGTAGGTGAGGGAACCCTATCCCTGGTGGGTGGTAGGTGAGGACAAGGGGAACCCTATCCCTGGTGGGTGGTAGATGAGGGGAACCCTATCCCTGGTGGGTGGTAGATGAGGGGAACCCTATCCCTGGTGGGTGAGGAGAAGGGGAACCCTATCCCTGGTCGGTGGTAGGTGAGGGGAGCCCTCTTCCCGGTGGGTGGTAGCTGAGTGGAATTCTATCCCCGGTGGGTCGTGGGTGAGGACAAGGGGAACCCTCTCCCCGGTGGGTGAGGAGAAGGGGATCCCTATCCCTGGTGGGTGGTAGGTGAGGGGAACCCTAACCCCGGTGGGTGGTAGGTGAGGGGAGCCCTCTCCCCGGTGGGTGGTAGGTGAGTGGAATCCTATCCCTGGTGTGTGGTAGGTGAGTGGAATCCTATCCCCGGTGGGTGGTGGGTGAGGACAAGGGGAACCCTCTCCCCGGTGGGTGACGAGAAGGGGAACCCTATCTCTGGTGGGTGGTAGGTGAGGACAAGGGGAACCCTATCCCTGGTGGGTGGTAGATGAGGGGAACCCTATCCCTGGTGGGTGGAAGGTGAGGACAAGGGGAACCCTATCCCTGGTGGGTGGTAGGTGAGGGCAAGGGGAACCCTATCCCCAGTGGGTGAGGACAAGGGGTCCCTATCCCTAGTGGGTGGGAGGTGAGTGGAATCGTATCCCGAGTGGGTGGTTGGTGAGGACAAGGGGAGCCCTTTCCCCGGTGGGTGGTAGGTGAGTGGAATCCTATCCCTGGTGGGTGGTAGGTGAGGGGAACCCTATCCCCAGTGGGTGGTACGTGAGTGGAATCCTATCCCCAGTGGGTGGTGGGTGAGGGGAACCCTATAACCGGTGGGTGGTGGGTGAGGGGAACCCTATCCCCGGTGGGTGGGAGGTGAGGGGAATCCTATCCCTGGTGGGTGGTAGGTGAGGGGAAACCCATCCCCGGTGGGTGGTAGGTGAGGGGAATCCTATCCCCGGTGGGTGGTGGGTGAGGACAAGGGGAACCCTATACCTGGTGGGTGGTAGGTGAGGACAAGGGGAACCCTATCCCTGGTGGGTGGTAGGTGAGGGCAAGGGGAACCCTATCCCCTGTGGGTGAGGACAAGGGGTCCCTATCCCTAGTGGGTGGTAGGTGAGTGGAATCGTATCCCGAGTGGGTGGTTGGTGAGGACAAGGCGAGCCCTTTCCCCGGTGAGTGGTAGGTGAGTGGAATCCTATCCCTGGTGGGTGGTAGGTGAGGGGAACCCTATCCCCAGTGGGTGGTAGGTGAGTGGAATCCTATCCCCAGTGGATGGTGGGTGAGGGGAACCCTATAACCGGTGGGTGGTGGGTGAGGGGAACCCTATCCCCGGTGGGTGGGAGGTGAGGGGAATCCTATCCCTGGTGGGTGGTAGGTGAGGGGAAACCCATCCCCGGTGGGTGGTAGGTGAGGGGAATCCTATCCCCGGTGGGTGGTGGGTGAGGACAAGGGGAACACTATCACCGGTGGGTGGTAGGTTAGGGAACCCTATCCCTGGTGGGTGGTAGGTGAGGACAAGGGGAACCCTATCCCTGGTGGGTGGTAGATGAGGGGAACCCTATCCCTGGTGGGTGGTAGATGAGGGGAACCCTATCACTGGTGGGTGAGGAGAAGGGGAACCCTATCCCTGGTCGGTGGTAGTTGAGGGGAGCCCTCTTCCCGGTGGGTGGTAGCTGAGTGGAATTCTATCCCCGGTGGGTCGTGGGTGAGGACAAGGGGAACCCTCTCCCCGGTGGGTGAGGAGAAGGGGATCCCTATCCCTGGTGGGTGGTAGGTGAGGGGTACCCTAACCCCGGTGGGTGGTAGGTGAGGGGAGCCCTCTCCCCGGTGGGTGGTAGGTGAGTGGAATCCTATCCCTGGTGTGTGGTAGGTGAGTGGAATCCTATCCCCGGTGGGTGGTGGGTGAGGACAAGGGGAACCCTCTCCCCGGTGGGTGAGGAGAAGGGGAACCCTATCTCTGGTGGGTGGTAGGTGAGGACAAGGGGAACCCTATCCCCAGTGGGGGGTAGGTGAGTGGAATCCTATCCCCAGTGGGTGGTGGGTGAGGGGAACCCTATAACCGGTGGGTGGTGGGTGAGGGGAACCCTATCCCCGGTGGGTGGGAGGTGAGGGGTATCCTATCCCTGGTGGGTGGTAGGTGAGGGGAAACCCATCCCCGGTGGGTGGTAGGTGAGGGGAATCCTATCCCTGGTTGGTGGTAGGTGAGGGGAACACTATCCCCGGTGGGTGGTAGGTGAGGGGAAACCTATCCCCGGTGGGTGGTGGGTGAGGACAAGGGGAAACATATCCCCGGTGGGTGGTAGGTGAGGGAACCCTATCCCCGGTGGGTGGTAGGTGAGGGAAATCCTATCCCCAGTGGGTGAGGACAAGGGGAACCCTATCCTGGTGGGTGGGAGGTGAGGGGAATCCTATCCCCAGTGCGTGAGGACAAGAGGAACCCTATCCTCGGTGGGTGAGGAGAAGGGGAACTCTATCCCTGGTGGGTGGAAGGTGAGGGGACCCTATCCCCAGTTGGTGGTAGGTGAGTGGAATCCTATCTCCAGTGGGTGGTTGGTGAGGACAAGGGGAGACCTCTCCCCGGTGGGTGGTAGGTGAGTGGAATCCTATCCCCAGTGGGTGGTGGGCGAGGCGAACCCTATAACCGGTGGGTGGTAGGTCAGGTGAACCCTATCCCCGGTGGGTGGTAGGTGAGGGGAATCCTATCCCCGGTGGGTGGTGGGTGAGGACAAGGGGAGCCCTATCCCCGGTGGGTGGTAGGTGAGGGAACCCTATCCCCGGTGGGTGGTGGGTGGTAGGTGAGAGGAACCCTATCCCCGGTGGGTGGTAGGTCAGGGGAACCCTATCCCCGGTGGGTGGTAGGTGTGGGAAATCCTATCCCCAGTGGGTGAGGACAAGGGGAACCCTATCCTGGAGGGTGGGAGGTGAGGGGAATCCTATTACCAGTACGTGAGGACAAGAGGAACCCTATCCCCGGTGGGTGAGGAGAAGGGGAACCCTGTTCCTGGTGGGTGGTAGGTGAGGGCAAGGGGATCCCTATCCCCGGTGGGTGAGAACAAGGGGTCCCTATCCCTAGTGGGTGGTAGGTGAGTGGAATCCTGTCCCGAGTGGGTGGTTGGTGAGGACAAGGGGAGCCCTTTCCCCCGTGGGTGGTAGGTGAGTGGAATCCTATCCCTGGTGGGTGGTGGGTGAGGACAAGGGGAACCTTCTCCCCGGTGGGTGAGGAGAAGGGGAACCCTTTCCCTGGTGGGTGGTAGGTGAGGACAAGCGTAACCCTATCCCCGGTGGGTGGTAGGTGAGGGGAACCCTATCTCTGGTGGGTGGTAGGTGAGGACAAGGGGAACCCTATCCCTGACGGGTGGTAGGTGAGGGGAAGCCTATCCCTGGTGGGTGGTAGGTGAGGACAAGGGAAACCCAATCCCCGGTGGGTGGGAAGTGAGGGGAACCGTTTCCCCAGTGGGTGGTAGGTGAGGGCAAGGGCAACCCTATCCCCGGTGGGTGAAGACAAGGGGAACCCTATCCCCAGTGGGTGGAAGGTGAGGGGAACCCTATCCAGAGTGGGTGGGAGGTGAGGGGAACACTATCCCCAGTGGGTGGTATGTGAGGGAAACCCTATCTGCAGTGGGTGAGGACAAGGGGAACCCTATCCCCGGTGGGTGAAGACAAGGGGAACCCTATCCCCAGTGGGTGGTGGGTGAGGGGAACCCTATCCCCGGTGGGTGGGAGGTGAGGGGAATCCTATCCCTGGTGGGTGGTAGGTGAGGGGAAACCCATCCCCGGTGGGTGGTAGGTGAGGGGAATCCTATCCCCGGTGGGTGGTGGGTGAGGACAAGGGGAACACTATCACCGGTGGGTGGTAGGTGAGGGAACCCTATCCCTGGTGGGTGGTAGGTGAGGACAAGGGGAACCCTATCCCTGGTGGGTGGTAGATGAGGGGAACCCTATCCCTGGTGGGTGGTAGATGAGGGGAACCCTATCCCTGGTGGGTGAGGAGAAGGGGAACCCTATCCCTGGTCGGTGGTAGGTGAGGGGAGCCCTCTTCCCGGTGGGTGGTAGCTGAGTGGAATTCTATCCCCGGTGGGTCGTGGGTGAGGACAAGGGGAACCCTCTCCCCGGTGGGTGAGGAGAAGGGGATCCCTATCCCTGGTGGGTGGTAGGTGAGGGGAACCCTAACCCCGGTGGGTGGTAGGTGAGGGGAGCCCTCTCCCCGGTGGGTGGTAGGTGAGTTGAATCCTATCCCTGGTGTGTGGTAGGTGAGTGGAATCCTATCCCCGGTGGGTGGTGGGTGAGGACAAGGGGAACCCTCTCCCCGGTGGGTGACGAGAAGGGGAACCCTATCTCTGGTGGGTGGTAGGTGAGGACAAGGGGAACCCTATCCCCAGTGGGTGGTAGGTGAGTGGAATCCTATCCCCAGTGGGTGGTGGGTGAGGGGAACCCTATAACCGGTGGGTGGTTGGTGAGGGGAACCCTATCCCCGGTGCATGGCAGGTCAGGGGAACCCTATCCCCGGTGGGTGGTAGGTGAGGGAAATCCTATCCCCAGTGGGTGAGGACAAGGGGAACCCTATCCTGGTGGGTGGGAGGTGAGGGGAACCCTATCCCCGGTGGGTGAGGATAAGGGGAACCCTATCCCTGGTGGGTGGGAGGTGAGGGGAATCCTATCCCTGGTGGGTGGTAGGTGAGGGGAAACCCATCCCCGGTGGGTGGTAGGTGAGGGGAATCCTATCCCCGGTGGGTGGTGGGTGAGGACAAGGGGAACACTATCCCCGGTGGGTGGTAGGTGAGGGAACCCTATCCCTGGTGGGTGGTAGGTGAGGACAAGGGGAACCCTATCCCGGGTGGGTGGTAGATGAGGGGAACCCTATCCCTGGTGGGTGGTAGATGAGGGGAACCCTATCCCTGGTGGGTGAGGAGAAGGGTAACCCTATCCCTGGTCGGTGGTAGGTGAGGGGAGCCCTCTTCCCGGTGGGTGGTAGCTGAGTGGAATTCTATCCCCGGTGGGTCGTGGGTGAGGACAAGGGGAACCCTCTCCCCGGTGGGTGAGGAGAAGGGGATCCCTATCCCTGGTGGGTGGTAGGTGAGGGGAACCCTAACCTCGGTGGGTGGTAGGTGAGGGGAGCCCTCTCCCCGGTGGGTGGTAGGTGAGTGGAATCCTATCCCTGGTGTGTGGTAGGTGAGTGGAATCCTATCCCCGGTGGGTGGTGGGTGAGGACAAGGGGAACCCTCTCCCCGGTGGGTGACGAGAAGGGGAACCCTATCTCTGGTGGGTGGTAGGTGAGGACAAGGGGAACCCTATCCCTGGTGGGTGGTAGATGAGGGGAACCCTATCCCTGGTGGGTGGAAGGTGAGGACAAGGGGAACCCTATCCCTGGTGGGTGGTAGGTGAGGGCAAGGGGAACCCTATCCCCAGTGGGTGAGGACAAGGGGTCCCTATCCCTAGTGGGTGGGAGGTGAGTGGAATCGTATCCCAAGTGGGTGGTTGGTGAGAACAAGGGGAGCCCTTTCCCCGGTGGGTGGTAGGTGAGTGGAATCCTATCCCTGGTGGGTGGTAGGTGAGGGGAACCCTATCCCCAGTGGGTGGTACGTGAGTGGAATCCTATCCTCAGTGGGTGGTGGGTGAGGGGAACCCTATAACCGGTGGGTGGTGGGTGAGGGGAACCCTATCCCCGGTGGGTGGGAGGTGAGGGGAATCCTATCCCTGGTGGGTGGTAGGTGAGGGGAAACCCATCCCCGGTGGGTGGTAGCTGAGGGGAATCCTATCCCCGGTGGGTGGTGGGTGAGGACAAGGGGAACCCTATACCTGGTGGGTGGTAGGTGAGGACAAAGGGAACCCTATCCCTGGTGGGTGGTAGGTGAGGGCAAGGGGAACCCTATCCCCTGTGGGTGAGGACAAGGGGTCCCTATCCCTAGTGGGTGGTAGGTGAGTGGAATCGTATCCCGAGTGGGTGGTTGGTGAGGACAAGGGGAGCCCTTTCCCCGGTGAGTGGTAGGTGAGTGGAATCCTATCCCTGGTGGGTGGTAGGTGAGTGGAACCCTATCCCCAGTGGGTGGTAGGTGAGTGGAATCCTATCCCCAGTGGGTGGTGGGTGAGGGGAACCATATAACCGGTGGGTGGTGGGTGAGGGGAACCCTATCCCCGGTGGGTGGGAGGTGAGGGGAATCCTATCCCTGGTGGGTGGTAGGTGAGGGGAAACCCATCCCCGGTGGGTGGTAGGTGAGGGGAATCCTATCCCCGGTGGGTGGTGGGTGAGGACAAGGGGAACACTATCACCGGTGGGTGGTAGGTGAGGGAACCCTATCCCTGGTGGGTGGTAGGTGAGGACAAGGGGAACCCTATCCCTGGTGGGTGGTAGATGAGGGGAACCCTATCCCTGGTGGGTGGTAGATGAGGGGAACCCTATCCCTGGTGGGTGAGGAGAAGGGGAACCCTATCCCTGGTCGGTGGTAGGTGAGGGGAGCCCTCTTCCCGGTGGTTCGTAGCTGAGTGGAATTCTATCCCCGGTGGGTGGTGGGTGAGGACAAGGGGAACCCTCTCCCCGGTGGGTGAGGAGAAGGGGAACCCTATCCCTGGTGGGTGGTAGGTGAGGACAAGGGGAACCCTATCCCTGGTGGGTGGTAGGTGAGGGGAACCCTATCCCCGGTGGGTGGTAGGTGAGGACAAGGGGAACCCTATCCCTGGTGGGTGGTAGGTGAGGGGAAACCCATCCCCGGTGGGTGGTAGGTGAGGGGAATCCTATCCCTGGTGGGTGGTAGGTGAGGACAAGGGGAACCCTATCGCCAGTGGGTGGTAGGTGAGGGGAAACCTATCCCCGGTGGGTGGTGGGTGAGGACAAGGGGAACCCTATCCCCGGTGGGTGGTAGGTGAGGGAAATCCTATCCCCAGTGGGTGAGGACAAGGGGAACCCTATCCTGGTGGGTGGGAGGTGAGGGGAATCCTATCCCCAGTGCGTGAGGACAAGAGGAACCCTATCCCCGGTGGGTGGGAGGAGAAGGGGAACCCTATCCCTGGTGGGTGGTAGGTGAGGGGAACCCTATCCCCAGTGGGTGGTAGGTGAGTGGAATCCTATCCCCAGTGGGTGGTTGGTGAGGACAAGGGGAGCCCTCTCCCCGGTGGGTGGTAGGTGAGTGGAATCCTATCCCCAGTGGGTGGTGGGTGAGGGAAACCCTATAACCGGTGGGTGGTAGGTCAGGGGAACCCTATCCCCGGTGGGTGGTAGGTGAGGGGAATCCTATCCCCGGTGGGTGGTGGGTGAGGACAAGGGGAGCCCTATCCCCGGTGGGTGGTAGGTGAGGGGAACCCTATCCCCGGTGGGTGGTGGGTGGTAGGTGAGAGGAACCCTATCCCCGGTGGGTGGTAGGTCAGGGGAACCCTATCCCCGGTGGGTGGTAGGTGAGGGAAATCCTATCCCCAGTGGGTGAGGACAAGGGGAACCCTATCCCTGGTGGGTGGTAGGTGAGGGGAATCCTATTACCAGTACGTGAGGACAAGAGGAACCCTATCCCCGGTGGGTGAGGAGAAGGGGAACCCTATCCCTGGTGGGTGGTAGGTGAGGGCAAGGGGAACCCTATCCCCGGTGGGTGAGGACAAGGGGTCCCTATCCCTAGTGGGTGGTAGGTGAGTGGAATCCTATCCCGAGTGGGTGGTTGGTGAGGACAAGGGGAGCCCTTTCCCCCGTGGGTGGTAGGTGAGTGGAATCCAATCCCTGGTGGGTGGTGGTTGAGGACAAGAGGAACCTTCTCCCCGGTGGGTGAGGAGAAGGGGAACCCTTTCCCTGGTGGGTGGTAGGTGAGGACAAGCGTAACCCTATCCCCGGTGGGTGGTAGGTGAGGGGAACCCTATCTCTGGTGGGTGGTAGGTGAGGACAAGGGGAACCCTATCCCTGACGGGTGGTAGGTGAGGGGAAGCCTATCCCTGGTGGGTGGTAGGTGAGGACAAGGGAAACCCAATCCCCGGTGGGTGGTAAGTGAGGGGAACCGTTTCCCCAGTGGGTGGTAGGTGAGGGCAAGGGCAACCCTATCCCCGGTGGGTGAAGACAAGGGGAACCCTATCCCCAGTGGGTGGTAGGTGAGGGGAACCCTATCCAGAGTGGGTGGGAGGTGAGGGGAACACTATCCCCAGTGGGTGGTAGGTGAGGGAAACCCTATCTGCAGTGGGTGAGGACAAGGGGAACCCTATCCCCGGTGGGTGAAGACAAGGGGAACCCTATCCCCAGTGGGTGGTGGGTGAGGGGAACCCTATCCCCGGTGGGTGGGAGGTGAGGGGAATCCTAACCCTGGTAGGTGGTAGGTGAGGGGAACCCTATCCCCGGTGGGTGGTAGGTGAGGGGAACCCTGTCCCCGGTGCATGGCAGGTCAGGGGAACCCTATCCCCGGTGGGTGGTAGGTGAGGGAAATCCTATCCCCAGTGGGTGAGGACAAGGGGAACCCTATCCTGGTGGGTGGGAGGTGAGGGGAACCCTATCCCCGGTGGGTGAGGATAAGGGGAACCCTATCCCTGGTGGGTGGTAGGTGAGGGGAATCCTATCCCCGGTGGGTGGTGGGTGAGGACAAGGGGAACCCTATCCCCGGTGGGTGGTAGGTGAGGGAACCCTATCCCTGGTGGGTGGTAGGTGAGGACAAGGGGAACCCTATCCCTGGTGGGTGGTAGGTGAGGGGAACCCTATCCCTGGTGGGTGGTAGGTGAGGGGAACCCTATCCCTGGTGGGTGAGGAGAAGGGGAACCCTATCCCTGGTCGGTGGTAGGTGAGGGGTGCCCTCTTCCCGGTGGGTGGTAGGTGAGTGGAATCCTATCCCCGGTGGGTGGTGGGTGAGGACAAGGGGAACCCTATCCCCGGTGGGTGAGGAGAAGGGGAACCCTATCCCTGGTGGGTGGTAGGTGAGGGGAACCCTAACCCCGGTGGGTGGTAGGTGAGGGGAGCCCTCTCCCCGGTGGGTTGTAGGTGAGTGGAATCCTATCCCTGGTGTGTGGTAGGTGAGTGGAATCCTATCCCCGGTGGGTGGTGGGTGAGGACAAGGGGAACCCTCTCCCCGGTGGGTGAGGAGAAGGGGAACCCTATCCCTGGTGGGTGGTAGGTGAGGACAAGGGGAACCCTATCCCTGGTGGGTGGTAGGTGAGGGGAACCCTATCCCTGGTGGGTGGTAGGTGAGGACAAGGGGAACCCTATCCCTGGTGGGTGGTAGGTGAGGGCAAGGGGAACCCTATCCCCAGTGGGTGAGGACAAGGGGTCCCTATCCCTAGTGGGTGGTAGGTGAGTGGAATCCTATCCCGAGTGGGTGGTTGGTGAGGACAAGGGGAGCCCTTTCCCCGGTGGGTGGTAGGTGAGTGGAATCCTATCCCTGGTGGGTGGTAGGTGAGGGGAACCCTATCCCCAGTGGGTGGTAGGTGAGTGGAATCCTATCCCCAGTGGGTGGTGGGTGAGGGGAACCCTATAACCGGTGGGTGGTGGGTGAGGGGAACCCTATCCCCGGTGGGTGGGAGGTGAGGGGAATCCTATCCCTGGTGGGTGGTAGGTGAGGGGAAACCCATCCCCGGTGGGTGGTAGGTGAGGGGAATCCTATCCCCGGTGGGTGGTGGGTGAGGACAAGGGGAACCCTATCCCTGGTGGGTGGTAGGTGAGGACAAGGGGAACCCTATCCCCTGTGGGTGAGGACAAGGGGTCCCTATCCCTAGTGGGTGGTAGGTGAGTGGAATCCTATCCCCAGTGGGTGGTTGGTGAGGACAAGGGGAGCCCTCTCCCCGGTGGGTGGTAGGTGAGTGGAATCCTATCCCTGGTGGGTGGTAGGTGAGGGGAACCCTATCCCCAGTGGGTGGTAGGTGAGGGGAATCCTATCCCCGGTGGGTGGTGGGTGAGGAAAAGGGGAACACTATCCCCGGTGGGTGGTAGGTGAGGGAAACCTATCCCTGGTGGGTGGTAGGTGAGGACAAGGGGAACCCTATCCCTGGTGGGTGAGTAGGTGAGGGGAACCCTATCCCTGGTGGGTGGTAGATGAGGGGAACCCTATCCCTGGTGGGTGGTAGATGAGGGGAACCCTATCCCTGGTGGGTGGTAGGTGAGGGGAACCCTATCCCCAGTGGGTGGTAGGTGAGTGGAATCCTATCCCCGGTGGGTGGTGGGTGAGGACAAGGGGAACCCTCTCCCCGGTGGGTGAGGAGAAGGGGAACCCTATCCCTGGTGGGTGGTAGGTGAGGGGAATCCTATCCCCGGTGGGTGGTGGGTGAGGACAAGGGGAACCCTCTCCCCGGTGGGTGAGGAGAAGGGGAACCCTATCCCTGGTGGGTGGTAGGTGATGTGACCAGGGGAACCCTATCCCTGGTGGGTGGTAGATGAGGGGAACCCTATCCCTGGTGGGTGGAAGGTGAGGACAAGGGGAACCCTATCCCTGGTGGGTGGTAGGTGAGGGCAAGGGGAACCCTATCCCCAGTGGGTGAGGACAAGGGGTCCCTATCCCTAGTGGGTGGTAGGTGAGTGGAATCCTATCCCGAGTGGGTGGTTGGTGAGGACAAGGGGAGCCCTTTCCCCGGTGGGTGGTAGGTGAGTGGAATCCTATCCCTGGTGGGTGGTAGGTGAGGGGAACCCTATCCCCAGTGGGTGGTAGGTGAGTGGAATCCTATCCCCAGTGGGTGGTGGGTGAGGGGAACCCTATAACCGGTGGGTGGTGGGTGAGGGGAACCCTATCCCCGGTGGGTGGGAGGTGAGGGGAATCCTATCCCTGGTGGGTGGTAGGTGAGGGGAAACCCATCCCCGGTGGGTGGTAGGTGAGGGGAATCCTATCCCTGGTGGGTGGTAGGTGAGGGGAACACTATCCCCGGTGGGTGGTAGGTGAGGGGAAACCTATCCCCGGTGGGTGGTGGGTGAGGACAAGGGGAACCATATCCCCGGTGGGTGGTAGGTGAGGGAACCCTATCCCCGGTGGGTGGTAGGTGAGGGAAATCCTATCCCCAGTGGGTGAGGACAAGGGGAACCCTATCCTGGTGGGTGGGAGGTGAGGGGAATCCTATCCCCAGTGCGTGAGGACAAGAGGAACCCTATCCCCGGTGGGTGAGGAGAAGGGGAACCCTATCCCTGGTGGGTGGAAGGTGAGGGGACCCTATCCCCAGTGGGTGGTAGGTGAGTGGAATCCTATCTCCAGTGGGTGGTTGGTGAGGACAAGGGGAGACCTCTCCCCGGTGGGTGGTAGGTGAGTGGAATCCTATCCCCAGTGGGTGGTGGGTGAGGGGAACCCTATAACCGGTGGGTGGTAGGTCAGGTGAACCCTATCCCCGGTGGGTGGTAGGTGAGGGGAATCCTATCCCCGGTGGGTGGTGGGTGAGGACAAGGGGAGCCCTATCCCCGGTGGGTGGTAGGTGAGGGAACCCTATCCCCGGTGGGTGGTGGGTGGTAGGTGAGAGGAACCCTATCCCCGGTGGGTGGTAGGTCAGGGGAACCCTATCCCCGGTGGGTGGTAGGTGAGGGAAATCCTATCCCCAGTGGGTGAGGACAAGGGGAACCCTATCCTGGAGGGTGGGAGGTGAGGGGAATCCTATTACCAGTACGTGAGGACAAGAGGAACCCTATCCCCGGTGGGTGAGGAGAAGGGGAACCCTGTTCCTGGTGGGTGGTAGGTGAGGGCAAGGGGATCCCTATCCCCGGTGGGTGAGAACAAGGGGTCCCTATCCCTAGTGGGTGGTAGGTGAGTGGAATCCTATCCCGAGTGGGTGGTTGGTGAGGACAAGGGGAGCCCTTTCCCCCGTGGGTGGTAGGTGAGTGGAATCCTATCCCTGGTGGGTGGTGGGTGAGGACAAGGGGAACCTTCTCCCCGGTGGGTGAGGAGAAGGGGAACCCTTTCCCTGGTGGGTGGTAGGTGAGGACAAGCGTAACCCTATCCCCGGTGGGTGGTAGGTGAGGGGAACCCTATCTCTGGTGGGTGGTAGGTGAGGACAAGGGGAACCCTATCCCTGACGGGTGGTAGGTGAGGGGAAGCCTATCCCTGGTGGGTGGTAGGTGAGGACAAGGGAAACCCAATCCCCGGTGGGTGGTAAGTGAGGGGAACCGTTTCCCCAGTGGGTGGTAGGTGAGGGCAAGGGCAACCCTATCCCCGGTGGGTGAAGACAAGGGGAACCCTATCCCCAGTGGGTGGTAGGTGAGGGGAACCCTATCCAGAGTGGGTGGGAGGTGAGGGGAACACTATCCCTTGTGGGTGGTAGGTGAGGGGAACCCTATCTGCAGTGGGTGAGGACAAGGGGAACCCTATCCCCGGTGGGTGAGGACAAGGGGAACCCTATCCCCAGTGGGTGGTGGGTGAGGGGAACCCTATCCCCGGTGGGTGGGAGGTGAGGGGAATCCTAACCCTGGTAGGTGGTAGGTGAGGGGAACCCTATCCCCGGTGGGTGGTAGGTGAGGGGAACCCTGTCCCCGGTGCATGGCAGGTCAGGGGAACCCTATCCCCGGTGGGTGGTAGGTGAGGGAAATCCTATCCCCAGTGGGTGAGGACAAGGGGAACCCTATCCTGGTGGGTGGGAGGTGAGGGGAACCCTATCCCCGGTGGGTGAGGATAAGGGGAACCCTATCCCTGGTGGGTGGGAGGTGAGGGGAACCCTATCCCTGGTGGGTGGTAGGTGAGGGGAAACCCATCCCCGGTGGGTGGTAGGTGAGGGGAATCCTATCCCCGGTGGGTGGTGGGTGAGGACAAGGGGAACCCTATCCCCGGTGGGTGGTAGGTGAGTGGAATCCTATCCCTGGTGGGTGGTAGGTGAGGACAAGGGGAACCCTATCCCTGGTGGGTGGTAGGTGAGGGGAACCCTATCCCTGGTGGGTGGTAGGTGAGGGGAACCCTATCCCCGGTGGGTGAGGAGAAGGGGAACCCTATCCCTGGTCGGTGGTAGGTGAGGGGAGCCCTCTTCCCGGTGGGTGGTAGGTGAGTGGAATCCTATCCCCGGTGGGTGGTGGGTGAGGACAAGGGGAACCCTCTCCCCGGTGGGTGAGGAGAAGGGGAACCCTATCCCTGGTGGGTGGTAGGTGAGGGGAACCCTATCCCCGGTGGGTGGTAGGTGAGGGGAGCCCTCTCCCCGGTGGGTGGTAGGTGAGTGGAATCCTATCCCTGGTGGGTGGTAGGTGAGTGGAATCCTATCCCCGGTGGGTGGTGGGTGAGGACAAGGGGAACCCTCTCCCCGGTGGGTGAGGAGAAGGGGAACCCTATCCCTGGTGGGTGGTAGGTGAGGACAAGGGGAACCCTATCCCTGGTGGGTGGTAGATGAGGGGAACCCTATCCCTGGTGGGTGGAAGGTGAGGACAAGGGGAACCCTATCCCTGGTGGGTGGTAGGTGAGGGCAAGGGGAACCCTATCCCCAGTGGGTGACAAGGGGTCCCTATCCCTAGTGGGTGGGAGGTGAGTGGAATCGTATCCCGAGTGGGTGGTTGGTGAGGACAAGGGGAGCCCTTTCCCCGGTGGGTGGTAGGTGAGTGGAATCCTATCCCTGGTGGGTGGTAGGTGAGGGGAACCCAATCCCCAGTGGGTGGTAGGTGAGTGGAATCCTATCCCCAGTGGGTGGTGGGTGAGGGGAACCCTATGACCGGTGGGTGGTGGGTGAGGTGAACCCTATCCCCGGTGGGTGGGAGGTGAGGGGAATCCTATCCCTGGTGGGTGGTAGGTGAGGGGAAACCCATCCCCGGTGGGTGGTAGGTGAGGGGAATCCTATCCCCGGTGGGTGGTGGGTGAGGACAAGGGGAACCCTATCCCTGGTGGGTGGTAGGTGAGGACAAGGGGAACCCTATCCCTGGTGGGTGGTAGGTGAGGGCAAGGGGAACCCTATCCCCGGTGGGTGAGGACAAGGGGTCCCTATCCCTAGTGGGTGGTAGGTGAGTGGAATCGTATCCCGAGTGGGTGGTGGTGAGGACAAGGACCCTATCCCCGGTGTGTGGTAGGTGAGTGGAATCCTATCCTTGGTGGGTGGTAGGTGAGGGGAACCCTATCCCCAGTGGGTGGTAGGTGGTAGGTGAGGGGAAATCCTATCCCCGGTGGGTGGTGGGTGAGGACAAAGGGGAACCCTATCCCCGGTGGGTGTTAGGTGAGGGGAACCCTATCCCCAGTGGGTGGTGGGTGGTAGGTGAGGGGAATCCTATCCCTGGTGGGTGGTAGGTGAGGGGAACCCTATCCCCAGTGGGTGGTAGGTGAGGGGAATCCTATCCCCGGTGGGTGGTGGGTGAGGACAAGGGGAACCCTATCCCCGGTGGGTGGTAGGTGAGGGAACCCTATCCCTGGTGGGTGGTAGGTGAGGACAAGGGGAACCCTATAACCGGTGGGTGGTAGGTCAGGGGAACCCTATCCCCTGGTGGGTGGTAGATGAGGGGAACCCTATCACTGGTGGGTGAGGGAGGGGAATCCTATCCCCAGTGGGTGAGGAAAGGGGAACCCTATCCTGGTGGGTGGGAGGTGAGGGGAATCCTATCCCCAGTGGGTCGTGGGTGAGGACAAGGGGAACCCTATCCCCGGTGGGTGAGGAGAAGGGGAACCCTATCCCTGGTGGGTGGTAGGTGAGGGGTACCCTAACCCCGGTGGGTGGTAGGTGAGGGGAGCCCTCTCCCCGGTGGGTGGTAGGTGAGTGGAATCCTATCCCTGGTGTGTGGTAGGTGAGTGGAATCCTATCCCCGGTGGGTGGTGGGTGAGGACAAGGGGAACCCTATCCCCGGTGGGTGGTAGGTGAGGGGAACCCTATCCCTGGTGGGTGGTAGGTGAGGACAAGGGGAACCCTATCCCCAGTGGGTGGTAGGTGAGGGGAATCCTATCCCCAGTGGGTGGTGGGTGAGGGGAACCCTATAACCGGTGGGTGGTGGGTGAGGGGAACCCTATCCCCGGTGGGTGGTAGGTGAGGGGAACCCTATCCCTGGTGGGTGGTAGGTGAGGGGAAACCCATCCCCGGTGGGTGGTAGGTGAGGGGAATCCTATCCCTGGTGGGTGGTAGGTGAGGGGAACACTATCCCCGGTGGGTGGTAGGTGAGGGGAAACCTATCCCCGGTGGGTGGTGGGTGAGGACAAGGGGAACCCTATCCCCGGTGGGTGGTAGGTGAGGGGAACCCTATCCCCGGTGGGTGGTAGGTGAGGGAAATCCTATCCCCAGTGGGTGAGGACAAGGGGAACCCTATCCTGGTGGGTGGGAGGTGAGGGGAATCCTATCCCCAGTGCGTGAGGACAAGAGGAACCCTATCCCCGGTGGGTGAGGAGAAGGGGAACTCTATCCCTGGTGGGTGGAAGGTGAGGGGACCCTATCCCCAGTGGGTGGTAGGTGAGTGGAATCCTATCTCCAGTGGGTGGTTGGTGAGGACAAGGGGAGACCTCTCCCCGGTGGGTGGTAGGTGAGTGGAATCCTCCCCAGTGGGTGGTCCCTGGTGGGTGGTAGGTGAGGGGAACCCTATCCCCGGTGGGTGGTAGGTGAGGGGAATCCTATCCCCGGTGGGTGGTGGGTGAGGACAAGGGGAACCCTATCCCCGGTGGGTGGTAGGTGAGGGAAACCCTATCCCCGGTGGGTGGTGGGTGGTAGGTGAGAGGAACCCTATCCCCGGTGGGTGGTAGGTGAGGGGAACCCTATCCCCGGTGGGTGGTAGGTGAGGGAAATCCTATCCCCAGTGGGTGAGGACAAGGGGAACCCTATCCTGGAGGGTGGGAGGTGAGGGGAATCCTATTACCAGTACGTGAGGACAAGAGGAACCCTATCCCCGGTGGGTGAGGAGAAGGGGAACCCTGTTCCTGGTGGGTGGTAGGTGAGGGCAAGGGGATCCCTATCCCCGGTGGGTGAGAACAAGGGGTCCCTATCCCTAGTGGGTGGTAGGTGAGTGGAATCCTATCCCGAGTGGGTGGTTGGTGAGGACAAGGGGAGCCCTTTCCCCCGTGGGTGGTAGGTGAGTGGAATCCTATCCCTGGTGGGTGGTGGGTGAGGACAAGGGGAACCCTATCCCCGGTGGGTGAGGAGAAGGGGAACCCTATCCCTGGTGGGTGGTAGGTGAGGACAAGCGTAACCCTATCCCCGGTGGGTGGTAGGTGAGGGGAACCCTATCCCTGGTGGGTGGTAGGTGAGGACAAGGGGAACCCTATCCCTGATGGGTGGTAGGTGAGGGGAAGCCTATCCCTGGTGGGTGGTAGGTGAGGACAAGGGAAACCCAATCCCCGGTGGGTGGTAAGTGAGGGGAACCGTTTCCCCAGTGGGTGGTAGGTGAGGGCAAGGGCAACCCTATCCCCGGTGGGTGAAGACAAGGGGAACCCTATCCCCAGTGCGTGGAAGGTGAGGGGAACCCTATCCAGAGTGGGTGGGAGGTGAGGGGAACACTATCCCCAGTGGGTGGTAGGTGAGGGAAACCCTATCTGCAGTGGGTGAGGACAAGGGGAACCCTATCCCCGGTGGGTGAGGACAAGGGGAACCCTATCCCCAGTGGGTGGTGGGTGAGGGGAACCCTATCCCCGGTGGGTGGGAGGTGAGGGGAATCCTATCCCTGGTGGGTGGTAGGTGAGGGGAACCCTATCCCCGGTGGGTGGTAGGTGAGGGGAATCCTATCCCCGGTGGGTGGTGGGTGAGGACAAGGGGAACCCTCTCCCCGGTGGGTGAGGAGAAGGGGATCCCTATCCCTGGTGGGTGGTAGGTGAGGACAAGGGGAACCCTATCCCGGGTGGGTGAGTAGATGAGGGGAACCCTATCCCTGGTGGGTGGTAGGTGAGTATCCGGTGGGGAATCCCTATGGGGCCCCCGAGTGGGGTGGGTTGGTGAGGACAAGGGGAGCCCTTTCCACGGTGGGTGGTAGGTGAGTGGAATCCTATCCCTGGTGGGTGGTAGGTGAGGGGAACCCTATCCCCAATGGGTGGTAGGTGAGTGGAATCCTATCCCCAGTGGGTGGTGGGTGAGGGGTCCTATCCCCAGTGGGTGAGGACAAGGGGAACCCTTTCCCTGGTGGGTGGTAGGTGAGTGGAACCCTCTCCCCGGTGGGTGGTAGGTGAGGGATCCCTATCCCCGGTGTGTAGTGGGTGGTAGGTGAGATGAGCCCTATCCCCGGTGGGTGGTAGGTGAGAGAAATCCTATTCCCAGTGGGTGAGGACAAGGGGAACCCTATCCTGGTGGGTGGGAGGTGAGGGGAATCCTATCCCCAGTGGGTGAGGGCAAGAGGAACCCAATCCCCGGTGGGTGAGGAGAAGGGGAACCCTATCCCTGGTGGGTGGTAGGTGAGGGGACCCTATCCCCAGTGGGTGGTAGGTGAGTGGAATCCTATCCCCAGTGGGTGGTTGGTGAGGACAAGGGGAGCCCTCCCCCCGGTGGGTGGTAGGTGAGTGGAATCCTGTCCCTGGTGGGTGGTAGGTGAGGGGAACCCAATCCCCGGTGGGTGGTAGGTGAGTGGAATCCTGTCCCTGGTGGGTGGTAGGTGAGGGGAACCCTATCCCCAGTGGGTGGTAGGTGAGTGGAATCCTATCCCCAGTGGGTGGTTGGTGTGGTCAAGGGGAGCCCTTTCCCCGGTGGGTGGTAGGTGAGTGGAATCCTGTCCCTGGTGGGTGGTAGGTGAGGGGAACCCTATCCCCAGTGGGTGGTAGGTGAGTGGAATCCTATCCCCAGTGGGTGGTGGGTGAGTGGAATCCTATCCCTGGTGTGTGGTAGGTGAGTGGAATCCTATCCCCGGTGGGTGGTGGGTGAGGACAAGGGGAACCCTCTCCCCGGTGGGTGAGGAGAAGGGGAACCCTATCTCTGGTGGGTGGTAGGTGAGGACAAGGGGAACCCTATCCCTGGTGGGTGGTAGGTGAGGACAAGGGGAACCCTATCCCTGGTGGGTGGTAGGTGAGGGGAACCCTATCCCCAGTGGGTGGTGGGTGAGGACAAGGGGAACCCTCTCCCCGGTGGGTGGTGTGTGATAACAAGGGGAACCCTATCCCTGGTGGGTGGTAGGTGAGGACAAGCGGAACCCTATCTCTGGTGGGTGGTAGGTGAGGACAAGGGGAACCCTATCCCCGGTGGGTGGTATGTGAGGGGAACCCTCACCCCAGTGGGTGGTAGGTGAGGGCAAGGGGAACCCTATCCCCGGTGGGTGAGGACAAGCGGTCCCTATCCCTAGTGGGTGGTAGGTGAGTGGAATCCTATCCCTGCTGGGTGGTAGGTGAGAGGAACCCTATCCCAAGTGGGTGGTAGGTGAGTGGAATCCTATCCTCAGTGGGTGGTGGGTGGTAGGTGAGGGGAAACCTATCCCCGGTGGGTGGTGGGTGAGGACAAGGGGAACCCTATCCCCGGTGGGTGAGGACACGAGGAACCCTATCCTCGGTGTGTGGTAGGTGAGGGGAATCCTATCCTTGGTGGGTGGTAGTTGAGGGGAACCCTATCCCCAGTGGGTGGTGGGTGGTAGGTGAGGGGAAACCTATCCCCGGTGGGTGGTGGGTGAGGACAAAGGGAACCCTATCCCCGGTGGGTGGTAGGTGAGGGAACCCTATCCCCAGTGGGTGGTGGGTGGTAGGTGAGAGGAACCCTATCCCCGGTGGGTGGTAGGTCAGGGGAACCCTATCCCCGGTGGGTGGTAGGTGAGGGAAATCCTATCCCCAGTGGGTGAGGAAAAGGGGAACCCTATCCTGGTGGGTGGGAGGTGAGGGGAATCCTATCCCCAGTGGGTGAGGACAAGAGGAACCCTATCCCCGGTGGGTGAGGAAAAGGGGAACCCTATCCCTGGTGGGTGGTAGGTGAGGGGACCCTATCCCCAGTGGGTGGTAGGTGAGTGGAATCCTATCCCCAGTGGGTGGTTGGTGAGGACAAGGGGAGCCCTCTCCCCGGTGGGTGGTAGTTGAGTGGAATCCTGTCCCTGGTGGGTGGTAGGTGAGGGGAACCCTATCCCCAGTGGGTGGTTGCTGAGGGGAATCCTATCCCCGGTGGGTGGTTGGTGAGGACAAGGGGAACCCTATCCCCGGTGTGTGGTAGGTGAGTGGAATCCTATCCTTGGTGGGTGGTAGTTGAGGGGAACCCTATCCCCAGTGGGTGGTGGGTGGTAGGTGAGGGGAAACCTATCCCCGGTGGGTGGTGGGTGAGGACAAAGGGAACCCTATCCCCGGTGGGTGGTAGGTGAGGGAACCCTATCCCCAGTGGGTGGTGGGTGGTAGGTGAGAGGAACCCTATCCCCGGTGGGTGGTAGGTCAGGGGAACCCTATCCCCGGTGGGTGGTAGGTGAGGGAAATCCTATCCCCAGTGGGTGAGGACAAGGCGAACCCTATCCTGGTGGGTGGGAGGTGATGGGAATCCTATCCCCAGTGCGTAACGACAAGAGGAACCCTCTCCCCGGTGGGTGAGGAGAAGGGGAACCCTATCCCTAGTGGGTGGTAGGTGAGGGGAACCCTATCCCCGGTGGGTGGTGTGTGAGGACAAGCGGAACCCTATCTCTGGTGGGTGGTGGGTGAGGATAAGGGGAACCCTATCCCGGTCGGTGGTAGGTGAGAGGAACTCTATCCCCGGTGGGTTGAAGGTGAGGGGAACCCTATCCCCAGTGGGTGGTAGGTGAGGGGAATCCTATCCCCAGTGGGTGGTAGGTGAGGGGAATCCTATCCCCAATGGGTGAGGACAAGGGGAACCCTATCCCTGGTGGGTGGGAGGTGAGGGGAATCCTATCCCCAGTGGGTGTGGACAAGAGGAACCCTATCCCTGGTGGGTGAGGAGAAGTGGAACCCTATCCCTGGTGGATGGTAGGTGAGGGGAACCCTATCCCCAGTGGGTGGTAGGTGAGTGGAATCCTATCCTCAGTGGGTGGTGGGTGAGGACAAGGGGAGCCCTCTCCCCGGTGGGTGGTAGGTGAGTGGAATCCTATCCCCAGTGGGTGGTAGGTGAGGGGAACCCTATCCCCAGTGGGTGGTAGGTGAGTGGAATCCTATCCCCAGCGGGTGGTGGGTGAGGACAAGGGGAACCCTCTCCCTGGTGGGTGAGGAGAAGGGGAACCCTATCCCAGGTGGGTGGTAGTTGAGTGGAATCCTATCCCTGGTGGGTGGTAGGTGAGGGGAACCCTATCCCTGGTGGGTGGTAGGTGAGTGGAATCCTATCCCTGGTGGGTGGTAGGTGAGGACAAGGGGAACCCATTCCCCGGTGGGTGAGAAGAAGCGGAAGCCTATCCCTGGTGGGTGGTAGGTGAGGACAAGGGGAACCCTATCCCTGGTGGGTGGTAGATGAGGGGAACCCTATCCCTGGTGGGTGGTAGGTGAGGACAAGGGGAACCCTATCCCTGGTGGGTGAGGAGAAGGGGATCCCTATCCCTGGTGGGTGGTAGGTGAGGGCAAGGGGAACCCTATCCCCAGTGGGTGAGGACAAGGGGTCCCTATCCCTAGTGGGTGGTAGGTGAGTGGAATCCTATCCCGAGTGGGTGGTTGGTGAGGACAAGGGGAGCCCTTTCCACGGTGGGTGGTAGGTGAGTGGAATCCTATCCCTGGTGGGTGGTAGGTGAGGGGAACCCTATCCCCAATGGGTGGTAGGTGAGTGGAATCCTATCCCCAGTGGGTGGTGGGTGAGGGAAATCCTATCCCCAGTGGGTGAGGACAAGGGGAACCCTTTCCCTGGTGGGTGGTAGGTGAGTGGAACCCTCTCCCCGGTGGGTGGTTGGTGAGGACAAGGGGATCCCTATCCCCGGTGTGTAGTGCGTGGTAGGTGAGATGAGCCCTATCCCCGGTGGGTGGTAGGTGAGGGAAATCCTATTCCCAGTGGGTGAGGACAAGGGGAACCCTATCCTGGTGGGTGGGAGGTGAGGGGAATCCTATCCCCAGTGGGTGAGGGCAAGAGGAACCCAATCCCCGGTGGGTGAGGAGAAGGGGAACCCTATCCCTGGTGGGTGGTAGGTGAGGGGACCCTATCCCCAGTGGGTGGTAGGTGAGTGGAATCCTATCCCCAGTGGGTGGTTGGTGAGGACAAGGGGAGCCCTCACCCCGGTGGGTGGTAGGTGAGTGGAATCCTGTCCCTGGTGGGTGGTAGGTGAGGGGAACCCTATCCCCGGTGGGTGGTAGGTGAGGGGAACCCTATCCCCAGTGGGTGGTAGGTGAGTGGAATCCTGTCCCTGGTGAGTGGTAGGTGAGGGGAACCGTATCCCTGGTGGGTGGTAGGTGAGGGGAACCCTATCCCCAGTGGGTGGTAGGTGAGTGGAATCCTATCCCCAGTGGGTGGTGGGTGAGTGGAATCCTATCCCTGGTGTGTGGTAGGTGAGTGGAATCCTATCCCCGGTGGGTGGTGGGTGAGGACAAGGGGAGCCCTCCCCCCGGTGGGTGGTAGGTGAGTGGAATCCTGTCCCTGGTGGGTGGTAGGTGAGGGGAACCCTATCCCCAGTGGGTGGTTGCTGAGGGGAATCCTATCCCCGGTGGGTGGTGGGTGAGGACAAGGGGAACCCTCTCCCCGGTGGGTGGTGTGTGATGACAAGGGGAACCCTATCCCTGGTGGGTGGTAGGTGAGGACAAGGGGAACCCTATCCCCGGTGGGTGGTTACTGAGGGGAACCCTCACCCCAGTGGGTGGTAGGTGAGGGCAAGGGGAACCCTATCCCCGGTGGGTGAGGACAAGGGGTCCCTATCCCTAGTGGGTGGTAGGTGAGTGGAATCCTATCCCTGCTGGGTGGTAGGTGAGGGGAACCCTATCCCAAGTGGGTGGTAGGTGAGTGGAATCCTATCCCTGCTGGGTGGTAGGTGAGGGGAACCCTATCCCAAGTGGGTGGTAGGTGAGTGGAATCCTATCCCCAGTGGGTGGTGGGTGGTAGGTGAGGGGAAACCTATCCCCGGTGGGTGGTGGGTGAGGACAAGGGGAACCCTATCCCCGGTGGGTGAGAAGAAGGGGAAGCCTATCCCTGGTGGGTGGTAGGTGAGGGGAATCCTATCCCCTGTGGGTGAGGACACGAGGAACCCTATCCTCGGTGTGTGGTAGGTGAGTGGAATCCTATCCTTGGTGGGTGGTAGTTGAGGGGAACCCTATCCCCAGTGGGTGGTGGGTGGTAGGTGAGGGGAAACCTATCCCCGGTGGGTGGTGGGTGAGGACAAACGGAACCCTATCCCCGGTGGGTGTTAGGTGAGGGAACCCTATCCCCAGTGGGTGGTGGGTGGTAGGTGAGTGGAATCCTGTCCCTGGTGGGTGGTAGGTGAGGGGAACCCTATCCCCAGTGGGTGGTTGCTGAGGGGAATCCTATCCCCGGTGGGTGGTGGGTGAGGACAAGGGGAACCCTATCCCCGGTGGGTGAGGACAAGGGAAACCCTATCCCCAGTGGGTGGTGGGTGAGGGGAACCCTATAACCGGTGGGTGGTAGGTCAGGGGAACCCTATCCCCGGTGGGTGGTAGTTGAGGGAAATCCTATCCCCAGTGGGTGAGGAAAAGGGGAACCCTATCCTGGTGGGTGGGAGGTGAGGGGAATCCTATCCCCAGTGGGTGAGGACAAGAGGAACCCTGTCCCCGGTGGGTGAGGAAAAGGGGAACCCTATCCCTGGTGGGTGGTAGGTGAGGGGTCCCTATCCCCAGTGGCTGGTAGGTGAGTGGAATCCTATCCCCAGTGGGTGGTTGGTGAGGACAAGGGGAGCCCTCTCCCCGGTGGGTGGTAGGTGAGTGGAATCCTGTCCCTGGTGGGTGGTAGGTGAGGGGAACCCTATCCCCAGTGGGTGGTTGCTGAGGGGAATCCTATCCCCGGTGGGTGGTGGGTGAGGACAAGGGGAACCCTATCCCCGGTGGGTGAGGACAAGGGAAACCCTATCCCCAGTGGGTGGTGGGTGAGGGGAACCCTATAACCAGTGGGTGGTGGGTGAGGGGAACCCTATCCCCGGGGGGTGGGAGGTGAGAGGAATCCTATCCCTGGTGGTTGGTAGGTGAGGGGAACACTATCCCCGGTGGGTGGAAGGTGAGGGGAAACATATCCCCGGTGGGTGGTGGGTGAGGACAAGGGGAACCATATCCCCGGTGGGTGGTAGGTGAGGGAACCCTATCCCCGGTGGGTGGTAGGTGAGTGAAATCCTATCCCCAGTGGGTGAGGACAAGGGGAACCCTATCCTGGTGGGTGGGAGGTGAGGGGAATCCTATCCCCAGTGCGTAACGACAAGAGGAACCCTATCCCTGGTGGGTGAGGAGAAGGGGAACCCTATCCCAGGTGGGTGGTAGTTGAGTGGAATCCTATCCCTGGTGGGTGGTAGGTGAGGGGAATCCTATCCCCTGTGGGTGAGGACACGAGGAACCCTATCCTCGGTGTGTGGTAGGTGAGTGGAATCCTATCCTTGGTGGGTGGTAGTTGAGGGGAACCCTATCCCCAGTGGGTGGTGGGTGGTAGGTGAGGGGAAACCTATCCCCGGTGGGTGGTGGGTGAGGACAAACGGAACCCTATCCCCGGTGGGTGTTAGGTGAGGGAACCCTATCCCCAGTGGGTGGTGGGTGGTAGGTGAGTGGAATCCTGTCCCTGGTGGGTGGTAGGTGAGGGGAACCCTATCCCCAGTGGGTGGTTGCTGAGGGGAATCCTATCCCCGGTGGGTGGTGGGTGAGGACAATGGGAACCCTATCCCCGGTGGGTGAGGACAAGGGAAACCCTATCCCCAGTGGGTGGTGGGTGAGGGGAACCCTATAACCGGTGGGTGGTAGGTCAGGGGAACCCTATCCCCGGTGGGTGGTAGTTGAGGGAAATCCTATCCCCAGTGGGTGAGGAAAAGGGGAACCCTATCCTGGTGGGTGGGAGGTGAGGGGAATCCTATCCCCAGTGGGTGAGGACAAGAGGAACCCTGTCCCCGGTGGGTGAGGAAAAGGGGAACCCTATCCCTGGTGGGTGGTAGGTGAGGGGTCCCTATCCCCAGTGGCTGGTAGGTGAGTGGAATCCTATCCCCAGTGGGTGGTTGGTGAGGACAAGGGGAGCCCTCTCCCCGGTGGGTGGTAGGTGAGTGGAATCCTGTCCCTGGTGGGTGGTAGGTGAGGGGAACCCTATCCCCAGTGGGTGGTTGCTGAGGGGAATCCTATCCCCGGTGGGTGGTGGGTGAGGACAAGGGGAACCCTATCCCCGGTGGGTGAGGACAAGGGAAACCCTATCCCCAGTGGGTGGTGGGTGAGGGGAACCCTATAACCAGTGGGTGGTGGGTGAGGGGAACCCTATCCCCGGGGGGTGGGAGGTGAGAGGAATCCTATCCCTGGTGGTTGGTAGGTGAGGGGAACACTATCCCCGGTGGGTGGAAGGTGAGGGGAAACATATCCCCGGTGGGTGGTGGGTGAGGACAAGGGGAACCATATCCCCGGTGGGTGGTAGGTGAGGGAACCCTATCCCCGGTGGGTGGTAGGTGAGGGAAATCCTATCCCCAGTGGGTGAGGACAAGGGGAACCCTATCCTGGTGGGTGGGAGGTGAGGGGAATCCTATCCCCAGTGCGTAACGACAAGAGGAACCCTATCCCTGGTGGGTGAGGAGAAGGGGAACCCTATCCCAGGTGGGTGGTAGTTGAGTGGAATCCTATCCCTGGTGGGTGGTAGGTGAGGGGAACCCTATCCCTGGTGGGTGGTAGGTGAGTGGAATCCTATCCCTGGTAGGTGGTAGGTGAGGACAAGGGGAACCCTTTCCCCGGTGGGTGAGAAGAAGCGGAAGCCTATCGCTGGTGGGTGGTAGGTGAGGACAAGGGGAACCCTATCCCTGGTGGGTGGTAGATGAGGGGAACCCTATCCCTGGTGGGTGGTAGGTGAGGACAAGGGGAACCCTATCCCTGGTGGGTGGTAGGTGAGGGGAGCCCTCTTCCCGGTGGGTGGTAGCTGAGTGGAATTCTATCCCCGCTGGGTCGTGGGTGAGGACAAGGGGAACCCTCTCCCCGGTGGGTGAGGAGAAGGGGATCCCTATCCCTGGTGGGTGGTAGGTGAGGGCAAGGGGAACCCTATCCCCAGTGGGTGAGGACAAGGGGTCCCTATCCCTAGTGGGTGGTAGGTGAGTGGAATCCTATCCCGAGTGGGTGGTTGGTGAGGACAAGGGGAGCCCTTTCCACGGTGGGTGGTAGGTGAGTGGAATCCTATCCCTGGTGGGTGGTAGGTGAGGGGAACCCTATCCCCAATGGGTGGTAGGTGAGTGGAATCCTATCCCCAGTGGGTGGTGGGTGAGGGAAATCCTATCCCCAGTGGGTGAGGACAAGGGGAACCCTTTCCCTGGTGGGTGGTAGGTGAGTGGAACCCTCTCCCCGGTGGGTGGTAGGTGAGGGATCCCTATCCCCGGTGTGTAGTGGGTGGTAGGTGAGATGAGCCCTATCCCCGGTGGGTGGTAGGTGAGGGAAATCCTATTCCCAGTGGGTGAGGACAAGGGGAACCCTATCCTGGTGGGTGGGAGGTGAGGGGAATCCTATCCCCAGTGGGTGAGGGCAAGAGGAACCCAATCCCCGGTGGGTGAGGAGAAGGGGAACCCTATCCCTGGTGGGTGGTAGGTGAGGGGACCCTATCCCCAGTGGGTGGTAGGTGAGTGGAATCCTATCCCCAGTGGGTGGTTGGTGAGGACAAGGGGAGCCCACCCCCCGGTGGGTGGTAGGTGAGTGGAATCCTGTCCCTGGTGGGTGGTAGGTGAGGGGAACCCTATCCCCAGTGGGTGGTAGGTGAGTGGAATCCTATCCCCAGTGGGTGGTTGGTGTGGTCAAGGGGAGCCCTTTCCCCGGTGGGTGGTAGGTGAGTGGAATCCTGTCCCTGGTGGGTGGTAGGTGAGGGGAACCCTATCCCCAGTGGGTGGTAGGTGAGTGGAATCCTATCCCCAGTGGGTGGTGGGTGAGTGGAATCCTATCCCTGGTGTGTGGTAGGTGAGTGGAATCCTATCCCCGGTGGGTGGTGGGTGAGGACAAGGGGAACCCTCTCCCCGGTGGGTGAGGAGAAGGGGAACCCTATCTCTGGTGGGTGGTAGGTGAGGACAAGGGGAACCCTATCCCTGGTGGGTGGTAGGTGAGGACAAGGGGAACCCTATCCCTGGTGGGTGGTAGGTGAGGGGAACCCTATCCCCAGTGGGTGGTGGGTGAGGACAAGGGGAACCCTCTCCCCGGTGGGTGGTGTGTGATGACAAGGGGAACCCTATCCCTGGTGGGTGGTAGGTGAGGACAAGGGGAACCCTATCTCTGGTGGGTGGTAGGTGAGGACAAGGGGAACCCTATCCCTGGTGGGTGGTAGGTGAGGGGAACCCTATCCCTGGTGGGTGGTAGGTGAGGACAAGGGGAACCCTATCCCCGGTGGGTGGTAAGTGAGGGGAACCCTCACCCCAGTGGGTGGAAGGTGAGGGCAAGGGGAACCCTATCCCCGGTGGGTGAAGACAAGGGGAACCCTATCCCCAGTGGGTGGTAGGTGAGGGTAACCCTATCCAGAGTGGGTGGGAGGTGAGGGGAACACTATCCCCAGTGGGTGGCAGGTGAGGGGAACCCTATCTGCAGTGGGTGAGGACAAGGGGAACCCTATTCCCGGTGGGTGAGGACAAGGGGAACCCTATCCCCAGTGGGTGGTGGGTGAGGGGAACCCTATCCCCGGTGGGTGGGAGGTGAGGGGAACCCTGTCCCCGGTGGGTGGTAGGTCAGGGGAACCCTATCCCCGGTGGGTGGTAGGTGAGGGAAATCCTATCCCCAGTGGGTGAGGACAAGGGGAACCCTATCCTGGTGGGTGGGAGGTGAGGGGAATCCTATCCCCAGTGCGTGAGGACAAGAGGAACCCTATCCCCGGTGGGTGAGGAGAAGGGGAACCCTATCCCTGGTGGGTGGTAGGTGAGGGAAATCCTATCCCCAGTGGGTGAGGACAAGGGGAACCCTATCCTGGTGGGTGGGAGGTGAGGGGAACCCTATCCCCGGTGGGTGAGGATAAGGGGAACCCTATCCCTGGTGGGTGGTAGGTGAGGGAACCCTATCCCCGGTGGGTGGTGGGTGGGAGGTGAGAGGAACCCTATCCCCGGTAGGTGGTAGGTCAGGGGAACCCTATCCCCGGTGGGTGGTAGGTGAGGGAAATCCTATCCCCGGTGGGTGAGGACAAGGGGAACCCTATCCTGGTGGGTGGGAGGTGAGGGGAATCCTATCCCCAGTGGGTGAGGAAAAGAGGAACCCTATTCCCGGTGGGTGAGGAGAAGGGGAACCCTATCCCTGGTGGGTGGTAGGTGAGGGAAATCCTATCCCCAGTGGGTGAGGACAAGGGGAACCCTATCCTGGTGGGTGGGAGGTGAGGGGAACCCTATCCCCAGTGGGTGAGGATAAGGGGAACCCTATCCCTGGTGGGTGGTAGGTGAGGGAACCCTATCCCCGGTGGGTGGTGGGTGGGAGGTGAGAGGAACCCTATCCCCGGTGGGTGGTAGGTCAGGGGAACCCTATCCCCGGTGGGTGGTAGGTGAGTGGAATCCTATCCCCAGTGGGTGGTTGGTGAGGACAAGGGGAGCCCTCTCCCCGGTGGGTGGTAGGTGAGTGGAATCCTGTCCCTGGTGGGTGGTAGGTGAGGGGAACCCTATCCCCAGTGGGTGGTTGCTGAGGGGAATCCTATCCCCGGTGGGTGGTGGGTGAGGACAAGGGGAACCCTATCCCCGGTGGGTGAGGACAAGGGAAACCCTATCCCCAGTGGGTGGTGGGTGAGGGGAACCCTATAACCGGTGGGTGGTGGGTGAGGGGAACCCTATCCCCGAAGGGTGGGAGGTGAGAGGAATCCTATCCCTGGTGGGTGGTAGGTGAGGGGAGCACTATCCCCGGTGGGTGGTAGGTGAGGGGAAACCTATCCCCGGTGGGTGGTGGGTGAGGACAAGGGGAACCATATCCCCGGTGGGTGGTAGGTGAGGGAACCCTATCTCCGGTGGGTGGTAGGTGAGGGAACCCTATCCCCGGTGGGTGGTAGGTGAGGGAAATCCTATCCCCAGTGGGTGAGGACAAGGGGAACCCTATCCTGGTGGGTGGGAGGTGAGGGGAATCCTATCCCCAGTGCGTAACGACAAGAGGAACCCTATCCCCGGTGGGTGAGGAGAAGGGGAACCCTATCCCCGGTGGGTGGTAGGTGAGGGGAATCCTATCCCCGGTGGGTGGTGGGTGAGGACAAGGGGAGCCCTATCCCCGGTGGGTGGTAGGTGAGGGAACCCTATCCCCGGTGGGTGGTGGGTGGTAGGTGAGAGGAACCCATTCCCCAGTGGGTGGTAGGTCAGGGGAACCCTATCCCCGGTGGGTGGTAGGTGAGGGAAATCCTATCCCCAGTGGGTGAGGACAAGGGGAACCCTATCCTGGAGGGTGGGAGGTGAGGGGAATCCTATTACCAGTACGTGAGGACAAGAGGAACCCTATCCCCGGTGGGTGAGGAGAAGGGGGAACCCTATTCCTGGTGGGTGGTAGGTGAGGGCAAGGGGATCCCTATCCCCGGTGGGTGAGGACAAGGGGTCCCTATCCCTAGTGGGTGGTAGGTGAGTGGAATCCTATCCCGAGTGGGTGGTTGGTGAGGAAAAGGGGAGCCCTTTCCCCCGTGGGTGGTAGGTGAGTGGAATCCTATCCCTGGTGGGTGGTAGGTGAGTGGAATCCTATCCCTGGTGGGTGGTGGGTGAGGACAAGGGGAACCTTCTCCCCGGTGGGTGAGGAGAAATGGAACCCTTTCCCTGGTGGGTGGTAGGTGAGGACAAGCGTAACCCTATCCCCGGTGGGTGGTAGGTGAGGGGAACCCTATCTCTGGTGGGTGGTAGGTGAGGACAAGGGGAACCCTATCCCCGGTGGGTGGTAAGTGAGGGGAACCGTTTCCCCAGTGGGTGGTAGGTGAGGGCAAGGGGAACCCTATCCCCGGTGGGTGAAGACAAGGGGAACCCTATCCCCAGTGGGTGGTAGGTGAGGGGAACCCTATCCAGAGTGGGTGGGAGGTGAGGGGAACACTATCCCCAGTGGGTGGTAGGTGAGGGGAACCCTATCTGCAGTGGGTGAGGACAAGGGGAACCCTATCCCCGGTGGGTGAGGACAAGGGGAACCCTATCCCCAGTGGGTGGTGGGTGAGGGGAACCCTATCCCCGGTGGGTGGGAGGTGAGGGGAATTCTAACCCTGGTAGGTGGTAGGTGAGGGGAACCCTATCCCCGGTGGGTGGTAGGTGAGGGGAACCCTATCCCCGGTGCATGGCAGGTCAGGGGAACCCTATCCCCGGTGGGTGGTAGGTGAGGGAAATCCTATCCCCAGTGGGTGAGGACAAGGGGAACCCTATCCTGGTGGGTGGGAGGTGAGGGGAACCCTATCCCCGGTGGGTGAGGATAAGGGGAACCCTATCCCTGGTGGGTGGTAGGTGAGGGAACCCTATCCCCGGTGGGTGGTGGGTGGGAGGTGAGAGGAACCCTATCCCCGGTGGGTGGTAGGTGAGGGAAATCCTATCCCCGGTGGGTGAGGACAAGAGGAACCCTATCCCCGGTGGGTGAGGAGAAGGGGAACCCTATCCCTGGTGGGTGGTAGGTGAGTGGAATCCTATCCCCAGTGGGTGGTTGGTGAGGACAAGGGGAGCCCTCCCCCCGGTGGGTGGTAGGTGAGTGGAATCCTGTCCCTGGTGGGTGGTAGGTGAGGGGAACCCTATCCCCAGTGGGTGGTTGCTGAGGGGAATCCTATCCCCGGTGGGTGGTGGGTGAGGACAAGGGGAACCCTCTCCCCGGTGGGTGGTGTGTGATGACAAGGGGAACCCTATCCCTGGTGGGTGGTAGGTGAGGACAAGGGGAACCCTATCCCCGGTGGGTGGTAAGTGAGGGGAACCCTCACCCCAGTGGGTGGTAGGTGAGGGCAAGGGGAACCCTATCCCCGGTGGGTGAGGACAAGGGGTCCCTATCCCTAGTGGGTGGTAGGTGAGTGGAATCCTATCCCTGCTGGGTGGTAGGTGAGGGGAACCCTATCCCAAGTGGGTGGTAGGTGAGTGGAATCCTATCCCCAGTGGGTGGTGGGTGGTAGGTGAGGGGAAACCTATCCCCGGTGGGTGGTGGGTGAGGACAAGGGGAACCCTATCCCCGGTGGGTGAGAAGAAGGGGAAGCCTATCCCTGGTGGGTGGTAGGTGAGGGGAATCCTATCCCCTGTGGGTGAGGACACGAGGAACCCTATCCTCGGTGTGTGGTAGGTGAGTGGAATCCTATCCTTGGTGGGTGGTAGTTGAGGGGAACCCTATCCCCAGTGGGTGGTGGGTGGTAGGTGAGGGGAAACCTATCCCCGGTGGGTGGTGGGTGAGGACAAAGGGAACCCTATCCCCGGTGGGTGTTAGGTGAGGGAACCCTATCCCCAGTGGGTGGTGGGTGGTAGGTGAGTGGAATCCTGTCCCTGGTGGGTGGTAGGTGAGGGGAACCCTATCCCCAGTGGGTGGTTGCTGAGGGGAATCCTATCCCCGGTGGGTGGTGGGTGAGGACAAGGGGAACCCTATCCACGGTTGGTGAGGACAAGGGAAACCCTATCCCCAGTGGGTGGTGGGTGAGGGGAACCCTATAACCGGTGGGTGGTAGGTCAGGGGAACCCTATCCCCGGTGGGTGGTAGGTGAGGGAAATCCTATCCCCAGTGGGTGAGGAAAAGGGGAACCCTATCCTGGTGGGTGGGAGGTGAGGGGAATCCTATCCCCAGTGGGTGAGGACAAGAGGAACCCTGTCCCCGGTGGGTGAGGAAAAGGGGAACCCTATCCCTGGTGGGTGGTAGGTGAGGGGTCCCTATCCCCAGTGGCTGGTAGGTGAGTGGAATCCTATCCCCAGTGGGTGGTTGGTGAGGACAAGGGGAGCCCTCTCCCCGGTGGGTGGTAGGTGAGTGGAATCCTGTCCCTGGTGGGTGGTAGGTGAGGGGAACCCTATCCCCAGTGGGTGGTTGCTGAGGGGAATCCTATCCCCGGTGGGTGGTGGGTGAGGACAAGGGGAACCCTATCCCCGGTGGGTGAGGACAAGGGAAACCCTATCCCCAGTGGGTGGTGGGTGAGGGGAACCCTATAACCAGTGGGTGGTGGGTGAGGGGAACCCTATCCCCGGGGGGTGGGAGGTGAGAGGAATCCTATCCCTGGTGGGTGATAGGTGAGGGGAACACTATCCCCGGTGGGTGGTAGGTGAGGAAAAACATATACCCGGTGGGTGGTGGGTGAGGACAAGGGGAACCATATCCCCGGTGGGTGGTAGGTGAGGGAACCCTATCCCCGGTGGGTGGTAGGTGAGGGAAATCCTATCCCCAGTGGGTGAGGACAAGGGGAACCCTATCCTGGTGGGTGGGAGGTGAGGGGAATCCTATCCCCAGTGCGTAACGACAAGAGGAACCCTATCCCTGGTGGGTGAGGAGAAGGGGAACCCTATCCCTGGTGGGTGGTAGTTGAGTGGAATCCTATCCCTGGTGGGTGGTAGGTGAGGGGAACCCTATCCCTGGTGGGTGGTAGGTGAGTGGAATCCTATCCCTGGTGGGTGGTAGGTGAGGACAAGGGGAACCCTTTCCCCGGTGGGTGAGAAGAAGCGGAAGCCTATCCCTGGTGGGTGGTAGGTGAGGGGAACCCTAACCCCGGTGGGTGGTAGGTGAGTGGAATCCTATCCCTGGTGTGTGGTAGGTGAGTGGAATCCTATCCCCGGTGGGTGGTGGGTGAGGACAAGGGGAACCCTCTCCCCGGTGGGTGAGGAGAAGGGGAACCCTATCCCTGGTGGGTGGTAGGTGAGGACAAGGGGAACCCTATCCCTGGTGGGTGGTAGATGAGGGGAACCCTATCCCTGGTGGGTGGTAGGTGAGGACAAGGGGAACCCTATCCCTGGTGGGTGGTAGGTGAGGGGAGCCCTCTTCCCGGTGGGTGGTAGCTGAGTGGAATTCTATCCCCGCTGGGTCGTGGGTGAGGACAAGGGGAACCCTCTCCCCGGTGGGTGAGGAGAAGGGGATCCCTATCCCTGGTGGGTGGTAGGTGAGGGCAAGGGGAACCCTATCCCCAGTGGGTGAGGACAAGGGGTCCCTATCCCTAGTGGGTGGTAGGTGAGTGGAATCCTATCCCGAGTGGGTGGTTGGTGAGGACAAGGGGAGCCCTTTCCACGGTGGGTGGTAGGTGAGTGGAATCCTATCCCTGGTGGGTGGTAGGTGAGGGGAACCCTATCCCCAATGGGTGGTAGGTGAGTGGAATCCTATCCCCAGTGGGTGGTGGGTGAGGGAAATCCTATCCCCAGTGGGTGAGGACAAGGGGAACCCTTTCCCTGGTGGGTGGTAGGTGAGTGGAACCCTCTCCCCGGTGGGTGGTAGGTGAGGGATCCCTATCCCCGGTGTGTAGTGGGTGGTAGGTGAGATGAGCCCTATCCCCGGTGGGTGGTAGGTGAGGGAAATCCTATTCCCAGTGGGTGAGGACAAGGGGAACCCTATCCTGGTGGGTGGGAGGTGAGGGGAATCCTATCCCCAGTGGGTGAGGGCAAGAGGAACCCAATCCCCGGTGGGTGAGGAGAAGGGGAACCCTATCCCTGGTGGGTGGTAGGTGAGGGGACCCTATCCCCAGTGGGTGGTAGGTGAGTGGAATCCTATCCCCAGTGGGTGGTTGGTGAGGACAAGGGGAGCCCTCACCACGGTGGGTGGTAGGTGAGTGGAATCCTGTCCCTGGTGGGTGGTAGGTGAGGGGAACCCTATCCCCAGTGGGTGGTAGGTGAGTGGAATCCTATCCCCAGTGGGTGGTTGGTGTGGTCAAGGGGAGCCCTTTCCCCGGTGGGTGGTAGGTGAGTGGAATCCTGTCCCTGGTGGGTGGTAGGTGAGGGGAACCCTATCCCCAGTGGGTGGTAGGTGAGTGGAACCCTATCACCAGTGGGTGGTTGCTGAGGGGAATCCTATCCCCGGTGGGTGGTGGGTGAGGACAAGGGGAACCCTCTCCCCGGTGGGTGGTGTGTGATGACAAGGGGAACCCTATCCCTGGTGGGTGGTAGGTGAGGACAAGGGGAACTCTATCCCCGGTGGGTGGTAAGTGAGGGGAACCCTCACCCCAGTGGGTGGTAGGTGAGGGCAAGGGGAACCCTATCCCCGGTGGGTGAGGACAAGGGGTCCCTATCCCTAGTGGGTGGTAGGTGAGTGGAATCCTATCCCTGCTGGGTGGTAGGTGAGGGGAACCCTATCCCAAGTGGGTGGTAGGTGAGTGGAATCCTATCCCCAGTGGGTGGTGGGTGGTAGGTGAGGGGAAACCTATCCCCGGTGGGTGGTGGGTGAGGACAAAGGGAACCCTATCCCCGGTGGGTGAGAAGAAGGGGAAGCCTATCCCTGGTGGGTGGTAGGTGAGGGGAATCCTATCCCCTGTGGGTGAGGACACGAGGAACCCTATCCTCGGTGTGTGGTAGGTGAGTGGAATCCTATCCTTGGTGGGTGGTAGTTGAGGGGAACCCTATCCCCAGTGGGTGGTGGGTGGTAGGTGAGGGGAAACCTATCCCCGGTGGGTGGTGGGTGAGGACAAAGGGAACCCTATCCCCGGTGAGTGTTAGGTGAGGGAACCCTATCCCCAGTGGGTGGTGGGTGGTAGGTGAGTGGAATCCTGTCCCTGGTGGGTGGTAGGTGAGGGGAACCCTATCCCCAGTGGGTGGTTGCTGAGGGGAATCCTATCCCCGGTGGGTGGTGGGTGAGGACAAGGGGAACCCTATCCCCGGTGGGTGAGGACAAGGGAAACCCTATCCCCAGTGGGTGGTGGGTGAGGGGAACCCTATAACCGGTGGGTGGTAGGTCAGGGGAACCCTATCCCCGGTGGGTGGTAGTTGAGGGAAATCCTATCCCCAGTGGGTGAGGAAAAGGGGAACCCTATCCTGGTGGGTGGGAGGTGAGGGGAATCCTATCCCCAGTGGGTGAGGACAAGAGGAACCCTGTCCCCGGTGGGTGAGGAAAAGGGGAACCCTATCCCTGGTGGGTGGTAGGTGAGGGGTCCCTATCCCCAGTGGCTGGTAGGTGAGTGGAATCCTATCCCCAGTGGGTGGTTGGTGAGGACAAGGGGAGCCCTCTCCCCGGTGGGTGGTAGGTGAGTGGAATCCTGTCCCTGGTGGGTGGTAGGTGAGGGGAACCCTATCCCCAGTGGGTGGTTGCTGAGGGGAATCCTATCCCCGGTGGGTGGTGGGTGAGGACAAGGGGAACCCTATCCCCGGTGGGTGAGGACAAGGGAAACCCTATCCCCAGTGGGTGGTGGGTGAGGGGAACCCTATAACCAGTGGGTGGTGGGTGAGGGGAACCCCATCCCCGGGGGGTGGGAGGTGAGAGTAATCCTATCCCTGGTGGGTGGTAGGTGAGGGGAACACTATCCCCGGTGGGTGGTAGGTGAGGGGAAACATATCCCCGGTGGGTGGTGGGTGAGGACAAGGGGAACCATATCCCCGGTGGGTGGTAGGTGAGGGAACCCTATCCCCGGTGGGTGGTAGGTGAGTGAAATCCTATCCCCAGTGGGTGAGGACAAGGGGAACCCTATCCTGGTGGGTGGGAGGTGAGGGGAATCCTATCCCCAGTGCGTAACGACAAGAGGAACCCTATCCCTGGTGGGTGAGGAGAAGGGGAACCCTATCCCTGGTGGGTGGTAGTTGAGTGGAATCCTATCCCTGGTGGGTGGTAGGTGAGGGGAACCCTATCCCTGGTGGGTGGTAGGTGAGTGGAATCCTATCCCTGGTGGGTGGTAGGTGAGGACAAGGGGAACCCTTTCCCCGGTGGGTGAGAAGAAGCGGAAGCCTATCCCTGGTTGGTGGTAGGTGAGGGGAACCCTAACCCCGGTGGGTGGTAGGTGAGTGGAATCCTATCCCTGGTGTGTGGTAGGTGAGTGGAATCCTATCCCCGGTGGGTGGTGGGTGAGGACAAGGGGAACCCTCTCCCCGGTGGGTGAGGAGAAGGGGAACCCTATCCCTGGTGGGTAGTAGGTGAGGACAAGGGGAACCCTATCCCTGGTGGGTGGTAGATGAGGGGAACCCTATCCCTGGTGGGTGGTAGGTGAGGACAAGGGAAACCCTATCCCTGGTGGGTGGTAGGTGAGGGGAGCCCTCTTCCCGGTGGGTGGTAGCTGAGTGGAATTCTATCCCCGCTGGGTCGTGGGTGAGGACAAGGGGAACCCTCTCCCCGGTGGGTGAGGAGAAGGGGATCCCTATCCCTGGTGGGTGGTAGGTGAGGGCAAGGGGAACCCTATCCCCAGTGGGTGAGGACAAGGGGTCCCTATCCCTAGTGGGTGGTAGGTGAGTGGAATCCTATCCCGAGTGGGTGGTTGGTGAGGACAAGGGGAGCCCTTTCCACGGTGGGTGGTAGGTGAGTGGAATCCTATCCCTGGTGGGTGGTAGGTGAGGGGAACCCTATCCCCAATGGGTGGTAGGTGAGTGGAATCCTATCCCCAGTGGGTGGTGGGTGAGGGAAATCCTATCCCCAGTGGGTGAGGACAAGGGGAACCCTTTCCCTGGTGGGTGGTAGGTGAGTGGAACCCTCTCCCTGGTGGGTGGTAGGTGAGGGATCCCTATCCCCGGTGTGTAGTGGGTGGTAGGTGAGATGAGCCCTATCCCCGGTGGGTGGTAGGTGAGGGAAATCCTATTCCCAGTGGGTGAGGACAAGGGGAACCCTATCCTGGTGGGTGGGAGGTGAGGGGAATCCTATCCCCAGTGGGTGAGGGCAAGAGGAACCCAATCCCCGGTGGGTGAGGAGAAGGGGAACCCTATCCCTGGTGGGTGGTAGGTGAGGGGACCCTATCCCCAGTGGGTGGTAGGTGAGTGGAATCCTATCCCCAGTGGGTGGTTGGTGAGGACAAGGGGAGCCCTCCCCCCGGTGGGTGGTAGGTGAGTGGAATCCTGTCCCTGGTGGGTGGTAGGTGAGGGGAACCCTATCCCCAGTGGGTGGTAGGTGAGTGGAATCCTATCCCCAGTGGGTGGTTGGTGTGGTCAAGGGGAGCCCTTTCCCCGGTGGGTGGTAGGTGAGTGGAATCCTGTCCCTGGTGGGTGGTAGGTGAGGGGAACCCTATCCCCAGTGGGTGGTAGGTGAGTGGAATCCTATCCCCAGTGGGTGGTGGGTGAGTGGAATCCTATCCCTGGTGTGTGGTAGGTGAGTGGAATCCTATCCCCGGTGGGTGGTGGGTGAGGACAAGGGGAACCCTCTCCCCAGTGGGTGAGGAGAAGGGGAACCCTATCTCTGGTGGGTGGTAGGTGAGGACAAGGGGAACCCTATCCCTGGTGGGTGGTAGGTGAGGACAAGGGGAACCCTATCCCTGGTGGGTGGTAGGTGAGGGGAACCCTATCCCCAGTGGGTGGTGGGTGAGGACAAGGGGAACCCTCTCCCCGGTGGGTGGTGTGTGATAACAAGGGGAACCCTATCCCTGGTGGGTGGTAGGTGAGGACAAGCGGAACCCTATCTCTGGTGGGTGGTAGGTGAGGACAAGGGGAACCCTATCCCCGGTGGGTGGTAAGTGAGGGGAACCCTCACCCCAGTGGGTGGTAGGTGAGGGCAAGGGGAACCCTATCCCCGGTGGGTGAGGACAAGGGGTCCCTATCCCTAGTGGGTGGTAGGTGAGTGGAATCCTATCCCTGCTGGGTGGTAGGTGAGAGGAACCCTATCCCAAGTGGGTGGTAGGTGAGTGGAATCCTATCCCCAGTGGGTGGTGGGTGGTAGGTGAGGGGAAACCTATCCCCGGTGGGTGGTGGGTGAGGACAAGGGGAACCCTATCCCCGGTGGGTGAGGACACGAGGAACCCTATCCTCGGTGTGTGGTAGGTGAGGGGAATCCTATCCTTGGTGGGTGGTAGTTGAGGGGAACCCTATCCCCAGTGGGTGGTGGGTGGTAGGTGAGGGGAAACCTATCCCCGGTGGGTGGTGGGTGAGGACAAAGGGAACCCTATCCCCGGTGGGTGGTAGGTGAGGGAACCCTATCCCCAGTGGGTGGTGGGTGGTAGGTGAGAGGAACCCTATCCCCGGTGGGTGGTAGGTCAGGGGAACCCTATCCCCGGTGGGTGGTAGGTGAGGGAAATCCTATCCCCAGTGGGTGAGGAAAAGGGGAACCCTATCCTGGTGGGTGGGAGGTGAGGGGAATCCTATCCCCAGTGGGTGAGGATAAGAGGAACCCTATCCCCGGTGGGTGAGGAAAAGGGGAACCCTATCCCTGGTGGGTGGTAGGTGAGGGGACCCTATCCCCAGTGGGTGGTAGGTGAGTGGAATCCTATCCCCAGTGGGTGGTTGGTGAGGACAAGGGGAGCCCTCTCCCCGGTGGGTGGTAGTTGAGTGGAATCCTGTCCCTGGTGGGTGGTAGGTGAGGGGAACCCTATCCCCAGTGGGTGGTTGCTGAGGGGAATCCTATCCCCGGTGGGTGGTGGGTGAGGACAAGGGGAACCCTATCCCCGGTGTGTGGTAGGTGAGTGGAATCCTATCCTTGGTGGGTGGTAGTTGAGGGGAACCCTATCCCCAGTGGGTGGTGGGTGGTAGGTGAGGGGAAACCTATCCCCGGTGGGTGGTGGGTGAGGACAAAGGGAACCCTATCCCCGGTGGGTGGTAGGTGAGGGAACCCTATCCCCAGTGGGTGGTGGGTGGTAGGTGAGAGGAACCCTATCCCCGGTGGGTGGTAGGTCAGGGGAACCCTATCCCCGGTGGGTGGTAGGTGAGGGAAATCCTATCCCCAGTGGGTGAGGACAAGGGGAACCCTATCCTGGTGGGTGGGAGGTGATGGGAATCCTATCCCCAGTGCGTAACGACAAGAGGAACCCTCTCCCCGGTGGGTGAGGAGAAGGGGAACCCTATCCCTAGTGGGTGGTAGGTGAGGGGAACCCTATCCCCGGTGGGTGGTGTGTGAGGACAAGCGGAACCCTATCTCTGGTGGGTGGTGGGTGAGGATAAGGGGAACCCTATCCCGGTCGGTGGTAGGTGAGAGGAGCTCTATCCCCGGTGGGTTGTAGGTGAGGGGAACCCTATCCCCAGTGGGTGGTAGGTGAGGGGAATCCTATCCCCAGTGGGTGGTAGGTGAGGGGAATCCTATCCCCAATGGGTGAGGACAAGGGGAACCCTATCCCTGGTGGGTGGGAGGTGAGGGGAATCCTATCCCCAGTGGGTGTGGACAAGAGGAACCCTATCCCTGGTGGGTGAGGTGAAGTGGAACCCTATCCCTGGTGGATGGTAGGTGAGGGGAACCCTATCCCCAGTGGGTGGTAGGTGAGTGGAATCCTATCCTCAGTGGGTGGTGGGTGAGGACAAGGGGAGCCCTCTCCCCGGTGGGTGGTAGGTGAGTGGAATCCTATCCCCAGTGGGTGGTAGGTGAGGGGAACCCTATCCCCAGTGGGTGGTAGGTGAGTGGAATCCTATCCCCAGCGGGTGGTGGGTGAGGACAAGGGGAACCCTCTCCCCGGTGGGTGAGGAGAAGGGGAACCCTATACCTGGTGGGTGGTAGGTGAGAGGATGCCTATCCCCGGTGGGTGGTAGGTGAGGGGAGCCCTCTCCCCAGTGGATGGTGGGTGAGGACAAGGGGAGCCCTCTCCCCGGTGGGTGGTAGGTGAGTGGAATCCTATCCCTGGTGGGTGGTAGGTGAGGGGAACCCTATCCCCGATGGGTGGTAGGTGAGGGGAGCCCTCTCCCCGGTGGGTGGTAGGTGACTGGAATCCTATCCCCGGTGTGTGGTAGGTTTTTGGAATCCTATCCCCGGTGGGTGGTGGGTGAGGACAAGGGGAACCCTCTTCCCGGTGGGTGAGGAGAAGGGGAACCCTATCCCCGGTGGGTTGTAGGTGAGGGGAACCCTATCCCCGGTGTGTGGTAGGTGAGGGGAGCCCTTTCCCCAGTGGGTTGTGGGTGAGGACAAGGGGAACCCTATCCCTGGTGGGTGGTAGGTGAGGGGAACCCTATCCCTGGTGGGTGGTAGGTGAGGGGAACCCTATCCCTGGTGGGTGGTAGGTGAGGACAAGGGGAACCCTATCCCTGGTGGGTGGTAGGTGAGGATAAGGGGAACCCTATCCCCTGTGGGTGGTAAGTGAGCGCATGGGGAACCCTATCCCCGGTGGGTGAGGACAAGGGGAACCCTATCCCCGGTGGGTGGTAGGTGAGGGGAACCCTATCCACGGTGGGTGGGAGGTGAGGGGAACCCTGTCCCTCGTGGGTGGGAGGTGAGGGGAACCCTATCCCCGGTGGGTGGTGGGTGAGGGGAGCCCTATCCCCGGTGGGTGGTGGGTGAGGGGAACCCTATCCCCTGTGGGTGGGAGGTGAGGGGAATCCTATCCCTTGTGGGTGGTAGGTGAGGGGAATCCTATCCCCTGTGGGTGGTGGGTGAGGAGAAGGGGAACTATATCCCCGGTGGGTGGTAGGTGTGGGAACCCTATCCCCGCTGGGTGGTGGGTGGTAGGTGAGAGGAACCCTATCCCCGGTGGGTGGTAGGTGAGGGGAATCCTATCCCCAGTGGGTGAGGACTAGAGGAACCCTATCCCTGGTGTGTGGTAGGTGAGGGGAGACCTCTCCCCGGTGGGTGGTATGTGAGTGGAACCCTATCCCCGGTGGGTGGTAGTTGAGGGGATCCCTATCCCCGGTGGGTGGGAGGTGAGGCGAATCCTATCCCCGGTGGGTGGTAGGTGAGGGAACCCTATCCCCGGTGGGTGGTGGGTGGTAGGTGAGAGGAACCCTATCTCCGGTAGATGTTAGGTGAGGGGAATCCTATCCCCAGTGGGTGAGGACAAGGGGAACCTTATCCCTGGTGGGTGGGAGGTCAGGGGAATTATATCCCCTGTGGGTGAGGACAAGGGGAACCTTATCCCTGGTGGGTGGGAGGTGAGGGGAATCCTATCCCCTGTGGGTGAGGACACGAGGAACCCTATCCTCGGTGTGTGGTAGGTGAGTGGAATCCTATCCCTAGTGGGTGGTAGTTGAGGGGAACCCTATCCCCAGTGGGTGGTATGTGAGTGGAATCCTATCCCCAGTGTGTGGTAGGTGAGGGGAATTCTATCCCCGGTGGGTGGTAGGTGAGGGAAGTCCTCTCCCCAGTGGGTGGTGGGTGAGGACAAGGGGAGCCCTCTCCCCGGTGGGTGGTGGGTGAGTGGAATCCTATCCCCATTGGGTGGTAGGTGAGGGGAACCCTATCCCCAGTGGGTGGTAGGTGAGTGGAATCCTATCCCCAGTGGGTGGTGGGTGAGGACAAGGGGAACCCTCTCCCCAGTGGGTGGTAGGTGAGTGGAATCCTATCTCTGGTGGGTGGTAGGTGAGGGGAACCCTATCCCCAGTGGGTGCTCGGTGAGGACAAGAGGAATCCTATCCCCAGTGGGTTGTGTCAGGGCATCTTCTAACTCTGACTCCTTATCTTTTTCTCCCCAGTCCTGAGGAAGGGTCTCTGCTCGAAACGTCGGCTTTACTCCCAGGAGTGAAAGGGTTAGCGTACATTCTGTGGAGTGCTTGATGAGCCTGTAGTCACTGGAGTTTAGAAGGATGAGCGGGGAAGGGGATCTCATTGAAACCTATTGAATATTGAAAAGTCTGGACAAAGTGAATGTGGAGAGGATGTTTCCTACAGTGAGGGAGTTTAGGACCAGAGAGTGCAGCCTCAGAATAGGACGTCCCTATAGAAGAGAGCTGAGAAGGAATTTCTTTAGCCAGAGGGCGGTGAATCTGTGGAATTCAATGGCAGGAAGGGCTGTGGAGGCCAAGTCTTTGGGTATATTTAAAGTGGAGGCTGATGGGTTCTTGATTAGTAAGGACGTCAAAGGTTACAGGGAGAAGGCAAAAGAATGGGGTTGAGAGGGATAATAAATCAGCCATGATAGAAAGGTGGAGCAGACTTGATGGGCCAAATGGCCTGTGCTTTATAGGATTATGGTCTTAAATATGGCACGTTTAACACATCAGACTTTGGATTCACACAGGGCAATTTACAGTGAGTAATTAACCTACTGATCTGCCTGTCCTTGGGATATTGGAACATTCGTAGGGAGAACATGCAAACTCCACACAGACAACACCTGAGGTCAGGATTGAACCCATGTCTCTGTAGCAGTGAAGCAGTGGCCCCACCAGCTGTGCCTCTGAGCCATCTGGTATGAGGTATCATTCAAACTGTTGGGTTCCTGAAAGCATCTTAGAGGAGGGCACAGGTAGGGGAGGGGAGATTTAATGAGGGAATTTCAGAGCTTTGATTGCAGGCAGTATAAGGCACAGCTGTTAGCAGTGGAGTGATTTAATTCATAACACAGCCAGGAAGAGAGCCCACGCTGAGCAGAATATCCCTCTATGCTGATATCATTTGCCTGTGTTTGACCCATATCCCTCTGAACCAGGGGTTCCCAACCTTTTCAATGCCATGAACCTCTACCATTAACCAGGGGGTCCCTCGACCCCAGGTTGGGAACTGCTGCTCTAAACTATTCCCACCATATACCTTAGCAAATGTCCTTTAAGCATTACGATTCTACCACTCCCTTTGACAGCCCGTTCCATGTACCCACCACTCTCTGTGTGAAGAAATTATCCCTCAGGTCCCTCTAAATCTTTCCCCTTCCAACTTCAACCTATGCTCTCTAGTTCTTGATTCCTCTCCTGTGTGCATCACCCAATCGCTGCCCTTCACGGTTTTATACACCTCTATAAGATCATTCCTCACTCTCCTATTCTCCAGGAAATAAAGATCAAGCCTGCCCATCCTCTCCCTCATATCCTGGCAACCTCCTCATGAATCATTTTTGCACTTCTTTTGGCTTAATAATCTCTTTTCCATAACAGGGCAAGGAGCAACATAGAGGACTAGAGGCTCGAGGGGATCCAGAGGTATGAAGGGAAGAGACCACAGGATCTTTTGAGAATAACGACAAGACTTTTAAAATTGAAGCTTTGCTTGTTCAGGAGCTGGTGTGCGACAAGAGCTGAGGAGCAAAGGGGAACAGGGCCTGGTCTGAGCAAAGACAGAGGATGGAGTGAGGGAGGCTGGACATGAGTGTATCCTGGTAGCCATGTCCACTTTACTGGAGACTTTAGAGATAGTGCAGGAACAAGTTCACCGGGATGCTGCCTGGACTAGATGGTGTGAGAAATAAGGAGTTAAATAAACCTGTATTTTTTTTTCTCTGGAGCAGCAGCGGAGGCTGAGGGGAGACTTGTTAGAAATTCATAAAGCGATGAGTGGCATAAGTGAACGGTTAGTATTCTTTTCTGCAGCATGGACATGTCTAATGCTCAAGGGCGTGCATTTAAAGCTTAAAGTGAAGGGTATAAGTTTTTCTTGTCATAGAGGGACATGAATCTAGGGAATTCTCAAAATGGACTAGAACACTGGAAGGATTTAAAGAGGAGTTAGATAAATTAAATTGAGGTTTCTGGTTCAGTAGAGAAAAGGGGAGGTTTAGAAAGATATGAACAATGTTACTTTTTGATTCTTTGGTATAGCTGCGAATCTATTTCTCTCTGTATTTGAGGGTCAGAGAGCCACGACTAAAGAAAACAACTTGCTGGACAAGTTCCAGCTGACTGGAATTCCACCTCATATTGAGGTGACTTGATACTGATGTGTTATATAACTCTCCTATAACATATAATATTTGGTATATTCCTCTGACTTTTAAAGCAGTTGAGGTCTGAGGCAGATCATCCATGATGATATTGAATGGTGGGGCAGGTTTGTAGGGGCAAGTGGCCTGGTCCTGCTCTCCTGTACCGTGGAGATCATTCTGACTTGTTCCATTATTGCCTGGTAATGAGGCTCCACTGCACAGGATTGCAAGAGGCTGCAGAGGGTTGTAGCCAGCCCCACCATCGCACAACCCTCCAAACTATTGAGGACATCTTCAAGAGGGGGCACTAAGGACCCTCACGTTCCAGGACATGCCCTTTTCTCATTACCACAATCAGGAAGAAGGTACAGGAACCTAAAGACACATACAACAATTCAGAACAAAAAAGCTTCCTCAAAGTTTAAAGTAAATTTATTATAAAAGTGCATACTGTATATGTAACTATATACGACCCTGAGATTCATTTTCTTCTGAGCATGCTCAATAAATCCATAATAGATTAAAAGCCATATGAGGATCAGTGAACATCAATGGGGTATTCAACCGATGAGCAAAAGATGCATGCTGATGCATCACTACCTTTGATTTGGCCAACAACAGTGGTGTCATCAGCAAACTTCAATATGGATTTGCAGCTGTGTTTAGCCTTGCAATCGTAAGTATAATAAGTATAAAGGGAGTAGAGGAGGGGGCTAAGCACGCAGCCTTGTGGTGCATCTGTGCTGATAGAGATTGTGGAAGAGATGTTGTTGCCAATCTGATGTGGCTGGTGTCTGCAAGTGAGGAAATCGAGGATCCTATTGCACAAAGAGGTATTGAGGCCAAGGTCTTGAAGCTTATTGATTAGCTCTGAGGGGATGATAGTATTGAATGCTGATCTGTAGTCAATGAAGAGCATACTGATGTATGCATCTTCACGGTCCAGATGTTGAGGTTTGAGTGAAGAGCCAGTGAGATGGCATCTGCTATGGACCTGTTGCTCCGGTAGCAGATTGGAATGGATCTAAGTCACTTCTCAGGCAGGAGCTGATGTGTATCATCAACAAATTCTCAAAACACTTCGTCACTGTGGATGTAAGTGCTAGGGACAATAGTGACTGAGGCAGGTATGGGAATACATCTGTAACCCTGAAGACTTTATGAATTTGTAACGTTTGTAAAATGTATTGTGACGAAATGGAACCTATGAAATCCCAAGGTGCATTCCCGTTTGGATGGGAGGCTTACAAGTCTGGGTGTGTTTCATGATAGGAAGCTGTGTGTTTTTTACATGACAGGAGGTGTGTTTTATGGTGGGGGAGAGAATGTTTGACAATAGAGGTAAACAGATTCTGAAGAATAAATGTCAGAACAAGATAATGGAGGACTGTTATGGAATGGAGCAGCCTAATTACTATTCATTGTAAAAGTATAAAAGTGCTTTGTTTTCGACATAAGATCGAAGCTCTTTTCCAGACACTCATCTGGAGACAGAACTTCCCTTGCAAGTAAAATAATAAATGTGTTCCAACATGATCCACTCTGAATTTTTCGTAGTTTGTTTCTGTATATTAGAAGATCTAGCAGAACAGTACACGACACAGATTACGACTTTCTGCTGAGGCATCGGTATACGTGAAGCATGTGGCTACCTCAGTCTGTCAAAGCGAGAGGTTAAAGATCTCAGTGAACTCTCCAGCCGGTTGATCAGCACAGGTCTTTAGTACTTGACAAAGTACCTGGTGAGCAGGATGCCTTTCATAGGTTCACCCTCCTGAAGGCCACTTGCATGTCGGCAGCAGAGACTGAAATCACAGGATCATGGTGAGTTTGTCTTGACGGTCAAAGTGAGCATTGTAGGTATTGAGCTTACCTGGAAGTGAACCCCTTTTAACACCTTCATCTTCGTCACTTTTTAAGAGGTGGTAGCATTCACACCTTGCCACATCTGTCAAGCATCTTTCGTTGATTCAAGTTTGGCCCCGAGTTTTCACTTCACCTGTGAGTAGGCTTTCCAGAGATCGTATGGGGATCTCTTGTAATTTTCTTGGTCACAGGGCTTGATTGCCTCTGATCTGGCCCTCAGTATGTTGCAGATCTCATGGTTCTTCCAGGGCTTCTGGTTTGGGAAGACTCTGAATTATCTTGTGAGGACAGTTGTTTTAATAAAGCTGATGATAACTGTGGTGTATTCATTCAGATTCGTAGATGAATCCTTGAATACGACCCAGTTCTCAGATTCGAAGCAATCCTGCAAAGGCCTCTTTGCTGTCATTATCATCTCTGGAGCTTTGCCCTTTAGCCTCTGTCTATATGCAGGTAGGAGAAGGACAGCCAAGTGATCAGATCTCCTGAAATGCAGTCTGGCCATACAACAGTAGGCATTCTTCATTTTAGTATAACAGTGGTCTAGTGTGCTGGGACCTCTGGTGCTACGGGATATATGCTGATGATAATTGGGCTGGGTTTTCTTCAAACAAACCTGATTGAAATCCTCAACTATGATTTAAAATGCATTGGGATGAACTTTTTTTTTTGTTTGGAGACGGCATCATCTTCTCCTCCATCATCAGACTTCTGAAAGGTCGACAAACCCATGAATACTACCGTGCTATCCCTTTTTTGTATTATTTATTAGATTAGATTATGACACTCAGTCCTCGTTTATTGTCATTTAGAAATGCATGCATTAAGAAATGATACAATGTTCCTCCAGACTGATATCACAAACAAACAAGACAAACCGAAGACTAACACTGACAGAACCACATAATTATAGCATATAGTTAAAGCAGTGCAAAGCAATACCATAATTTGATAAAGAGCAGACCATGGGAACAGTAAAAAAAAGTCTCAATGTTCTGATCGGCTCCCGATAGTCCCCAATAGCAGGCGGCAGAAGAGAGAAACTCTCTCTGCCATAAACCTCCAGGCACCGACAACTGTCGATGCATTGGAAGCACCTGACCACAGCTGACTCTGAGTCCGTCCGAAAACTTTGATCCTCCGACCAGCCCTTCGACACCAAGCACTGAGCACCATTTCTGCCGAGCGCTTTGACCCCATCCCGGCCGCCAAGCAACAAGCAACGCTGAGGATTCGGGGCCTTCTCCTCCGGAGATTCTGGATCACACAGTAACAGCGGCAGCGAAGCAGGCACTTCAGAAGTTTCTCCAGATGTTCCTCCGTTCTCTCACATCTGTCTCCATCTAATCAGGATTGTGCACGACACCCTACTTGACAGATTACAGACATCACCACCGGAGTGGCCGCACAAGCTGCGTCGCACTACCATCTTCTCCTCCTCCTATTTATGTGATTTGTAGTAATTTTGTGACTTCAGTCTGTGCTTCTGCTGCAGAATAAGTTTCATGTCATTATTTATTGACTGTTTGTTTGTTTGTCTGTTTATTTATTTATTTATTGTGGTACAGTGTGGACCAGGCCCTTCCGGTCCTTTGAGCCAAACCCCGATTCAAACCTTGCCTAATCAAGGAACTATTTACAATGACCAATTAACCTACTGGTATGTCTTTGGACTGTGGGAGGAAATCAGAGGACCCAGGGAAAACCCACACATTCCACTGGGAGGACTTACAGACTTCATACTGATGACGTCAGAACTAAACTCTGAACTCCAACGTCCCGAGCTGTAATATGTCGTGCTAATCGCTACACTACTGTGGCATCATCTAAGTCAGTTTGATAAACCTGATGTGGATTCTGATTTAGGAAGGGTCTTAGCCCGAAGCGTCGACTGTACCTCTTCCTAGAGATGCTGCCTGGCCTGCTGCGTTCACCAGCAACTTTTATGTATGTTGCTTGAAATTCCAGCATCTGCAGATTTCCTTGTGTTTGTGGATTCTGATTTTCTTGCATTCTCAAAATGTGCAAGATAATGTTCTTACATGCTTAGACACCTGGATTACCTACAGCAGGCACCTCAAGGCCGTGGAGAGGTCGCATCAGTACCGTCACTATGAAATCCTCTGAAATTCTCTGGAGGGATAGGCAAAACAACGTCCGCATCCTCTCCAAGACCAACATCTCCAGCTATACCCATCTGCAACTCTGGGCAGGCCACATCACTTGCCTGCTTGACTCCAGGTTGCCGAAACTCTTTTCCTAGCTGCGTTGCGGTCAGATATTACCAGATGGCTGCAGGAAAGGATTCATAGATGTGCTCAAAACGTCGCTGAAGAAACATAACACTCCCACTCACTCCTGGGCATCCATGACCCATATCCAAAGAGGAGGAGGGGAGTGGGATGGTGTTGGGAAGCTCAAGGCCATGGAGTGGGAAAACTCATAAGCCCCTTGGAAGCAAAGGCAGGAGACAACACAGACCATCACTGACGACTCCATCTGTGGATGAACATACAATCTGCTGGAGGAAAACATTCATAGGAGGAAAGGAATTGTTTACATTTTGGGTCGAAACCCCGCAGCTGTCTTGCTCGACTGCTGAGTGCCTCCAGCAGATCGTGTGTTGTGGTTTGCTGGCAGGTTCCAGTATCTGCATTCTCTGGTGCCTCTGTCTGTGGACGAGTAACTAGTTCCCACATCAGCCGCATTGGTCAGCTCAGAGCCCACAGAACTGGGTTAAGAGTACGTCATCCATGATCATGAGGGTCTGCCCAGGAGGAGGAAGACAAGGTGACTGCTGGGAGGACCAGAGATGATTGGACACACATGATGGGAATGTCCAAAATCTGAGATGAAAAGGAACAAAGTTGAAAACCTCAACAGGTCTGGGGAGAGAGAACCCATCAATTCTTCATGCCTGGCACTCTTAACTTTCATGCATCTCTAGAACCTCTAATCCACCTGCATCTCTCTTGACTCTTAGCTTTACTCTTGACTTATTTATTGCTCACTGCCAATGGGTCATTGACAACATTTTATCACTGAGGCACCTGACGAAGGCACACGGATCTGAAATGTTTATCTTTCCACAGATGCTGTCTGACCTTTCTAGCATTTTCTGTTTTTATTTTAGGAAGCACTCAGTGAATGGCAAAGCCCTAAAAAGTACAGGGAGACAGAGGGACCCCGCTGTACACATCCAACGATCTCAGTAGGCAGCAGTACAGACAGTGGTTTGTATGTTCTTGTGCGTGGGTTTCCTCTGGGTGCTCCGGTTTCCTCCCCCAGTCCAAAAATGTACTGGTTGGTAGTTAATTGGTCATTGTAAATTGTCCTCTGATTAGGCTAGGGGCTAAATTGGTGGGTTACTGGGCAGCGTAGCTTGGCGCTGTTCTGTGCTATATATCTATAATGATGTTTGCCTTCATTAGCCAAGATGTGGAATATAAGACGAAACACGAGGAAATCTGCAGATGCTGGAATTTCAAGCAACACACATAAAAGTTGCTGGTGAACGCAACAGGCCAGGCAGCATCGACAGAGGTACAGTCCGCGTTTCGGGCCGAGACCCTTCATCAGGACTAACTGAAAGAAGAGATAGTAAGAGACTGTACCTCTTCCTATAGATGCTACCCTGGCCTGCTGTGTTCAACAGCAATTTTTATGTGTGTTGTGTGGAATGTAAGAGTGGGGAGGCTACGGTACAACTTTGAAAGTTAGATGAAAATGTGTGTGCACATCTGGTCACTACACTATTGAAAGGATGTATCTGCAGGGGAGATTCAGCAGGATGTTGCCTGGGACAGAGTCTTTCAGTCTGCAAACTGAGTCAATCACCCTCCGCTCACCATCGGGTGCTGTACAGTATTTGATTTCGCGCGCGTGGGCGGTGCCTCACGCTCGCGCGGCGCGGGGGGGGCGATCCGGGCCACCTGTCAATCACCGCCGGTGCGCGCGGCGTGTCCTCCTCCATTTGGAGTTGCCTGCAGAGACATGGCCGAGGATAAGCTCTTCAAGGCCGAGTATGCAAAGAGCGGACGCGCCTCCTGTAAGAAATGCGGGGAGAGTATTGCGAAGGACTCTCTGCGGCTTGCAATTATGGTGCAGGTAAGGCGCATGAGAATGAATGGAGCGGCGAGAAACTTGGTTTCGCTTTTCTCCGCTGCAAGCGCGCAGGCCTCGTGGTGCTGATTTGGGCCGACTGGATATATTCTACGATGCATGCTTTTTTTTTCTAGGGCGAGATAGGAAAATTTTGTACTGATGCACTGTCGTGGTTTTTTCATTCACTTCTGTGAGTTCAAGTTTTTCTTTCGCCCCACGAACCGGTGATGTTTTGGTTCGCTGTATTGTGATGATGTAAAACAGGCCTATTAGCAGCCTGTAAATAGTCCCATCCTAAAGCCGGCAGCAACTACTTTGGTAGAAAAATTTCAGTACAATGCCCATAAAGCACTGTTATAAAACTCCCTTTCCGTTGTGAAGGAACCCACCTCCTCTGCTCTTTCCCCCAGCTCTAACTTTGGCGACGATGATCATAATTTAAACATGTATAATCTCCACAGTGTGGGCGTTTTAAAATCACCGCTGGATGAATAGCTGCGGGGAAAAAAATCCAAAAAATTCAGTGCAAATGCTCTTGTTTAAACTTCCAGTGATTGCATTTTAAATTGACAATGCTGATTTATCCTCAGCGGAAATATTGAATTTGTTTATTTTTATTTAACCACGCGATCTGCAGAGGTACATAATGAGGTCAATCGTGGGAAGGACGGCATTATGCAAATATTTACTAAAGGAAAAGAAATGGTTAACGGCATGGTGGTGTTGCGGATTGAAAAAACGCCCACTTTTCCCACTCTCTCCCCTCTCTAACGCCCTGACACCCGGGGCAAACAAGTGTTGCTGGGAGTGGTGGCAATACAGCTCTCAGCACCGGAGACCGGGTTCGGTCCTGACCACCGGCACTGTTACAGAGCTGAACAGTGCAGAAACAGACTCTTTAAAAACCACCACATCCATGCCGTCGTTTCTGGCCGTCTACGCTGTTCCCATTTGCCTGCAATAGGGACTGTATCTTTCCACGCCTCTTTTTTTTGCAGTTTTTCCGCTATATCTGTCCGGGTTTTGCCCACGGGCTCTGCTTTCCTCTCTCACCCCAGAGGCGTGCCGGTCAGTGAGTTAATTGGCTGCTGTAGTTTGCCCCTGTTGTGTGGGTGAGGGGTGGAATCTGGTGTCGGGGGGGGGGGGAGGTTGTAGAATAAATAGATTAATGTAAGATGAGTGTAAATGGGTGGTTAATGGCTAGTACAGACACTGGGCTGAAGGACCTCATTGTGATTTAATGGGCACCAAATTGGCACTGAGTGCTCCTTGCTCTGGTGTTTGACCCTAAACCCCGGCACACTGCCAGCTAGGGTGTGGGACCCTGAAACCGGCAATGCCAAGAAGCTATTCAGCCCAACAGGCTGCTGGCTGTTTACAAGCCCCACCAGCAATGTGTTGGAATGGCTCCGAATGGCAGGCAGCATCTGTGATGAGAGGAGCCGCGGACCGTTCAGGTCAGTGACGCTTCGTCAGAACTGAGGAAGAGAGGAAAAACAAATTAGTTTTCAGTTGCGAGATGGTAGGGGAGGGATAAACAGGACAAAGGGGATGTCTGTGATGGGATGAGACCAGATGGGTTAGCATGACAATTAGAACACTGAACAGTACAAGGAAAGGCCATTCAGTCTGCAGATGTCTCTGTCGAGGTCAATCCCAATTCAGTTCATCCCTTCTGCCTGCACACAATCCATATCCCTCCATTCAATGCATATTCATGTATCTATTGTCTCTGCTTGCACCACTCTGGCACCTAGCACTGTCTGTGTGTGTGAATGCATGCCCTCCAGTACTTGATATTGTAACCCTGTGGAAAATAATTCCAACTATTTACCTTATCTAGGGGGCTCATAATTTTATAAACTTTTGTCGCGCCTCTCCACTGCTCCAGAGAAAATGGCCCAACTTCCAGCTGATACCCTTGAGTGGGCAGCATCCTGGTGAACCTCTTCTGTCCCCTCACCAGAGTCTCTACATCCTTCTGTAATGGAACAGCCAAGGTGCATGCAAAACTTCGTGCAGTCTAACCAAATTTTTATGCAACTGCACCATGACTTCCTGATACGTTTAGTCCTTTAGTGATGAAGGCAAGTCTGCTCTGTCTGTGTTAATGTGCTGCTATTAGCACTGTGGGACATGCCTTGTAAGCCATGTGGTTCCAATGTACCACCGTTCCACCTTCCTCTCTTTCTCCCCTGGGATGAATTAAACATAGAGCACCCATTATAGGCTCTTGTATTTTAAATGCCCTTTCACAATTTACAACAGCTGAGCCTAGCTACTTGACCCTCCCCCCCCACCACCACCACACCCTGTTGTATTGTTCAATAAGATCACAGTTCTGGTCATCCTGTTAATCGGAAGGATGAGGAGGACTGTGGAAAGGTGCCGAAGAGGTTTACCAGACTGCTGTGTGGATTAGAAGGTATGAGCTGTATGGAAAAATTGGGCAAACTTCTCCCTAGAGCGTTGAAAGTTGAGGGGAGACCCAAAAGAGGTTTTTAAAATTATGAAAGATACAGGTCCACAATCCCTTATCCGAAATCGACATTCACAGCATGCTGGAGGAACTCAGCGGGTTGGGCAGCATCCGTGGAAATGATCAGTCAACATTCCAGCCCGGAACCCTTCGTCAGGACTGTAGAGGGAAGGGGCAGAAGGTGGGGGGAGGGTGGGGAGGAGAAGGCTGGTAGGTTCCAGGTGAAAAACCAGTAAGGGGAAAGATAAAGGGGTGGGGGAGGGGAAGCAGGGGGGTGATAGGCAGGAAAGGTGAAGAAGGAATAGGGGAAAGCACAATGGGATGTGTATATCCTGTGCTTTCCGAATTGTTTCCAGAAATTCCAGGCATTGCTGTACTGCCGTCATCCCTGCCAGTGTTCTTTTCCAATCAATTCTGGCCAACTCCTCTCTCATGTCTCTGTAATTCCCTTTACTCCAGTGTAATACTCCCTTGGAACCTCTGTCAGCTTTATAGTTAGTCATTTAGCAGGGAAACAGGCTCTTCAGCCCATCAATACTGTTCCCATGTAATGGCATAGGTCCATAGCCTTCTATGCTTTGATTTCTCCGGATGCTGTGCTATAATGAATCTAGCCACAAGATTACCATTAGTAATCTTCTCTATTTCCTGTATTTCCTTCTTTGCCCTATTCCCTCTCTGGTCAGAGCCTGGGGTAGGGTTCCCCAGACCTGACTTTCTTCCTCACCAGTCCCCATATCCAATGTAACATGCTCTGCAGCTTCTGGCATCTACAACAGGATCCCACCACCAGTCACCCCTTCCCTTTACCTGTTTAGGCTGGCTCTCTCTCAGTCCAGATAAAGGGTCTTGATCTGAAACATCAACTCTCTTTTTCTCTCCATAGATGCTGCCTGGCCTGCTGAGTTCCTCCACCATTTTGTTGTGTTGCTCCAGATCCTAGCATTTGCAGCCTCTTCTGGCTTTCATTAATAATTCAATTCAATTAAATTTAATTGTCATTCAACCATACATGAATACAGCCAAACGAGACATTACTCTAGGGTCAGGGTACAAAACACAGTACCAACAGTCACACACAACACAAAGCACACATCGCACGTATAAAATAGAGAGATACAGCACTCAATAAAAGGGACCAAACTCAAGCCGTTCAATGCCACTGAAATCTACAGATCACATTGGAGCTTGTTTTCTGCTGAGTGAACATTGGGGTGTGGGGGACTCCAGTCTGGACTCTGTGTGCCTCTCCCTGGTAGCTGTGAGCAGGCTATACTGCGGCCTGAGGCCAAGTCTTTTCTGTAAAGTACAGTCACACACAATATATATGAATATAGTCCAGACCCTGAGTCCGTTGTTCTGCCCATTGAACATTGGGGGGAGGGATGGGATCAGCACCAACTCTGGCCTGCATGCTGCACCACTCTGCACACCAGCTCCAATGTCTCTCCCAGCACCTGTAAACAGGCAACACCACAGCTTGACAACAGACGATTGGTGCAGGAGTAGGCCATTCGGCCCTTCGAGCCAGCACTGCCATTCACTGTGATCATGGCTGATCGTCCACAATCAGTATCCAGTTCCTGCCTTCTCCCCATATCCCTTCACTCCGCTACCTTTAAGAGCTCTATCTAACTCTTTCTTGAAAGAATCCAGAGAATTGGCCTCCACTGCCTTCTGAGGCAGAGTATTCCACAGATCCACAACCCTCTGTGTGAAAAAGTTTTTCCTCAACTCCGTTCTAAATGGCTTACCCCTTACTCTCAAATTGTGGCGTCTGGTTCTGGACTCCTCCAATATCAGGAACATGTTTCCTGCCTCTAGCGTGTCCAATCCCTTAATAATCCTATATGTTTCAATCAGATCCCATCTCATCCTTCTAAATTCCAGTGTATACAACCCTAGTCGCTCCAATCTTTCAACATATGACAGTCCCGCCATCCCGGGAATTAACCTCGTGAACCTACGCTGCACTCCCTCAATAGCTAGAATGTCCTTCCTCAAATTTGCAGACAAAAACTGTACACAATACTCCAGGTGTGATCTCACCAGTGCCCTGTACAGCTGCAGAAGGACCTCTTTGCTCCTATACTCAACTTCCCTTGTTATGAAGGCCAACATGCCATCAGCTTTCTTCACTGCCTGCTGTACCTGCATGCTTACTTTCAGTGACTGATGTACAAGGATATGTAGATCTCATTGTACTTCCCCTTTTCCTAACTTGACACCATTCAGGTAGTAATCTGCCTTCCTGTTCTTGCCACCAAAGTGGATAACCTCACATTTATCCACATTAAACTGCATCTGCCCACTCATCCAACCTGTCCAAGTCACCCTGCATTCTCATAACATCCTCCTCACATTTCACACTGCCACTTGAGGCCCCGAGTCCAACCGAATACTACCAAAATCTGCAGTCGACCACAGTACAGCTTGTCTTTTGCTGAGCAAACACTGGCGGGGGCAGCACGGACACCAGCCTGAATGCCGTGCCAAACCGCCCCGGTGGAGTGCGGTGGTTACGATGACACCTCTCTCCTGGTGGCTGCAGACAGGTGACACTGTGGCTTGAGGTCTCGCCCCCACTGTAACTGAGACCGTGCAGTGTCCCCCTCCCCACCCCCTAGCTAGCTGCCTCTGATCTTCGCCAATAAATCAGTGAATGGAACTTGCAGCATTTCACCTTAACAATGTCCAAAGGGGTTTTGCGATCACAGGAGAAGTGCCCAAGACTGTCGGTCGCTACTGGACCGTGAGCCTCCTTCAACTGAGGCAGCAGCACGTCGCACAGCTCCTTCATTATCTCCGCCAGCCGATGGGACCGACCTGCAGTACTTTTAAGTTATTAATACTCAGCAGGATCTTGCCTTCATTAAAAATATGACAGCAGCGCCTTTTGTAAACCCCATGGAAGCTGCTGCGAATGAACGTGTGGCCATCAAACTGGTGCCCGTTTCAATACCTGTGCTTGCTGGAAATGCAGTCCCTGTAGATGAGACCCGGGGGGCGGCAGTTTGTATCCTCAAACCCTCCACTGGGGTCACAGCTCCAGCACCCGAGGCTGGCTCCCTGTTTGGTTCTGGACGTGTGTCGTAGTCCTGCTGAGATGGGGTGCCCTGTCCGTGGCCCCGCGGAGATGCTGAGGATCGCATGGCACAGTTTTTCTTATTTCTTAGTGAGGTAGAAGGCTGCTCAGTACATTGTCAATGCTAGACTGCAGAATAATCCCAGTCCCCTTCAAATTTCCTTGCAAGCCATTCTCCTCGCAGTTTCATCAATTCTACCATTCTTGGGGAAGTTTTTCCCATCCAGCAGGGTGGGCATATGGAGGAGCTGCCAGAGGAAGGGGTAGAGGAGGCCACAATTACCTTAAAAGTAATTTAAACAGACTCATAGTGAGGAAAGGTTTACAGAATATGGGTGAAACACAGGCAAATGGGTCTATCTTAATTCGGCACCTTGATTAGCATGGTTGTTGGGCCAAAGGGCCTGTTTCCCTATTGTATAAGTCTGACCTACATACTAGGGGCAATTTTATAGCAACCAAAAAACCTGAGCTGTACACCGTTGGGATGTGGGTGGAAGTAGGAGCACCCAGTGAAAACCCACGTGGTCACAGAGGAGAACGTGTAAACTCCAGAGGGACAGCACCTGAGGTCAGAATCAAACTTTGGTCTCTGGCACCATGAAGCAGCAGTTTTACCAGCCACAGCCCTGAGTTACTGATCTTTCGAGGAAGAACGGGGGAGCTCCTCCCGCAGTGACCCAGCCCCCCCCCCCAACTTGACATCCTCCTGCCCATGATCTTGCTGGGCCACCCGACTGACTTTACAATGGGAGCTTCACCTTGGCTAAGGTGCTGTGGGTTGTCCGAGATTATTAAAGGTGTTCCTTACTTCCGTCAGCCCTCCTCTCTGCTTCCCCACCTTGTGACTGGTCAGGCTTCCTGGCCAGTTGGTTGCCCCTTGGTGCTGGGTGGTACACCCCTAGCTGGTGGGAGGTTGGCGCTGTTGCTCCTTGGTGCTGGAAACCCTGTAACCATTGATTACTAGGATCTCACTCCCTTTTGTGTGCTTGTTTTTCTCCCCTCCCCCCCTTCCGCCTGCCAGTCGCCCATGTTCGATGGAAAAGTCCCACACTGGCATCACTATGCCTGCTTCTGGAAGCGAGCCCGGGTGGTGTCACCTGCTGACGTGGATGGACTGTCAGACCTGCGGTGGGATGACCAGGAAAAGATCAAAAAGGCCATTGAAACGGGGGGCGGAGGAGGAGGTAAGTATGTGTTTGTCTAAGCCCCTCCTGGTACAGATCTCAGCCCTCTCGGATATCTCTGGATACATTGCTGTTTGTCGTCTGTAACAATAATTTGAAGGAGAATGTACACGGGATGGGTATTAAGTTTGCAGGTGACACTAAAAACGGTGTCGTTGACGGTGAAGATGGTTATCAGGATTTACAGAGGGAATTTGCTCAGTGGGCTGAGGAATGACAAAGAGAATTTAATTTGGATAAGTTCAAAGTGTTGGAGTTTAGGAAGACAAATGAGTGGTGGGTCCCTGGGAAGGGACGTGGGAGTATAAGTGCATAGTTCCCTGAAAGTGGCATCGCAGGAAGAGAAGGTGGTGAAAAAGGCTTTTGGGATGCTGGCCTTCATCAGTCAGAGCTTTGAATATAGAAATTGGGATAATACGTTGTAGCTGTATAAGATGTTGGTGAGGCCACATTTGGAATGGTGTTCAGTTTTGGCCACCCTCCAAGAGATGCTGTTAAACTGGAAGGAATGCAGAAGAGGTTTGAGAATGTTGCTGGGACTTGAGGGACTGAGTAATGACAAAATGGCGCTGGTGAACCATGGCAGTGTGTTGCAGGCAGCTTACAAAACTTATAAAAGTACTTCTGAGCTACTCGCACTGCAATCCGCAATCTGTAATTTTCCCTTAAGTAATATACGTTTTTACAGTCTTAAATAACTAGTAATGTCACTATCTTCTAAGGGATTCAGTGGACTAAACTCTCAAGAATGCGGGTATAGCACCTTTAAGCAAATGAAGGTACATTGCCACAACTGAAAGAGAGGGGCAGACTCCATGCCAGGCTAAAACACTGGGGTAATAAACTTTCCTTACCCAACAACTTGCTCGCAAATGTACAGTCACTGAAGAATAAGATTGAGGAACTAAGGGCAGGTTGCTATATCAGAGGGAAATGAGGAATTGCACTGTTATCTGTTTCACGGAGATAAGGCTCACCGGATGTACTGGATATGTTGATGAGGTTCGAGGGCTTCTCGATGCACAGGATAGACCAAACTCTTGATTTAGAGAAGGCAAAAGTGGGGGTCTTTGCTTCGTGGTAAACTCTTAGTGGTGCTCAAACGCAGTGGTCTTGTCACACTGTTGTTACCCTGACCTGGAGCATCTAATGATTAAGTGCCAACAGTTTTATTTACCAAGAGTTCTCCTCCATGATCCTGACTGCAGTTTGTGTACCACCAAAGGGTGATGTTAAGCAGGCACTCGAAATACTGAATATCGTCATCAGCAAACAAGAAACAGTCTACCTCGATGCCTTTCAGATCATTGTCGGGGACTTCAGTCAGGCTTGCTTGAAAATATTTCTGCCTGATTATCAACATATCACTTCCAGCACAAGAGGTCCCAACATACTTGACCACTGCTATACTACAATTGGGAATGCTTACCATTTCATGCCGGGACTGCATTTCAGGAAATCTGATCACTTGACTGTCCTCCTCGTAGCTGCATACTGCCAGAGGCAAGAGTAAGGCGCCAGAGATGGGGGCAGCAAAGAGGTGGTTGCGGGAGCCAGAGACGTGGCTATGGATTGCTTCATCGATGGATTGGGTCACTCATCAGAGGAGCTGAACAAATTCACCAAAACAGCCATAGATGAATGGGTCCCCACAAAATCACTTGAGTCTTTCTCAACCAGAATCGCTGGATGAGCCATGAGATCTGTAATCTGCTGAGGGCCAGATCAGTGACATTCCAAGTGATACAGGGTGCCAGGTACGAGCTCTGGAAAGCCATCGCATGTGCGAAGTGGCAATTCTGGACCAAACCTGAATCACTGAAGGGTGCTCAACAGCTGTGGCAGGACTTGAATGCTATCACCTTCTGCAAAGTGGAACCCAGCGACATGGGTGATAACAAGGATCTTCTTCACTCCCAGATGAGCTTGTTTCCTTTAATGTTTGCTTTGACTTTCAAAACATGGAGGCACCTTCATGAACTCTCACAGCACCCAGTGATCCTGTGATCTCAGTCTCTGGGGCTAACGTGAGGGCATCCTTCAGGAGGGTGAACCCACAGAAAGCATCCGGCCTGGTTGGGGTACCTGGCCAAGTACAAAAGATCAACGTGTCCTGATCAACTGGCTGGAGTGTTCACCGATATCTTTAAACTCTTGGCTTGGCAGTCTGAGTTACCCACCTGTTTCAGGGATGTTTCATTTGTATCAGTGACTAAGAGGAGTGTGGTAACCTGTCTCAATGATAGCACCTGCATCCATTGTGACAAAGTGCTTTGAGAGGTTAGTGGTGAATTATATCAACTCCTGCCTGATAAACAACTTGGATTTGCTGTAGTTTGCCTACTGTTACAACGGGTTAATAGCAGATGTCGTTTCATTGTGTCTTCACTCAACCCTGGAACATCTGGGTGGCGAAGATGCATACAACGTTGTACTCTTTGACTGCAGCTCGGCATTCAACGCTATCATCCCCTCAAAACTAATCAGTAGGCTTCAAGGCCTAGGCCTCGCTACCTCCTTGTGCAACTGGATCCTCGATGCGTAGTCTGCAAGTGAGGACAGTCTCCAGCAGCACAGGTGTACCACAGGGTGGTGTGATTAGCCCCCTGCTCTCCTCGCTTTATACTTATGACTGAGGCTAAGGGCAGCTCCAATGCCATATTTAATTTTGCTGACGACACCACTGTTGTTGGCTGTATGAAAGTTGGCGATGAATCAGCATTTGGTGGGAGATTGAAAATCTGGCTGAGTGGTTCCACAGCAACAACTTCTCACTCAATGTCAGAAAACCAGTGAGTTTATTATTGACCAGGAGGAGGTAACCAGAGGACCATAAGCCAGTCCTCACCAGGGGATCAGATGGAGGGTCAACAACTTCAAATTCCTCTGTCATTTCAGAGGAGCTGTTCTGGTCCAGCATGTAAGTGCCATTATGAAGAATGCACGGCAGGACCTCTACTTTCTTAGAAGTTTGTGAAGATTTGGCATGTCATCTAAAATTTCGACAAAGCTCCATGGATGTGTGGTTGCATCACAGCCTGGTATAGAAACACCACCAATGTCCTTGAAGGGAAAAGCCTACAAAAAGTAGTGGATACAGCTCAGTCCATCGTGGTTAAAGCCTTTCCCACCCCCGAGCACGTCTATATGGAGTGCTGTCACAGGAAAGCAGCATCTATCATCAAGGACCCCTACCATCCAGGAGATGCTGTCTCGCTGCTGCCAGCAGGGAGAAGGTACAGGACCCTCAGGACTCACACCACCAGGTTCAGGAACAGTTACTACCCCTCAACCACCAGGCTTTTGAACTAGAGTGGATAACTTCACTCCACATCACTGAACTCTTCCAGCAACCTACGGACTCACTTTCAAAGACTCTTCATCTCTTGTTCCTGATATTGATTGCTTATTTCTTTATTATTTTTCTTTTTGTATTTGCACAGTTTGCTGTCTTTTGCATATTGGTAGTTTTTCCTCCTGTAGGGTGTGGTCTTTCATTGATTCTGTTTCATGTATTTACTGTGACTGCCCGGAAGAAAGTGAAGCTCAGGCTTGCATATGGTGACGTATATGTACTTTAATAATACATTTGCTTTGAGTTACAGGAAGAGGTTTGGCAGGTTGGGACATTTTTTCATTGAGCTTGGGAGAATGAGGGGTGTATAAAAATCAGTGGGGGTGTAGATAGGGCTGAGAAATTGAGATCTGGAGAGCATGGGCTTCAAGTGGGAAGAGAAAGATTTAGCAGGAACTTGAGGGACAACTATTTTTACACAGAAGGTGATCCATGGAACAAGCTGCCAGAGTAAGTGGTTGAGGCAGATATGATTTATAATTTTTAAAAGGCAATATGACAGACCTACTTTACATGGGAATGTGGATTGGCATGGACCAGTTGAGCTGAAGGACCTGTTTCAATGCTGTGAGGCTCTTAACTTTATTAGGCAGACACACGGAAGGTATAAATTTGATGTTTGCAGCAGCGGCACAGTACATTACATTACAAGAGGGAGGATGAGCATATAAGTTAACAATTTATACATAACTGTGCAAAAATAAGCATTAAGGACACCAGCACAAGATTGAGAAAGAGGAAAATATAGTTTGCGGTTTTTCAGATGGGTTTAAGAATCTGGCATCAGGAAGGAAACTGTTGTTGAATCTTCTGGTGTGGGTCTTCAGGCTTCTGTACCTCTTGCCTAATGGCAGCATCATTGAGGAGTGGACATGGCCGTGATGATGAGGTTCCTGGTGGTGATCATCTCCTTCCTGAGACATCAACTCCAGTCGATGTGGTTGATGGTAGGAGAGCTGTGCCTGTGATGGAATAGGCAGAGCCCACCACTTTGCGTAGCTCCTGTTTCTTTGTGCATTGGAGTTCCCATACAAAGCTGCGATGCGACCACTCAGAATGTTTTCCACTGTACATCTGTAGAAGTTTGTCAGCGTCCTCAATGGAACGCCTTAAAACATCTAAGGAACTATAGGTGCTGAGAACCTTCTTCATGGCTGCGTCTCTGCTGGACCCACAATCAATCCTCCAAGATATTGACAGCCAGCAACTTGAGGCTGCTCACCCTCTTCCCCACCAACCCTTTATTGAGGACGGGTGTGTGTTCTGTAAAACCATAAGGTATAGGAGTAGAAATAGGCCATTTGCCCCATGGAGTCTGCTGTGCCATTTCATCATGGCTGATCAAATTTTCCTCTCAGCCCCCAATCTCCTGCCTTCTCCCCGTATCCCTTCATGCCTTGACCGATCGAGAATCTATCAACCTCTGCTTTAAATGTACATAAAGACTTGGCCTCCACAGCTACCTGTGTCAAAGAATTCCACAGATTCACCACTCTCTGGCTAAAGGAATTCCTCCTCATCTCCGTTCTAAAAGGACGCCCCTCTATTCTGAGGTTGTGTCCTCTGGTCTTAGACTCTTCCATGATAGGAAACATCATCTCTGCATCCGATCTATCAAGGCCTTTCACCATTCAATAGGTTTCATTGAGGTCACCCCTCATTCTTCTGAGTTCCAGTGAATACAGGTCCAGAGCCATCAAATGTTCTTCACATGTCAGGCCATTCAAACCTGGAATTATTTTTGTGAACCTCCTTTGAATCCTCTCCAGTTTCAGTACATTGTTTCTAAGATAAAGGGCCCAGAACTGCTCATATTACTCCAAATGAGGCCTTGGCAGTGCTTTGTAAAGTTTCAACATCACATCCTTGCTGTTCTCCTGACATCCCTTCGTAAAGTCCACAATCATTTCTTAACTTTTGCTGCCGTTGATTGTGCGTTGTTGTTATGACACTACTCAACCAGCTGACCTATCTCCTGCAGGGTTCCTCATCACCATCAGTGTTTCCATTTGTGTCTTACCCTTCAGTGTCTGAGTATGTCTATCCCTCAATTCAGTAGTAGAATCAAAATCATAACGTCATTAGTGTACAGCACAGGAACAGGCCCTTTAGTCCATGATGTACTGAACTAATTAAACTGGTGACTCCTAATGAAACTAATCCCTTTTGCCTCTATCCCTCCATCCCCTGCACTTTCATGTGCCTGTCTGAGAGCCTCTTGTTTTCCCTGTGCATTATCAGAATCATCCATTTACTCAGAGTCTTACAACACAGAAACAGCCCAATTCATCCTTGCTGATCAAGATTTCCATTTGCCTGTTTGACCCATATCTTTACAAACCCGCACTATTTTGCTATAAATGATCTTATGAAGTTGGCTCTTTGTTAGCACAAACAAAGTGCAGTGCTTCTTTGTCACACTCTTAATTGCCCCATTAACAAGCCATCTTCACAACAACCCCATCTGAATCCGCTTTAATATCACTGGCATATATCGTGAAATTTGTTGTTTTTCCAGCAGCAGTGCGTTGCAATACTTAGAAATAAATATAAATTACAATAAGGAATATATGTTTTAAAATTAAATAAAAGTAGTGCAAAAAGACTGAAAAAAGAAAACCAATTGTGAGGTTCATTGTCCATTCAGAAACCCGATGGCAGAGGGGAAGAAATGTTGAGTTTGTCTTAGGGCTCCTGCACTTCCTCTTTGATGGTAGTAATGAGAAGAGGACACATCTTGGGTGATGGAGGTCCTTAACGATGGACGCTGCCTTTTTGAGGCATTGCCTTTGACGGTGTCCTTGGTGCTGGGGAGGCTAGAGCCCACGTTGAAGCTGGCAGAAAGTTATAAACTTAGCAGCTTTTTCCAATCCTGTGCAGTGACCCCGCCATACCAGATGGTGATGCAACTTGTTAGACTGTTCTCCACAGTACATCTGTAGAAATTTCTACAGTATCTGTCGTGACATATCAAATCTTCTCAAGCTCCTAATGAAATGTAGCTGCTGTTGTACCTCCTTTGTAATTGCATCAATATACCAGTGCTTGGTGCTTGATCTGACCCAGGAGAGATCTTCGGAGATGTTGACACCCAGGAACTTGACACTGCTCATCCTTTCCAGTGCTGATCCCTTGATGAGGACTGGTGTGTGTTCCCTCGAAGTCCATGGTCAATTCATTGGCCGTACTGATAGTGAGTACAAGGTTGTCACTGTGACACCACTCAACCAACAGATCTATCTTGCTCCGGTCTGCCTCCTTATCACCATGTGAAATTCTGCCAACAGTAGTTGTGTCATTGGCAAATGTATAGACGGCGTTTGAGCTGTGTCTAGCCACACAGTCGTGGGTGTAGGGAGAGTAGAGCAGTGGGCTAACCGAGCATCCTCAAGGTGCACCAGTGGTGGCGTTCCCTTTGTTCAATCCAATGCTACACCACCACCTGTACAACTTAAAACCTTGCTTCTTTTTCCTTTCTTTCCTAGTTCTGATAGTCTTAGACCTGAAGCGTTTCTCTTTTGTTTCAGCCCTGACTTGTTGTGTTGGACAGGTTTCCTTTGCCACACAGCTGGTGGTTATTCAGCCTGTTGTGACTATGCCAGCTCACATCACAATCTCGTCCCACTGCTTGCCTCCCTGTGTCGTCCTTTCTCCCACACGCTCGCAGTTGAAAGTAGGAGGTATGATTTGTGACTTTGTAAATGACTGGTAACTGTGGTATTGTAGGAAGTGAGGAAGGTTGTCTGAGGTTACACCATAAGACAAAGGAGCAGAGTTAGGTATTTTGGCCCATCGAGTCTGCTCTGCCATTCCATCATGGCTGATTTATTATCTTCTCAACCCCATTCTTCTTCTCCCCGTATCTTTTGATGCCCTGATTAATCAAGAACCTATAAACCTCCACCTTAAATATACCCAATGACTTGGCCTGCACAGTTGTCTGTGGCAATGATGTCCACAGATTTACTGTCCGCTGGCTAAAGAAAATTTTTCCTCATTTCTGTTCTAAATGGACATCCCTCAATTCTGAGTAGAGGCTGTGCCCTCTGATCCTAGACTTCCCCACGATAGGAAACATCCTCTCCACATCCACTTTGTCTGGGTCTTTCAATATTTTCGATAGGTTTCAATGAGATCCCCACCCCCCACCCCCATTCTTCTAAACTCCAGTACATGCCCAGAGCCATCAACGCTCCTCGTATGTCAACCCTTTCATTCCCAGATTAATTCTCGTGAACCCCCTCTGGACCGTCTCCAATGCCAGCTCATCTTTTCTGCAATAAAGGACCAAACTGCTCACAGTTTTCCGAGTGTGGTCTGACTAGTGCCTTATAAAGCCTCCATGTTACATCCTTGTTTTTATATTCTAGTCCCCTCGAAATGGATGCTAACATTGCATTTGCCTTTCTTGCCAGTGACTCAATCTGCAATTTAACCTTTAGGGAATCCTGCACAAGAACTCCAGATCCCTTGGCACCTCTGATTTTTGAATTTTATCCCTGCTTAGAAAATAGCCTGTGTCTTTATTCCTTCTACCAAAGTGCTTGACTAGGCATTTCCCTACACTGTGTTCCGCCTGAGATTTTTTTACCCCTTTCTGGATATTGATCAGCTCAAGTTGGGTGGAATAATGGCAGGTGGAATTGAATCCTGGCAAGTGTGAGGTGTTGCATTTCAGTTAAGAGCTGGATTTGCATTTATCATTGTAAGTGGGGATCCCTGGGGAGTGCTGAGCAACGTGACCATTGCTGTTATGTAATTTGTTTATTGTGCCATTTAAGTTGTGTATGATTGGTATTAATTCAGTTTTATGTAAAGTTGTCTTTGTTCTTGTCTTGCAACGTACTGCGCTGCTGAGTCAAGTTGTTTCATGGCATTCCTGTGTATGTTTGCCCATGACAATAAACTTGAACCTTGCAATAGAATGCCGTAGATCCCAGGAAGTGGCCGTGCAGTGGGTAAAGCAAGCGTATTGGATGTTTGCCTTCAACAGCCGGGGAATGGAATATGGAAGGCAGGATGTCATGTTGCAACATAATTCAATGTTGGATAGGCCACCGTTGGAATCACCACACAATAAGAAGGATGTTATTGCACTGGAGAGGGTGAAGAGGAGATTCACCAGGTTGTTGTCTGGATTGTAGTTTAGTAATGAGAAACGGGAGAGGCTGGGTTTGTTTGGAATTGAGGGGCCTGAGGTCTCGCCTGATGGACCTGTACAGAATTATAAATAGCGTACGTATGGTATTTTTCCTCATTGGGTGTGTCATAGGAAGAGGGTGTAAGTTTTAAGGTGTGGGGAGGGTGCGGTCTATTCGCACAGGGTAGTTGGTGCTGAGGTAAAGCAGTACTGATCATATTGAAGATGTGAAGCTGTAGTGATTGATTCTGGAGCAAAGAGAACTGCAGGAGGGAATCGCTGGGTCAGGCAGCAACTGTAGATGGGAAGGAATAGTCGTATTGAATGTGGGAATAGGTATGGGTTGCAGCCCGAAATGGTGACTGTTTATTCCCCTCCATAGATGCTGCCTGACATTCTGCAGAATCTCCGGTGTTCGTGGCCAGCTCCTTTCTTTTTCCCTTGCATACTTGAGTCTTGACTCCCTGTCTTGTGGGCAGGAGCAGAGTCACAGACAAAATCTCTGCAGATGCTGGAAATCCGAACAGCACACGCAAAATGCTGGAGGAACTCAGCAGGCCAGGCAGCATCTATGGAAAAGAGTACAGTCGACGGTTCAGGCCGAAACCTTTTGGCAGGACTGAATTAGGCCATTTTGGCCTATCAAGTTTGCTGTGCCATTTAATTATGTCTGACTTTTTTTCTTTCATTCCCCATTCTTTCAACTTCTCTCTTTAAACTTTAACTCTCCCGTACCAGTCAAGAACCAGTTAATCTTTGATGTGTGATTCCAGTCACAGTCATGCCGCACAGAAACAGACCAAGTTTCCTGTCTAAGCTGGTCCCATTTGCCCACACTTCACCATATTCCTTTCCTATCCTGTACCTGTCCAAGTACAATGAACTTGCCTCAACCACTTCCTGTGGCAGCTCATTCCACACACGTACATCTTTAAGATAAAGGCTGTCTTTCAGATTTCTCCCTCACCTTAAACCTGTGCCCTCTAGTTCTTGATTCCTCTCCTCTGCACTCTTTCCAGCTTAATGGTATCTTTGCTATGGCAGGGTGACCCAAGCTGAACACAATTGACCGTACCAATGTACCAATTGTGTTATTGTTGTAGCAACATGCTGTGTAAAATATGAAGCCTCCTCTTCCTTCCTCCCCGAGTTTTAGTTGGTGCCTTTATTTCTAGATCTGCTCTGTCGAGGCTGCTTCCTTGCACCTGCATCATCAGACCGCCCGCCCCCCCACCACCCGTTCAATTCCGCTCTCTGCTCTTTCGAACAGACAGCTTTTTCTCCCTTCCCCCACCCCCTTGCATTTCGCCACTAAACACGGGGCGCCTTCTCGAACACTCTTTTCTTCGCATAAATGCAGGAAAGGGCGGTGAGCAAGGAGAGGGCAAAGGGGAGAAGACACTCAGTGACTTTGCAGTGGAGTACGCCAAATCGAACCGGAGCACTTGTAAAGGCTGTGGCAAGAAAATTGAGAAGGTGAGTGGAGTTAGCTGCACGGTGGGTTTTTTTGTTGTTTTTTTTTTTTGGGGGTTTTTTTTTTCTTTTTTTTCCATTGATATATATAAAATTTAGTATACTATTATGTTATCTTGGTTTCTTATGCTTAAATTACATTGTAGTATTTTCTTTTTGGTATTGTTATCTTTTGGAATTTTATTATACTTTAACATTGTATTAATGTTTATATGGCTTACCTTTTTTGTATACTTACTCAATAAAAAGATTTAAAAAGAAAGAGAAGGTGAGTGGAGAACTGGACATTGCGTTGGGGGAGAGGAAGGGGTCTGGTCTGAGAGGATGAGGGGAATCAGAGGATAATTGAGGTACTTAGTCTACGGGTGGTGGGCAAGCGACATGACCTGCTGGAAGAGATCGAGTCTGATTATGGGACTGTTGGTGAAGGGGAGGATCCAGCTTTGGGGCTGAGGGAAGAGCTTTATCTGGTTGTTTGTGCGTTTGGTTCTGGTCTCCCTGCTTTAGGAAAGAGTGCAGGGGTGATTAACAGGATGTTGCTGGGATTACTGAGATATAGAGAGAGATTGGATAGACCTGAACTTCATTCCTGGGAGTGTAGGAGACAAGGGAGTGTAGGAGACAAGGATGACCTTATAGACATGTATAAAATCAGGAGGGGCACATATGGTGAATGCACACAGGGTATGGAAGCTAAACACCTAGAGAGAATAAGTTTAAGGTGTGAGAGGTAACATTTAAATGAGACCTGAGGGGCAACTTCTTCACAGAGAGGCTGGTCAGTATATGTAAAGAACTGCCAGAGGAAGTGGTCATGGAAGATTAATTAACTGTTTAAAAGATACTTGGACAGGTCGTGGATAGGGAAGCTTAGTGGGAAATGGGGCAGATGAACCAGCTTGGTGAACCCTCAGTTGGCCTGGACAAGCTGGGACAGGTGAACCAGCTTGGTGAACACCTCAGCAATGTGTGGACAAGCTGGGCTAAGAAAGTGTTTTTATGCTGTATGGTTCTGAAATGGTGGGAAGGTGTTAAGGTTGGCACTATTCAGGTGTCCCACCTGGGGATTGTTGCTATGTGAAGGGGAAATCCTGGACAGTCAGATAGGAACATTACAACTAGGAGTAGGCCAATGAGTCTTTCAGGGCTGTTCTACCATTCCATTGAATGTTATTGATGCACTCATGGCCCCAATGCCACCTTCTCACTCCCAACTGTAACGCTTCCCTTTTCTGATCTGACAGCCTCCACTTGTACTTGCTGATTCTGTCTCCACAGCTCTCAGAGGTAGAGAATTCCAATTCATCTGTCTGAAATGGGTGACGCTTTCTTCTGGAATTGCTCCTTTGGTTCTTGATAGCCCCTCCCAATGGGTAAACATCCTCTTAGTCTATCCCCTGTCGATCTTCCATGAAACATTATTAATTCAGTATCATCACCTCTATTCTTCTTAACTCCAATGAGTACGGGTCCATCCTGCTCAAGTACTTAATCTCAGGAACCAACTGGTTCCTGTGAAGCTTCTTTGGACTTCTTCCAATCCAAGGATCTCCCTCTGTAAGGAAACCAAAACCGTCCCTGGGTGTGGATTCACCACCAGCCTTCTATTGTTCCATTAAAGCATCCCTTCTCTTGAATGCCACTGCTTACAATAAAAGTCAGTTTCTGTTGGCCATTCAGTTTGTTGAGAATTAGAATATGTAATAGTACAGCACAGGAGCAGGTCCTTCGAACGACCATGTCTGTGCTGAACAAGATGGAAATTCGTCCTTTGGCCCAACTCATCCACACCGACCAAGGTGTCTCCAAGTTCCATTTGCCAACGCTTTGCCCATCTAAACCTTTCCTATCCATGCACCTGTCTGAAGGTGATAGAACATGACTGCATGGATTCAGGCACTTTGGCCCATCCAGTTTGTGCCTAGCGACTATTCTGCGTAGTCCCATTGAGTCATATAACAAGGTCTTTTAAATGTTGGAATTGTACACTTCCTCTGGCAACCTGTTTCCAATTACTAACCACCTCACACCACCCTACCATCTTTGGGGGAAAGCTGGCCTCTTGGGTCCCCTTTAAATCTTTCTCCTTCACCTTAAACCTATTCCCTCTAGTTTTAGACTCCCCGACCCGACCCTGGAAAAAAGAATGTGGCCGCCATTATTTTCTGAACATCTGTGCGGTCACATTTCAGTCTCCTACGCTCTGGGAAAACCAGTCCCAGCCTACCCAGTCTCTCCCTTTAGCTCAGGCTTTCCAGTCCCAATAACATCCTCATCATTCTCTTCTGTGCCCTTCCTGGCTTAACATCCAGAAGTTCACACAACATTTCAACGGTGACCATCCATCTTGAATATGCCTCTCAAGATGTCATGGGACGTGGCCTCTGCTGGTCGGAGTTGACCATGGATGCTGTGTCCTAACTATCTACGGTCAGTCAGTACACAAGCTGGCAGTGCGATATGGAGAACAAGCTGTTGTCCATGCAGCAGGTTTCCCCTCTCCACGCGGCTGATAAATCCAAAGCAACGGCAGAGATAGATACCGTTTTGCACCAGCAGCATCGCAGGAGTTGCCAGCAAGCGTTGAACTCAATGTAGGACTGCCTTTAGGAAATCCCGCTCCAGATTTTTCCATGAGTTTACTCCCGAAGCCTTCTCCTGAGTGGGTATAGCCGCAAGGCAGGGGACGTTTGAGATCAGAGTTTTCTTTCTCCTGGATGAGCTGCCATTTGCCCAAAGAGATGGGTTTTAAGGTGCCAGTAACCCATCTTTACCCCTTCCCCTGTCAGTAGAAACGGTTCTGCCGGGTTTAGTAGCTAATCCACATGTAGGTCAGGAGCTATTTGAGATGCATGCAACTAGGGGTATTTAACAGGCAGTGGGAGCTTGTCCCACCCCTCCTCCCAGCTATACAACCTTAAGGCTCTGTTGATGTTACGATGTTATATGCTTCTATAATGTCACCCCTCAGCTTCCTTCAGTCTAGAGAAAACAGTCCTCAAACAAACTTCATAGCCATAAGTGGAATTTGTCAGTGGCCAACCACTTTGATTCCTAATCCCATTCCCGTCTGCTATGTTGGTCCATGGCCTCCTCTTGTGCTGTGATGAGGCCACGCTCAGGTTGGAGGAGCAGCACCTCCTATTCCAGCTGGGTAGCCTCTTCTTGAGGTAGAGCCTCCTGTAGATGTCACCACTGATGGGGAGGGAGGGATATTCCCATGATGTACTGGATTGAGGCCACTACTCTCTGCTGAGTGGGGTCATCTCACGTTTTCCCTCGTTATAATCCATTTGTCAATCTCTTGCCTGTTCGTTAACCTACCCAGGTCCTCTGCAGCTGATTTGTGCCCCTGTCTCAACTTGCCAACCCACTTAGTATTATCAGGGATTATAGAAGGTAATGGCCCAGCACTTGCTACTGAGCAACACGTCCTGAGGAATCGGGTGTGGAGAGAACCTGGCAGCTTGTGGGTTAAAGGTCTCTTTGGTGATATGGTGATTGTGGAATTGAGGCCTGATGACAGCTTTGAGAATTAGCCCAAGGTTGGAAGGCAAAGCATGTGGGTTTGGGTCCAGACAGCAGCTCAGTGAGGTTTGGGCTTCCTGCTGGAAGGGTCCTTTCTTCCAAACCATACTATAGGGGTAGTTCTCTTACTTTAAGGATGTGAAAACCTCGTGAGCGGGAAGAGGTCAGCCTCGCTCTGTGTCTTGCACCTCCGGCCAAGGCCTGGTTATCCCTGGCCCCTGTAATGTGTCAAGAGGAGTGTCTGACCCTTGCTCCCAAGAAACTCTACCGCAGTACTCTCTGCCACAACACTGGACCACTGGTCTCCCAGGCTGTGCCTCAGCCTGACCAAGGATTGGAGGGGGGCAAGCATGGCCTTGGATCCATTCCTGACGTCTGAGCATTGCAGGCGAAGCCAGAATTTATCACCCTGGAGAAAGTGGGGTGAACCCCCTTGAACTGGAGAAGGTGGGGGTGCTCCCACAGTGCTGTTGAAAAGGGTGTTCTAGAGTTTAGACCCAGTGATGGCAATATATTTCCAAGTCAGGGTGGTGTAGGACTAGGAGGGGAACCTGGAGGTGGTGGTGTTCCCCTGAGCCTGCTGCCTCTTTCGTGTGGGGGGGGATGTGGACAGAGGTCAGGTTAGGAGTGGTTTGGGAAGTGCTGTCAGATTCTCCTCTGTGAGTGACTGTGGATGGTGCACACTGGGGTAAGGTTAGAGTGAGCCCTTTCTCACTGGCATTTCCCATCCCTTCATCCCACAGGACACTGTGCGCGTCTCCAAGAAGATGATTGACCCTGAAAAACCTCAGCTGGGCATGATCGACCGCTGGTACCATCCCGACTGTTTCGTGGTGAGCAGGGCTGAGCTGGGCTTTTTGCCCAGGTATAGTGCTGCCCAGCTGAAAGGCTTCAGCACCCTGACAGGTGACGACAAGGCTGAGCTGAAGAAGAAGCTTCCGGCAACCAAGACAGAAGGGTATTTACCAGTTCCTCAGCCCTCCTAACTTGGTGACAATATACTTTGTCTAGGCATTTAATCACTTCAACCCCTGGATCAGATCCCAGTTGTAATCACTCAAGTATACATTATTCTGCATGTTCATTCGTTAGGTACCGTGTCATATGACATGGACAATCATGGTCTTTCCATGACTGTGATTGTTCTTGCCAAATATCTTACAGAAGTGGTTTGCCATTGCCGCCTTCTGGGCAGTGTTTTTGCAAGCTGGGTGACCCGGCCATTATCAGTACTCTTCAGTGATTGCCTGCCTGGTGTAAGTGGTCGTATAACTAGGACTTGTGACGTGCACCGGCTGCTCATACGACCATCCACTCCCTGCTCCCATGGCTTCCCGTGACTATGATTGAGGAGGGGGGGAGGAGGGTGGGGTTGCTAATCATGGGCTTCACCTTACCCAGGGGTGACCTGCAGGCTGGCAGAGGAACGGAGCATCTTACACCTCCTTTGGTAGAGACATACCTCCACCCCGCCACCCCATTCGACATGTAAACCTTCTAAATAAGTAACGGGTTTGGTTGATGAGCTGTCAATCAAGCAGTTACCTTGTCCTGGATGATGTTGGGTTTGAGTGTAGTTACAACAGACAGGTGGAGAGTTCTCTATCACACCCTGGCTCCCATCTTGTAGACGATGGAAAAGGAGGTGAGTCATTCACTGCAGGGTGTTCAGCCTCTGACCAGCTGTTACCACTGTGTTTCTGTAGTTTGTCCGGTTGATGCCGGCCTCCTGGGGGTTTTGGTAGGGAAATTAGCGATGGTAGTGCTGCGTGTCAAGGGTGTGAGGTTGAACTCTCTCTGCCCTAATGCTTTTGTAACAGTAATACCCCGTGCCACTTATCAGACCACACCTGAATGCTGTTCAGGTCTTACTGTGCGGCGGCTGGTTTGGACTGCCCTGTTTGCCGAGGGGTTGTGAGTGTAGCCATCTCCGTATCTGACCTGACGAAGCAAGGTCACTGATAAAGCAGCAGAGGATGGTTGTAGAGATTTGTACCTTACACTGCACTGGTCATCCGCATTTGGTCTGAACCCACCCAGGTGGGGCAGAGTGTTTGGGATTTAGCACTGCAACCCCCAGCAGGGCTACAGGTGAAGAAAGTGTGACAACTGATACAGTCTTGTAGATGGCACTCGCGTTACTGATGTGCCTCCTGCATTGCTCTCTAGGAAGCGAAAGGGGGACGAGGTGGATGGGGAGGCGACAAGCAAGAAGAAGAAGAAGAAGAAGGAGGAGGAGAAAGTGGTGAAACAGGAGAAGGAGCTGAAGGTTTGTCCGAGGGGAGCTGTGACCTTGCTGTCTGCACCTCCCACATCTCTCGCTCTGTTCACCCGCCCCCCCCCACTCAGACACATCTTCATCCCACCTCCTGCCCCATTTCATCCCCTCTCCTCACAGTCTCTCACCTTTGCCCTCTCCAGGAGCAGAGTCAATTGATCTGGAGCATTAAGGACGCCCTGAAGAAATACTGTTCCACGAATGACCTGCGGGAGCTGCTGATCGCCAACGGGCAGGAGATTCCATCTGGAGAGTCAGCGGTGAGTCCGTTCCTCCCCCATTACTCTTTCCTGCTTCCTTACTCCCCCACTTTCCCAATGCGCTGTCTCTTCCCTGCCCTTCCTTCCCGCCCCCCCCCACCTGAACTCCCCCGCCCATCCTCCTGTGCATGTTTGATCCTTTGGGACAGTATGTGTGCAGGGATGGGACCAAGACAAGATGTACGTAGTTTATTGAATGACGAGAAGTGGCCTGTGAGGGGAAGTGTTGAGCATTAGGGTTGGGGTTCGAGGCTCAGAGCCTGTCCCACTGTGGTTGGCTGCTGCTGTGGTGCCCAGTGGATTTGGCCCAGCTCTCTGGGTCACTTGCCCGGGTCTGAGGTTGTTCCTCGTGAACAGTGGGCAGAAACACCCAGGCAGGTTGAGTGGTGATGCTGTCACTGGGGAAACCTTGTGGGACTGTAGGGACAGTGGTTTGTGTCACGTGGGAGAGCTCAAGTTGTCAATCCAAGGGTGGGGAGACAGGAGAGCCCTGGTCTCCGGGAGGGTCTGGCCCCGGCCGAGTCTGCTTGGCTCGTTGTTTTATGTGTCTGGCTGTATTTGCTCCGATGTGCCCGAGTTTTTGGCGGTGGTGGGGTAAAGTGTATATGCATCTGTGTCTTTTGGGGTGGGGGGGGCGGGGTGGAGCATGCACATATCCGTGTTTCATAAAGGGTTTGGGTGCTCACCCTTGGCCGGGCTGGAGTTGGGGGTGTGGTCAGTGCTGGGATTGGGAGGGGCAGGGACCTGTGCCTGGTTGGGTGGGGGTGGGGGTAGCTGCATGTGTGCATGTGGTGGTCTCCCAGGGAGGGCTGTTGCTGGTTGGGCTGTGCTGCTGACGTGTTCTGTTGTCCTAGTGCAGATCCTGGATCGGGTGTCGGATGGGATGGCCTTTGGAGCTCTGCAGCCCTGCACCGAGTGCCAGGGCCAGCTGGTGCTGAAGGGTTCGGCCTATACCTGCACCGGCAACATCACTGCCTGGACCAAGTGCAGCTTCAGCACCCAAGTGCCCCTCTGCAAAGACTGGGTCATTCCCAAGGTAGGCGCTAATACTGGGGCTTGCCATTTTCTGCCTGTGACCTGTCAGTTCTTGGACTTCTGGCTTTGAGCCCTGTGTCAGGGCACTGACTACACACAGCTCTGTAGTGCAGGTGGGGGCTGGGTTGCAAGAGATACCTCATGTCCTTGGATTCAGGGCCTAACATTTGCCCATTTACATCAAAGGTCAGGAGGGCAAGGGGCTAGTAGAGTTAAATGGGCCAAACAGCTGCATGTACAGACAGATTTTCTCCAGGGTTAGGCCCAACTCGTCCGTCTGCACTGTCAAAAAGCATCAAGTGCTGTTACGTTTGTGTTACCCCATGTGTGTATCTGAAGTGTGTCAGTCTGCTGTTGTCTATAAGCAGGAAGAAGCCATTTCATAATTGTCACAGGTGCTGAGGTTTTGTTTTTGTTTGCCGTACATCGAATACAGGGGCAGAATTAGACCATTTTCCCTGTTGAGTCTTCTCCCCCATTTAGTCATGCCTGATTTTTCTTTTCCCAAATCCATTCTCCCGCCTTCTCCCTGTCGCCCTTAAATACACCCAATGACTCGGCCTCCACAGCCCTCTGTGGCATTGAATTCCACAGATTCATTACCCCTTGGCTGAATAAATTCTTCTCATTTTTAAAGAGCAATCCCTTTATCCTGAGGCTGTGCATTTGGAATCTAGACTTCCCTACAAATGGAAGCATCCTCCCCGCGTCCACTCTCTGGGCCTTTCCGTTTCCAGGAGGTTTCAGTGAGATCCACCATCAACCTTCTGAAATCCAAGCACCAATCTGGAGAGAGCAAACTCTCCTCTTGCATCAAGCCTTCTATTCCTGGGGTCATTCTTGTAAACAACTGCTGGGCCCTCTCCAGGGCCATCCTCCGGTACAGGGCACAAAATAGCTCACCGCATTGTGACAGCATTGCTCTCAGACTGATCATTCCCAACATAAATGCATTGAGGTATTACTTCCAACAGGAAGAACAGTCTCAGTGCAGAATCTAGTGAAATAATTAAAGTTTAACTCATGCACTTTGTGGATTGGACTCTAGTTCAGTTATAATGTGTTTCTGGTATTCAGTTGCTCCCCTTTTTATTTTAGGCGAGTTTTGAATCTGGGCAGCCTGCAGATAAAGAACACTGAACTGAACTGAGTATGTCTGGACTCTTGATTTTGAGTTTTATATTCTGTGTTTTTCGTTCTTTTTTTTTTGTTGTTGCTGTTTGCGCGATTTGTTTTTTTTTGCCCGTGGGGGGGTTGGTGTTTTTCTTTGAACAGGATCCATGGATTCCTTTGTTTGGTGTCTGTGGGAAGACGAATCTGAGGGTTGTGTACTGCATACATATTTTGATAATAAGTGTACTTTGAATCTTCCGAACTTTGAAAATGAAGTGCAGGTAGACAAATAAAGTACATGGCCCACAACAAGGTAGCTTGAAGGATCAAAAGATTTGTGCCACGTGTTACATCTCCAGTAAGGTGGTGGCTTATCTGGTCTTCTCTGTGCTAATTTCCTCTGCCCTCCCCATCATCCTTGATATTCCCCCGTTGTTTAATTGTCTGTCTGCCTCTACCTGAATATATTCAATGACTCCACCTCCTGCACAAGGATTCCAGTGGTTCACTACACCCTCTGAGAGAAGAAATTCCTCTGTATCTTTGTTTTAAATGGACAACTCTTTCTGAAACCATGATCCCCAGTCCTAGACACCCCATCACAAGGGAAGCTCCCTCTCAGCATCTATCCTGTCAATTTCTCTCAGCGGTTGTGGTAAGATCACCCTTCCCTTATTCAGTTCTGGGACATCCCATAAAACCACACCATGCAAAAATACAAAATAGGAGGAGTCGGTCTTGGGCCTCTTAAGTCTGCCCCACCATTAAACATGTTTGTGACTTGCCTATGCCAATTCCCATATCTCTTCATGGCAGTGTTCTGAGTTCAACAGTCAAAGTCATGTGCCTAAAAAGAGCTACTTTTTATCAGGACTGCAGTTGAGATTTTAAAGACAGAGTTTTGCAGTAGTTTTTCCTGAGTTGAGGAGCGACTAATTAGCAAGAGGCAGTGCGTAAAAGCTGCCAACTTTCAGTGACGAGGCATTCAAGATTTATAAAGCAGAGCTTTGCGGTAGTTTACTCTGAGTTGGACATTCAAAGTCAGGGCCGCGTAGGAAGAGCTATTTTTGATCAGGACGCAGGTCGAGATTTTGAAGGCAGGATTTTGTGGCCGTTTCTCAGTTGAGCGATCAATCAGCAAGAGAGATTAATTAAAAAGGGGGAATGCAAGTAATGCAGGTGCAAACGGAGCGGCCAACCTTCTGAGTGTGTCCGTCTTTAGGGTGGCTTTGGCTCATCAGGCTATGTTGTAAGTTGCTCTCTTTCTCATCTGTTTATTCTTCATCTGCTAGGACATATTAGTTTAGTGAGAATGGCTCCATGGCAGTGTTTTGTACTCAATGTGAGATGTGGGAAGTCTGAGAGACCTCCAGTCTCCCAGATAAACACCTCTCCACCAGGTACACCAAGTTGAAGCTTCTGAGAGAAGACTGGAGCTGCAGCTCGATGACCTTCGACACGTACGGGAGAATGAGGAGGTGATAGGAGCTGCAGGGAGGTGGTCACCCCTAGATTGCAGGAAACGGGTAACTGAGTGACAGTCAGGAGAAAGAGGGGAAATGCACAGCCAGTGTAGAGTACACCTGTGGTCTTTCCCCTCAGTAATAAAGATAAAACTGTAGATACTATTCAGGGGGATGGCCTACCGGGAGGGGGGAACAGTGACCGTGTCTCCAGCACTGAGTCTGGTGCTGTGGCTCAGAAGACCAGAAGGGTGAAGAAGACTGCAATGTTGACAGGAGATTCCATAGTCAGAGACGAGATTCTGTGGATGCGATAGAGACACCTGGATAGTATGTTGCCTGCCAGGTGCCAGGATCAGAGATGTCTCGGATCGAGTTCATGGCATTCTCAAGGGGGAAGGTGAGCAGCCAGAAGTCTTGGTACATATTGGCACCAATGACATAGACAGGTGACGAGGTCCTGAAGAGAGGAGATCTTAGGGAGCTAGGCAGAAAGTTGAGAGACAGGACCTCTCGGGAGTAATCTCTGGATTGCTGCCTGTGCCATGTGTCAGTGAGGGTAAGAATAAGATGATCTGGTAGGTGAATGTGTGGCTGAGGAACTGGAGCAGGAGGGAGGTGTTCAAATGTACAGATCATTGGGCAAGGTATTACCTGTACAAAAGGGATGGCTTACACCCGAACTCAAGGGGGTCCAATATCCTTGCGGGCAGGTTGGCTAGAGTTGTTCGGGTGGGTTTAAACAAGTTTGGCAGGGGGATGGGAACCGGAGTGATAGTGCTGAAGGTGAGTGAGTTGTTTTACAAACAGAGGCGATGTGTAGTGAGACTCCTAGCAAGGAAAGGCTGCTGATAGGGCAAAATTGCAGTCAACAGGATAAGTTGCAATGTAAAAGGCGGACAGAATCGGAAAAGGTGAATACAGGACTGAAGGTGTTGTATCTGAATGCACGCAGTATACAGAATAAGGAAGATGAACTTATAACATAGTTACAGATTGGCAAATATGATGTTGTAGGTATCACTGAATCATGGCTGAAAGAAGTTTATAGCTAGGAGCTTAATGTCCAAAGATGCACATTGTTTCAGAAAGACAGGCAGGAAGGCAGTTGGGGTGGTGTTGCTCTGTTGGAAAAAGAAATGAAATCAAATCATTAGAAAGAGGTGACATAGGGTGGGAAGGTGTTGAATCAGACCCTCAAAAATAGCAAGGATGTGGTCTACAAATTACAACAGGAAATAGAAAATGCATAGCAAAAGGGCAATGGTACAATTTCAATATGTGGGTAGATTGGGAAAATCAGGTTGGTGCTGGTTTCCAAGAGGGGGAATTACTAAAATGCCCATGAAATGGCTTTTTAGAGTAGCTCAAGGTTGAACCCACTAGGGGGATCACGATTGGGTGTTATACAGTGAACTGGAATTGATCAGAACGCTTAGGTAAAAGAATCGTAGGAGCAAGTGATCGTAATATGATTAAATTCACCGTGAAATCTGAGAAAGAGAAGCTAAAGTCAGATGTATTAGTATTACTGAGGAGAAAAGGGAATTACAGAGGCATAAGAGTGGAGTTGACCAGAATTGATACAAAAAGAACACTGGCAGGGATGATGGCAGAGCAGCAAAGGCTGGAATTTCTGGAAGCAATTCAGAAGGTAAGTACATCCTAAAGAGGAAGAAGTATTCTAAAGGCAAGATGACACAACTGTGGCTAACAAGAGAAGTCAAAGCCACCATAAAAGCCAAGAGGGGATATACTAGAACAAAAACTGCTGGGAGGTTAGAGGATTGGGAAGATTTTTAAAACCAACTAAAGAAATAATTAAAAAGGTAAAGATGGAATACAAAAGTAAGCTAGCCAATAATATCAAAGAGGATACCAACAGTTTTTTCAGACACATAAAGTGTAAAAGAGGAGAGAGTAGATATCGGACCACTGGAAAACAATGCTGAAGAGGTAGTAATGGGGACCAAGGAAGTGGCAGTCAAACTGAATAAGTATTATGCATCAGTCTTCACTGTGGAAGTCACTAGCAATATGGTGGAAGTTCCAGGTGTCAGGGGGCATGATGTGTGTGAAGTTACCATTACTAGGGAGAAGGTTCTTAGGAAACTGAAAGGTCTGAAGGTAGATAATCTCCTGGACCAGATGGTGTACACACGGGGTTCTGAAAGTGTGGTTGAAGGGGTTGTGGGGACATTTGTAATGATCTTTATAGAATCACTAGGTTCTGGAATAGTTCCAGAAGACTTGAAAATTGCAGATGTCACTCTACCCTTCAAGAAGGGAGAGAGGAAGAAGAAAGGAAATTGTAGGCCAGTTAGTCTGACCTCTCTGGTTGAGAAGACGTTGGACTCAATTGTCATGGTTGTGGTTTCAGGGTTCTTGGGGGTACATGATAAAATAGGCCGTAGTCAGCATGATTTCCTCAAGGGAAAATCTTGCCTGACAAATCTGTTGGAACTCTTTGAAGAAATAACAAGCAGGATAGACAAAGGAGAATCGGTTGATGTTATATGCTTGGATTTTCAGAAGGCCTTTGACAAGGTGCCACACATGAGGCTGCTTGGCAAGATATGAGCCCCTAGTATTACAGGAAAGATTCTAGCATGGATAAAGCAATGGCTGATCGGCAGGAAGCAAAGAGTGGGAATAAAGGGAGCCTTTTCATGTTGGCTGCTAGTGACAAGTGGCGTTCCATAAGGGTCTGTGTTGGGACCGATTCTTTTTATGTTATTTGTCAATGATTTGGATGAGGAATTGTTTGCTTTGTTGCAAAGTTTTCAGACAATATGAAGATAGGTGGATGTGCAGGTAGTTTTGAGGCAGTAGAGAGCCTGCAGAAGGACTCTGCATAAGGAGAATGGGCAAATAAGTGGCAGGTAGAATGCGGTGTCTGGGAGGGGATGGTCATTCACTTTAGTAGAAGAAATGAAATGGATAGACTATTTTCTAAATGGAGAGAAATTGCAAAAATCTGAGGTGCAAAGGGTCTTGGGAGACCTTGTTGAGATGTCCTGAAGGTTAACTTGCAGGTTAAATCAGTGGTGAGGAAGGCAAATTTAATGTTAGCATTCAATTCAAGAGGACTGAAATATCAAAGTAAGGATGTAATGTTGAGACTTTATAAAGCACTGGTGAGGCCTCACTTGGAGTATTGTGTTATTCATCTTAGAAAGGATGTGCTGAAACTGAAGAGGGTTCAAAGGAGGTTCACAAAAATGAATCCAGGTTTGAACGGCTTGTCATATGAAAAGCGTTTGGCTCTGAATCCTATGTACACTAGAATTCAGAACAATGCGGGGTGACCTCGCCGAAATCTGTTAACAGTGAAAGGCCTTGATAGAGCAGATGTTTCCTATCGCGCGAGAGTCTCAGCCTCAATGAATGGAGATGAGGAATTTCTTCATTCCAGAGTGGTGAATCTGAATATAAAGGCCAAGTCTTTATATTTAAGGCAGAGGTTAATAGATTCTTAATTCGTCGGGGTGTGAAGGAATACGGGGCAGGAGATTAGGGCTGAGAAGAAAATTGGATCCACCATGATGAAATGACGTGGCAGACTCGATGGGCCAAATAGTCTAATTCTGCTCCTATATCTTATGGTCTTATATCTCCAAATATCTTAGAACAGTTTTTTGAACAAATTTTTTAAAATATTGATTTGACTTCCACACACTCTGGGGTAGTAAATTTCAAGGATTTACCATCTTTGAGAGAAGGACGAGCCTGCTTTCCATGGACTCTGCCATGCTTCTTGCTGCCTCAGTAAAGCAGCCAACATAATTAAAGACACCACCCACCCTAGACACATTATCTCTTCTCCCCCCGCTCCATTGGGCAGGCGATACAAAAGCCTGAAAGTATGAACCACCAGGCTAGCTTTTAACCCCCTGTTGTAAGACTATTCAATGTTTCCCTAGTATGCTAAAATGGACTCTTAGTCTCAGAATCTATTTCGTCATGGTCTTACACCTTATTTTACTTCCTCTGTAAGTGTAGCTCTTTATAATGCACTCTTATTATTTTTCCATTGGACTATCTCAATAGAATAATGTAATGAAATGATCTGTATGGGTGAGATGCAAAACAGATTTTTCACCCCATTGCATTTGACAGTAATAAACCATTTCACTAATTTTCATGTACTGCAGTTTCAAATGTCTAACTCCTTGTAACTAAGTTCCCTCATGACTCTCACTGGTGTAAACATCTTGGCATTCACCTTGTCAAAGTCTATTAGCATCTGATGTGTTTCCGTAACGTTCATTCTTCCAAAATCCAAGGAGTAAAGACCAGAGTGCTCAGACCTGCTAGATAAGACTGTCCTCTAATCCCAGGAATTAGCCTGGTGGATCTCCTATCAACAACTTTCATTGTTACTGTAAAGGAGGTCAAAGCACTGTACAGGAACTACAGGCTGGTCAGCCGGACTCAAGTTGTGAACTACAGGCTGGTCAGCCTGACACAAGTTGTGAGGAAGTTACCGGTGGGAGTTCTGTATGTGATCTACCAGCATTTAGATGGACAATCTGATTCGGAGGAGGCAGCATGGCTTTGTGCATGGCAAGGTAGATGAGGATGCAGTCAGTGACTGTTTGACAGGGTCCTGCATGGTAGCTTGGTCTGGAGGGGTCATTCCTGTGGAATCTGGGGAGAACTGTGGTGGATTCAAAGTTGGCTCAGAAGTAGGAAGCAGATGGTGGTGGTTGATGGTCGTTTCTTGGAATGTAGGTTGGTAACAATCGGTGTTCCGCAGAGGATGGTGTTGGGGCCCTTGTTATTTATTTGTATAAATGATTTTGATGCGAAAGAACAAGCTTGAATAGTAAGTTTTGTAGGTGACACCAAATTAGGCAGTGAAGTTAATAGTGAAGATTATTGTAGTTTACAAGGAAATCATGAGCATTTAGGGAAGTAGGTCAAGGACTGGTAAATAGCTTTCAAGACAGGTGAGTGTGAGGTGATAACATTTTGGAAAATCAAACCAGCGGAGGAATTGTGCTACGAATGAAAGGTAGGGCACTAGAGAGCATAATGGAACAGAGGGACCGAGGATTACAACTCCATAGTTCATCGAAAGTGGTGTGTGTCACGGGGTGGTGAAAAAGGCATTTAGTACACTGTCCTTCAGCAGTCAGGACACTGAGTGTAGGATGAGGGACACTGTTACATTTGAACAAGTCACTGAGGCCACATTTGGACTCTGGTGCACAGTTTTGGTTACTGTAGGGAGGATGAAATAGAGAAAAGATTTACAAGGATGTTGTCAGGAATCGAGAGCCTCAGTCACAGAGAGAGGTTGGCCAGGCTAGTTCTTTATCCCCTGGAATGTAGGAGAATGAGGGATGACCGTATAGGAACATTTAAAATTATGAGAGATGAAGTGATCTTTTACCCAGGGTAGTTGTCATTATGTGCTCTATCATATGACGTAAGGGATCATGGTCCTCCAGCTGTCTTTAATCTGTGCCTGTGCAGGACCCCATTCCCGCTGCTCTTGTTACTCTTTTCTCTACTCATGACATGATTGTTCTTGGCAATTTTTTTTTCTACAGAAATGGTACATCATTGCTGCCTTCTGGGCAGTGTTGTTACAAGACGGGGAGCCCAGTCATTATCTCTTCTCCTCAGAGACTGCCTGCCTGGTGTCAGTGGTCACTTAACCAGGACTTGTGACATTCACTCTGCTCAGACGACCATCCACCACCTGTTCCCGCAGCTTCATGTGGTCCTGATCAGGGAGGGGGCTCAGCAGGTGCTACACCTTCCCCAAGGGTGACCTACGGGCTAGAGGAGAGAAGGGGGTGTCTTACACCTTCGGTAGCGATGTATCTCCACCCTGCTACCCCTTTACCCAGGGTAGGAGAGTCCAAAACTATGGGGTGTAGGTTTAGGGAGAGGGGAAAGATTTAAAAGAGATGAGGGGCAACATATTTATGCAGGGGGTGGTGAGTTTATGGAATGAGCTGCCAGACGAAGTCGTTGAAACGGGTACAGTAGTGTCACTTAAGCACTTGGACAGGTACATGGAGGGCAGAGGGATGTGGGCTGAGTGCAAGAAATTGGGGCTAGCTAAGTGTGCAGCGTGGTTAGCGTGAACTGTTCAGCTGGAAGACCTGTATCTGCTGGATAACGCTGAGTCTATATGTGGTCTAACCAACACCCGGTACATGTAGCAAGACTTGCCTACGTCTCTGCATCCATCCTACGGGGCTTTTCCTGCCCCGTGGAGGGGTTGTTCCTGCTCTGATCCCTGCCCGCTTTTCTGTGTGATTCCCAGGAATTCCACAGCATTGCCTACCTGAAGAAATTCAAGTTCAAGAGGCAGAACCGGGTCTTTGCGCCGGCCGCTCCAGCTGCCGAATCCAGCCCCACTGACGCCCCTTCCGCCGTGACAGGTAGGCGACACCCCTGGCTAGGGCAGGTGAGACCTGTCTGGGAAAGTGAGGAGGGTCCTGCACCACTGATCAGGCCGATTCCTCGGGGTGACAACACAGTGTTGAAGGTGGGTGGGGTCTCTCCAGTGGTGTTGAAGGTGGGTGGGGTCTCTGAAATAGTGTTGAAGGTGGGTGGGGTCTCTCCAGTGGTGTTGAAGGTGGGGTGGGGTCTCTCCAACAGCCGTTGTTAATCTGCTTCATCGCCTTGAAGTCAGTTGCAGGTTCTGGGTTCTGCTGGGAACTATGGAGCTCCTGTGGTTCCGGTGCTGGGAAGCCAGAGGATTTTGTGTGTTGCACAAAAGAGTGGGGTCACAGTCTTCTTCTTCCTCAGGCCCGCCACTGATGAACCTGAAGGTGATCCTCCTGGGGAAATTCTCGAAGGGCAAGGACGAACTGAAGAGCTTGGTGGAGGAGTTGGGGGGCAAGACCACCAACTCGGCGAACAAGGCCCAGCTGTGTGTCAGCTCTCAAAGTACGGTGATGGATCTCAGGGGTGTCAGTGCTGCCGTGTCACACCAGGCTTAGTACCTGTCCCTGTCCTGGGCCATGTATTGCAACTGGGTGGTGTATTGGGGGCTTAAACCCTGGTACTGTGTGACTGTGTGGTGTATTGGGGGCTTAAACCCTGGGGTTGTGTGACTGGGTGGAGTATTGGGGGCATAAACCCTGGATTGTGTGATAGAGTGTATTGAGGGCTATTGGGAGTGTGTAGTGGGCAATGTATTGGGTGTTTTCCTGTGTTGTGTGTCCTTGGGAGTGTGTGTTTGGACTGTGTTAATGGGGCTTCACTCTACGTCTAACCCTGGGAATGTATGGTGGAACAAATGGTAGCTTCACTGTCCATCTCTGGCTTAGTGTGCTGACACAGTGCACTGGGGGCCTTACTCCGTGAGGACTATTAACACCAAAAGGTACAATGACTGTGTCTGTAGTTAGTGTTCTGAGACATTGGGTCTGAACTGCATATTTGCCAGCTTCCTCCTAGCCATGGAGAGGGAATTGAGAGCTGGTCAAACTAAAAGATGGAGTAAGTTTGAGAGAGAAGGTGACCTCTAGTTTGTGAGAGGGAAGAGCTAAAGGGGGGTTTGTGTTCCTGTGTGATGTAGCTCAGCTCCTGCTCTGCTCTGGTTTACTTGGGAAGGGAGAGGCTACTTTAGATGAGGCTGCCCACTTTCACTACTTCCCGCAGTTGATGCTGGACTTATACTCTCTCTGCAGAGGAAGTGGACAAGATGACCAAGAAGATGGAGGAGGTGAAGGAAGCGAACGTCCGGGTGGTGTCTGAGGACTTCCTCGTGGACCTGAAGTCAGGGAAGAGCCTCCAGGGTTTGTTCTCGGTCCACGGAATTTCTCCCTGGGGGGCTGAAGTTAACTCCGAGGTTCCCGAGCCTCCTGTCGCTGGGAAATCTACTGGGAACAAGACTGTGAAAAACACCAGTGGCAAAATCAAGCAAGAGGAAGGTGAGAGGGTCAGAGACCTTTGAGAAAGTAGCTGACTGCGTGGCATCCCCTCGGCACTGCACCAGGAGGTTAGGCTGTGAGTACGGGTGGTCAAAGATCACGTGTGTTCTGCACAGAGTCAACAACCCTATTCTTTTCCTGTATGTATTTTCTATATTGCATGAACTAAAATAGGTGGGAAAGTGGGTAGCATAAAAGGCTATCCAAGTTTATAGGGGGATCTCGATCGGCTGAGTTAGTAGGCTGATGAATGGCAAATGGAGTGATTGGTGTTGCATTTTGGGAAGTGAAACTAGGCCAGGAGTTCCACTGTAAACAATAAGTCCCTAGGAAGTGTTGTTTATTAGAAGGACCTAGTTGTTCAGCTACACGGTTCCATGAAAGTGGTGTCACAGCTTGATAAAAGTGATGAAGAAGATGTGCCTTGCAGGTCGTCATCAGGGAATTGAGGATAGAAGATGTGAAGACACAGTGTGATTGTACCAGATGCTTGTGACATTGCATTGAAGTGTTACATAGAACATAGAAATTTACAGCACACTGCAGGCACTTTGGCCACAGTTTTGTGTTGGCCATGTAACCAATTGTAGAGACTGCCTTTCCCTAGCACATAGCCCTCTATTTTGAATTCAGTTTTGGTCACACTGCTATATGAAAGATGTTACTAAGCAAGAAAGTATCATGTTCAGCTTTGAAAGATGTTAGTAAACTGGAAAGGGTGCAGAGGAAAGTTGATAAGATTATTGTCACGATTCAAGGGACTGGGTTATGGAGAGAGGTTGAGCAGAGTGTAGGATAATGGGTGATTAAAGAGGTTTATTACATCAGAAAGGGCATAGATAGAGTGAATGCACACAGTCTTTTCCCCAGAGTTGGGGAATGAAGAACTAGAGGGCAGAGGATTAAGGTGAAAGGGGGGAGATTTCGTTGGACCCCCATGGACATTTTCGCCCAGAGAGTGGTCAGTATGTGGAATGAGCTACTGGGGGAAGAGGTTGAGGCAGGTATATTAATGACATTTAAAAGTTATTTGGGCAGGTGCACAGATTGGAAAGGTTTAGAGGAATATGGGCAAATGGGGCTAGGCTACCTTAGATGGTAATCCTGGTTGGCATGGACCGGACCAGTTGGGCCAAGTGGCCTGTTTGCATGCTGTATGACTCTGTGACAGCATCCTGCTGGGAACATGTACACCTCCACTGAAACTCCGGGACACTCAGTCCGAATCTGATCCCTTTCACAGGCTCTGGCAAGTCCGAGAAGAAGATGAAGCTGACGGTGAAAGGAGGCGGGGCAGTGGATCCTGACTCGGGTAGGTGAGGGCTCTGTGCTTGGGGGAGAGTCGGGTAGGGCTGGCGGGGGCGTTGTGTAAACACACAGCCTTCGGAATCACCCATCAGCTGGAGACCTGGGCACTTACAGCACAGGAGGAGACCAGATGTAGGCAAATGCGACCAGCTTAGTTGGGCAAGTTGGCTGTCGTGGACAAACTGGGTTGAGGAGCCTGTTTTCCATGCTGAGTAGCTTTGGTTTATCATTTCTAAAAATGTCCCAGTGGGCTGCATGCATCAAGGTGAGCTGCTGTCTCTGATCTCCAGACACCTGGGTTCAGTCCTGACCTCTGGTGCCTTCTGTTTGGAGTTTGCATGTTCTTCCAGTGGTTCCCCCTGAGTGTCCCAGTTCCCTCCCACATCCCAAAGGTGTGTGTGCCAGTTGGCTAATTGTCCCTGCTGTGGGGGGGCATCACATGATGACGTGGGATTGAGACGTGTAAATCCAGCTCTCCCGCAACAAGTCAGTAAAGTACCGTTTAAACAAAACAAAGTTAGTAAATATTTTCTGAAAACTATTTATAAACTTTGTAAGACTACGATATGCCTCCTAAACCGCAACAAAAGAAGTCTGCTGTTGCGAAGCAGCCGCGAGATGGGAAGAAAAAAGGGCCTACTGCAACGATGGAGCCTCGGGCTCAGGTTGGATCTCCTTTGGTAGAACAGGGAGCAATGGCGGTGGTAACGGGTTCTTCGAAGAAGACACCGGAAATGCGCATGCGCAAATCGATACAACACAAACTACAAGAACCGACAGCCACTGCAATTGAAAATGACTCAGACTCAGAATCGGATTCTGCAGAGAATACAGATGAAGAAGAGGAGGAAGAATTGGAAGCGATTGGAAGTAAAGGAGATGATAGAGACATGAGAGAGGCTATATTGCAATTAACGGCTGAATTAAGAAAAGTAAGAGAAGAGCTTAGAGATATGAAGATGTGCTATGATAAAGTTATGGCAAGACAGGACAAAATGGATAAGAAGCTTCAGAAGATGGAAAGAGCAATGGAGCATATGAATGATAGAGTGGAAAAAACAGAAAATGATTTGCTTGTCTGGAATTCGGAAAGAAAAAGACTTGGAGAAAGTGGACATGTTGGAAAATTTTAGTAGACGTAATAATATTAAAATTGTTGGTCTTAAAGAAGGTATGGAGGGAGATAAACCAATAGAATTTTTTCAAAGATGGATCCCGGATGTTTTGCAAATGGAAGAGGAGGTTCGATCAATTGAAATTGAGCCGGCACATAGAGCTTTAAGACCAAAACCAAAAGATGACCAATATCCACGATCGATTTTAATAAAATTCTTAAGATTTCAAGACATGGAAAGGATTCTACAGGCAGCTGCTCGAGCTGCCAAAGATAGAAAAGGGCCATTGATAATTGAAGGGAACAAAGTTTTTTTCTATCCTGATATAAGTTATGAACTTTTGAAGAGAAGGAAGAAATTTAATCCAGTGAAAAAAATCCTATGGGATCATGGTTATCAATTTACACTGCGTTATCCTGCAACCTTGAAGATTTTTTTGTCTGGTGGAGAAAAAAGATTTTTTGATGATTACCAGAAAGCAGAGCAGTTTGTGCGAGATTCTCTGAAAATTCACCAGATACAGGAACAAACCCAGGAGAGCGAGATAGATTGAAGATGAAGATTGGGTTAAAGAATGGACTTGATGGATTTTTGAAGCTGGATGAATGTATAAATATATTATTAATTATACGAGGGGGGTAAGAAAGGTTAAAACTGGAGGAATATTAGTTGGGAATAGTAATACTAATTTTGTCTATATATATATAATGTTTTTTTGTTGCGGGGGAGCTGGAAGAAGCACTGATTGATTGCTACGCTAATCATGTGTGCAAGCGTGGCTTTTGCCACGACCCGTAAAATGGAGGGGGGTAGTGTTGTGTATCCTTTCATTCACAACATTAGTGGGGGGGGGTATTTTGTTTTTTTCTTTTTTTGTACTTTTTCTATCTTTTTTCTTTCTGCCTGGAAGGTTGGGAGGGAGACACATAGCAACATGGTGAAGTTTAAAGAGCTTCCCCAAGGAACTATGAAAGTTGAGAAGATAAATAATGTTTTAGATTGGAGTAACTTTGTTAAGAATAATGACTAATTTATTGAATTTTTTGAGTTTTAATGTTAACGGGCTTAATGGACCAGTGAAAAGAAAAAGAATCTTAACACATATTAAAAAAAATGAAGATAGATATAGCTTTTTTACAGGAAACGCACCTAACGGAAACAGAACATCAGAAACTAAAGAGAGATTGGGTGGGTAGTGTTGTTGCGGCTTCATTTAATTGGAAAGCGAGGGGAGTAGCAATTTTGATCAATAAAACGTTACCAATTAGAATACAAAATGTATTAACTGATTCTGCAGGGAGATATGTGATTATACATTGTCAACTTTTTTCTGAACTATGGACTTTTATGAATATTTATGCACCAAATGAAAATGATGCAAAATTCATACAAGAAGCTTTTCTGAATTTGGCGGATGCGCATGAAAAAATATTAATTGGTGGAGACTTTAATTTCTGCTTGGACCCAGTCTTAGATAGATCAACCAAGGCTGTTATAAAATCGAAGGTAGTAAATTTAACTTTATCATTGATGAAGGATTTAAATCTGATTGATATATGGAGAAGAATCAATCCTAAAGAAAGAGACTATTCGTTCTACTCCCATAGACATAAAACTTTCTCAAGGATAGATTTGTTTCTATTATCAATGCATATTCAATACAGAGTGAAAAATATGGAATATAAAGCAAGAATATTATCAGATCATTCCCCTTTATTAATGACAATAATAATGGCTGATAAGGAAGAAGTGGCTTATAGATGGAGATTTAATTCAACATTATTAAAACGTCAAGATTTTTGTGATTTTTATGAAAAAGCAGATTCAATTTTTTTTGGATAAAAATTTTCATTCAGTGGATGATAAATTTATATTATGGGATGCAATGAAAGCATATCTTAGGGGCCAGATAATAAGTTATACGTCTAAAATTAAGAAAGAATATATGGCAGAACTAGATCAATTGGAAAAAGAGATTACAAAAATAGAAAAAGAATCTCAAAGATATATGTCAGAAGAAAAACGAAAACAACTTGTCAATAAGAAGTTACAATATAATACCCTTCAGACATATAGAATGGAAAAAGCAATTATAAGAACTAAACAAAGGTATTATGAGTTAGGTGAGAGAGCACATAAAATTCTTGCCTGGCAGTTGAAAACAGAACAAGCTTCTAAAACAATAAATGCAATTAGAACAAGGGCAAATAAAATATCTTATAAACCTCTTGAAATAAACGAAACCTTTAAAAATTTTTATTCTGAATTATATCAATCAGAATCCCAAACTGATGTTAATGAGATAGAAAGGTTTTTAGCACAAATTTCTCTTCCAAAATTGAATTTGGAAGAACAGAAGGGATTAGATATGCCTTTTACATTAAAAGAAGTTGAAGAAGCTTTAGGATCACTCCAAAGTAATAAATCTCCAGGAGAAGATGGTTTTCCACCTGAATTTTATAAAAAATTTAAAGATTTATTATTTCCTCTTTTTATGGAACTAATACGTCAAGCAGAAAAAATACATCAACTTCCAGACAGCTTTTCCAACAGCGATTGTAATAGTATTGCCAAAAAAGACAGAGATCCTATGAAACCAGCATCATACAGGCCTATTTCTTTATTGAATACGGATTATAAAATAATAGCAAAAATTTTATTGAATAGATTATCTAAATATTTACCAAAATTAATACATATGGATCAAACAGGATTTATTAAAAATAGACAATTGGCAGATAATGTAACTCGGCTACTCAGTATAATTCATTTGGCACAAAAAAGGGATGAGAAGAGTATAATAGTAGCTTTGGATGCAGAAAAAGCATTTGATAGATTAGAATGGGATTTTTTATTTAAAGTACTAGAAAAATATGGGTTAGGAACATCTTTTATAAATTGGATCAAAACTTTAAATTCTAACCCTAAAGCTAAAGTAGTGACAAACTCTCAAATTTCAACACCATTCCAGTTAAAAAGGTCAACTAGACAAGGTTGTCCACTATCACCTGCTTTATTTGTATTGGCGATGGAGCCATTAGCAGAACTAATCAGAATTGATCCAGATATTATGGGTTTTAGAGTTAATCAGGAGGAATATAAAATTAATCTTTTTGCCGATGATGTTTTGATCTATTTAACAAATCCACAACATTCGTTACATAAATTATCTTCTAGATTGGATGAATATGGGAAGGTATCAGGTTACAAAATAAATTGGGATAAAAGTGAAATTTTACCTCTTACTAAAGGAGACTATAGTCAATGTCGATTAGTAACCCAATTTAGATGGCCGGTAAATGGTATGAAGTATTTAGGTATAAGACTTGATAATGATGTAAAGAATTTATATAAATTTAATTATTTACCACTATTGAAAAAAATTTAAGAAGATCTTGACAAATGGATGATATTACCAATAACATTAGTAGGTAGAGTCAATGTTGTAAAAATGAATATATTTCCTAGATTACAGTATTTGTTTCAAACATTACCAATACAATTGCCACAGAAATTTTTTCAAGAGTTAAATAAATGTGTGAGAAAATTTCTTTGGAAAGGTAAAATGTCAAGAATATCATTGGAAAAATTGACATGTAAATTTGGGTTAGGAGGCTTACAACTTCCAAACTTAAAAACTATTATAAAGCAAATCAACTTAGATTTATTGCATCTTTCTTCGATGATCGAAAACCAGCATGGATTAAAATAGAACTAGACAAGATAGGAGAAAATAGACCTGAAGATTTTATATATAAATGGGAATCTAAATCGATACGGGAAAAGAAAGAATCTCCTATATTAACACATTTGATTGATCTATGGAATAAGATAAATGTTGATAATGAAACACAGAAATCTCTATTAGCAAGGAGACCTTTGTTCCAAAACAGACTTATTCCTTTTACAATGGACAATCAACTTTTATATAATTGGTACCAAAAAGGGATTAAATTTATAGGAGATTGATTTGAACGAGGTATATTGATGTCATTTGAACAATTAAAGGATAAATATAAAATATCTAATAATACTTTCTTTTGTTACTTTCAATTAAGGGCTTACTTGAAAGGTAAGCTGGGTCAAACAATGTTTTTGCCAAAACCTAATGAAATTGAAATTTTAATTCAAAAAGGGAAAATTAAAAAATTTATTTCTTGTATGTATAATTTGATTCAAGAACAGACAATTAAACAAGGAACCCATAAGTCAAAGCAAAAATGGGAAACAGATCTGAATATTATTATTGATGAAACAAATTGGTCAAGACTTTGTCTTGACAGTATGACAAATACAATAAATTTTTGACTTAGATTAGTACAATATAATTTTTTACACCAATTATATATTACACCGCAAAAAATAAATAGATTAAATTCAAATCTATCTGATAAATGTTTTCGGTGTAATCAAGAAATTGGTACTTTTTTACATTCTACTTGGTCTTGTTTTAAAATTCAACCCTTTTGGATAAATTTAAGAATCTTATTGGAACAAATTACTGCAACTCAACTTCCACATAACCCTGTATTATTTTTATTAGGTGATATTGAAGGGATAAAACCGAAACTTAAATTGAATAAATATCAGAAAGAATTTATAAAAATTGCATTGGCAGTAGCTAAGAAGACTATAGCAGTTACTTGGAAATCTGATTCGTATTTAAGTATGGATCGTTGGAATAATGAAATGGCTAGTTCTATTCCACTCGAAAAAATTACTTATAATTTAAGAGATAAATATGTAACATTTTTGAATATTTGGCACCCTTATTTACAAAAGATAGGGTGGCATATTTAAGTGCTCCGATAAAGACTTTGGTCACTTGGGGAAAGTAACAAATAATTATACCAAATTTATTTTGAATCCCATGGAGCATGTGGAAACCTTCCAATACCCAGACGGCTCTTTTCTTTTTTTTCTTTTTCTTTCTTTTAGGTAGGACTGTATATATGGGGGGGGGAGGGTTAAGGGGAGGGGGGAGGGTAGATTCTATTTTTTCATGTATTCTTTTTGAAAATTCAATAAAAATTAGATTACAAAAAAAATTGTCCCGGCTGTGTGGGTGAAAGGTAGAATCTGGGGGGCGGGGGGGGAGGGGGGAGTTTCTGAGATTAGTGTAAATGGGTGGTTGATGGTCAAACATGGCCTGGAGGGGCCGAAGAGTCTTTTTCTGTGCTCTTTGACGCTGTCCCTGCCATTTCCCTGTTCTCACCTCGTGGTGGCTTTGAGCGGAAGGAGAGAGCTTTCTTTCAGTCTCCAGCACCACGTGAAGCAAGAAATCACACAGCAAGTGAAATGGTTCCTCAGCTCCCCTCAGGCGTGTCTGTGGCTGAGACCGCATGAAGCCAGGGATTAATTGCACTCTGAAAGTGGAGACCCACTCCTCTTTCCTTTTGGATCAGGTTACCACAAAAACACGTCTGCTCGCTCTGTCTATACTGCTTCTGGGATGTTGCAAGGGAGGGGTTCGTTGCAGTGCTTCGGTGGGGGGAAAGTGGCTCCTGCTGTAGAGTTGCCCTCCGTCTACGCCAGGTTGTGTGATCTCCAGGGCCTGTGTCTGGCCTGCGGACGAGGTGAGGGTGGGGGCATGGGCGGGTAGTGACTCTACGTTCACTCTGGCAGGGCTGGAGGACGCAGCGCACGTCTTCGAGCAGGGCGGCCGGATCCTCAGCGCCACGCTAGGCCTGGTCGACATCTCCCGGGGCACCAACTCCTACTACAAGCTACAGCTGCTGGAGGATGACAACAGGAAAAGGTGGGTCAGAGGTGCTGGGGAGTGGCCCCTGGCCAAGGAGCAGTGTGGAGAGAGGGCTGGCTCACCTCACTTGAGTGGGGGTTGGTGGGTTGAGGCCCTCCCTGGTTGTTGCTTCGTTCCATTCGATTTAACCAGGGGCCTTGCTTGGGGGGTGGGGTTTGTGGCAATGTCGGATCAGGAGGGGGCAAAAAGAAAATAATGCCTGTCACCTCCCCTTCCCTGAGGGTCTCTTCACCATCCCCGATTGCCTGCCAGGGCATTTTTCACTTCTGTCCCAACCCCAGCCCTTCCATTGAGCAGATCAGGAAGATCCCATGGCCTCACTCCTGGACCCAGAAGTTGTCAACAAGTCAAGTTCTTTGTGGTGTGTGCAAGTACGTGTATACAAAGCTGCAGTGGAACAGTTACTTGTGACAGTATCACAGGGAGGTAGCATTGGACAGGCAACATTCACATGAAAAATCTAAATTACAGTTTTCACAGACCACAATGAAAACAAGAACAAAACTATTGTAGCTGTTAGCTATACTGAGGTACTGGTTAGCGTTAAGGTTGGTTCAGTAGCTGTTCTTTAACGTGGTGACGTGGTGCTCAAGGCATTTGTACTTCCTGCCTGATGGAAGCTCGAGAGGATGGCATGGTGTTGGTTGATTTTCCCTTCCAGGGGCCCAGTCAGCTTTTGGATCAGAGACCCTTGAGCTCTGAGTGACCATGCTGTTTGTGTGCAGGCTGGGTTCTGCTCTAGGATGTGGGCCTTCACCCAGTCGGACAGTTGATTGAGGGAGCAAGGCGAGATGAAAGGACGTTCTGTGCTGCGGTTGCTGTCCTCTTGTTAGACGGCACTTGGAGTTTCGTGTATAGTTCTGGTTGCCCCGCTTTGGGAAGGGTGTGGTAGCAGTGAAGAGGGTGCAGAGCAGATCCGCTGGAATGTTGTCTGGGACGGAGGGGCTGTCGTTATAAGGAGAGATTGGATAGGCTGGGCTTATTGTCACTGGAGAGAAGGAGGTTGAGCAGTATCCTGAGAGGAGATGTATGTGAAGGTAAGAGGATGGTCCAGGATAGGGGAGTCACAGGCATGGATTTAGAGGGGAGGGGGGAGATTTAGAAGGGGTCTGAGGGACAGTTTTTCCCGTGGAGAATGGTTATGAAAGGTGGGTCTGGTGACAACATCTAAAAGTATTTTTGGACAGGTACATGGATAGGAAAGGTTTAGCCGGATGACGAGTTCAGATTGAAGGTTTGGCTGGCATGGACACATTTGTTCAAAAGTCCTGTTTCTGTGCAGTTTGACGATGGCTCTATTAAAATTATGGAGAGAGTGGAGTCTTCTTCCCAGGGCAGGGGAGTCTATAACTAGAGGGCACAGGTTTAAAGTGAGAGGTGAGACATTTTGTGGAGATCTGAGAGGCAAGTTTTTCCAGACCGAGGGCGATGGATAGATTTTGGAACATCTGCCTGAAAAGGCGATGAAGGCAGACGCAATGATTACATTTAAAAGGTGTTTCGGCAGGTACTTCAATAGGAAAGTTATACAGGGTTATGGGCCTCAATGGACATCATGATTGTCATGGAGACAGTGGGCTGAAGGACCTGTTTCTCTGTTGTACGTTTCTTTGATACCAAAAGGTCGGGGTTTTCCCCAGCTCTGATTAATTTTCTGGGTTTCCAGCATATCTCATTGACTGGGTGGGCCCTGCAGACCGCCTGGGTAGGGGTGAAGGGGGTTCAGGTATGGAGTGCTGTTCCTGGAAGCTTCTCTTGATGCCCACAGATACTGGGTCTTCAGGTCCTGGGGCCGAGTGGGGACCACAATCGGTGGCAACAAGCTGGAGAAGATGTCCTCCAAGGAGCATGCGATCGATCACTTCCTGGGTCTATACGAGGAGAAGACGGGCAATGCCTGGCATTCCAAGAATTTCACCAAATATCCCAACAAGTTCTACCCCTTAGAAATCGACTATGGCCAGGTGGGTGGATGGCATCCCTCTAAGCTACCCCACACCAACCCGGCTTTGATCACTGTGTTTACTGCTGTGCGCACAGGTATGTGTAGCAGAGGCGTATTGAAAACTTCCTTCAGCCATGCCACAGGCACGTGGCGTCCTATTAGCAGCATTCACAAGAAAAACATTAATTAAAAGTAGATTATGTACTTTATTTACAAGGAAGAACACTACTGCGACAAAAGAAGTCCACCTTGGTCCAAAGTGGTCAGAGTGTTGCTCAAGTGTCGGGATCAGGGTGTTGTTGCTTGGTTCAAGAACCGAATGGCTGAAGGGAAGTAGTTGTTCCTAAAGCTGGTGGTGTGGGACTTCGGGCTTCTGTGCCTCCTGCCCGATGGTACGTGTGAGAAGCTGGCTTGACCCAGATAGTGGAGATCCTCCTTGATGCAGTACTTTATGTAAATGCGACCAATATGAAAGGGGAGGTGTGTGCCCATAGTGTACTGGGCAGAGTCCACTGCTCACGGCAATTCTATTGCAGCGGATTCTGTTGCATTAGAATTGCCGTACCTGACCATGATGGGTTTCTAGCAATGGTACATCTGTTTAACCCTCCGAGTGCCATCTCAAAGCTTGGTGGATAAACCACACTGCTGTGTTGTGGGTTATCACTGTCTCATGGTGTAGTGAAAAGCTTTTGTTTGCAAGCCATCCAGGCAGATTGTTCCATACATACATCGAGGTTATAAAAAGGCAGAAGAATGCAGAGTAGTCACACTTACAGAGAAGGTGCAGTGCAATAAGGTACAAGGCAATGAATGGGTAGATTGCAAAGTCACGACTTCATCTTCAGTTTACAAGAGATCTATTGAAGAGTCTGGTAATAAAGGGATAGCGGCTAGCCTTGAGCCTGGTGATACCTGTTCACAAGCTTTTGTATTCTTCTGCACGACGGGAGAATGTTTGAGGTGGGGGGGGCTCATTAGTTCTGTCTACTGCTTTGCTGAGGCTGCTGGTGTTTCTGGAAGTCTAGCTGCGTATTAATGACTTGGCAGTTAATTCAGGCTTTGCACCCTCTTGTATTCCACATCTTCACTAATCTCACCTAGCAGCTGCTCCACAGCCTTCTATTGCGTTGTCATTCAACTGATCGCCCAGTTGCTTCTTAAATGTTGTGAGAGTCTCTGCCCACCCCTCCCCCAAATCAGGCGGTGCATTCTAGATTACCCACCCCCACCCTGTGAGGCAGTTCATTCCAGATTTTCCCCCATTCACTTCCTTGGATCCCCTTTAAACTTGCCCCTGATCTGAAATCCGTGCCCTTTGATTTTAGATGCCTTTGCTCAGGGGCGCTATATGCCCAATCCATGCTGCTTGTAATTTTGTACATTTCTGTCAGGTGCTCCTCTGAGCCAATGAAAACAACCCAGCCTACCCAGACTCTCCTGATAATTAAAGTGCTCCATCTTCTCTGCACCCTCTCAAATGAAATCACAGCCTCCCTATAGTCTGGTGACCAGAATCCCAGCTGTAGCCTAACCATAACCTCCCTGCTCTTACATTCTATGCTCCAGTTAGTGAAAGTCTAACTGGACTTTCCCATTTTCTCTTTAGACTCTTTCCCATTTCCAAAATCGGCGTGCCATTGTCAGGGATCTGTGGATTTGTCTAGCAAGATCCCTCTGTTCCTCAGTGCTTCCTGGGGCCCAACTATTCATTAATAGATTTTTAGAGAAATTGGTAAGGTAAATTTAGAGATGATGGCAGCAGACACCGTCGTGGTGTTCACACGGGTATGGGCATCAAGGGATTTGGATCAAGAGTCTTACATCGTGGAATCAGGCTCTTCAACCCAACTTGTCTGTGCTGACTCTGACCAGAAAGCTAATCCCATCCTCCCATACTTGGCCCCTAGCCTGCTGAACCTCTCCTACCCACGTACTTGTGGAGATGGCTTTTAAATGTTAATTAACCTTGACCACTATTTCTGGCAGCTCATTCCAAATACGTACCACCCTTTGCTTGAAGAAGCTGCCCCTGGTGTCCCTTTTAAATCTCTTCCTTCTTGATCTTGTGTATCCTCTTGTATTTAGCACCCCAACCTTGGGAAAGCCTATTTGCTTTCACCCTGTCTATGGCCCTTGCGATCCTATATACCTCTAACAGGTCACCCCTTGATATACTGCGTCCGGTGCTCTCAATGTGGTCTTCTATATATTGGCGAGACCCGACGCAGACTGGGAGATCGTTTTGCTGAACACCTACGCTCTGTCCACCAGAGAAAGCAGGGTCTCCCAGTGGCTACACACTTTAATTCCACATCCCATTCCCATTCTGATATGCCTATCCACGGCCGCCTCTACTGTAAAGATGAAGCCACACTCAGGTTGGAGGAACAACACCTTATATTCTGTCTGGGTAGCCTCCAACCTGATGGCATGAACATCGACTTCTCTAACTTCCGCTAATGCCCCACCTCCCCCTCGTACCCCATCTGTTATTTATTTATATACACACACTCTCTCTCTCTCTCTCTCTCCTTTTTCTCCCTCTGCCCCTCTCTCTATACCCCTTGTCCATTCTCTGAGTTTCCCCCCCCTCCCCCTTTTCTTTCTCCCTGGGCCTCCTGTCCCATGATCCTCTCATATCCCTTTTGCCAATCACCTGTCCAGCTCTTGGCTCCATCCCTCCCCCTCCTGTCTTCTCCTATCATTTTGGATCTTCCCCTCCCACTTTCAAATCTCTTACTAGCTCTTCCTTCAGTTAGTTCTGACGAAGGGTCTCGGCCCGAAACGTCGACTGTGCCTCTTCCTAGAGATACTGCCTGGCCTGCTGCGTTCACCAGCAACTTTGATGTGTGTTGCTTGAATTTCCAGCATCTGCAGAATTCCTCGTGTTTACCCCTTGATCCCTTGCACTCCAGGGAATGAAGTCCTAGTCTGTGCAACCTCTTTTGATCGTGTGTAGAAGAGAATTAGTTTAATTTGGTGTCATGTTTGGCTCAGATATTGTGGACTGGAAGGACCTGTTTCTGTGTTTGATGTTTCCCTTGGGGTATCTGGAGTTGGGGTCGAAAGTGCCAATGGGTTGGCCATTGGGAACTGCAGTGAGGTTTCTTCACCCAGAGGTGGGGGCTTGGTCACTGAGTATATTCAACAGAAGGGTTGGCAGATGTGAGATTCATGCAGTTTAATCTGGACAAATATGAGGTGTTGCATTATTTGAGAGATCAAACATAAGAGGCAAATATGCGATAAATGGCAGCACACTTGGGCACTTTGCTGTAGAGAGGGACCTGTGGGTGCAAGTCCGTAACTCCCTCAGAGTAGGTTGGGCCTTAAAGAAGGTGTATGGTGTAGTTTCCTTCATTGGTTGAGTCACTGAGTATGAAATCTGGGATGTTGGATTGCATCTATATAAGAGTTCAGGCAACATTTGGTGTTTAGTTTGCATTTGTGGCAGGATGTGAGGGTGCAGAAAAGCCTCACCAGGGCTCTCTCTGGATTGGAGTTTATTAGCTGTAAGAAAAGGTTGAACACTGGATGGTTTACACTGAAGCACTGGGCCACCGGGTGAAAGTGTATAGAGTTAAGATAGGGTAGATAGACTCTTTCTCAGGGTAGAAGTGTCAAAGGCTAAAGGGTATAGATTTAAAATGAGGGGAAAGTTTAAAGAAGTGTGGGGTAAGTGTTTCCAGGGATTGGGTGCTTGCAATATGTTGCCAGGGGAAGTAGTGGATACAACTGTTAAGAAGCATTTGGATGGATATTTGAACAGGCAGGGAATGGAGGGACGTATAGACCAAGTTCAGGCCGATTAGATTGGTTATATTGGTGTCAGGGTGGCACGGATATGATGGAGCTGCTTCTTTGTGCACTGTTCAGTGGAATTAATCCACTTTGGAAGGAAAAATGGAGGATCAGATTATTATTTAAATAGTGAAAAATGGCAGCTTGCTGCTGTGCAGAAGGATTTGGGAGTGCCTGTGCATGAATCGCAGAAGGTTGGTTTTCAGGTGCAGCAGGCTATCAAATGGAGTGTTGGCTTTCATTGCTAGAGGGATTGAATTTAAGAACAGTGAGGTTATGCTGCAACTGTATAAGGTACTGGTGAGGCCGCACTTGGAGTACTGTGTGCAGTTCTGGTCTCCTTACTTGAGAAAGGATATACTGGCTTTGGAGGCAGTGCGGAGGAGGCTCACCAGGTTGATTCCAGAGATGAGGGGGTTAGACTATGAGGAGAGATTGAGTTGCCTGGGACTGTACTCCCTGGAATTCAGAAGGATCAGAGGATATCTTATAGAAACAAAATTATGAAGTTGTTTCCACTGGTGGGTGAGACTAGAACTAGGGGATGTAGCCTCAAGATTCAGGGGAGTAAATTTAGGACAGAGATGAGGAGGAACTGCTTTTCCCAGAGTGGTGAACCTGTCAAATTCTCTGCCCAATGAAGCAGTGGAGGCTACCTCAGTAAATACATTTAAGACGAGGTTGGATAGATTTTTGCATTGTAGGGGAATTAAGAGTTATACGGGAAAAGGCAGATAGGTGGAGACGAGTCCATGGTCAGATCAGCCATGATATTATTGAATGGTGGAGTAGGCTTGATGGGCCTAATCCTGTTCCTATTTCTTGGGTTTTGTGTGTTGCTGAGGTAAAAGGTCGATGGCAGTGCAGACTCAAGAACCTTGCTGTATCCCTCTCTCCCAAAGGACGAGGAAGCTGTGAAGAAGCTGACTGCCAGCTCTGGTACAAAATCAAAGCTGGATAAGGCCGTACAGGAACTCATCAGGACCATCTTTGATGTGGAGAGTATGAAGAAGGCCCTGGTGGAGTTTGAGGTATGGACGAGGTGGGGAGGGGAGAGGAGGGGCAAGCCCATATTTCAAGTTATTTGACAAGCAGTTTGAAATCGGTTCTGATGCGGGCTTTCAACCTGAAACATCGACAATTCCTTTCCCTCTACAGATGCTGCTTGACTCGCTGAGTTCTTTCAGCAGATGGTTTCTTTTTTTTCTTGAAAGGAAGTATTTTGCACAGGTGATCAGATTTCCGCTGATAAACGATGGTAATTGTGAGCCATTGTTTAAAAGGAAATTTGAGATTTTACAATGTTCACAACCGGAAATGCTGACTGCCCATTTCCCCTCCATAGCTGCTGCTAGAACCTCCAGCAGTTCAGCCCCTCTACATGATCTAGCCCTTTAAAGGAGCGATCTGATTGGCTCTGCAGCAGAACCTTGACTGGTTCTTTCCCATTTGATGGGTTGGAAGACGGACTGAGATAAAATATTTTGTTTAAAAAAACTTCCCTAGTATTCCTTTTGCTGAGGTTTTTTGGGCACACTTAATAACTTGTAATTCCAGGAATACTGTGCCATATGTAAGCAGATTGCAGGCACGATGTGTATATACAGGAACAGGCCAGCAGGTGGCGCAGTAGCTCCCTCTCAGACAGTATGTGGATCACTGTCACTACATAAGATTTTGCGGTCCAGTTGTTGGGCCTTCCCAGGTCAGTTGGAGACTAATTGCTCCACGCAGATCTACCGGCATTTATTGCCCATCCCTAGTTTCCCTGAAATTGGGTGGTTCCTGGGCAATTTCAGGGCCCATTTAAATGTCGACAGGTGGGGTGGATTTGGTAAGGACAGTGGATCTTGCTCCCAGAGGAAATTTAATGAACCAGGTGGATGCTTACAATAACCCAGTTACTTTTTCCAAGCATGGTCACTAAATCTGGTTGATATCCAGTGGATTCTAGTTAATTGGACATATCAGAGCCTGTACATTTGAATCTGCTGCTTCAATTAGCTGAAGTTTTGTTAAAAAGGTATAAAAAGGACAAACTACCATTTAACTGAGTAACAAATTATTTAAGTAAAATACAGAATAAATTTGAACACTATCGATAGTACCAGAGTACTATAAAGCTCTTAGTTCTTAATAGTTATTCATGGAGGAATACGCTGTACACTGCCGTGTTCTTTTGATTGACTAAATGAACAAAACCAGGGTCTACTCGCACAGATAATGGGCTGCCTTCATACAATGCTTTGGACGACTGCATCCTCCAAATCTTAATTTTCACTGTAACATTTCAAGATGATTGACCATATTGTCAAATTTTTCGTAGGTCCTAACTTGTTGAAGTAGTGAAATAGTTTCATTTTCATTCCCAGCTGTTTCTGGCATCTCCAAGCCTGAATGCTTGAAACTGCAGTGATGAAAGCAGTTCCGTATTGTCTTACTGATTATGTCTCGCCAACTATCAGAGACAAAAATCACTGGTCTTTGAACCCAGACTCTCACAACTGATACTATTTAAAAACTGTTCACTTTAAGCACAGTGGTAGTGTCTAATGGCCACATAAATGCACATGACTGACGCTAGAGTCTCCTGTCCCAATTGTGTGGCATTGTGTCCCAAATAAACGAAGGGAGTCCCAGCTGTTTTCTCGATTAATTTTTATTCTTTGAGTTGTTCCAAATAAGTGACTGCTTTGATTAACCGTTGGCCCAAAGTTCAAAAGCTCAAAGTAAAATTTATTATCAGAGTACATTCATGTCACCACATACAACCCTGAGATTCTTTTTCTGTGGGCATACTTAGCGTTTTAAAGTTTAAAGTTCCTGACATTCCCCACCTCTGATTACTGACTCATGGACCTCTGGCATCCCTCTCCTGAAGTCTACAGTCAGTTCCTTGGTCTTATTGACACTGAGTGAGAGGTTGTTGTTATTACACCACTCAGCCAAGTTTTCAGTCTCCCGCCTGTATGCTGATTCATCATCCCCTTTGATACAGCCCACAACAGTGGTGTCGTCAGCAAACTTGCATATGGTGTTGGAGTTGTACTTTGCCACACAGTCAAAGGTGTAAAGTGAGTAGAGCGGGGGGCTCAGTACACGTCCCTGCAGGGCTCCTGTGCTGGTGGAGATTGTGGAGGAGATGTTTTTGCCAATCCGAACTGACTGGGGTCTACAAGTGAGGAAATCCGGGATCCAATTGCAGAAGGGTATATTGAGGCCCAGGTCTTGGAGTTTACCGATTAGTTTCGAGGGGGATGATGGTGTTAAATGTCGAGCTGTAATTGATAAAAAGAGCATCCTGATGTTTGCCTCTTTGCCAATTAACCAGAATCCACTGTATTTCCAAATTCCAGGTAATCAGCTGAATTTGCTGTGATGCGGTTTGACCTTTGTTTGGATGTGGAGCACAGGTGCATGACACTATCAGTGTCCTGTTTCGTGTTGGATGGATGGAGTCACTCCAGACTGACTTGTCTATTTATGTAGTGGCCTTTAGCCATTCTGTGTGAGCAGTAGTGGGGATATTGATCGTGGAATGAGGGAATGTTAGTGACTTCATGAAGCTAGCCATGATCCAGTTCCATCCCTAATTCTTTTCTCCCGAGCAGATCGATCTTCAGAAGATGCCCCTGGGTAAACTGAGCAAGAGGCAGATCCAGAGTGCCTACTCCATCCTAAACGAGGTTCAGCAGGTAATGTTACAGATCTCCCTCTCTGCCCTCGTGTGTCACTGGGACAGCAGTGGAAAGCTGAGGGCTTGGTCCCAGACCAGCAAAAGGGAATTCCAAATGCAACCTCTCTGCTGCACCATCCTGGTCATTGTCTGCAGAGCCACTTCTACTGTTCAGAGTGGCTCTTCACTCCCCAATCTGTGGCCCTTTATACTCACTGTTCAGTGCTCCTTGCTTGGACTGTGAGTCTCATTCTCCCGGCCAGTCAGTCCATTGAGGGCTTGCCAGACTTGCTCTGTTCCCTCATTTATTTCTCCCCGTAGCCTATCCTCTCCTATGTTCCCTTCAACTTCCCCTGATTGCATTTGTGATGCACAAGTACATCTATGTACATGTACAATGAAAATCTTGCAGCAGCAAAACAGATGAATTATATTCACAAGGAAAATGTAAATACTGTTTAATTTTTTCACGATTTTTACAAGAAGGAGCACAATTAAAACAAAATTTAAGTCAGTGGTAGTGCAAGGAGGTCATATTTTGCTATTCTGGATTAGTGAGTAGGATTATGCCAGTTGATTCAAGAACCAAATAGTTGAGGTGAAGTGGACTGTTCTTTAAACTGGTGATGAGGCTCTCCTGCCAAAAGGTAACTTTGAGAAGATACCTTGGTGCAGATGGTGGGCCTGCTACAACTAGGAAATTTACAGCAGACATTTAACCTGCCAATCAGCAGGTCTTTGTGATGTGGAGAAAATCAGTGCACCCATGGAGAATGTGCAAATTCCATGCAGACAGCTGCGGAGATCAGGGTCGAACCTGGGTCTCTGGCACTGAGGCGGTGGTTCTGTTTGCTGCTTCACTGTGCCATCCGGTGATTGGTGCCCATCAGTGGGCATGGCCCTTGGTATCTCGCGGGGAGGTATTCAACCACTGGCCATGTGACCATGTGAGAAGCCAGGGCTTCCCAACACTATCGAGGGTATGCCGTCACCTCAGCAGATTGGTGGGGAAGTATTGCCAAGCATGGGGTTAAATTGAAAGCAAGTTCAGTTCTGAATGGGTGTGGTAAAGGAGGTGGTGGTGAATTTGTGTTGATGGAAGAGGCTGACAGACTTTTCTGTTGTGTTGAGGTGGTTGTCAGTGCTGGGTCGGAGTCTCAGATACTGGACTTGTCCAATCGCTTCTACACACTCATACCACATGACTTTGGGATGAAGAAACCTCCGCTCTTGAACAATGAAGAATATATTCAGGTAACCATGGTGACAGGAAAGTTGTGTGTGCGACAGTAACAGGCTTTTTGGCCCAACTTAATCGTGCTGACACGGTCTAAACTAATTCTATTTCCCCCAGGTTGGCCCATATAGCTCTAAACCTTTCCTATCCATGTTCCTGTCCAAGTGTCTTTGAAATGCTGTTATTCTGCCTGTTTCTACCTCCATATACTCACAACCCTCCAGGTGAAAAAATTGTTCCTTAGGCTCCAATTAAGTCTCCCCCACGCCGTCATAAACCGATGCCCTCTATTGTATGATTTCCCAACACTGGAGGAAAAAGACTAATTAATTATGCTGACATGATTTTTTAACACCTCCATAAGATTATCAGTGTGTATAAAATCAGGAGGGCGTAATTGGGTCACTCCCAGGAAGAAAGTTCCAGTCTGTCCAATCTCTCCCTGTAACCCAGCCTCTCGAGTCCTGGCAACATCCTGGTAAAGCTTTTCTGCACCCTATCTTGCTTGATGGCATTTTTCTCTGGTACAAGTATGGTCAAACAGCCAGCGTGCCCAGGGCAGTGAGGTGAGGAACGCCATGGGCACTGAGCAGTCCCAGCATTGGAATCCACTTCCTGCAGAGTTGCCCAAGGTGGAGGCGAAAGAATTGTCAGTGATCTGAGGGGCAACGCAAAGGATTGTGGGTATATGGGTTAAGCTGCCAGACGAAGTGGATGGACAGGAGGCATATTGGCCAAAAGGGCTAACTTAGTGAGCACCATAGTAACCATGGACAAGTTGGTCAGAAGGGCCTGCTTTCGTGCTGTTACTCTATAATTAAGCTGGGAAATACTGTCCAAGTGTCAGCCAGAACTGCATTGGCAATGGTGCGGGGTTGAGGAGTTTGTTCTGCCTGTGTTCCTCGGTTTCCCTTTCCCTCCTTGCTCGTTAGCTTTCTTACTCCTCTATACCACACTCTACTCTCATCACTCCCCACTCTGACTGCCTGCTTGCACTCCTCTCTGTTTCCACCCCCCCCACCCACTAACCCTGAGAACATCGCTGCTACTCTGAGCCCCGCCCTCTGCTCTATCCCCTCTGCAGACCAAGGTCCAGATGCTGGACAGCCTGTTGGACATCGAGGTTGCGTACAGTCTCCTCAAGGATGGCATGGAAGATGATGCCAAGGATCCCGTTGACATCAATTATGAGAAGCTGCATACAGACATTAAGGTAATATGTGGAGCTATTCTTTATTTAAACCTACTCCATGCAGCAGTCTGTGGCTAAACTTTACAATATCTTTAAACCTCTGCCGTGACCCCTTGCCTGTTGAACCGCAGATCACGGCAGTTGTTTCCACTTGCGGGAAGGTCTAAAACCGCCATTTATGTGTACATCCCAACCTTGTTTGAGTTCCCAAAATTCATTATTTCATCCCGAGTCAGTAGTAAGGAAGGCAAATGTAGTGATAGCATTCATTTCGAGAGGACTAGCCCATGAAAGGCTTTATAGAGCAAAGGGTTGGTCGGACCACATTTGGAACACTGTGAGCAGTGGGTTGTGAGGTGGGTTGTGAAGATATGTTGGCTTTGGAGTGTGTTCAAAGCTCAAAGTAAATTTGTTATCAAAGTACGTATATATTGCTATATATAACCCTGAGATTCATTTTCTTGCAGACATACTCAATAAATCCGTAAGAGAATAATAGCCATAATAGATCAATGAAAGACCGCATGAACTGGGTGTTCAATTAGTGTGCAAAAGACAACAAACCGTGCAAATACAAAAAGAGATCAATCAACCAATAAATAAATAAATAAGCAAGCAAGCAGTAACCATTGGGAACATGAGATGAAGTGCTCTCAAAAGTGAGTCCGTTGTTGTGGGAACATTTCAGTGATGGAACAAGTGAAGAGCCTGATGGTTGAGGGGTAATAAATGTTCATGCACCTGGTGGTGTGAACCCTGGGGCTCCTGTACCACCTTCCTGATGGCAGCAGTGAGAAGAGAACATGGCCTGGGTGGTGGGATCCCTAATGATGGATGCTGTTTTACTGCAACAATGTTCCATGTAGGTCCTCTCAGTGATGGGGAGGGCTTTACCCGTGATGGACTGGACTATATCCACTACTTTCTGTAGGATTTTCTGTTCAAGGGCATTGATGTTTCCATATCAGGCCATGATAGAACCAGTCAGTATGCAAGAGAGGTTCACAAGAAAAATCCCAGGAATGAAAGGCTTAATGTTGCTGTCTCTGGACCAGAACTTGATGGAGTTCAGAGAATGGTCGGTGGGGGGTGTGGGAAGCTCACTGAAACCTAATAGATACTGAAAGACCTGGATAGAGTGAACTGGGAGGATATGTTTCCATTAGTAGAAGAATCTAGGATCCAAGTGCATAGCCTCAGATTACAGGGGTATCCCTTTAAAGCTGAGATGGAAGAATCTCTTCAGCTAGAGGGTGGCGGCTAGAGTTTGTTGCCATGGAGATCCAGTCACTGGTTGTATTCAAGGCAGAGATGGATAGGTTTTTCACCGGTAATGGGGTTAACGGTTACGAGAAGAGTCAGCTGTGATTGAATGACAGAGCAGACTCAATGGGCCGAATGGCCTAATTCTGCTCCTATATCATTTGGTCTTGGTGTGAAATGGAGCACTGGATCTAGTTTGTCCTTCTCTTTATTGTCCCTTCCTTGCAATGGAAGGGTTATTGATGAGGAAGGGCTGAGAAGTTGGACCCATATTGGAGTTCAGAACATGCAACAGATTAAATATTGAAGGAACGTTTCCCCCAAGTGAGGGTATTCAGAACTGTGGAGGGCAACAATTTCCAAATAAGGGCTGGTCCACTTCAGGAATACCTTCTGAGTATTGTTAATGTTTGGACACCTACCCTGAGGCTTAGAAGCTTGAGATATTGAGTGCATTGAAGGTCAAGCTGGTTTATTAGAAAATCAAAGGAGACTGGAATTAGGCAGGAATGTGAGAGTTGAGGCCCCACCATTATACTGAATGACAGTGCATGTATGAGGGGCTGAATGGTCTGTTCCTGCGGATAGACCATCCGTTGACCTAGGTAATGTCCGTTGTTGCTTTTCTCCCTCGCTCACCCAGAGTTACAAGAGTTGACATGAATGTCACTGCCTCTTGTTTTTGCTGTTTAACTTCATTTCCTCAACTCTCCCTTTCAGGTTCTGGACAAACAGACAGATGAAGCCAAGATAATTGTGGACTATGTTAAAAACACACATGCTGCCACGCACAACCAGTATGACCTTGAAGTATTAGAGGTGAGTGTGTCAGATACTGTGACTGACTAAACTGAAGCACCTGGAAGCTGAAACTGGTGATAGGAATGTCTTTATTCAACACAGCAGATCTTCTGGAGAGTATTCAGTTCTCCTCCAAACACATTGTATTTATATTTAAAAAGTACAAAACAACAGTCAACAATTAACTATAGTTTTAGTGGCTATAATCATTTACCTTAACATTTTGAGTATAAACAGATAACTTAAAGAGTTATATATTTATAATGGTAGCACATCCCAACTAGCAGAACCTCCTGAGTATTTTCTGATTGCTTCCTAGCTTTGTTTAGTGGCTAGTCTGAAAGCTTCTGAGCACAAAGTGCAGATACCCAAAATGTACCTCTGTTATTGTGGTGTTGAGGGATGTCTCCCTGAGTATACAACTGGCCAGAGCTATTAAGAGACAAAACAGACCTGTCCTAAACCATGCATTAAGTGGCAGTGATATGTCTTTAATAATGTGTTAATACAGAAGATGGTTACTTAATGCCTTCCCAATCTCTTCCTGAAGTTTCCAGTGACACCAATTAACCAGAAAATTTATCTATTGCCTTCCCCTGTGTAGTACAGTTTCAGAATGCCCCACAACCAGTGATTTTAAAGACCTTAAATTGAAGTTAAATTATAGATTTTATTTCCTGAAGACTGGTTCTCATAATATGAAATTACAGACAGTGAATAAAACTGAAGTAATCCCCAACAGTGTTGCTGGGCTGTAGGGATCACCATGGTAACAGGATTAACCTGATGCGGTAGGTATGAGATGGGCTGGATCCCCAGGACTGCTGGCAAGAAGGGAAGAGGCTGAGAACCATCCTTTGGGCAGGGGGGTGTTGGCATGGTCTGTGGGGGGGGGGGCGGTGGTGAGATCTCCATGATCATTGGTATCAGACCAGGGAGTCCAGATTGGGGGGGTGGGGGTGGTCGTCTTCATGCAGTTCTGCAGGGGAGTTGTCATCTCCAGAGCTTTTGGTGTTGGGCTGGTTTGGTTGGATGGAGAAGGGGAGGGGAGGGGAATGGTTTAAAGAGGGCCTGTAAGGGGTTGATGATTTATGGGTGCGTGAGGGGGCTGGTGCTGGGGAAGGATGGAGCCACTGGCTTTTGCCCATCCTGCTGCTACTCTGTGAGCTGTCCCAGAGTCCAGCAGTGAGCTGGGGTTTGGGGTCTAGCCCGGTGGTGTATGGAGAAGGTGTATATGACCAGTGAGTACTCTGGTCAGAATTGTGCTCTCTGACCCCCAGCCCCCACCCAGTGGATGGACAGGACTGACCAGGGAGGGAGTGGTTCAATGGATGTGGGACAATGGCGCCTCTGGGTCCCACAGCTCTGCCCTGATTCTGTTCTTCCGGACGGGACGAGCTTCCCACAACACTGCTGCAGGTCCGTTGCATTCCCTTCACCCTTGTCTTGTTCCCACAGATATTTAAGATCAAGCGTGAGGGGGAGGAGCAGCGTTTCCAGCCTTTCAGTGACCTCCACAACAGGCAGCTTCTCTGGCATGGCTCCCGCACCACCAACTTCGCCGGCATCTTGTCTCAGGGTCTGCGCATCGCCCCACCCGAGGCTCCCGTGGTGAGTGGGCACAGGAACATCAGAAATGGGCGCCCAGTAGTGAGGATAGTAATCCCACGGTTCTTCCACTCAGTATCAGTTCCATGCCTTATTGCGTATCCCTCATTCTTGCAAAGACCAGAACTCAGTAACTGAGTCAGTCGTACATCACGGAACCAGACCTTTCAGCTCTAATAGAGCTGTCGACCTGAACTAGGGATATCTAACGATTGGCCTTGGAGAACAAATTCACTACCCTCTGGCTGAAGAAATTCCTCATTATCTTGGTTTTAATGGAGTGCCCCTTTATCCTGAGGCTCTTGGAGGAATGTTGGCTGACAGCACAGTGGGATCCATCTGCTTTGGGCTGCTGGATGGACAGAAACTGACTTGTCCCTCAGCACCACACTTGGCTTCTTTGAGTTGCTGGAGTGGGCCTTCTGTCTGGGGAGTGCTGCCTACAGGGTCACATCTATCAGTATGGGCCACGGCTGTGTCAACATCACAGCACTTGCCTTTAGGAGGCACTTCAATTTTCCTCGGTGTAGAGGGCGTTTGTCCCCTCTCAGCCTGTCTGGGTATCACAGTCTAATGTTTCAAATCCAGGCCAAGTGTGACTGGGAGTGGCTGGTCTTGTAACCTGAGTATTGGGCCAGTAATACAAGACACTGGTTTGAATCCTACCACTGTTGTGGTAAATTTAAATTAACTCCCACAAACTAATCTGGGACTTAAAACAGAAAACAGTTCTTAGTCACAAAATAACCGATTTGCCTGAAGTAAACTCAAGGGAACAAATCGACCGTCTTTGCCTGATTTGGCCTCTACATGACTGCAGACATTTCCCCCACACCATCCCCAGTACCCCTCGACCAGAGACATTGACTCCCACCTTCTCCTGCAGCCGCTGCCTGACCCACTGAGATTCTCCAGTGCTGTTTGTGGTTCCTGGGGCACTTTGCCTGGTACTGACGGTGCTGGAAACTAACATTGTGTCCTCGTGTTTTGTTTTTCCAACAGACGGGCTACATGTTTGGGAAAGGGGTCTACTTTGCAGACATGGTGTCTAAAAGTGCCAACTACTGCCACACGTCTCAGGCTGAGCCGGTGGGCCTTGTATTGCTGGCTGAGGTAGCCCTGGGGAACATGTGAGTACCACAAAACAGTGGTAGAAATATGCGCAGCTATGAGAGAAATTGATCTGTGGTTTGTATGAATGATCTGCTTTAGTGACGGGACTGTCCACAATACTCCTTCACCTTTTTCTATCATTCAGTGAGTAGTAGATGTCTATCTGCGACTTAACATGTCCAAAGTTTCTCCACGGTTTATGCAAAGAGCTGTTTTCTGCTATTAACAGTGACTGGGTTAACTGTAGCTTTAAGACCATTATCTTTATCAGCTCCTCCCACCAAAGGGGAATACAACCACTCTCTCAGTCTTATATCACTCAGGGCTCTTCTTGCTCTCTGGCAATCTTTCGGACAGCATCTTTTCCTTTAGTATTGTTCAGGACTTTAAAAAGCCTCTACCTTCAAGAAAGGCTCAGCACTGCTGCTGCACAGCTCCGGAGACCCAGGTTCAGTTCTCTCTGTGGAGCTTGCCTGTTCTTCCTGTGATCATGTGGGTCCTCACCCCGGATGTTTGGTTTCCTCCATGGCCCAAAGGCCTCCTTCCTTGTTACCAGCAGTGATGGAGTTTGTTGGAAACAGAATCTAAATCAGTCAGTAAAGTAAATCAAGTAAAAACTTTTGAATCCTTGTACCAACTTGCTATAAGTATTGTGTCTGTGTGAGTGGTCTGTTGATTGGTGGTGTCTTCGATGGTTCAGTTGCCACCTGGTCCTCGGGCTTTCTCTACACTCAGACGGCATTGCCCGGTTCAGCCAGTTCAGATTCGGGGTTTGGAGGAGTGGAGACTTGGGGTCACGAGTTGGGAGGGCTACTGCCATCAGCGTAGGATGGAAGTTCAGGGTCGTGGGCTGAAGGGCTTGGAATTAATCAGAAAGAGAGCATTTGAGGAAAAGAGATGGTTTGGGAATGTGACTGATTTCAGAGTACTGTGGGGCTGGATTGTGTCCCTGCCATGGAGTTCAGTACTTGGCCCCACAATATGTTCTCCTTGGCGCGGGTCAACTCTAGTGAGGTACTTACGGACTTTGTTATGGGGCTTGACTTCTGAGGTGATATTAAGAAATGTTGCTGGTTTGTAGATCACTGCCACTTCTAAAGCAAGTTGGACAATTTTTATTTGTTCCCAGGTATGAATTAAAACGAGCCAATCATATTACGAAGTTACCAAAAGGCAAACACAGTGTGAAAGGTAAGTTCAGCGATGCAGAGTTAATGATAAGCTGGTTCTCTGCAGTCTGGGGTTCTTATCCCCCTCTCCCGACCCCCTGTTGACAACTGTCTTCCCCAGACTCTGATACCTATGACGGACATGCCAGATTGTCTGGTTTTGAGATTCAGATTTAGTGAGATGATCCCATTTGTTCTGCCGGCAATCCTGCAGGCGTGAAGCGTAAGAAAGTCATCCCCACCACTCAATGTCTTGACGATTTATCTGCCCCCAGGCCTCATCTCCTCTTGCTTGGTATGGTAATTTTTCTCTCCAAAGCTGCAGAGTCGCGGACACTGCTCAGCACTTCAGGGAACTTGGCTCCCCTCCGCGGACTCTGTCTACACTGCTCACTGCTTCAATAAAACAGCCCATGTAATCAAAGGCCCCTCCCACTCTGGACATTCTCTCTTCTTCCCCACCCCTCCACCCCAAAATCAGGCAGAAAATACAAAAGAATGAAAGCGCGTACCATCAGACTCAGGGTCAGCTTCTGTCTCACTGAAATAAGACCATTGACCAGACAGACATCTTGGACAATAAGGTGAACTATTGGTCTCACAATCTGTCGTTAAGGCCTTGCACCTTGTTGTCTGCATTAACTGCACTTGCCCTGTAAGTGTAGCACTATGTTGTGTCATTGATTTTCCTTAAAGAGCCCTTGATACACTGATGTGGTGGAATGATCTGCGTGGCATGCAAAATAAAGTTCCTCACTGTACCTTGTTACTCCTCATCAGCCATCATTCCCCAGTCTTTCAAAAATCTATTAACCTCCTCTTTAAATCATTCTAACGATCCAGCTTCCATGGGGTGGAGAATTCCAGAGATTCGTCCCTCCAGCGAAAGTGTTCCTCAGCACCTCCTTGGGTCCCCAGTCTACTGCCCCCTGTCCAGGGTGTAGTGTAAAGAGGTGCTGGCCTGGGCAGAAGGCCCATTTGGCTCTCTGCCTTTCTGTAATCTGCTCTCCTAGGAGCAACCATCAGTCCCTGTCCATTCCCCATTCCTGTCCTGTGCTGCGCTGAGAGGTTGGACAGCATTGATGGGAAAGCCGTGGTCTCCTAATGCTGATTCCCCTGTAGGGAGGTAGGCAGGAGGGGAGGGAAGGCTGATGACGACTGCTTCTTTTCTCTCGCCAGGTGTGGGCAAGACTGCTCCAGACCCTAACGCCACGATCAGTTTGGGCGGAGTGGAGGTGCCGCTGGGCAGAGGAGTGCAGACCTCCATCACTGACTCCAGCTTGCTGTACAACGAGTATCCTTCCCAGGCAGGTCTGGGGTTGGGGGCAGTGCTGATGGTTGGAGGCTGCAGCCACGCTCTGCAGATGCTGAAATCGGAGCAACAAATAAGACGTTGGAGAGGCTTGGGGGTTCAGACAGCATCTGTGGAGGGAAATGGACAGTGGATGTTTTGGGGTGAGGCCCTCCATCTGAGCTGAAAAATAGTAAGATGATAGTCATCTGCAGCCCTTTGTCACTTCCGCCTATCACTCCTCCCCACCTCCTTTGCTATTCCCTCTCTCCCTTTCACCATCTGCCTATCATCTCTCTTATCTCTTGCTCTTCCCTCTCTCTTCCTCCATTCCGTCTGTCAACACCCCCTCCCATCTCTGTTATCCTTCCCACCCTCCCCCACTTCCATCTGCTTATCACCAGGGTAGGTCTATCATTTTGCCTGCTCTTTCCCCACCCCTCCCTATCACCTCTCACCTGTACTCTTTTAGTCCAAATAAATGGTCTCGACCGGAAACACCAACTACCCATTCCTCTCTGGATGCTGCTAGACCCCCAAGGTTTGGTGTATGGCTCCATAGGCATCTTCTTCATTGCTCCTCTGAACCAGGTTGAGAAAGGGATTAAGAGTTGCTGTTTTGTTTCTTGTATTTTGATCCTTTCCATCAGTAGGGGAGTCTGTGATCCGAGGGCACAGCCTCAGAATAAAGGGGCGTTCCTTTTGAACTGAGACGAGGAATTTCTTCAGCCAGGGGATAGTGAATCTGTGGAATTCATTGCCTCAGCTATGGAGGTGAAGACACTGAGTGTGTTTGAAGCAGAGATAGCTAGGTTCTTGGTTGGTTAAGGGCTTGGAGAAAAGGTGGGAGAATCGGCCGTGATTGAGTGGCAGATGCACTCATGGGCCAAATGGCTCAATGCTGCTCCTATATCTGGTGGTCAGACAGGAGTGAGCTGGGGAGGGAATGGGCTGCTGTTGGAGGGAGCATGTCACAGCATGCAGAGTGCAGCAGGAGGATGGAGGGCTCACCACCTTGTCTTTGTAGCTGGGGAGTGTTCTTCAACCCCCATGGTTTGTTTTGAGCTGTGAGCTTCCGGACACTAAGGTGAGCTGCCCGCCCCCCCCCCCCCATTGTCTGCTGTGTTGTTTGGAGCGGGGTGTGTTGAGCTGTTCTCTGCATTTCATTTCTGGGCCCCCACCTTAGCCGCTTGGCAGAGAGCGAACTGCACAGCATAGAAGCAGGACCAACAGTCACCCGTTTACATCAATGCTACACTAATCCTATTTATTCTCTCCACATCCCCTCCCCCACCACCAGGTTCTACCCCTTGTCCACTCACTAGGGGCAATTTACAGTAGCCGGTGAACCCACTGGCCTGCATGCCTTGCGATGTGGGAGGAAGCTGGAGCAATGGTCACGGGAAGACCACCCAAACTCCACACGGGCAATGCCTGAACTGCTGATCAAACCTGGGTTACTTGGGTGGTTTTACTGCTGTGCCAACCTACAGATGGTGGGCTTCCCTAGCCGAGGCCCCCTGTTGGTTCGGAGTTGCTGCATAGCCAGTTCTGTGCTTGGATCCAGATGGGTGGGCTGCTTCTGAAAAGGTAATAATGTCGAGATGTTGTCGATCACCTGCCTTAACTCACTCTCCTTCAGGTACATTGTGTATGACGTGGCCCAGGTGCACCTCAAGTACCTGCTTCGACTGAACTTCAAGTACAAGAGCTCCCTGTGGTGAAGTCTTGCCCAGATGGGGTAGTGGAGGGGGAATGAGAGGGCGACAGAGACACCAGGTCAGAGGTTGTGCTTCCACCCTGCCACTCGGCTAGGAAAGTGTGGTGAGGAATCTGTCCCCTCCACCAAAGCTGACAAAAGCCATAAATAAGCATTGTTAGATTTTTAAATACAAATAAATGATGCAAGTTATTTGGGTTGGGAGGTGTTAGAATGTGAAAATGGCTTTAATTTTATTCGGCCAGTGAAGTGGTTTAACTAACTTAAAACATTTGGTTTAACTTGTGAGAACCTGGATTGGGGGTGAAATGGAACAGAAGGTTGGGGCATGTCCTCCTTTCTGTGAAGTCTGGCCCATCAGGAGTTGCTGAGTTTCTTTTGTATTTGAGCCCATCTTGCTTTGTCTTCCATTGGAAAGCGATTCTCTCCCTCTTCGCTCCTTCCCTCTTACTTTTTTTTTCCCTTCAATTTCCTGTTTTTTTTCCCCCATTTTATATTATGTGAAGAATAAAGGATGGCTTAAAGTAGAGCTTTGGTGCCTGTGTTCATTATAGTCTGACCTGCAGGACGTATCTCAGGATGCAACTATTCACAACACAGACAAAGAAATATAATGTGCTCACATTCTTCCACCTGACCTACACATTCTTACCTGAGCTACTCATTCCCCCCGCCCCCCCACCTGGTCTCCGACTTCTTCTGTACAGAGGTAGTGGGTATATGGATCAAGCTGGCCGTGCTGTGATGGAACTGGCTGAATCTAGAACTGCAGCCTCTTGCGATCCTGGACATTGCAGCCTACATGCCAGGCGGTGATGCAACCAGTCAGAATTCTCTTCGTCTGAATCCAGAAGTTCTCCTCAAACTAATGAGGTAGATCTGGTTTGTGACTGCTTCAATGTTTTGGGCCCAGGATAGATGCCGGGAGCTTGAAGATGCTCACCCTGTCCCCTCAATTTGGACTGTTGTGTTCTCATGACTTTCCCTTCCTGAAGTCCACAGTCAGTTCCTTGATCTTGCTGCTATTGAGTGTGACACCACTCAATTAACCGATGTGTCTCATTCCTAAATGCTTCCTCGTTGTCTTCTGAGATTCTCTCCCTGCTGCTGTTGCACTTGCAGAACATTTCCAGCAATTCCATATTTCAAGATTCAAGATTGTTAAATGTCATTTCCTGTACACAAGTGTAAAGGGGAATTAAATAATTGTTACTCCGGACCCAATGTAGCACAAAAAAACCATACAGCTTCATGCCAACTCACAGTATTTCCTCATAACCTATTCTCCCAACATTTCTATTAACATTGCTCCAGGTTCTTACATACTAGGGTTAATTGGCTGCAAATAGCCCCACTGACCTACATGTCTGAGACGTAGAGAAAACCCACATGGAAAATGTGCAGACTCCATGTGGACAGCTCCCCAAGGTCAGGCTAATTTGTGATTTGGTGGCTGATCCTCAGCGTGGTGGGTTCAAGTCTCACTCCAGTGACTGAACCCATACTCTAGACTTAACCAGTGAGTAATTTGGGGAAAGCTGCATAATTAAAATGTCACCTTTCAGATGAGACTTAAAATAGGGCTCTGCCCACTGCTGCTCACAGTACTGCAGTAGTTTGAAGTTGAGGTTCTGGCAGATATTGACAACTGACCCCTCAGTTTACCACAGCTGTATGAACTTTTACTAGTAGATAATGCAGAAATGTTTTTTGTCGGCTGGGTAAGGACACAAAACTGTCTTGGTTGTGGGAATCAAGGGTAGTAGTGGAGGGTTTTTTTCCCTAGATGGAGCCCAGTGATTTGTTGCAGAGATAGGTACTGCATCCCATGTTTGTCATCATAACGAGAATGTAGTTGGCATAGTTTGTGGGTGGAAGGAGTGGACAAGTGACGAGGGTCATGATTACAGCAGGGTCCAGATCCACTGGGAAAGTGGTCCAAGAAATGGCAGGTGGAATTTAACTTGGAGAAAAATAAGGTGTTAGTGAAGAGGCATTTGGCATCTTTGCCTGCATTGGTCAAGGTAACTGAGTACAGGACTTAAGAGGTCTTGTTACAAATGTACAAGTCATTGGTGAAGCCTCACTTGGTGTATTGTGTGCAGTTTTGGTTACTAGCTGTAGGAAGGACATTATTGTGCTGGAAAGGGTATAGAAAAGATCCACAAGGACAGTATCAGGACTGGATAGGTTGGACCGTTTTTCCCTGGAGCATAAGAGACTGATGGCCGACCGGTGGTGTAGTGGCATCTGCTCTGAACTTCAAGGCGAGTGGTCCTGGGTTTGAATCCGACTGGATCCTTGCAGGCTTTCCACTCGTGCCGGGTTGAGCATCGAGCCAGCAATTCGGCCTCAGTGGTAGTGGTGGGGGGGGGGGCTGTTGGTGGGAGGGGAGAGAAAAACAAACAAAAATGCAAAAGCAGCAGTTGTGTTGTCACCTGATGTGCCGAAAGGAACTGAGAGGTAACCTTATGGAGGTGTATAAAATTGAGGGACATCGGTAGGTTAGATAACCACAGTCATTTTAGAGTCCAAAATATGGGATGAGATGCCAGAGAAAGTGGTAGAGATGGCTACATTAACAGACATTGGGCATTTACGTGGTTAGGAAAGGTTTTGTGGGATAGGAGTTGGGTGCAGACAAATGGGAATAGCCCTAGCAGGTATCTAGGTCAGTATGGATGGCTTGGGCTGAAGGGCCTCTCTGAGATAAACGGCTCTCTGATCCTGAAGACACATGTGCCAAGTGAAAATCAAAAGAGTAGTGCTGAAATTGGAAGTTGATAAAGCACGAGTGGCAGCAGGGTGCAAACAGATTCTGGGAATACGAATCCAGAAGCTTATCTCACAGCCAGAGGTCTGATATTTGGAGCTTAGGAGAGATGCCTCCATTAACTTCTGTTTAACACAGGTCTTATTGGGTCTCCTTCTGGTAAGAGCTTTGGTCACATTAAGTTCACCTTATTGGCAGGGGAGATGGGCAGTAACTTCACACAGATCAGGAAAGTAACTCTGATAGCATTGAGGCTTACTGACAGCAATCCAAGGCTGTGATACATACAGTGGTCAACAGCTCCTGAGATGTGGTGACTTCTCTGTTGGTTTGAACTTGCTTGTCAGTGATTCCAGCTCTGTCCTTGCTTCCTATCCACACTCAGGGCCCAACTCCAGTAATATAATGAGGACTTGTTTAATTTTTCTAGCCGGCTTTGAGAGGCGGTGAGGACGTTGGCCGTTCGTCTTTACAAATTTCAGGAGGAGACAATGGCCCATCAAGGCAATGCTAACTGAGAATTCCAAGGAAAAGGGACTTAGCTGCTCGGGGCTGCCTGTCATCCAATGTGACCACAGCTAATCTATCCCAGCAATGGCCAGTTACCGCACAGACTGGCTCAGCCATAGACTAGGGGAAATTCACAATGGCTGGTTACCCCACAGTCTCGTGCATCTCTAGGAAGCTGGAGCTCCCAGGGGGAAGACCCACGCTGTCGCTGGGAGATTGTGAAGTCTCCACACAGACAGTGGCGAAAGTCGGGATCGAACCTGTGTCTCTGAGCAGAGCACTGAGGCAGCAGAACTAACTGCTGCACCGCTCTCCATGTTGGGCTGCTCAGCTTGAGGGATGAGGCTGGCCCAAACTACCTCCTGAACAATTCTCTCACTTCTATTAATTATATTAATAGAATTAGAGATTTCATTGCATTTTTTTCTGTAAATGCCTCCAGAAAATTGAATCTTAAGGTAGTATATGATGTCATATACATACTTTGATAATAAATTTACTTTGAACCAAACCTCTTAGGCTATTAAAACTAATCTGAGAGACACCTGCCCTGGTCAGTTTTCCCAGTACTGACTTACACAGAGACCTCTTTTTCTGTGATCCAATGCAAGATTGGATACAAGCTGAATATTCCTGATAGCAGAGTCTGGAATTTCAGGGTGGAGCTCTGGGTGTCTGATACAAGGTGAATCATTTAAAACTGAAATGGGATTTGGCTTTCTTCACCCAGAGGACGGCCATCCTGTGCAATCCCTTTTTTCTCGCAGCAGAGTGGGGAGTAAGTTATTCACTATATTTAAGAACGAGCTAGGAATGTTAGTGGGATCAAAGGTTATGAGGTATTGAAGTGAACATTCAGCCATGATCATGTGGACTGATGAACAGATAAGAATGCCGGAATCGCTATTTTCCTGAGAAAGTGGTGCAAATCTGTTGGACTGGGATATGAAACAGGCCCTGTGAGGCAGATGCTGAGCAATCCCTTTTGTTTCCTCAATGAAGGCCAGGCCTTCATCACGCATCCATTCATGAGAGCTTCCTGCATTCCAGCTGGCTGCTTTTCAAAAAAGTCCTTTGGCTGCCAGGAGATATCCAGACAAGGTAAGAGAAGCTATGTAACTGCAAGTCTGTCCTTGCTCATCACTACTGAAGCAAGTGGTGAGTGATTAGACATTGACCCCCCCGCCCCATAACCCACTTTGTGCTTGACCAGATCTTCAGCCAAGGTGATAAGTTATAGCCAGACAGCACAGAAACAAGCCTTTTGACCCACCATATGCATGCTAACCAATCTTTACTAACCTGAACCAGGGCGTTCACTCACAACCTTAGGACTCGCTTTCAAGGACTCCACAACTCACGTTCTCAAAATTACTTATTTTGTTTTTCTTTTTGTATTTGGATGATTTGTTGCCTTTAGCATTTCGGTTATCAGTTTTGTGTGCAGTTTTTAATTGATTCTATTGTGAATGCCTGCAAGAAAATGAAATCTCAGGGTAGTCATGAGGAATTCTGCAGATGCTGGAAATTCAAGCAACACACATCAAAGTTGCTGGTGAATGCAGCAGGCCAGGCAGCATCTCTAGGAAGAGGTACAGTTGACGTTTCAGGCCGAGACCCTTCGCCAGGGCCTGACGAAGGGTCTTGGCCTGAAACGTCGACTGTACCTCTTCCTAGAGATGCTGCCTGGCCTGCTGCATTCACCAGCTACTTTGATGATCTCAGGGTAGTATATGGTGACATACAGTATATGTACTTTGATAATATATTTTGAATCCGTGACTCTTACTTTGAACATTTATAAACATTCGGTGTGTTGCTTTCTATCCCTTGGTGATTCAAGTTGTTATCTAGATGTTTTTTCCCACCCATTCCAGATTCCAACAACTCTGGGTGAAAGGATCTCCTTTAAACCTCCTGCATTCTGGCTTTAGACACCTCTACTATGGGGAAAAGCTTCTTAACTATTTCCCCTGACTATTCTCTCATAACACACTAGCCTCCTCTCTACAAGGAAATCAAAACCTATCTCTCCCATCTCTCCCCACAACTGGAATGGTGCAGACCAGGCAGCTTCCCAGTGAATAAATTTCCTCTGCACGTTCCCTTGTGTCGTTGTACCATAGAGTATATGGATCAGAAATGCCACAGAATTCTGGATGTGCCTGAACCAGTGATTTATAAAGTGATACCATAACTTTCTTCTATGCCAGGGGTTCCCAACCTTTTTTCTTTTGTGGCCTCGTACTGTTAATGTGGACCCCAGCCTGGGAAGCCCTGTTCTATGCTCTGGCAAGTGAATTATCCTATACTCCTCCTTCACACACGGTGTGTGTATGTATATATGGACACACACACACACACACAAATAGTGATTGTCTTGGTCACGATGGAGATGAATACCCATGATGGAGCTGACTAACTTTACAACTTTCTGTAGCTTCTTTTGGTCCTACGCAGTACCCCCCCCCCCCCACACACACACACACACACACACACACACATACCAGACAGTGATGCAGCCTGTCAGAATACTCCCTACGGTATATCTGTAGAAGTGTTTGAGTGTTTCAAATTCCTAATGAAATATAGCTGCTATTTGTCCACTTTTATAGCTACATTGATTTGTTGGGACCAAGTTAGATCCGCGGAGATCTTGACACCCAGGAACATGAAATTGCTCACTCTCTCCACTTCTGGTTCTTCTTTGAGGATTGGTTCGTGATCCCTTGTCTTACCCTTCCTGAAGTCCACAATCAGCGCTTTGTGTATACATGGTTATTTCATGTGGTAGGTATTTGAGCAAATTGATTAAAGAGTGACATCAGTAATCTTGTATCAATAATTCACACTTAGGCAGAGGAATACAATGGAGAATTGTACAAGTTAAACCATAGCTGGCCATGTAATTGACAACAGAGAGATAGCACAGAGAATATCAATGGGTCAGATCAGCTGGGCTGAAAGTGGAATCCCATCCAGATAACAGAGAGAATGCATTTGGGAAGGGAATAGATAACAAGTGACAAGATATAGAGAAATGTAAGAAAGAGACAAGAGTGCATGGCCAAAGATCACTAGGTATACGGAGGTACTTTATATATTGGTGTGTATGTAAGGACTGTGTGATTGTATCACCCACTGTTGTTAAGTTTCAGTAAAGGATGATTAGGTGGGAGATATTTACAGTAAACTAATAATCCAATACACTGCAGAGTTTGGTAATCGTCTGGCAGAATTTCCAGACAATCAATACCCCAACAGACGGTTAATACACTTTTTTAAAAAAATGTTACTCATAATTGTAATGAATTTTCCCAAGCAAGTTTAAAGGGGGAGCAGGATCCAGGGCCCTAGTGGGCTGGAGAGGAGCGTGGGAACTGGGAGCCGGTAGAGACGAAGGAAAGTGTAGGAAACATTACCATTCTGTTGGTTAAACCGCAGAGCTGGATGGGCCAGTTGCTTTATTATTGTCACAGGTATTGAGGTACAATGGAAAAACTTGTATACTCTTATTTCATTGCAACAGTGCGTTGAGGTAGTACAAGGGAAAACAATAGCAGAATGCAGATTGAAGTTTCAGACACTAAGATCCAAGACTACAATGAGTAAATTTTGTTGGTTATTGTACTAGGGAATAGTTCAATAGTCTTATAGAAGCTCTGCGTGAGCCTGGTGGTATGTGATTTCAGGCTTTTGTATTTTCAGGAGGGGGCAAAAGAGAGAATACTCCAGTTTGGGAAGGGTGTTTGATTCTGAACAATTGAGATTTGCAAATAGCTTGATAACAGATTATTGGAGTTTCATTGAACCTGTGGACCCAATACGTATGGAATATTCACACACAAGAGAAAATCTGTGTAACACACACAAAATGCCGCAGGAACTCAGCAGGCCAGGCAGCATTTAGGAAAAGAGTACAGTCGACGTTTCAGGCCGAAACCCTATGGAATATTATTACTAGCGAGAGCATGCTCATCTAACGCTGCCTGCTGCGTTCACCAGCAACTTGTATGTGTGTTGCTTGAATTACCAGCATCTGCAGATTTCCTCTTGTTTGCATGCTCATCTAGGCACTTTAAATGACGTCAGCGATTTTGCTTCCACCGCTCCTCTGGAAGATACTCAGCATCCTCTGGGTGAAGATACTTCCCACCCCCATCCCATCTACTCTGAATCTCCCCCCTGACCCTTAATTCATGTCCCATAATTTTATTTGCCTCTGAGAGGAAACATCTTATCCTTTTGCCCGCTTTGTATTACCTCAATCATGTCCTCGTTTAACTATCTCTGCTCCAAGGCAAACAGACCAGCCTTTTAAGTTTCTCCTTTTATCCGAAAAGCCCCATCCCAGACAATATTCTGGTAACCTGCTATACTGTAAATTAAGCAGTGCCGAACACGAATTATTCAGTTGCAGTTTTTAGAAAAATGTATAGATTTAGAGATGCCGATATTTTCTAAATTGTAGAATTTTATCCTAAAAGTGAATTGGCAAAAGTATATTTTTGTAGTCTTGGTTTTGTACTTTATTAATTGTGTCTATACCTTTAAGAACTATTTATACCACTTGATAAAACTTTGAATTTGTTCATCTGTAAGTGATGCTTGTTTGCCATTAAACTGAATAGCATAGTAAAGTAACTAGACTGCATCTAAAGTGGTTAAGAAGACGTGCAGGGTATTTTCCATGAAATATGAGCGGGGGGCGTGGGTCGCGGGTTTAATTTTGTTATTATTTTTAGGTTTCTCTCGGGGTCAATGATAGGATTGTGGGGTCACGGAGCGGCCACAGTAGGGCTTGCAGAGTATTACGAATAACGGCACGGGTAGACGAGTAATTCGAGAGGTGATGCGTTCCTTATAATAATTTATATTGGCCATTTGTGTGGCAAAAGGTTGAAAGAGCCATCCTAAATGCTACTTTCCCAGGCTGGGCTAAAGATTAACATTAGTTGGTGCGGCTGTTAGAAAAGGACACTGTGTATAATAGTTCACCGTTTGTTGAAGGAGGACACAAGTTCTATTTGAATTACTATAAAACACCACTTGGGGCTATTCGGTTCTTGAAGGATGTGACTGACAGCAGCAGAGAAGGGGAAGAGTTTGACCAGAACCTTGCTGGCATAATGAAGTTCAGCGAGATAAATTAACAGGGAGGAATCCAGAGGAAGGATGTTATTTAAAAGTGAAACTCCTGTGCACGGCTTCAGCTCCTGGACTAATTGACGTGCACTTATTTTGCAACTCCTCTCGCGGTGAGTGCCCGCGCTACCAACGTAATAAGTGCAGGCCAGTCGGCCCCTCAGCTTGTTCCTGCCGCCGTTCTGTGGCCACCCCAAAACCCTCTCCCTCATACACGCCCGCCCGGTGCCCCGCAGTCAGGTGCTCCCCCCGCGCCCAGTTCCCTGTCTCCGGGTTCCGGCTCCTTTGGATCTGCCGCCCTGACCCACAATGCCGCGCGGCGGCCTTTGAAAAGCGGCGCGGCCGATTCAAGATGGCGGAGGTAGAGGAGCTGCCGGACGAGAGTGAGTCTGGGGCGGGCGAAGCGCGGGTGTGCGGCGGGAGACCCGGGTCTGCCCTGACAGCCCTTCGACTGACAGGGGGAGGGCTCGGCACTCCTCCATCCCGAGCCCGCTAAGGCAGTTGGCGGTGGCAGGAGCTGCGGCCCAGGTTGTGCCGTCTGCCGGTTCTCCCGGGGGCTGGAGTGTTCGGGAGGGGCGGAGGAGACGGGTGAAGGCCCGGCGACGGCCACTGACACCTTCCCCCTCGGTCACAAGCCCGGGGCAGAGGTAACAGTGGCCGCCCCTCTTCACCTGTGAGCGGTGCCTGTCAGTCTCTAGGCTGGGCTTGGGCTCCCACTACTCCCTCCGGGTTCAGCGTCCCGGGAGGGGTGTATGGTGAGATAGGCTGGGTAGGGTTAGGTTGGGATGGATGGATGGGTGGGTGGGTGAGATGGTGGAGAGTGAAAGGCGTAACAGGTCTTATCCACGGGACGGTATTCAATTAGAGGGGGTTTATATCAATCCCCTCCCACTGTTTAAAATGTTATGTATTTAGATCTGAGAATTAATTTACTTCTATATAAATAATTGCTCTGGCTTGGTTATTATATCTACTTGGCAATCAGTGCTGTGATTTTATTGTGTCAGTTTTTTTTTTGAAGCCAGCTTAAAAAGGCTGCTGGTTACTTAAATCAGCCAGAACCTTTGCTGTTTACATCTGGGGCAATATCCGAGGAGAGGTGATAGGTGAAAGTATAAGTGGCTAACTGTTTCATTCCTCAACTTTCCAACTATGAGATATTAAAGGTTGTGAGTTGTTCTTGAATTAGGAATTGGAGGGTTTGTGAGATTATCAGATTTCAAAGTTCAAAGTAACTTTATTATCAAAGTTTATATTTACAACCCTGAGATTCACATTTTTGCGGGTATGCTCTGTAAATCCAATAATCATAATAAAATTATGAAAGACTGCACCAACAGAGCGACCAGTGTGCAGAACACTAAAAAATTGTGTAAATACAAAAAGAAAGAAAACAATAATGATAAATATCAAGAACATGAGATGAAGAATCCTTGAAAGTGAGTCCGTAGGTTGTGGGTCAGTTGAGTGAAGTTATCCCCTCTGGTGGAGCCTGATGGTTGAGGGGTAATAACTGTTCCTGAACCTGATGGTGTGGGTCCCGAGGATTTTTACCACCTCCCCAAAGGCAGCAGCAAGGAGAGCGCATGACCTGGGTGTGGGGGGTGGTCCCCGAGATGGATGCTACTTTCCTGTGAGAGTGCTCCATGTAGATGTGTTCAATGGTGGAGAGGTCTTTACTTGTGGTGGATGGACTGGGCTGTGTTCACTACTTTTTCTAGGATTGACTGTTGGAGGGCCCTGTCTGAAATACTCCAAAGTATAGCACTGAAAACAAGCTAAAGTTGTTATATACTTGGACTATAAGATTTTTCATTTTGAGCAGCTGATGCTGTGTTTCCACATAAATGTTGATAGAGAAAATTAGGCCTTCTATAATGTTTGCAAATACTAGATGAGCGTTTACTGTTTGGGATAATTGCCCCAGTTTAAAAAATAAATGATTTGCTGACTTAATATTCTTGGTTACAACAGTAAGGTCTGTGAAGTATGCATCACAAGATCTTGTAAATCTCTGAAGTATTTACCTTCAGAGTAATTTGAAATGACAATGTATTTGTGAATTGCCTATTAACTTGAAATGTCATAGGTTTCAAGGAACTAGATACCTTGATCATTTAAAATTTAACTTGTGATTGAAACGTTGGATCAAGGTACTTGCGTTTACTTCAAATGCAATTGGACAGGGACTTGAAAATGGCAAACTTTCAAGCTTGTGGGGTGGGGGTAGCAGGAGAGTGAAGCAACCTGGAAGTTGCTTTGAGGAGGTAAGATTGGTATGATAGGCTCATCCTCTGGTGTGACATTCTTAGTTGCTTTCAGCCATCCTTTCCTACTTCCATATAGAAACTTTGATAAGGGCTTCATTCGAATGTCTGGATTCACTTGGTTCCTCAGTCTCTGGTCTTTTCACTTTTAACAACTGATGACACTGCTAATGATATTGGTACAGATTTGGGTGACTTGTTTCTAGGCTTGCTAAGTTTGATTATTGTCAGATGACTACTGAGGTGAATAATAGTGAAAAAATAATAGTACAGTTTTTATTTCTTTATATTTGGGACAGAAGTATTGAGCTTGCTCAACAAATTGAAAGAAAAATGCCAAAAATATGCGCAGAGTGAATTTGTTTTTTATGTAGAACAGAGAGCAGAACAGTGCAGCACAGACCTTGTGGGTCAGTGATGCCAAGTTAAATGAAATCTCTTCTCCCTGGATATGATCCATATCCTCCTCTCGATGGGCATTCATGATCTAAGAGCCTTTTAAAAACCTCTATTGTATCTTTTTCTGTCAATACCTCATTCCAGACACTCTTCAGTCTCCATATAGAAAGCTACAGTAACAAAAAAAAAATGCCCTGCACATCATCTTCAAACAGAAACACAAGATATTCTTCAGGTGCTGGAAATCTTGAGCAACATGCAAAAAGTTGGAAGAACTCAGGTTAGGCAGCATTTATGGAGAGAGGTAAACAGTCAATGTTTTGTTCCAAGACCCTTCATCAGGACTGGAAAGGAAGGGGGAAAGGAGCCAGAATAAGGAAGGGGGTGAGGGGAGGGAGTGTAAGCTTGCAGGTGATGGACAAAACCAGATGAGGGGGAAGGTGGGTGGATGGGGGAGAGGGGATGAATTGAGATGCCGGGAGGTGATACGTGGAAAGGGCTGAAGAAGTAGGAATTGAATAAGGAGAAGACAAGTGAGGAGAAGAGAAGGGGTATGAGGGGAGACAGAATGGAGAATGGAAAAAGAGAGAAGGGGGACAGCGAGAAATTGATGTACATTCCATTGGGTTGGAGGCTACCCAGACTGAATATGAGGTGTTGTTCCTCCAACCTGAGAGTGGCCTCATTGGTTCCGTAGAGGAGGCAATGAACCAACATGTCAGAATGAGAATAGAAAGTCAAATTAAAATTGGTGGCCACTGGGGAATTCCGTCTTTTTGGCAGTCAGAGAAAAGGTGTTGACAGAGTGGTCCTCCAGTCTACGTCGGGTCTTGCTGATGCCGAGGAGGTTGCACCAAGCACCGGATACAGTAGTTGACCCCAACAGGCTCACAGGGGAAGTGCTGCCTCGCCTGGAATGACTGGTTGGGGACTTGAATGGTAGTGAGGGAGGATGTGTTGCAGCAGGTGTAGCACTTGTCCTGCTTGCAGGGATAACTTGCCAGGAACATGGTCAGTGGGGAGGGGTGAGTGGATAAGGGAGACACGTAGAGACTGATCCCTGCAGAAGCTGCAGGGGGAGAGGGAAGGGAAAGATGTGCTCAGTGGTAGGGTCCCATTGAAGATGGCAGAAGTAATGGAGGATATTGTTCTGGACCTGGAGGCTCGTGGAGTGGTAGGTAAGGACATAGAGAAGTGGATGAGGGGTAGCATTGATAGTAGAGGAAGAGGAACACTGTTCCTTGAAGATGTTCTTGAATGGGAAGTCGCACCCTGAGAACAGATGTGGTAGAGACAGAGGAACTGAGAAAAGGAAATGGCAATTTTACAAGTGACAGAGTGGGTAGAGGTATAGTCAAAATAGCTGTGAGAGTCCAGAACGTTTAACATTTAAAACTTTAAACATTCCCTGTCTCGCCTTAGATACATGCTTTCTAGTATATGAGATTTCTACCTTGGGGGAAAAGATTCTGACTATCATATTTATGTGTCTCATAATTTTATAGATTTTTATCAGATCTTCCCTTGGTTTCTGCCAGTTCAGGGGAAAACATACATCCCAAGTTTGTCCATCTTCTCTTTATACAGTGACTTAAAAGTATTCAGCCTCCACAACTATTTTCATATTTTACTGTCTCATTTTCTAATTTTAAGATATATTGAAGTGAGATTTTGAGCTAATCTACAAAACACTGTGCATCATGTCAAATCAAAAGAAAAATTCCAAAACCTGTCAACAGTTTGCTAAACATTGAAAACCAAAATTTAGGGGCTGAGAAATATTCACCCCTTTGTAATTACTAAACTAATTTTCCTAAGATGCAATATACTGTATCACCCAACTCACCTACTGTGTTGTAGAAAATTGGAGGATCATCTGTTTTCAATGAAGTAATGAGAATAAGTACCTCCTCTCTCTGTAAGATCCAACAGAATGGTCGATTTTCAACAGACCAAACCAAAATGAAGACAAAAGAGCATCCAAGACAAGTCGGGGAACTGATAATTGAGAAGCACAAATCTGGTAAAGGGTCAAAGTCATCTCAAAGGCACTGACCATACCTTTGAGCTCAGTGCAGTCCAGCATGAAAAAGTGAGAAAAAAATGAAACCACAGCCACACACATCGAAGTTGCTGGTGAACACAACAGGCCAGGCAGCATCTCTAGGAAGAGGTGCAGTCGACGTTTCAGGCCGAGACCCTTCGTCAGGACTAACTGAAGGAAGAGCTAGTAAGAGATTTGAAAGGGGGAGGGGGAGATCCAAAATGATAGGAGAAGACAGGAGGGGGAGGGATGGAGCCAAGAGCTGGACAGGTGATAGGCAAAAGGGATACGAGAGGATCATGGGACAGGAGGTCCGGGAAGAAAGATGAGGGGGGACCCAGAGGATGGGCAAGGGGTATAGTCAGAGGGACAGAGGGAGAAAAAGGAGAGTGAGAGAAAGAATGTGTGTGTATATAAATAAATAACGGATGGGGTAGGAGGTGGAGGTGGGGCATTAGCGGAAGTTTGAGAAATCAGTGTTCATGCCATCAGGTTGGAGGCTACCCAGACGGAATATAAGGTGTTGTTCCTCCAACCTGAGTGTGGCTTCATCTTTACAGTAGAGGAGGCCGTGGATAGACATATCAGAATGGGAATGGGACGTGGAATTAAAATGTGTGGCCACAGGGAGATCCTGCTTTCTCTGGCAGACAGAGCGTAGGTGTTCAGCGAAACGATCTCCCAGTCTGTGTCGGGTCTTGCCAATATATAGAAGGCCACACTGTCTAGGTTAAGCAGTCCCTCTAATCTTAGTTGCTGGAGAAGATTGGCACTGTAACAGAGGCTGCTGTGACACCAACAGTCACGCTGAGCGAGCTACAGAAAACAGTGGCTGCAAAAGAGAGCATCTCCTTGCCTGTCAAGACTTTGCAAAGTTTTATGTAGAAGATACTGTAAAGGTGTGGAGGGTCTTGTGGTCAGATAAGACTAAAGTTGAAATTTTTGGCCTCAACATTAAGCAATGTTACTGCGTATCAGCCAGCTAGCACCATCCCCACTGTAAAGTATGGTGACGTAGCATCATGCTGCGGGGATGCTTTTCAGCAGTAGCAACTGGAAACCTGGTCAGGATTGATGGGAAGGTGAATCCTGCTAAATACAGCGATCCTGGATTTATAAATAAAAACACCTGTTAGCTTTGGCCAGAAAACTTGAACTGGGGAGGAAGTTTATCTTTCAGCAGGACTTAGACCTAAAACACACAGCTAGATCATTAATGGAGAGGCTTAAAATGAAGAATATTGATGTCCTTGAGTGGCCCAGTCAGAGTCCTGACCTTAACCCAATCGAACATCTGTGGCAAGACCTCAAGGTTGCTGCCTACTGCTGCTCCCCGACTAACCTGGCACAGTTTGAGTAATTTTGCAAGGAGGACTGGGCAAATCTTGTTCCATCACATTGTTCTAAACTGATAGAGATTTATCCAAAAAGACTACTAGCTGGAGTAGCAGCGAGAGATGGTTCACCTAAATACTGAGCAAGGGGGGTGAATACTTTCGAACTGACATTTCAGGTTTTGGATTTTTAGTGTTTCATGCTTTACATTTTTCCCAGTTTTGGTGGCTCTGCTCTGATAAAAGGAGCATGTGATTTACAAATTAAAAATTTTCAGTTAGATTGATCAAAAATTCCTGGTTTATGTGAACAAAGGGCTGTGGTCTGAATACTTCTACAAGACATTGTAACTCGTGTAAAGACCTTTGGTAGTTCAGTTGTTGTGTACATTCAAGATTGAGGTTGATAAGTGCAGGGCTACTTGAGAGATAAGGGAATATTGAATTGAAGTATGTGGTCTTATTGAATTGTGGAGTGGTTGCAGAGGCTTGAGTAGATTCTTTATATAGTAGCCTTTTAGATATTGAGAAAATTAAAGGATGTGTTTGTTATTGGAAAGTGGCACAGTTATTAAGTAGTGTCCTAGAGTTATACTGAACTGAAGTGGGCCCTTTGACCTAGCACACATGTGCTGACCAAGTTGTCTACCTGAGCTATTTCTTTGTGGTTACATTCAGCCCAAATCCCTTTAAATCAGGTGTTCCCAACCTTTTATATGCCATGGACCCCTACCGTTAACCGAGGGGTCTGCGGACCCTAGGTTGGGAACCCCTGCTTCAAATCTTTTCTATCCATGTATCTGCCTAAATATCATTTAAAATTTATAATTGTACCTGCCTTCCTACTTCATCTGGCAGCATATTCCACACCACCAACTTCTGTGTGGAACACATGGCCCCTCGTATCCCTTTTAAATATCTCTCATTTCACCTTAAACCTATGCCCTCTAAACTCCACTATCTGGGTGAAAAAGATTTGTACGTGTCTTTATTGAATGACAAGCAGGTACAAAGGACGGAATGACCCACTCTTTGTTTTATATTCGAGAGGCTTGGCATTCACCATATGAAATTGCTACACTAACTCAGTGGTCTAATAATTTGTTTGCATGTTGTAGCATTCAGTGTGATGGACACTGAATACCAGTTGAGTATGGAAAAACATGGCAAATCCCACCCACCCATTATTGATTTACTTTTACATTACAAATATTGTTTTCCTTCACTTGTCCTGCATGTATAAAATAGCACTGGAGAGTTCATTACAGCAGCTATTTCTGCACTGAAATTCCATGGACCATGGTGCATTGGAAGCACAGGCTAGGATTAACTTGATAGTTTTGATCTTGGGTAGAGTCACACTTCACAAGTTTGTATAGGAGCAAGATTCTCTCAGCCTGTCCACCCTGGGGGGTGGGGGGGGGGTGAGGAAGCGATTCTTATTTTCTCCTTTCCCACTTTCTTCCTAAATCACAGTTGCTTTGCTTGTGACTTTGGAATTTCTTCAGTGTATGAATATTTTGGAAGTATTTAAAAATAAATGCTGTAGATATGCAACATGTGTAGAGAGAGAAAATGAGTGTTAATGTTTTGGGTCAAAGGACTTTCATCATCTTTTAAGTGTAGAGGCATAGATTTAAATAGCTCTCTGGCTTTAATGCTGCTCTTCTCTACCCTAATGTCTAATATAAGTGTATCATGCAGACGCCACCTATGTCCCTGTCCCACCCAAATTTAACCTCGACTTTTGTCATGAAGCAATGCTGTGGATTTAACTTTGCCTACACTTTAGTATACTCATCTATAGATTTTTCTGCTACCTCCATTCTTGGTTGATCTGCTTAAATATTGAGTGCATATTCTCTTGGTTTGATATCCTCAGACTTCCATTAGAATCAGAGTTGATATCACCAACTTGCAATGTGAAAATTGTTAACTTTACAGCAGCAGTGCAATGAAATACATGATAAATATAGAGAAAAAAACTGAGTTACATTATATATGTCTATTAAATAGTTAAGTTAAAATAAGCAATAAAAAAAAGTAGTGAGGCAATGTTCCTGGATTCAATGTCCATTTAGGAATTGGGTGGTAGAAGGGAAGAAGCTGCTTTTGAATCTCTGAGTGTGCCTTCAGGCTTCAGTACTTCCTTCCTGATGGTACCAGTGTGAAGAGGGCATGTCCTAGGTTGTGGGGATCATTAATGATGGACACCACCTTCCTAAGGCACCACTCCTTGAAGATGTCTCGGATACTCTCATGCTGAGTACAGGGTATTGTATTCTGAAATATAGTTCGGTGAAGCTGGGCCAGTCGTCTTGTGAACTGCTGTCTTCCCAACTGGGTGGCAGTAAATTCAATGTAGCTCATGCCTTCAAAACAAATGTGATCATCACGCAGCAGGGAGCCAGGCTCTTCGGCCCATCAACTCAACACTAGCCATCAAGCACCCAGCCCTTGCTGTTAATCCTATTTTATTCTTCCCAGAGTTAAACTTTAGTGGTTAGGGTTATGTCGGTTGGTTGAAGGGAAGTAGCTGAACCAGGAGACGTGGGACTTCAGGGCTTCTGTACTTCCTGCCCGATGGCAGCTACAAGAAGATGGCATTGCCCAGTTGGTGGGCATCTTTGAAATTTTCCTTCTTGAGGTAGCACCTTCTGTAGATGCTACTGGAAGGCTGTACTTGTAATTAAGTAGAGTCCATGATTATAAAAACTTTTAACATCAATATCGTAATCATTATTGTAATGTGATAAACCTAATGTCTTGAATTTGTATTGTACCTTTATCTAGGAAAATATCCTAAAGCATATTATTGTATGGAAGTCACGTTAGCCAATTTTTCTGTAGCTGATCAAAGTGTTGATTATAGTGGAGTTTGTTTTATCGTATTACAGGACAAATATTTGGTCTTGGAGGAAGTATGGATTTTACAGGATACTGCCTGTAGTACAGGCTACATTATGGGATACTGGGATTTAGAAGGTTAAGTGCTGGTTTCGATTTGGAAGAGGCAAAACCAAATGTGACAAAACAAGAAAAGTTTAGTAATCAGAATTCTGCAACTGCAGGAAAGCTGAAATAAAACCAGAAAGTGCTGGAAGTCGTGCAGCCAGGAAGCGTATGTGGAATGAGAAATGGTTAAGATTTTGGGGCAAAGATCTTTAATTGGAATGGAGAAAAATAAGTTAAAGTTGCAGAGAGGGTGAACGAGGGTAGTTACTGTGGGAAAGTTGGAACAGCCAGATCTTGATGTTGGAGGCAAGTGTGAAGGTTTGAGCTGAAACAGACATGTCACAGAGGTAGAAATGGGTGGTGTTGGTGATTGCACAGATGTAGTCTGTGGCTCCCAAAGCAGTATGACACCAAGGTTGCCAACAGTCTAGTTCAGTGTCAGTAAGGAAGGTTGAATTTAGTGCCCAGAGTAAAGGATTTATGACCACATTAGAAGCAACAGCCTTGATCTGTGCAGTATTTCCTCGGAAGAAATTTCTGTTCAGTCTCATCTCTGGATGTTGAGTGAGGGAGAAGGAAAACTCTGATCTCAAACCACGGCTGCCTTGCAGCTAGACCCACTCATGGGGAAGGCTTTGGGAGTAAAACCTGAGGAAAAATCCAGAGCTGGAGTCCTTAAGGCAGTCCTATATTGAGTTCAATGCTGATTGGCAACTTCTGCGACATCACTTTATTGCCAAACTTTATTGGTCTGTGCCATTCCTTTGGATTGATCAGTTGCATGGAGAGTGGGAGCCTGCTGTACAGGTAACAGCTTGTCTCCAGATCGTACTGCCCTGGATTGTGTATTAACTGAGGTTGGTGCATCAATAATGTAGGCAGCCGGGATGCAACATCCATGTTGGACCCTGACCAGTGGAGGGCCTCATGTTGGGGTGAGTGAATAGTCTACTGTGTGAAAGGATGACGAGAGAGTGGTGAGCTACAGCTGTGTGATGTCATTCACATGGCAAAATGGTCAAAATTGAGCAATATTATCCAATTAATGTTTGCAATATTCATTAGGCAATGGTCTGTCCTTCACTGCAGAAGTTATTGCAGATGTATTGTGAATCCCAGTGATTAATATCATGCTAACAAGTAAATGCAACTCTCTCCTGGCCCCTACTTGTACATTGATAAGACTGGAAAATTATAATCCTGTCAAGGAAGGGCTAGGTGTCCATGACAGATTTTCTTTCCTTGGTATTGATCGAGATTGGAATACTGTTGATCTGTTTATTGTATATTAGGTTTTATTTATACCTTAAGATCGACCAAACTTGTCTCTGGCACCTGGAGTTTAGTATTCATGCCCCTTGCTAATTCTAGAAATGCACAGGGAGAAGGTGGCTGCTTTCTTTTTCTTCTGCTTGAGATATAAATAGAAACTGTCTTCACATTGACACAGAGTACCAGGTGTGTGTGTTTGTATTTGCCCCTTTTTTGATTTAATACTGCAACTAGTTTTAACTTCTGTCTGCCTTATGAAGGATACCATTTCATTAGGGCAATAATTTTTTAAGCTGCTGTTTTTGTATTCTGCTCCCCGTCTTGTAGTTTTAAGAACTTCACCTCTGAATAATGTTTTAGTTTTATTGAGAAACATTGGTGCTTGCTTTTGGTATAGTACAGAATGCATTTAGTGAATAGAAGCTAGGGACCTTTAATAGAGTAAGGTAAGTTACCGGGGTGAATCTAAATCAATTGGGAAAAGGCACTAACAGTTGAGAATTTTTTTTATGCAATAAAAAATATAGTTGGAATTACAGTGCTTAAAAGCAATGGTGATATAGATTTAGAAACATAGAAAATAGGTGCAGGAGTAGGCCATTCGGCCCTTTGAGCCTGCACTGCCGTTTATTATGATCATGGCTGATCATCCAACTCAGAACCCTGCACCAGCCTTCCCTCCATACCCCCTGATCCCCGTAGCCACAAGGGCCATATCTAACTCCCTCTTAAATATAGCCGATGAACTGGCCTCAACTGTTTCCTGTGGCAGAGAATTCCACAGATTCACCACTCTGTGTGAAGAAGTTTTTCCTAATCTCAGTCCTAAAAGGCTTCCCCCTTATCCTCAAACTGTGACCCCTCATTCTGGATTTCCCCAACATCGGGAACAATCTTCCTGCATCTAGCCTGTCCAATCCCTTTAGGATATTATACGTTTCAATCAGATCCCCCCTCAATCTTCTAAATTCCAACGAGTACAAGCCCAGTTCATCCAGTCTTTCTTCATATGAAAGTCCTGCCATCCCAGGAATCAATCTGGTGAACCTTCTTTGTACTCCCTCTATGGCAAGGATGTCTTTCCTCAGATTAGGGGACCAAAACTGCACACAATACTCCAGGTGTGGTCTCACCAAGGCCTTGTACAACTGCAGTAGTACCTCCCTGCTCCTGTACTCAAATCCTTTCGCTATAAATGCCAGCATACCATTTGCCTTTTTCACCGCCTGCTGTACCTGCATGCCCACTTTCAATGACTGGTGTATAATGACACCCAGGTCTCGTTGCACCTCCCCTTTTCCTAATCGTCCACCATTCAGATAATTGTTTTCCTATTTTTGCCACCAAAGTGGATAACTTCACATTTATCCACATTAAATTGCATCTGCCATGAATTTGCCCACTCACCCAACCTATCCAAGTCACCCTGCATCCTCTTTGCATCCTCCTCACAGCTAACACTGCCGTCCAGCTTCGTGTCATCCGCAAACTTGGAGATGCTGCATTTAATTCCCTCATCCAAGTCATTAATATATATTGTAAACAACTGGGGTCCCAGCAGTGAGCCTTGCGGTAACCCACTAGTCACTGCTTGCCATTCTGAGAAGGTCCCGTTTATTCCCACTCTTTGCTTCCTGTCTGCTAACCAATTCTCTATCCACATCAATACCTTACCCCCAATACCGTGTGCTTTAAGTTTGCACACTAATCTCCTGTGTGGGACCTTGTCAAAAGCCTTTTGAAAATCCAAATATACCACATCCACTGGTTCTCCCCTATCCACTCTACTAGTTACATCCTCAAAAAATTCTATGAGATTCGTCAGACATGATTTTCCTTTCACAAATCCATGCTGACTTTGTCCGATCATTTCACCGTTTTCCAAATGTGCTGTAATCACATCCTTGATAACTGACTCCAGCAGTTTCCCCACCACCGACGTTAGGCTAACCGGCCTATAATTCCCCGGTTTCTCTCTCCCTCCTTTTTTAAAAAGTGGGGTTACATTAGCCACCCTCCAATCCTCAGGAACTAGTTCAGAGTCTAAAGAGTTTTGAAAAATTATCACTAATGCATCCACTATTTCTTGGGCTACTTCCTTAAGCACTCTGGGATACAGACCATCTGGCCCTGGGGATTTATCTGCCTTTCATCCCTTCAATTTACCTAACACCACTTCCCTACTAACATGTATTTCCCTCAGTTCCTCCATCTCACTAGACCCTCTGTCCCCTACTATTTCCGGAAGATTATTTATGTCCTCCTTAGTGAAGACAGAACCAAAGTAGTTATTCAATTGGTCTGCCATGGCCTTGCTCCCCATAATCAATTCACCTGTTTCTGGCTGTAGGGGACCTACATTTGTCTTAACCAATCTTTTTCTTTTCACATATTTATAAAAGCTTTTACAGTCAGTTTTTATGTTCCCTGCCAGTTTTTTCTCATAATCTTTTGCCCCTTCCTAATTAAGCCCTTTGTCCTCCTCTGCTGGACTCTGAATTTCTCCTAGTCCTCAGGTGGACAGAGGGAGAAAAAGGAGAGTGAGAGAAAGAATGTGTGCATAAAAATAAGTAGCAGATGGGGTACGAGGGGGAGGTGGGGCTTAGTGGAAGTTAGAGAAGTCGATGTTCATGCCATCAGGTTGGAGGCTACCCAGACCGAATATAAGGTGTTGTTCCTCCAACCTGAGTATGGCTTCCTCTTTACAGTAGAGGAGGCCGTGGATACCTACCACCCCACCAGCCCCACATATTATTCTCCATAACTTCCACCACCTCCAACGGGATCCCACCACTAAGCACATCTTTCCCTCCCCCCCCCCTCTGCATTACGCAGGGATCGCTCCCTACGCAACTCCCTTGTCCATTTGTCGCCCCCATCCATTCCCCACTGATCTCCCTCCTGGCACTTATCCGTGTAAGCGGAACAAGTGCTACACATGTCCTTACACTTCCTCCCTTACCACCATTCAGGGCCCCAAACAGTCCTTCCAGGTGAGGCAACACTTCACCTGTGAGTCGACTGGGGTGATATACTGCGTCCGGTGCTCCTGATGTGGCCTTGTATATATTGGCGAGACCCGACGCAGACTGGGAGACCGCTTTGCTGAACATCTACGTTCTGTCCGCCAGAGAAAGCAGGATCTCCCAGTGGCCACACATTTTAATTCCACATCCCATTCCCATTCTGACATGTCTATCCATGGCCTCCTCTACTGTAAAGATGAAGCCACACTCAGGTTGGAGGAACAACACCTTATATTCCATCTGGGTAGCCTCCAACCTGATGGCATGAACATCGACTTCTCTAACTTCCGCTAAGGCCCCACCTCCCCCTCGTACCCCATCTGTTACTTATTTTTATGCACACATTCTTTCTCTCACTCTCCTTTTTCTCCCTCTGAATATACCTCTTGCCCATCCTCTGGGTCCCCCCCCCCCCCCGCTCCTTGTCTTTCTTCCCGGACCTGTCCCATGATCCTCTCGTATCCCCTTTTGCCTATCACCTGTCCAGCTCTTGGCTCTATCCCTCCCCCTCCTGTCTTCTATCATTTTGCATCTCCCCCTCCCTCTCCAACTTTCAAATCCCTTACTCACTCTTCCTGGTCTCGGCCTGAAACGTCGACTGCACCGCTTCCTACAGATGCTGCTTGGCCTGCTGCATTCACCAGCAACTTTGATGTGTGTTGCTCAAAGTAATTATTCAATTGGTCTGCCATGTCCTTGCTCCCCATAATCAATTCACCTGTTTCTGTCTGTAGGGGACCTACATTTGTCTTTACCAGTCTTTTCCTTTTTACATATCTATAAAAGCTTTTACAGTCAGTTTTTACGTTCCCTGCCAGTTTTCTCTCATAATCTTCTTTCCCCTTCCTAATTAAGCCCTTTGTCCTCCTCTGCTGAACTCTGAATTTCTCCCAGTCCTCAGGTGAGCCACTTTTTCTGGCTAATTTGTATGCTGCTTCTTTGGAATTGATACTATCCCTAATTTCTCTTGTCAGCCACGGGTGCACTACCTTCCTTGATTTATTCTTTTGCCAAACTGGGATGAACAATTGTTGTAGTTCATCCATGCAATCTTTAAATGCTTCCCATTGCATATCCACCGTCAATCCTTTAAGTGTCATTTGCCAGTCTATCTTAGCTAATTCATGTCTCATACCTTCAAAGTTACCCCTCTTTAAGTTTAGAACCTTTGTTTCTGAATTAACTATGTCACTCTCCATCTTAATGAAGAATTCCACCATATTATGGTCATTTGATATTAAAGGGGAGTTTTGATTAAACTCTGAAAGCATTTTTAGAGCTGTGCAGGAGAGCAAAAAGTGGGACTAATTTAAAGAGCTAAGCACAATAGATTGAATGATTTCCCCCTTTGCTGAGATCCTGTGAAGATTAATTTGAAAAGTTGAAAGGAAGTTATTTGCATATGGAGGTGAGTGTAGGCCATTGTCCCTTATATTTACTCTAGGTAAGAATGATTAAGATTGTGGCTGATTTTTGACCTCTACTTTCCCACACTAACCTGTGTCTCTTCATGCTGTTAGTCTTTTTGACCTTCAGCTGGAATATAAATGGCAATTGAGCCTCCTCAACCCCTTAGAGTAGAAAATTTCCAGATAGTCAACACTTTGGCCAGTTTCTAATTTTAGTTTCTCGCCCTGATTTTAGACACCTAGCACGATGAAGCCTGAGAATCCTGTATCTTTCAATGAAGTAATTCACATTCTAAGCTCTTTAGAGGACAGGCCTAGTCTGCTTTGTCTCTCATTTGACAAATGTACCATCCCAAAAATCAGTCTGGTAGATCGTTTCTGCATGTTCTGTAATGCAAGTATATTCTTTCTTGTGTAGGAACATGAGCTCAGTGTGCAATGCTCTCGAGATGTTGTCCTGTATATCTGGAGTAAGGTCTCTGGTGTTGTACTCAGTCCCACTTGCAGGAAACTCTTACTGAAGCTACAGCTCAACATAAACATTCATGTACAAACGTACAATCTCTACAAGGATTGCAGATTGGCATCACTTTTCAATCTTGCTCTACCTTTCCATAGAAAATGCTATGTCTTTTATACTAAATTAGATGAATTTGTTTTTATAGTGTATTACTTAGTCTGTCCAATTCCCCTTGAAGCCTTTCTGTTCTCACTGTCATCTCGATTTGCATCACCAGAAAATATGAATATATTCCATTTGATTTCTCTCCTCCAAGTCATTGCTAGATTGTGAACAGCTAGGGCCACAGCACTGATCCATGCAGTATCCCTGAGAATCACATTTCCCACATGAAAATGACCTGTTTGTTATGTGCATGCTGAGTAGGTCACTCAATCCTTCAAGCATGCTCTGCTATTCAGTAAAATTATAGCCAATCTCATTATAATTTTAACTCTCCAGTTCTGACCTCTCATCACTGTCTGCTATTGTTTTAAAATATTCAGACTTCCAAAGACTCGACCATCAAAAAAAGAATTTTGCCTCACCTCCTGATCAGCACTTGTATTTAACGTGATGATTCTTAATTCCTCTGACAGGGAGAAATCTCTTTCCTACAACCACCACTGTTGGGATCCCCTTGAAGCTTGCACCTTTCAAGCAAGTTCCCATCACTGGTTTTGAAATCCAGCAGATGTAATTCAAGCCTTTCTAACCTTGCCTCCTAAGGCAATCTTCCCACTCAATCTAGTAAATCTACTCAAAACTTCCAGTACATCAATATCATGTGTTTAAAAAAGGAAACAAATACTGTATGCATTGCCTTATTACTAAAAGATAACCTACTTCTACATGTGTCCCTCCTCTCATTAAGGGGATAACATTATGTTAGCCTCCCTAAATAGCTACCCATGTCCTAGACTTCTGTGAATTGTACCAAGGAAATACAGTATCCCTGCATTTCAGAGCTCTGAAATCTGACTCCATTTAGAATTCTTACATTTTTTTGAAAATGGACAATTTCAATTTCCCATAATCTGCTCTGTACCAGAACCTATTCCTCTGTTTTTCTTTGTCAATTAGTCAGTTCTCGGTTGCCAGAAATTAATTACTCCCATTACCGTGCTTTCTAATCTGTTGTGTAGCATTTCAGAGACACCTTCTGAAAGTCCAAACACAGCACGTTCCTAAATATAGAGCAAGAGGCAATATGGAAATGGGACCTTCTGCCCTCTGAGTCTGTGCTAATCATCAATCACCATTTTATATTAATTCACTTTTCTCCACACTTTTTACAACTCACCTATACCCTCGTTGCAGTTTACAATGGTGACTTAACCTACTAGTCTGTTTGTCTTTGGGATGTGGGAGGAATGTGGAGCTTCCAGATGAAACTTGCATGATTGTAGAAAGAACGTGCAAGCTCCACATAGACAGAATTGAACGAGGGATTCTGGCACAGTGAGGCAGCAGCTTTATTAGCTGTGCATGGTTGCTGATTCTCCTTCATCTGTTCTGCTAGTTACAACCTCAAATATTCTGACATTTGTCAAGTTATCACTTATAAATCCATAACAACATGCATAAAATACTGGAGGAACTCAGCAGGCCAGGCAGCATCTATGGAAAACAGTAAACATCAACATTTCGGGCTGAGACCCTTCATTAGGGCTTCATGAGTCAAATATGGTGGCAGAATATAATATTAATGGTAAGACTCTTGGCAGTGCGGAGGATCAAAGGGATGTTGGGGTCTGAGTCCATAGGACACTCAAAGCAGCTGCGCAGGTTGACGTTGTGGTTAAGAAGGCATACGGTGTATTGGCCTTCATTAATCGTGGAATTGAATTTAGGAGATGAGAGGTAATGTTGCAACTATATAGGACCCTGGTCACACCCCACTTGGAGTACTGTGCTCAGTTCTGGTTGCCTCACTATGTCTAGTTTTACGCCATAGAAAGGGTGCAGAGGAGATTTACAAGGATGTTGCCCGGATTGGGGAGCTTGCTTTATGAAAACAGGTTGAGTGAACTCGGCCTTTTCTCCTTGGAGCGACAGAGGGTGAGAGGTGACCTGACAGAGGTGTATAAGATGATGAGAGGCACTGATCATGTGGATAGTCAAAGGCTTTTTCCCAGGGCTGAAATGGTTGCCACAAAAGGACACAGGTTTAAGGTGCTGGGGAGCAGGTACAGAGGAGATGTCAGGAGTAAGTTTTTTTACTCAGAGTGGTGAGTGCGTGGAATGGGCTGCCGGCATCGGTGGTGGAGGCGGATACGATAGGGTCTTTTAAGAGACTTTTAGATAGGTACATGGAGCTTAGAAAAATAGAGGGCTATGGGTAAGTCTAGTAATTTCTAAGGTAGGGACATGTTCAGCACAACTTTGTGGGCCAAAGGGCTTGTATTGTGCTGTAGGTTTTCTATGTTTCTTTCCCCAAAATAGTGGCATTATATTCACTATCTTTCAAAAGTTTTTGACGAAGGAATTTTGGAAGGTGACAGTCAGTGCATAAACTGTCTCCAGAGTTGCTACCTACAGAAGTGATAAGTATGGGTCATCAGGCACTTCTCTTCTTCCTAAACTCAAGGTAGACTAAAAGATCCCATGACATTCTCCTGGCCTCTCTAAGTGATTTCTCCAATATTGATCATTTCTTTGAGCTCCTCATTCACTTTGATGCATTGTCTTCTATTTCTTATAGGTTTTCTGTAAACACAAGGCCATTGTCTCCCACACTATCACCGACTTTATCCGCTCAGGGGATCTCCCATCCACTGCTACCAACCTTATAGTTCCCACACCCCGCACTTCCCGTTTCTACCTCCTACCCAAGATCCACAAACCTGCCTGTCCTGGCCGACCTATTGTCACAGCTTGCTCCTGCCCCACCGAACTCGTTTCTGCATACCTCGACACTGTTTTATCACCCCTTGTTCAATCCCTTCCGACCTATGTTCGTGACACTTCTCACGCTCTTAAACTTTTCGATGATTTTAAGTTCCCTGGCCCCCACCGCTTTATTTTCATCATGGATGTCCAGTCCTTATATACTTCCATCCCCCATCAGGAAGGTCTCAAAGCTCTACGCTTCTTTTTGGATTCCAGACCTAATCAGTTCCACTCTACCACCACTCTGCTCCGTCTAGCGGAATTAGTCCTTACTCTTAATAATTTCTCCTTTTGCTCCTCCCATTTCCTCCAAACTAAAGGTGTAGCTATGGGCACCCGTATGGGTCCTAGCTATGCCTGCCTTTTTGTTGGGTTTGTGGAACAATCTATGTTCCGTGCCTATTCTGGTATCTGTCCCCCACTTTTCCTTCGCTACATCGACGACTGCATTGGCGCTGCTTCCTGCACGCATGCAGAACTCGTTGACTTTATTAACTTTGCCTCCAACTTTCACCCTGCCCTCAAGTTTACCTGGTCCATTTCCGACACCCCCCTCCCCTTTCTAGATCTTTCTGTCTCTGTCTCTGTCTCTGGAGACAGCTTATCCACTGATGTCTACTATAAGCCTACTGACTCTCACAGCTATCTGGACTATTCCTCTTCTCACCCTGTCTCTTGCAAAAACGCCATCCCCTTCTCGCAATTCCTCCGTCTCCGCCGCATCTGCTCTCAGGATGAGGCTTTTCATTCTAGGACGAGGGAGATGTCTTCATTTTTTAAAGAAAGGGGCTTCCCTTCCTCCACTATCAACTCTGCTCTTAAGCGCATCTCCCCCATTTCACGTACATCTGCTCTCACTCCATCCTCCCACCACCCCACTAGGAATAGGGTTCCCCTGGTCCTCACCTACCACCCCACCAGCCTCCGGGTCCAACATATTATTCTCCGTAACTTCCGCCACCTCCAACGGGATCCCACCACTAAGCACATCTTTCCCTCCCCCCCTCTCTCTGCATTCCGCAGGGATTGCTCCCTACACAACTCCCTTGTCCATTCATCCCCCCCATCCCTCCCCACTGATCTCCCTCCTGGCACTTATCCGTGTAAGCGGAACAAGTGCTACACATGCCCTTACACTTCCTCCCTTACCACCATTCAGGGCCCCAAACAGTCCTTCCAGGTGAGGCATCACTTCACCTGTGAGTCGACTGGGGTGATATACTGCGTCCGGTGCTCCCGATGTGGCCTTTTATATATTGGTGAGACCCGACGCAGACTGGGAGACCGCTTTGCTGAACATCTACGCTCTGTCCGCCAGAGAAAGCAGGATCTCCCAGTGGCCACACATTTTAATTCCACATCCCATTCCCATTCTGACATGTCTATCCACGGCCTCCTCTACTGTAAAGATGAAGCCACACTCAGGTTGGAGGAACAACACCTTATATTCCGTCTGGGTAGCCTCCAACCTGATGGCATGAACATTGACTTCTCTAACTTCCGCTAAGGCCCCACCTCCCCCTCGTACCCCATCTGTTACTCATTTTTATGCACACATTCTTTCTCTCACTCTCCTTTTTCTCCCTCTGTCCCTCTGAATATACCTCTTGCCCATCCTCTGGGTCACCCCCCCCTTGTCTTTCTTCCCGGACCTCCTGTCCCATGATCCTCTCGTATCCCCTTTTGCCTATCACCTGTCCAGCTCTCGGCTCTATCCCTCCCCCTCCTGCCTTCTCCTATCATTTTGCATCTCCCCCTCCCCCTCCAGCTTTCAAATCCCTTACTCACTCTTCCTTCAGTTAGTCCTGACGAAGGGTCTCGGCCTGAAACGTCGACTGCGCCTCTTCCTATAGGTGCTGCTTGGCCTGCTGCGTTCACCAGCAACTTTGATGTATGTTGCTTGAAAGTATAAGTGTACAGGTTTCCTCCGTCATCCGAAGGTAGAGCGTTCCTATGAAACGGTTCGTAAGCCGAAATGTCGTAAAGCGAAGAAGCAATTACCATTCATTTATATGGGAAAATTTTGTGAGCGTTCGCAGACCCAAAAGTAACCTACCAAATCATGCCATATAACCAATAAAACCTAAGATAACAGTAACATATAGTAAAAGCAGGAATGATATGATGAATACACAGCCTATATAAAGTAGAGATACTTTTCCACAATCATTACTGCACTGTTTTCCGTAGCAAAAATCTCACGCAAGTGCCGTCGGCAGAAAATCTCACGCAAGCGCTGTTGGCAAGAACACTCTCTCCAGTAACCTTTAAACTATGAAGCTGCCAAATCATACCAAATAACACGTAAAAATACACAGCCTATATAAAGTAGAAATAATGTATGTACAGTGTAGTATCACTTACCGGAATCAGGACGGCGCCGAGCACACTGATGATGGTGTGTTAGCCTGAGTCATTGCAGGTTGGGTGGTGCAGTAGCCCCCACGCTCCGGGCCACCAACTGATACCGATCCGTGAAGCATTCAGGGGTGCAGCGGTGGCCGGGAGGCATCCAGCACATCTTTAAGAAAAAAGCCGAAACAAACATGCTAATTAATTCGGTGCCGCCCGGCACGTAATTGTCGGCCCAGATCAGTGCCGATTTCCGATTGCGTCGTCTCTGATCTGGGCCGACAATCACGTGTCGGGCGGCACCTAATTAATTAGCATGTTTATTTCAACTTTTTTCTTAAAGATGAGCTGTGTGCCTCCCGGCTACTGCTGCATTCTCCACGAATGGGTATCTGTCCGTGGCCTGGGGGTTGGGGTGGTGGGACACTGAGGTGTCATCTCGTCATCGTCTGTTTCCATTAGGGCAGGCAGGTCATCTTCTATCTCTGCCCGCCTTGATGTCAAAGGTCGAGGTTCGTCGTCTGCTGTGGTTGATGTGGAAGGCTTGCTTGACTGCTGAGCCTCGCGCATTTTTCTGTCACACAGTTCTTTGCAAGGACTCAAACCATCCTGCAAATATCCCCTAAACTGATGTATCCTTTCAAAATTAAAGTCGTACTTTATCATTACTCATTTGGTTTCGATTGTTATCCTTTTTTCTTCCAATTGCATCAGCTCTTCATCTATCAGATCTTGGTCATAGGATGCCAAAACCTCTTCAACATCATGTTCGTCAGCTTCCTCAAGCCAAACTCACTTTGTCCTTACTTCGTTCACCACGATCGAAACGCTTAATTATGTCTAGTTTTACGCTAAGTGTAACACCCTTACGAGCTCTTTTAGGCTTTTCCGATACCATAGAACTCATCTTGCAAATGATTGCTCACAGACACGTGATTAAGCAATGCTGGTGAGAATGCAGTTCCAAATCCGGGGAGAGCGGCTGCTCGGGGCGTGCGCTGATTTTTTTTTCGTAACAGTGAAAACACCTTCTGAAAGCGAAAACAGGGTACTAATGTAGGTCTTTTGTAACGGTGAGGTTTCATAAAGCGAACGTTCGAAAAGCGGGGGACACCTGTAATTTGTTTTGTATTACTCTGTAGGTATCCATATGGACTTTAGCATTTCTGTGGAAGCTTTTGCAGACTGTTTTTGATGTATTACTAGTCTACTTTCATTTTCTACTTTTTAATCATCAATTCCTTGGTTTTCCTTTGAATTCTTTTTCCCTATTCTCCTGTATTTCTGGATATTTTTTTAGCAATATACAGAAATATACTTTGATCTAATACTATCTTGATGACGTAGCTAGCCATGGCTACTTTTACTTGTTCCCTGAATTATAAATATTCTTACAAAATAATTATTCATTTATATAACACCTTTTTTGTTTTCTTGGAGTGTTACATCTAATTAAATACATACCTCTATTCCCAAGCTTTGCTGTACTGAGTTATTTGAAAGATGTTTCCTCCAGTGTAGAACTTGAATTGCAACACAGTGTAGTCTAGACCCAGATTATGTCCTTGGAGCTAGTGAAGGGTTTAAAGCGAGAGGAAAGACACAGTTTTCAATATAAGCTACTGATGAGGTGATGCTAAACCAGTCTGTATAGTCTGCAGTTGCTGTTTGAATGATGCCTGGGGAAAGCCATGGAACTTTTAGTCCATTTAGAGTTCAGGAAGAAGAGTGAGAAGAAATATTAAGAATAGCAGCGAATACAGCACCATGCTTCATTTTGTTCAGTTAAGCTAAATGTACACAAGAAAACTGCAGAGCTGGAAATTTAAAGCAAAAGTTTGTAAATTGGTTTATTATTGTCTCATGTACTGAGGTACAGTGAAAAGCTTGTCTTGCATGCTGTTCATACAGATCAAATCATTGCATAGTGCATTGCAGTAGTACGAGGTAAAATAACAGAATGAAGAAAATAGTTACAGTTACAGGGAAAGTGCAGTGTGGTTAGACATACAAGGTGCAAGACCATAACGCAGTAGACTGTAAGGTCGAGTACATCTTATTGTACTAGGGAACTATTCAATAATATTGAGCCTGGTGGTATTTGCTGCCTGATGGCAGGGAGGAGAAAAGAAAATAGACTCCAGCCATTGATTTTGTTTCGCTTCCCATAGATGCAACCTGAGCTGTTGATACTTTCCAGCATTTTCTGTTGTTTTTAAACTCATGTACAATTCTGACTAATTGACATTTATTCTATAATCAGTAGAGATAGATAGTAAATACACTGCATAAGCCATCCTAAAACACTTGTGTGAGGAATTGACCAAAGATTTCCATAACTGGAGTAATAATGATTTTTCATTATCTCAATTTAGTTTCAAAGTTCATAGTTTGGAGCTATTGCAACCTCCACCCCATCATGTCCCCTTCACTGATCTAATAAGCCCTTTCTTGTCAATGGGAACTTCGATGGTGATGTGAGATGGAGCAGACTAAACAGGAGTATTTGGCTCTTGGCTTGTCTTAGTTTGAGAATTAGTATACGTGATTAAAATATAACAAAGTCAGCATGGTTTCATTAAGGGCTGATCTACCTGATAAATCTATTCAAGTTGTCTGAGAAGGTAACTGACAGGCCAGACTAAGAGTTAGTGGATGTTATTAATTTGGATCTTCAGAAGACCTTTGACAGGGTGTTCCAAATATGGCTGTTAAGTGTGACCCCATGCTACTAGTGCAAGGTTCTGGCATGGATAGATGATTGGCTTACTGGTAGAAGGTAGAGAATGGGGATAAAGGGGTCCTTTTTTTCCTTCTGAAAGGCTGCCGGTGACCGGTGGAGTCATTAATATTTTCATTAATAGTAGAGACTAGGATCCAAGGATATATCTTCACAGTAGAGGAATATCCCTTCAGAACTGCGATTTTAAAAAGGATTCTTCAGGCACTGGCGAGCATGTGACCTCAAGGGTCAGAGTTGGGACCACAACTTTTTGCTTTATAGATTAATAATCTGGATGAAGATGGAAGTTTGGAGATGATACCAAGATGGGTGGAAGGAGAAGTAATGTTCCAGCAGTAGGGATTCTGCTGCAGAAAGGCGTGTACAGGTTGGAGAATGGGGGTGGGGTGGGGAAGTGACAGGTAGACTGCAACATGGAGAAGTGTGGAATTATGTGCAACACACATAAAAATTGCTGGTGAACACAGCAGGCCAGGCAGCATCCATAGGAAGAGGTACAGTCGACGTTTCAGGCCGAGACCCTTCGTCAGGACTAAGAAGAGGTAGTAAGAGATTTGAAAGTGGGAGGGGGAGGGGGAGACCCAAAATGATAGGAGAAGACAGGAAGGGGAGGGATGGAGCTAAAAGCTGGAAAGTTGATTGGCAAAAGGGATGTGAGAGGATCATGGGACGGGAGACCGAGGGAGAAAGAAAAGGGGAGGGGGGGAGCCCAGAGGATGGGCAAGGAGTTATAGTGAGAGGGACAGAGGGAGAAAAGGAGAGAGAGAGAAAAAAATTAATAATAATAAATAATGGATGGGGTACAAAGGGAAGGTGGGGCATTAACGGAAGTTAGGGAAGTCAATGTTCATGCCATCAGGTTGGGGCTACCCAGACGGAATATAAAGTGTTGTTCCTCCAACCTGAATGTGGCTTCATCTTGACAGTAGAGGAGGCCGTGGATAGACATATCAGAATGGGAATGGGATGTGGAATTAAAATGTGTGGCCACTGGGAGATCCTGCTTTCTCTGGCGGACAGAGTGTAGGTGTTCAGCGAAACGTTCTCCCAGCCTGCGTCGTGTCTCGCCAATATATAGAAGGCCTCATCGGGAGCACCGGACGTAGTATATCACCCCAGCCGACTCACCGGTGAAGTGTCGCCTCACCTGAAAGGACTGTCTGGGGCCCTGAACGGTGGTAAGGGAGGAAGTGTGAGGGCATGTGTAGCACTTGTTCTGCTTAAGTGCCAGGAGGGAGATTGGTGGGAAGGGATGGGGGGGAATGAATGGACAAGGGAGTCATGTGGGGAGCGATCCCTGCGGAAAGCAGGGGGGGATGGAGGGAAAGATGTGCTTATTGGTGGGATCCCATTGGAGGTGGCGGAAGTTACGGAGAATTATATGTTGGACCCGGAGGCTGGTGGGGTGGTAGGTGAGGACAAGGGGAACCCTATTCCTAGTGGGGTAGCGGGAGGATGGGGTGAGAACAGATGTGCATGAAATGGGAAAGATGCGTTTGAGAGCAGAGTTGATGGTGGAGGAAGGGAAGCCCCTTCCTTTAAAAAGGGAGGACATCTTCATCCTGGAATGAAAAGCCTCATCCTGAGAGCAGATGTGGCGGAGATGGAAGAATCGCGAGAAGGGAATTATATGTTTTGGTATGAAGAATAAAGGTGTAGGCTGTTTTTTAAATGAGAGAATTCAGAAATCAGAGATACAAAGGGATTTGTGAATCATAGTTCAGGATTCCCTTAACTTGCAGGTTGAATTGGTAGTGAGGAAGGCAAATGCAATATTAGGATTCATTTCGAGAGGGCGAGACCATAAAACCAAGAATGTACTGCTGAGGGTTTGAGGCATTGGTCAGGCTGTATCTGGAATGTTGTGAACAATTTTGGGTCTTGTATCTGAGGAAGGATGTGCTGTCCCTAGAGAGGCTCCAGAGGATGTTCATGAGAATGATCCTTGGAATGAAAGGCTTAAAGTATGAGGAGATTTTGATGGCACTGGGCTTGTACTCAGTGAAGTTAAGAAGATGAGATGGGGATCTTGTTGAAACCTATTGGATACTAAAAGTCCTGAACAGAGTGGCTATGAAGCAGATATTTTAATTATTAATGGAGTCTAGGATCCAAGGGCATGGCCTCACAATAAAGGGACATCCCTTTAGAACTGAAGTGCATCTAATCCATATGAATATAGAGTAAGGAGTTCATTAATGTGATTCAATATACTGTATCTGCTATTATTATATTTTGTTTTTTGTTTTATAATATGTATTCTCTTGAACTCTGTATTCTTCTATATATAGAAATCAAAATCAATAAAAATATTGAAAAAGAAGAACTGAAGTGCAAAATTTCTTCAGCCAGTGGGTAGTGAGTCTATGAAATTCATTGTCACAGAGGGCTATGAACGTCAAGTCACTGGGTGTATTTGAGGCAGAAATTGATAGATTCTTGATTGATAAGGGGGTTAAGGGTTACGTGGAAAGGGTGTGAATGGGGTTGAGAAAAGAAAACTAATCTTAGTCGTGGTTGAATGGTAGATCAGACCTGATGGGCCAAGTGGTCAAATAGGTTTTTTTAATTTTATAGCCTTGTGTTTATGTACAGTTGCAAGGAAGTTTGTGAATCCTTTGCATTTACCTGGATTTCCACATTCATTACTCATAAAATATGGTCTGATCTTCTTCGAGTCACAATAGTAGACAGACACGATCAAACAATTGTATTTTTTGTCTCTTTATTGAACATATTGTTCAATCGTTCACAGTCTAGGCTGGAGAAGGTATGTGAACCCTTGTATTCAATAACTAGTAGAACCTCCTTTAGCAGCAATAACCTCCACCAAACATTTCCCGTAGCTCCTGATCAGACTTGTACCACAGCGAGAAGGAATTTTAGACTATTCCTCCATACAAGTATTTCTGGGATACTTTGCATGAACATCCCTCTTCAGGTCATACCACAGCATCTCCATTTGGGTTAAGGTCTGGACTCTGACTTGGCCATTCCAAAACACTGATTTTCTTTTTAAACCGCTCTGTTGTTGATCTAGTCTTGTGTTTCGGATCATTGTCTTGTTGCATTGTGTTGCCCTTAAGGCATTTATTTAAACTTTATTAAATTTCTGCTTTAAGTAATTTGTTTGTAACTATTTTCTAGTTAAAGTTAAAGGTAAAATTCATTGTCTATGGTATATCGTGGCATGTGATGACGTCACCTCTGGTTTTGCCACATCTTGTAACTTCCGGTTTGGAGAAAAAGAAAAGTTGGGGGCCCGCGCATGCAGCATGAATGTGAAAAGCTCCGTTTCTACCCACAAAGAAACTTTATAGAAGCAACGCTGTAAGTTCATTTGACAGTAGACATGTTGAAGTAAAAATATTAACGTGGATTCTGTTAAAGGAAGCGGTGGTAGGAGTGGTGCGCATGGTGGCTTTTCAGTTTCAAACGTGGGGTTGGCTCGAGCCCGGCAGCAGTTTGACACGACTCCCTCCCTCCCCTGGGCGGCTGAAGGCACTCGCTAAAAGAAAAGAGCACGCGTGATCTCAAGAATGAAACAGACACTATATATATGTTTGTATTTTTTAATCAACAGTTTTCACCATACAATGTTAATGTAGAAGAGTGAACAGCAAATGGTTAACCTTAGTATGACTCTGGCTTCATTGGCTCCGGTTTAACTTGGTGTTTAGTCAGAGTTTCAACACGCTGCACGAGAACACTACATGCATCATCCAACTTCTATTAAGCTTCAGGTTAATTAAGCTGACTGCTACCCTGACATTATTCTGTAAAATGTCTTGATATAATTTTGAATTCATTGTTCCCTTGATGATGCAAACTGTCCATGCCTTGAGTCAACAAAGCAGCTTCAAACCATGATGCTCTTTCCACCATGCTTCATGGTTGAGATGAGGTTTTGGTGTTGGTTTGCAGTGCCCCTTTTCCTCCAAACAGCAATGTGTATTTCTGCCAAGAAGTTCAGCTTTTGGCTCATCTGCCTTGGAGCCTGGACAGCTTGCAACAGTTTTGTATGGTGGAATGGTCTAAAATTCCTCTTTGCCGTTGTGCAAGTCTACAGGAAACGTGTGGTGGTGTTATTGCTACTAAAGGCAATACTATCAGTAATTAAATACAAGGGTTCACATACTTTTTTCAGCCTGGATTGTGAAAGATTAAACAATGTGTTCAATAAAGACATGAAAAGTGCAATTGTTTGTGTGTTATTAGGTTAGGCAGATTGTATTTGTCTCTTAGTAATTAATGCAGAAAATCCAGTAATTGCAAAGGGTTCACAATCTTTCTTGCAACTGTATATGTCTATATACTACCCTATCATTTGTTTTATTGCAGGCATTTATGGTAAATAGATCGGTGAAAACTGTACACAACAGAGACGGACAGAATCAGGCTTATTATCACTGGCATGTGTTGTGAAATTTGTTAACTTAGCAACAGTTCAATGCGATACATAATATAGAAGAAGAAAATAAATAAGTAAATCAATTACGGTATATGTATATTGAATAGATTAAAAATCATTCAAAAAAACAAAAATATATATTAAAAATGTGAGGTAATGTTTAAGGGTTCAATGTCCATTTAGGAATTGGATGGCAGAGGGGAAGAAGCTGTTCCTGAATCGCTGAGTGTGTGCCTTCAGGCTTCTGTACCTCCTACCTGATGGTAACAGTGAGAAAAGGGCCTACCCTGGGTGCTGGAGGTCCTTAATAATGAACACTGCATTTCTGAGACCCCGCTCCCTGAAGATGTCCTGGGTACTTTGTAGGCTACTATCCAAGATGGAGCTGACTAAATTTACAACCCACTGCAGCTTCTTTCGGTCCTATGCAGTAGGCCCCCTCCCCCATACCAGACAGTGATGCAGCCTGTCAGAATGCTCTCGAAGGTACATCTATAGAAGTTTTTGAGTGTATTTGTTGACATACCATATCACTTCAAACTCCTAATGAAGTATTGTCGCTGTCTTGCCTTCTTGATAACTATATTGATATGTTGGGACCAGGTTGGGTCCTCAGAGAACTTGACACCCAGGAACTTGAAACTGCTCACTCTTTCCACTTCTGATCCCTGTGAGGATTGGTAGGTGTTCCTTCGTCTTGCCCTTCCTGAAGTCTACAATCAGCTCTTTCGTCTTACTGACGTTGAGTGCCGGGTTGTTGCTGCGACACCACTCTACTAGTTGGCATATCTCGCTCCTGTACGCCCCCTCATCACCATCTGAGATACTACCAACAATGGTATCATCAGCAAATTTATAGATGGTATTTGAGCTATGCCTAGCCACACAGTCATGGGTATAGAGAGAGTAGAGCAGTGGGCTAAGCACACACCCCTGAGTTTTGATCGTCAGCGAGGACGAGATGTTGTTACCAATCACACAGATTGTGGTCTTCCGGTTAGAAAGTCGAAGATCCAATTGCAGAGGGAGGTACAGAGTCCCAGGTTCTGTAACTTCTCAGTCGGGATTATGGGAACGATGGACAAATAACTAATGTGCAAAAGACAAACTGTGCAAATACAAAAATAAAATAATAAATAATCAATAAATATTGAGAACACAATTTGAAAATTCCTTGAAAGTGAATCTGTAAGTTGTGGAATTAGTTCAGTGTTGTGTTGACTGAAGTTATCCCCTCTGGTTGGTTGAGGAATAATAATTGTTCCTGAAACTAGTGGTGTGGGACTTGTACCACTCTTGTGCCTCCTTCCTGATGGCAGCAGTTAGAGAGAGTATGGCCTGGATGATGGATGCTGCTTTCCTGCGACAATGCTCTTTGTAAAGTGCTCAGTGGTGGGGAGGGGCTATATCTCCCTGTCCTTTCAATTGTATCATACGTTTTTTGATATCTCCACTGGAAGTAGTCCACTGTAATTTATTGCAATGTTTTGCATTATTTACCTTCTGGAAAATTAAGTACTTCCAAATTTAATGCACCAGATTGCCAATTTAAATTTGGATCTTTTACAGGTATATTAAGAGTAAAAGGATTGTAAGGGATAAAATCGGTCTTCTTGAAGATCAGAGTGGTTGGCTATGTGCGGAACCAAATGAAATGGGGGAGATCTTAAATGGTTTTTTTGCGTCTGTATTTACTAAGGAAACTGGCATGAAGTCTTTGGAATTAAGGGAACCAAGTAGTGAGATCATGGAAACTGTACAGATTGAAAAGGAGGAGGTGCTTGCTATCTTGAGGCAAATTAAAGTGGATAAATCCCCAGGACCTGACAGGGTATTCACTCGGACCTTGAAGGAGACTACTGTTGAAATTGCAGGGGCCCTGGCAGATATATTTAAAATGTTGGTGTGTCTACGGGTGAGGTGCCGGAGGATTGGAGAGTGGCTCATGTTGTTCTGTTGTTTAAAAAAGGATCGAAAAGTAATCCAGGAAATTATAGACTGGTAAGTTTGACGTCAGTAGTGGGTAAGTTATCGGAGGGAGTACTAAGAGACAGAATCTACAAGCATTTGGATAGACAGGGACTTATTGGGGAGAGTCAACGTGGCTTTGTACGTGGTAGGTCATGTTTGACCAACCTATTGAAGTTTTTCGAGGAGGTTACCAGGAAAGTGGATGAAGGGAAGGCAGTGGATGTTGTCTACATGGACTTCAGTAAGGCCTTTGGCAAGGTCCCGCAGGGGAGGTTAGTTAGGAAAATTCAGTCGCCAGGTATACGTGGAGAGGTGGTAAATTGGATTAGGCGTTGGCTCAATGGAAGAAGCCAAAGAGTGGTAGTAGAGAATTGCTTCTCTGAGTGGAGGCCTGTGACTAGTGGTGTGCCACAGGGATCAGTGCTGAGTCCATTGTTATTTGTCATCTATATCAATGATCTGGATGATAATGTGGTAAATTGGATCAGCAAATTTGCTGATGATACAAAGATTGGAAGTATAGTGGACAGTGAGGAAGGTTTTCAGAGCCTGCAGAGAGACTTGGACCAGCTAGAAAAATGGGCTGAAAAATGGCAGATGGAGTTTAATACAGACAAGTGTGAGATATTGCACTTTGGAAGGACAAACCAAGGTAGAACATGCAGGGTAAATGGTAAGGCACTGAGGAGTGCAGTAGAACTGAGAGATCTGGGAATACAGATACAAAATTCCCTAGAAGTGGCGTCACAGGTAGATAGGGTCGTAAAGAGAGCTTTTGGTACATTGGCCTTTATTAATCAAAGTATTGAGTATAAGAGCTGGAATGTTATGATGAGGTTGTATAAGGTATTGGTGAGGCCAGATCTGGAGTATTGTGTTCAGTTTTGGTCACCGAATTACAGGAAGGATATTAATAAGGTTGAAAGAGTGCAGAGAAGGTTTACAAGGATGTTGCCAGGACTTGAGAAACTGAGTTACAGAGAAAGGTTGAATAGGTTGGGACTTTATTCCCTGGAGCGTAGAAGAATGAGGGGAGATTTGATAGAGGTATATAAAATTATGATGGATATAGATCGAGTGAATGCAAGCAGGCTTTTTCCACTGAGGCAAGTGGAGAAAAAACCAGAGGACATGGGTTAAGGGTGAGGGGGGGAAAGTTTAAAGGGAACATTAGGGGGGACTTCTTCACACAGAGAGTGGTGGGAGTATGGAATGAGCTGCCAGACGAGGTGGTAAATGTGGGTTCTTTTTTAGCATTTAAGAATAAATTGGACGGATACATGGATGGGAGGTGTATGGAGGGATATGGTCCGTGTGCAGGTCAGTGGGACTAGGCAGAAAATGGTTTGGCACAGCTAAGAAGGGCCAAAAGGCCTGTTTCTGTGCTGTAGTTTTTCTATGGTTTCTGCAACTTCCTGTTTCATATATAAAAGCGCATTTAACTAAATCATACTGATAGAGGATAATCCCAGAACTTCTCTATGGCTTGTGTAGATGTTTGCATAACTAATGATGCAATAGAGTTTTGTACATAAACTTGCCTATTAGATTCTAGAATGCCTTTCAGTTTAAACTCAACATCTGTAGGCTTGGAACAAATGACTAAGCTGTTAGGTCAATCAAAGAAAATACGTAGTTGAGAAGTGGAATTTTGTTGGGATACGCAAGATAACAAATGCCATAGGCACTTTAAAATGAAGCCAGTAAGCACAGAAAATTGTGTTTGAAAAAAAATATTATAAAGGAATCCATTCAATAAAGCTATCAGGAATGAAGTGAAGGTAAAAATGGAAATTTTTGGATGGTTATCAAAATAGGCGAGGTGGGATATGTAGAGGATTTGACTGCTCTGGGCCCAGTGCCTGTTTTGGCTTGAGGAAAGTTCATCTACCTTTCTATGTTGTCTTTATTCCTCCATGTACTGCTTGAAATAGAGTGGAGCACTGGATTGAAGAAATTTCTGAAGAGCTTTTGACATAGGAATCCTCTCTGTGAGAGGGTAATGCTCCTGGGACATAAAAGCTGTGGAAAGTTAATTTAAAAGCATATAATGTCCTTCCACAATCATGCCAAACAGTAACATGTACATTATTGTCTCACTGGCTTAGCTGCCTAATTGTTTCACCGTGTTGAATATGCTGTTTTAGATTGGAACAACTTGGTGGTTGTTAATTACACTATCTTTTACTGTTTAAATTCAATCCCTTCAATGGCATCTACTTGGGAGGTAGATAATGAATTGCATTTGCATTATAATCTTCTCATTACTGTCATATATTCATTTAGTGAGGTGCAGAAGGAAGGCTACCAGGTCTGGCAAAGTTCTAGTTTTCCAGTTTTCCCATTCAGATGGTTACTGTACAAAACAATTGTCCATTACTGAAAGCTACTACAGTGTAGCAGCTGAACCTGCGGAACTAGATTCTAATAAAGGCAATGAAAAGTAGTAAATCCATATTAGAGAAAGGAGAGGAGGATCCCATTGCTTCATTCTTTTGAGATTTTCAAAATTAAAACTTGTGAAATAATCTCCTCTACCAACTCTACCCTCCCAAGTTTTCTGTCTGTATGATGGTCAGTTGTTCAGTATGGAAACAGATTCTTCAACTCATTGTCCATACTGACCAAAGTGCATACTTGTGCTATTTTCTTTTGCCTGCTTTTGGCAATATCTCTCTAAATCGGAGGTTCCCAACCTGGGGCTCCGCGAACCTCTTTCTTAATGGTATTGGTCCATGACATAAAAAAGGTTGGGAACCCCTGTTATAACTCTTTTCTGTTCAATACCTATCCAAATGTATTTTTAAATGCTGTAATTTTACCTGCGCCTTCTGGCAGCTCCTTCCACATATCCACCATTGACTGTGAAGAAACTTGTCCTTGGGTCCTATTTAAATCTTTCTCCTCTCAACTTAAACATATGCCCTCTAGTTTTAGACTTCCTTGAGGAGAAAAGGACTAGCTCTCCACTATTTATGCCCCACATAATTTTGTAAATCTCTGCAAGGTCACCCCTCAGCCTTCTTTGCTCCAGAGAAAATAGTCACTGTTTATCCAATCTTTCCTTGTAACTCAAACCCTCCAGTCCTGGTAACATCCTTGTAAATCTTCTGTGCATATTTTCCAGTTTAAACATATGTTTCCTATAGCTAGGTGACCAGAACTGTTTTAATATTCCAAGTGCAGTCTCCTTAATGCAATGTATAGCTGTAACATTACATCCCTACTCTTGTACTCAGTGCCCTGATTAACAAAGCCAAGTATGCTCTAAATTACCTTGACTGCCATGTCCAACTATTATTACTTTCAAAGTTTGATTTGTAGTCTGCTGAATTATTAAGTTTAGCAATACAGTAACCTAGTAATGCCTGTGTCTATTGTAAAATAAACTGGCGTTTGTGGCTGTGTGGGTTTTTTAGGGAATGTTACATGTATGCTTGGTTTATTGGTGGGAATTGGGTTTAGCCCTCTCTACTTGTCATTAGCAGATTTGTACTTGCCTGGTAATAATCTCAATAGCAAATAACTTTATTTAATCTGTGGGATGTTATGAAGTTGTTCAATTCAAGAAATCGTTTTCGAAGTATGTTTTTGTTTTGTAGACAAAATCTGAGGTGATTTGAATTCTGAGAAATCCCAAAAGGAGATGAATGGCAAGGTTTTACTTTGGATAATATTGGTGAATGTCATTCGGTTCAGAATCAGGTTTATTATCACTGGCCTGTGTGGTGAAATTTGTTAATTTAGCAGCAGCAGCAGTACAATGAAATACATAATACAGAAAGAAAAAAATAGTAAATCAGTTACCATATGTATGTGTGTGTATATAGAATAGATTAAAATAGTGCAAACACAAATGATATATAGTTAAAAAAAAAAGTGAGATGGTGTTAATGGGTTTCATGTCCATTTAGGAATCATATGACAGAATGGAAGAAGCTGTTCCTGAATCCTGAGTGTGTGCCATGAGTAGTTTACTCTGTTCTTGGGATTAATATTTTGGGGATCTTTTGTATCTGAATATGTCATTGCCTTCGCAGTTCCTTGGCATCTAGGATGCTTTCTACTCTGATTCAGTGCCTCATTAGACCTCTAAATTCACTCTTACTGTGATGGGTAGTGGGCATAGTGTTTGTGGGCCAAATGGGTGAGTAGTATGAGAGGTGTTGTGCTTCATCCATTGCTTTTACTGTGTTTTCATGTGCACACAGAGCTATGGAACAATATCTTCCTGATGCTTCATTTGGTTGGTCAAGCTTCAAGGATACCCATGAGTTAGTGGAAATATTCCATTATTCTCAAACAGCTTTTAGAACATTCTTGGTATTTATTTTGCCCTCCTGGAGATCTCTTGCTGTGACGAAACTTGGACAAGAGTGCCTGTTTTCGGAGTTTATAGTCTGACTGACCCATCTGAAGTGACTGAATGTAGCTAATGGTGAAGATACTGGCCTGGAAAAGACATTAGTTCACTGATCTTTCCAATAAAATTGAGCGCATGAATTGGGAGCAGGAATCATTCACTTGGCTCCTTAAACCTGCACTGCTATTCATCAACATCTTTAACTCTACGTTTTCACCTACTCAAATAACATTTACAGTGTATGGTTCACTGAACCTTGCAATATAGGTAGACAGTGGTAAAGAAGGCTAATGGGATGTTTGCCTTCATCAGCCAAGGCATTGTGTATACCAGTTCTGTCATCATGTTGCAATTGTACAAAACTTGAATCAATGAGGGATGCTCCACAGTTGTGGCAGTGCTTGAATACTATCACCTCTTATAAAGTGAATCTAAGGAACATAGGTGACAACAGGGCTTTGTTTCCAGGTGAGCTCAGTGCCTTCTATGCTCACTTTGACCGTCAAAACATGGAGGAACTATCACAAGCTCACACAGCCAACATACAAGCAGTCTTCAAAAGGCTGAATACACGAAAAGAACCGTTCCAGACGGGGTACCTGGCCAAGTACTAAAGACCTGTGCTGATCAGTTGGCTGGAGTATTCACTGAGATCTTGAACCTCTCGTTTCAGCAGTCTGAAGTACCCACCTGTTTCAAGTAGGCTTCAATTGAACATGGTAACATGCCTTTATGATTATTGTCCAATAGTGATGAAGTGTTTTGAGTGGTTGGTGATGAAGCATATCAACTCCTGCCTGAGACGCGACTTAGATCCACTCCAATTTTCCTACTGGCGCAACAGGCCCACAGCAAATGCCATTTCATTGGCCTTTCAGTCAACCCTGAAACATTTGGGTAGCAGAGATGCATACATGAGGATGCCCTTTATCGACTGTAGCTCGGCAATCAATGAAATCATCCCCTCAAAACTAATAATAAGTTTCAAGATGGCCTCAGTTCCTCCTTTTGCAATTGGATCTTCGATTTCCCAAGTCAGTTCGGATTGGCAACAACATCTCACAATGTCCATCACCGTGCACAGGTGCACTGCCAGGTTAGGTGCTTAGACCCTGTTTTACCCCTTTATGCTTGTGACTGTGTGCTAAGCACAGCTCCAATGCCATCTTCAATTTTGCTGATGCCACCACTGTAGTAGAGGGTCAGCAACTTTAAATTTCTCAGTGTTATTATTTCAGAGATCTGTCCTGGGCCCAGTATGCAATTACAAAGAAAGCACAGCAATGCCTCTACTTCCTCAGGAGTTTGCGAAGATATTGCGTGCCATCTAAAACTATCGATGTGTAGTGGAGAGTACATTGACTGGCTGCATCATAGCCTGTTATGGAAACACCAATGCCCTTGAATGGAATATCCTACACTAAGTAATGGATATGACCCAGTGCATCACGGGTAAAGCCCTCCCTACCATTCAGCACATATACACGAAGTATTGTTGCAGGAAAGTGGTTTCTATTATCAAGGACCCCCACCACCCAGGACATGCTCTCTTCTCACTGCTGCCATCAGGAAGGTGGTACAAGAGCTTTAGAACTCTCACCACCAGGTTCAGGATCCTGGAACAGTTACTACCCCTCAACCATCAGGCTCCACAAGGGGGGATAACTTTACTCGCCCTATCGCTGATCTGTTCTCAAAACCTATGGGCTCTCTTTCAAGGACTGTTTGTCTCAGGTTCTTGATATTTATTGTTTGTTTATTACTATTTCTTTCTTTTTGTATTTGCATGGTTTGTTGTTTTTTGCACACTGTTTGAATGCCCAAGTTGGTGTGGTCTTTCATTGATTCTGTTATTATTCTATTGTGGATTTATGCCGGTAAGAAAATGAATCTCAGGGTTGTATATGGTGTCATATGTGTATTTTGATAATAAGTTTGCTGTGAACTTTGAAATATGGCACATTCCTCCCCACCATTGGTAAAATCTACATGAAGTGCTGCCTCGAGAAGGCAACATCAGTCATCAAAAGGTCCCTGCCAGCCAGGCCATTCCACCTTTTTACAGCTGTACAGACTCCCAGGTTCAAGAACAGCTACTTCCCTTCAACCATTTGGCTTATGAACTAGCCAGCACAACCCTAATCACTGTGATCACTTCACACTAAAATAGACTTTGTTATACTTGTGTTCCTCCTTGTAAAATTGTTTGTAATTTGTTTAATTTGTTTTGAATGCTGCATCTCTAATACTATGTACCTGCAATGCTGCTGCAGGTAAGTTTTCTTTGCACTAGTGCATACGTATACATTTTTGATAGTAGATTTGACTTTGATATTTGGAGTCAGTGTCCAGTTCTGGCAATTCATTTTGTGCATTTCTCGTCACCACACAACAGGAAAGATATAATTAATCTAGAGCTGAAGCAGAAAAGATTCATAAGGATATTGTCTGGATTAGAGGCTTAATTGGCCACTGTAAATTGTCTCTGCTATTTGGATGAATGGTGGCATCTGAGGGGCCTTGATAGGATTTTGGAAGTATAGGATTAATGTTGGATGAATGGTTAGTTATTAGCTCACACTTAGTGAGTTGAAGGGGCTGTTTTTGTGTTGTATCTCTCAGGCTGTCTCATCAGTGAAAACATCTCAATACTTGTTGTGGCTCCTGGGGCTCTTATGTTTAGTAACTTCATCCCACTTCTGAACTTCAAAGATAATTTAACATTTTTGCTTGAATATGGTGGGATAAATCCTCTTCAGGACTGAGGCCTCTTCAGGACTGCCTCAACTGATAATACATACTGCAGCATGCTACAACCCACACTAGAACCCCTACAGTTCGCCTACCGACACAAGCGATCGACAGATGACGCAATAGCCACAGCTCTACACATCGTTCTTACTCACCTGGAGAAGCGGGATGCTTAGGTGAGAATGCTGTTTTTGGACTACAGTTCACCATTCAACACCATAATTCCACCCAAGCTCGACAAGAAGCTCAGAATTCCTGTCAGATTGCTGGCAGGTGGTAAGAGCGGGCCCCCTCACCTCTGCCCCGCTGACCTTTACAGGTGAGGTGCCCCTTAGAGTTGTGTACTAAACCTCCTCCTTTACTCGCTACCCACAGCTCCAATTTGCTAATTAACTTTGCTGACGACACTACACTGGCCTAATCTCAAATAATAATGAGGCAGTTTACAGAGAAGAAGTTATCACCAGACCCAGTGGTGTCAAGAAAACAACCTCTCCCTCAACATTGCAAAAACAAAGGATCTGGTTGTGGACTACAGGAGGAGTGGAGACAGGCAAGCTCCTATTGACATGAATGGATCTGAGGTTGAGAGTGTGAACAGCTTTAAGTTCCTTGGCATAAAAATCACCGAGGATCTCGTGGTCTGTACATGCCGGCTATGTGGTGAAACAGGCACAGCGGAGCCTCTGTCACCTCAGACGGTTGAAGAAGTTTGGTATAGGCCCCCAAATCCTAAGAACTTTCTATAGGGGCACAGTTGAGAGCTTCCTGACTGGCTGCATCACTGCCTGGTATGGGAGCCGTACTTCCCTCAAGTGCAGGACCATTTACTATAAATTGCACATTTAGATGGAGACGTGAAGATTCTTACTCCATGTATATGAAGGATGCAAGTGATAAAGTCAATTCAATTTAATACTCATTTTTAAATAAGGGGACTAGAATTGTACTCCAGGTTGGCCTTACAAGGACCCTAAACAATTGTAACAGTACTTCAGAATTAGATTTATTGTCACTGACTCAAGTTGTGAAATTTGTTGATTTGTGGCAGCGATACAGTACAAACATACAAAGTTACTTTAAATTACAAAAATAAATAGTGCAAAAGAAAAGGAATAATGAGGTATCATTCATTGGTTTCATGGTCCATCTAGAAATCTGATGCTGGAGGGGAACAAGCTGTTTCTGAATTGACTGTGAACCCCATTGAGATGGTAGTAACAAGAAGAAGACACGTCCCAGATGGTGGAATCATTAGTGATGGTTGCCGCTTTGGGGCACTGCGTCTTGATGGGTCCTCAGTGGGGAGGATTGTGCCTGTGATGGAAATGGCAGAGTCTGTAGCCTCTTGTGATCCTGTTTATTCCATTCAAGTTGAATTGTCATTTAACCATATATGAATACTCATAAATACAGCTAAATAAGTCAGTGTTACTGCAGGGTTAAAGGGCAAAGACACATTACCAACAGTTTCACACCCAAGATCACAATTGTGTAATAAGTCTCCTGATGTCCACCTCCACCTACACCGTGGCGCCATGGCTTGATGCAGACAAGTCAACAAACCCATATAGAATATCAGTAAAAATACAATGCCGCAGAATGAAAATATACCTCCACCAAAGTGTCAATCTGTAGAAATTTCCAAGTATTTGGTGATGTACTGAATCTCTTCAAATTCCGAATGAAGTAGAGCTGCTTTTGTGCCCATTTTAAAATTCCAACTATGCCCAAAAATTCAAATTAGTTCAGCACCCACATGTCAGTGTTTTATTTTGTATATATATAAAAAAAAGAAATTGTTCCCTGTAATACTGGTCTGTATTATTTTCCAGTTTAGAAATAACACTCCTTAACAACATAAATGCAAGACCTTGCACTTTCCCGCATAAAACTCCATTATCCACACATTTTGCCCTTGTCCTGATGTAGAGTCGAAATATACCCCTTGCAGCATGCCCTTTTGCCTATTCTCGTACCATTTGCAAACTTGGATACCTTTCACTATGTCCCTCCTCAAAATCGTTAATATTAAGGACGAAGATCTGACTTTGGGGCACTCCTCTGGTTGAGTCTTTCTGGTTTGCATGTTTGTCTTGTGAAGTTGTTCACTTTGGCAAGTTTAAAAAAAATATATTGCTGGAGGAACTCAGTGGGTTGGGCAGCATCTGTGGAGCGAAATGGACAGCCGGTGCATGAGGTCACAACTCTTCACCTCGACTGAAAGAATAGAAGAGAAATAGGTGGTATAAAGAGGTGAGGGGGAGGGGTGTAGTGAAAGCTGGTTGGTGATAGGAGGAGACAGGTTAGGGTTTTGATTGGCAGGTGTATGGAGGAGGGAGAGGTGGTGATAGTGACAGGCTGAAAGGTGATAGGAGGAGACAGGTTAGGGTTTTGATTGGCAGGTGTATGGAGGAGGGAGAGGTGGGGATAGTGACAGGCTGAAAGGTGACAGGAGGAGGCAACAAAGGGCTGAAGATGATGGAATCTGGTCGGAAGGGAAGGTGCAGAAGGATCAAATAAGAAATAGAAACGGTGGGAGAGGGGATGCAGTGGAGGAGTGTGTGGGTGATGGACAGATGAAGTTTGTAGGGAGGGGCAAAACTGGGAGATGAGTGGTATGGTTAGAATGGAGGCTGTGTGTGTGAGGACCTGGGTCAATTAAAAGAGAGAAGGGGACAGAGGAAGAGCAGGTACCTGAAATTGGAGAATTCCACTTTCCAACTGACTATCCAGGTGGAATACAAGATGTTATTCTTCTAATTTGCATTTCACCCTGGCAGTGAAGGAGGTCAAGGACAGTGTGTGGATAATTTCATGTCTTCCACATTTTATCTGTCAGATCTATCTGCTTAACCTATCTATCCCATGAGATTGTTTACTTTAACTCTTGTCCCAGATCTGACCACTCTGCCCAACATTACTCAGTTGGTACGACTTTTTTCTGAGTTCAGTTTGTGGGTTTAAGCCTACTTTGAAGAATATCTATAGGTTGATCCTCCAGTGTAATCCTGAGAGAATGTTGTACCATTAGATGTGCAAACCTCTGGTTGTAGCACGAAACCAATACTAACGAATGCCACTGTAACCTGGTTTACTGGTCACCATTTCTCATTTAAAAATAATATTAATCAAGGTTTACTGGACCTTGCTGAACTCAAATTGTTGAGGCTTAATGTTGGTTAACTCACACCACAGACTGAACCAGAACTAGTTAGTTTGTTGAGCACTGAGCTTAACTCAGAACAACTGTGAGTCACAATGCAGGCAATCCATGATCTCGGGCCTGGTTGCTAGAATATGGATGTGGACTGAATTGCTTAGGAGCATACACTTTTAGTGTGTGCTTTGTGTTCTACTGCTTGAGGGATCTAGCAGTGAAATGCTGCTTGGGGCATAACTTACTGATTTATTGAGTCATTTTGAAAAATAAAATTGTGATGCCACATCTAACCATGGGATGTATATATTGCAATCACTATCTGATGCAGTTGTCATTTATCAAGAAGCATGTTTATGTGGCAACTTCCCCAACATTTGCTTTGAGCCCCATGAAGCTTACCAGTTCTGTGGATTCCTGAGGAATTGGCACAATCCATTAGAGTTCTTTGAGGAAGTAACAAGCAGTGTGGACAAAGGAGAGGGAGTGGATGTCATTTACTTAGATTTTCAGAAGGCATTTGATAAGGTGGAACCCATGAGGCTGCTTAACACGATAAAATCCTACGACACTACTGGAAAGATACTGGCATGGATAGAGGAATGGCTGACAGGATGCAGTGAGTGGGAATAAAGGGGGCCTTTTCTGGTTGGCTACCAGTCAATAGTGGTGTTCCTCAGGGATCAGTATTGAGACCGGTACTTTTCACTTTGTCAATGATTTATATAATGGAATTGATGCCTTTGTGGCAAAGCTTGCGGGTGATACAAAGATAGGCGGAGGGTTTGTTTGCGGATGATTCAAAGATAGTGGAGGGGTAGGTAGTGCTGAGGAAGTAATGCAATTGCAGCAGGACTTGGACAAATTGGAAGAATGGGCAAAAAAGTGGGAAATGAAATAGTTTTGGGAAAGGTATGATAATGCATTTTGGTAGAAAGAACAATAGTGCGGAATTTTATCTAAACGGGGAGAAGGTTTGAGGTGTAGAGGGACTTGGGAGCCCTCGTGCAAGACTCTCAGAAGGTTAATTTACAGGTTGAATCTGTGGTAAAGAAGCCAAATGCAATGTTGGTATTAATTTCAAGGGGAATAGAATATAAAAGCAAGGAGATAATGCTGAGCCTTTATAAGACACTAATCGGGCCACACTTGGCTTATTTTCAACAGTTTTGGGCCCTGTATCTCAGAAGGGATGTGTTCTCATTGGGGAGAATCCAGAGGAGATTCACAAGGATGATTCTAGGAATGAAGGGGTTAAAATGAGTGCTTGGCAGCTTTGGGCCTGTACTCATTGGAATTTAGAAGAATATATGGGGATCTCATTGAAACCTACCAAATCTTGAAAAGTACTAGATGGGGTGGATGTGGAGAGGATGTTTCCTTTGTTGGGATATCCAGAACTAGAGGGCACAACCTCAAAATTGAGGGACGACCTTTTAGTACAGAGGTAAGGAGGAATTTTTTTTTTAGCTACAGAGTGGTGAATCGTGGAATGTTCTCTTCAGACTACAGTGGAGACCAAGTCCATGGGTACATTTAAGGTGGAAGTTGATCATTTCCTGATCAGTCAGGGCATCAAAGGATATAGCAAGGCTGTTGTATGGGGTTGAGTGGAATCCGGGATCAGCCATGCCGAAGCAGACTCGATGGGCTGAATGGCCTAATTCTGCTCCTATGTCTTATGATCTAAGCTTGGAAATAGAGGATAATAGTTGATAGGTGTTTTTTGCAGCTGTAAGTATTTTACCAGTGGGGTTCCACAGATGTCAATACATGCTACTAAAAGCAGATCTTGGTGATTTAGATTTAATGGGGAGGGCACAATAAATGAGTTTGCAGAAGATCAAAAATCACCCACATGGGTGGTAATAAGGAGGAAAGCTTAGTCCATTCTGACCAAGGTGCCATTTGTCTGCTTTGGCCAATGTCCTTCTATACCTTTCCTATACATCCATCTATTCAAATATACTTGCTCTGGCAACACCACCCTTTGAGTAGAAAAACATGCCCTTAGTTCTCCTTATCAGTGCCTCTCATGATTTTGTAAGCCTTTGTGTGATCACCCCTCAGCTGCTTTCACCCAGGGAAAACAGTCCCATACTAACCAGCCCAATAGTCCCAGTAGCCTCTGTGTAAACCGTTTTTGTGCCCTCTTTTGGATAACTGTATCCTTATAGTATGGCAACCAGGACTGCACACAGTATTCCTGATGTAGTCTCCCCAGTGTACATCTGAAATGCAATATCCCAATTATTTCTCTAACTTCCGCTAGGCCCCACCTCCCCCTCGTACCCCAGCTGTTACTCATTTTTATGCACACATTCTTTCTCTCACTCTCCTTTTTCTCCCTCTGTCCCTCTGAATATACCTCTTGCCCATCCTCTGGGTCACCCCCCCCCGTCTTTCTCCCTAGGCCTCCTGTCCCATGATCCTCTCGTACCCCCTTTGCCTATCACCTGTCCAGCTCTCGGCTCTATCCCTCCCCCTCCTGTCTTCTCCTATCATTTTGCATCTCCCCCTCCAGCTTTCAAATCCCTTACTCACTCTTCCTTCAGTTAGTCCTGACGAAGGGTCTCGGCCTGAAACGTCGACTGCACCTCTTCCTATAGATGCTGCCTGGCCTGCTGCGTTCACCAGCAACTTTGATGTATGTTGCTTGAATTTCCAGCATCTGCAGAATTCCTGTTGTTTACATCCCAATTATTTTACTGGATGCCTTGTCCATTGAAAAAAAAGTATGCCATCCTATCTACCTGTGTAATCACTTTCAGGGTGCTATGTACTTGCAGAACGGAGAGTGTTCTCTCAACACTCCCAAAGCCTTATTGATTACTGACTATGACGTGCCCTGGTTTAACCTTCCATAAAACAACACTTCACATATGTCTGAGTTAAATTCTATAAAAAGTGGCAAATGGTATTTAATCCAGAGTAAAGTATTGCATTTGGGAAGGTATATCAAAGCAAGAGAATGTACAATAAATAAGGAGGTTCTGAGGGATGTGGAGAACCGAGGCCTTTGGTGCATGTCTATAGAACCATGTAAGATGAAAAGAAAAATCCTTAAAGGGGTGAGACTAGGATTGCCAATGTGACAGACTGTTGACGCCAGCAATCAAGGTCTCTTTGCTTTACCACTGTTGTAAGTAACAGTGGTTTAATTGGCTATTAAACCAATTTTGTTTTAAAACCGACAAGTCTCTTTGTTATTACCTAGAATATCAGTAGAAGTTTGAAAATCTTAAATCAAGCCATCATCATCCAACCTAAAATCTCCTGTGGGACAGGCTTAGAAAATTAGAGCATTGGCAGGATGTGAGCTTTTCCTCTTATTAAAAACCCTCCAATTGAGAAATTGATTATGCGAAGTGTCTGCCATGATCTTTTACTTGAGCAGAGAAATGGTGGATGGAGTTTAATCCTGATAAATATGAGGCGATGCATTCTGGGTGAATCAGTGAGGCCAGGATGTATACCATAATTGGTAAGGTCCTCAGTTTCAAGTAACAGGAGCCATTACTTATCATGAGAAGTGGGAGTTTAAAAAGTGGTACAGTTTGGGACTTTCTGCTCAGTGTCAGATTTATTAGGCGATGGCAAGGATCAATAAACCAGTTGGGTTTAAGCAGAGCTGCCAAAATGTGAGTGGACAGGGACATTGCATGAGTGGAATTGAGGCTTCTGTTCAAGAGGCTTCAGCCAGAAGAGGTGGAGGCCAAGGTGAGTTTCCAGTAAGTTTCTCTCTCTTTCTTTCTTTATTATGGCATAGGCAGGATCCGGGGCAGTGGTATGTGTGATGTGGGAAATCAGGGAGATCTCCAGTGTTCCTGATGATTACGTCTGCAAGAAATTATCTGGATGTAGTTCGTTACAGACTGTGTTAGGGAACTGGAGTTGGATGATCTATGCATTATTCAGGAGAATGGAGGAATGGGATAGAGAGGAGCTATAGGGAGGCACTCACACCTAAGTTGCAGGAGGCAGGTAGCTGGGTGAGGGAAAGGGAATAAACAGCACAGAATACCCCTGTGGCCATTCACCTCAATAACAAGTATTCCACTTTGTAAACCTTTGGAGGGGATGACCTGCAGGGGAAAGCTGCAGTGATCTGGACTCTGACATGAGTCTGAATCTGGCTCTGTGGCTAGGAAGGAAAGGAGAGGTAGAAGTGGTGATAGGGGATTCAAAAGTTAGGGGAACAGACAGGAGATGCTGTGAACGTGAAGGAGACTCCTGGATGGTATGTTGCTTCCCAGGTGCCAGGATCAAGGATGTCTCAGAGTGAGTCCACAGCATTGTTTTTGGGGAGGATGAGCAGCCAGAAGTTGTTGGACATTTTAGTAGCAATGACATAGGTGGAAAAGGATGGTGTCCTGAAGACTGCATATAGGGAGATGGGAAGGAAGCTAAGAAGCAGGACCACCAGGGCAGTAATTTCTGAATTCTTGCCTGTACCACATGCAAGAGAGGGTAAGAATTGGATGATTTGGCAGATGAATGTATGGCTGAAGAAGTGGTTCAGGGAGTAGGGTTTCAGATGTGGATCATTGTGATCTCTTTTGGTGAAGGTATGACCTGTACAAAAGGAATGGGTTACACCAAAATTAACTCAAGTGAAACCAATGCTGGAGATAGTGACCACAACTCCCTGACCTTTGGCATAGCCTTGGACAAGAATAGGAACAGACACTACAGAAAAGTAATTTGGGAGGATGAATTATAATGGTATTAGGCAGGAACTTGAGAGCCTAACTTTTCACAGATATTCTCAGAGAAATGTACAAGGGAAATATAGAGGCTGTGGAGGGAGCACTTGCATGGGGTTCTGGATAGGTTTGTACCATTGAACCAGGGAAAGGATGGTTGGGTGAAAGAGCCATGAGAAGTGTACCATCTAGTCAAAAGGAAAAAGGAAGCAAAAATCAGGGCTCTTGAGAGTTATAAGGTAGCCATGAAATTACTTAAGAGACATAGGAGAGGTAGAAGAGGGTTTGAGAAGGCCTTGGCAAGTAGGATTATGGAAAACCCCAAGGTACGTGTATAACAGGAGGGTTACTAGAGTGGGGGTGAGACTGATCAGGGATAAAACTTGTGCCCTGAGTCGGAGGAGGTAGGGGAGGTTCTCAATGAATACATTGTTCCAGTATTCACCAGTGAGAGGAACCTTGATATAGAGCAGGCTAATATAGAACATAGAATAGTACAGCACAGTACAGGCCCTTCGGCCCACAATGTTGTGCCGACCCTCAAACCCTGCCTCCCATGTAAGCCCCCACCTTAAATTCCTCCATATACCTGTCTAGTAGTCTCTTAACCTTCACTAGAGTATCTGCCTCCACCACTGACTCGGGCAGTGCTTTCCACGCACCAACCACTCTCTGAGTAAAAAACCTTCCTCTAATATCCCCCTTGAACTTCCCACCCCTTACCTTAAAGCCATGTCCTTTTGTATTGAGCAGTGGTGCCCTGGGGAAGAGGCGCTGGCTATCCATTCTATCTATTCCTCTTATTATCTTGTACACCTCTATCATGTCTCCTCTCATCCTCCTTTTCTCCAAAGAGTAAAGCCCTAGCTCCCTTAATCTCTGATCATAAGGCATACTTTCTAAACCAGGTAGCATCCTGGTAAATTTCCTCTGTACCCTTTCCAATGCTTCCACATCCTCCCTATAGTGAGGTGACCAGAACTGGACACAGTACTCCAACTGTGGCCTAACCAGAGTTTTACATCGTGACTCTTAAACTCTATCCCTCGACTTATGAAAGCTAACACCCCATAAGCTTTCTTAACTACCCTATCCACCTGTGAAGCAACTTTCAGGGATCTGTGGACATGTACCCCAGATCCCTCTGCTCCTCCACACTACCAAGTATCCTGCCATTTACTTTGTATGTAATATGTCCTAGGACATGTTGAGATTAAGAAATAGGATGTGTTGGAACTTTTGGAAAACATGAAGATAGATGGGCCAGATGGGATATACCCCAAGTTACTATGGAGAGCAAAGGAAGAGATTGCTGCGCCTTTGCATTCTTACTGGCCACAGAAGTAGTACCTGATGATTGAAAATGGCAAATGTTATTCCTTTGATCAAGAGAGATAATAGGGATAATCCTGGGTATTATAGACCAGTGAGTCTTTCTCAGTGATGGGCAAACTATTGGAGAGGGTTCTTAGAGACAGGAATTACAAGAATTTGTAAGAGCGTAGACTGATCTGGGATAGTCAGCATGGCTTTGTGAGGGGCAGGTTATGACTCATGAGGTTGATTGACTATTTTACTGGAAGCAACAAAACAAATTGATGAAGGGAGAGGAGTGTATGTAGTGTATATCGATTCTAGTAAAGTGTTCAACAAGGTTCCTTATGGTAGGCTCATTCAGGGAGACAAAATGCATGAGATCTATGGAAACTTGGCTGCTTTGATTCGGAATTGGCTTGCCCACAGAAGGATGAGGGTGGTAGTAGATGGATGTGTTCTGTCTGAAGGTCTGTTACTGGTGGTGTTCTGCAGGAATCTATTCTAGGACCACTGCTCTTTGTGATTTTTATAAATGATTTTAGAGATCCGCTCTAAAAAGATTAAGAGTGGATCTGATGGAGACCTTTTTCACCTAGAGAGTGGTGAGTACTTGGAATATACTACCAGGGAGAATGGTGGAAGCAGAATTGCTGGCAGAATTTAAGAAGTATCTTGAACCTCTTGAACTATGCAAGCAATAAAGGATATGAATCACGTGTTAGAGGATGGGACTAATGCAGATGGGTGCCTATTGATTCAGAAGGTTCAATAGATACATTTAATGTACAATATACATCCTGAAATTCTTCTTCGCAAACATCCACGAAGAATGAATGACAGTTAAATGTTAAACCCCAAAGCCCCCCCCAGCTCCCTGCTTCCATGCATAAGCAGCAGCAAAGCAACAACCCCTCCCCCTCCCCCACCAGTAAAAAAGCATCAGCATCCCCACTGAGCACTCAAGTGTGCAGCAAAGCATCAATAAAGACATAACTTACAGTACCCCAAAGACTACTCGTTCACCCGGTATTCAACATACCACAGGCTCCCCTCCCCCTCTGATAAGGGAAAAAGAGGTGTCCCCATTTCACAGCGAGAGGGGAGACATAACAAAGCAGCTCGCTAATTTATGGTGTTAATAGTCTGTTGTGTCGCTTCTTCTGAACTCTGTGCCCAATGAACTTGGGTCTCTGGGCACACAGCCAGCAGTCGGCTCACTGTTTTTGATCGTCCGTCTCTCACGACGTATCAGATAGCACCAGCCTTGAATCCACCCACCTCCAGAGCCACGAAATCCAGCACCCTGAAGGTGTGCTAGTCTTCCAGGCTGCATCCTTGGCATATCAAAAAGCTGCCTGTCGTGAGGCCCTGAGAGCGGGTCCCATTTCCACAAAGAACTGAAGTCAGCGTGTAACTCCAGGTCAGGGTCTTCAAAAGAACCTTGAAAAGGGAAAAAAAGAGATACCAAAGATAGCTGTTTCCAAAGATGTAAGCAAAGGAGTCGCCGTTAGGTGCCATTGTCCTCCTAAGCTCTGCCCTTGGTGTGGATTTGGTGGGACAAATGGCTTGTTTTCATGATGCACAAATTTAATATCTTTTATTTCTCAATTTCTGTACTGTTAACATTGTGTGAGTAGCTTTCCTCAGTATAAATTTCATAATCCTAGCAAACCATTAAACATAGGAGGAGCACTGCGGCCTGGTAAACCACGAGTACTCCCAGAGTATTTCCTATGTGCTGAGGGTTTCCGGTATTTTTCTGTTTTCGTTTCAGATTGAATTTTTGGTTTTAGAACCACAATGTGATGAACTTTGCTGTAAATTGAGGCCAATTTTGGTTTGGCACTTGTTCTATCAATGGTCAGTGTTAATTCAACTGAAATATTAACTGTTCATTGCTTTACTGTTCTTGACTTTAATGGAATGATATCCCAGGTTTATCTTGACACTCCCACTTCAGGTCAACTCCCAACACATACTTCTGGAATTATTTGCTCAAACATCATGAAATTTGTTGTTTCTCCCATGACTTGTTTGTTTCTTTAAAAATGTTCTGTATTAATGCACACACTACTGTTCACGACTGTATGCTAACTTCAGCACGTAGTCTTCATTTAACTTGTGGCAAATGTCGTTTAATTTGGTGCGCTCAGTTTCAGGCAGCCCTCCCTGTTGAGCAAGTTGCTAATTGACTTTATTCCATTCAATTCCATTCACAACTTTGAATTTTGTTGTCTTGGATGCAACTTTTTTTGGCAAACTTTGTTTGAATTTGATTGATCAAACCAAAGAATAAAGCAGAAACTGAGCTGCAGCTGCAGAGAGTTATCATTTCAAAGCTATTGTAAGGCTATTGACCAAAAAAAATCAAGTTCCCCTCTTGAGAAAGAAGTTGCCTTGCTTGCTGAGTTACATTTCCTGTTAGATTTCCCACCTATCCTGCTATCTTTCATTCCTGTTCTTATAAAACGGTTGAATTGACCCTTGTACAATAAGTCTTGCCCTCACAATCTACCTTGCTATGTGGCCTTTCACCTTATTGTCTGCCTGCACTGCACTTCCTCTGTAACTTAACATTTTGTTACTGCTTTTCCTTTTGTATTGTGTACTCATGGTGAAATGATCTGTATGGATGATGTGCAAAACCAAATTTTTCATTCTATCCCTCTACATGTGACAATACTGAACTAATTTATCAGCTTGTTTAGTAATTGATTTTTAAAGTATATGTTCATCACTGTCTTTAAGTCTCACCATTCTCACATTTAAACCGAGTTTAAACTAAATACCTGATCAACCCTAGTTTCCTTGGTCAAGGTACAGTATTGCATTAGAAAACAGATTATCTATCTATTATCATACACTTTATCACATATCTGCCCATCTTTCACTTATCCTTGAAATTGTGATTCTTCATTGAAACAATAAATGCCTGCTACAATTTGTTTACAAGCATGGGTTTGAATATTATCAGGAATTTAATCTCAGTATTACAAGTGTCCATCTACCAATATGAATTTGCAGTTAAGTGTCTTGCTGCATTTCAAGTCCTTGGTTTTTATCTTCAAATTTACGGTAAAGGATATTTAAGGACATGCTGTAACATTTTATACTGTTGATTGTGAAATCATGAAAATGCATTCAAGGAAAGATTCTGGCATAGTTTAATTGCAGTAATATTGCATAATTACTTTACTATGAGGTGGGTCCATTATAATGAGCAGACAGATTCGGACAATGAAATTAGAGGCATGAATAACCAAATGTATTCAGTCAAGCATATTTTATATCTAATGTTCCAATACCATTTATAACAGTGTTTGCATTTCACACTAATGATGTAATTATTAGTGAAAATACATGCCAGACTCTATTTCATATTTGGCCACATCATGTGGATGATTCTTTTTGGAATTTAGTGCTGTGGGATGAATATTGGCTGTGAAGAACTTTGTGATAGACAGTCCTACTAGGAGTTACCTATTTGTAAAAGTTCCCCAAATTTAGTTAACTTGATGATTGAAAGTCGAGTTGTGGTCTGCTATAAGTAAAGGGCTCGATTTTAATGTTGAGTTTATGTATATTTTGTTGTCTTTCAAATAACCTGATAAGGTTGAAAAATGTCCAAGCACTTGAGACTTTAGGTAAATGTGTTATTAAATTTCATATTTGTATTGAATGCTTTCTGGGATACGTTGAATTTTCTCTGTATTTATCTCATCAACATTAGATACTGCTTCACCATTCCTTGTTTAAAAATATGAATGCCTTCACTTAATGCCTTTTCTCTGAATGTAGTGCTTTGTCATCTGATTACTAGATACCAAGGGCTGTCTTGCACTCAGAGTTTGGTTGAACATAATCTCTGAATAATCACACAAAATTGCAAAATTAACAACACCTTAGTTATTTACCTGCCAGTGGCCTCTTCCAGGCTGATAATCCCCAGACTCTAGCCACTCTGTGCACCTCAGATCCTTGGCATTAGACTTCATTGGAACATTTCTCTTTAGCTTGTCTATGAAACTGGAGAAAACTACCTTTCTGTGACAGAGCTAGACACAGTTTTCAAGATGCAGTCTCATCACAATGTTGAAGATACAAGAAATTGCAGATACACACCAAATGCGGGAGAAACACAGTGGGTTGGCAACTATTTGTAGAGAGAAAAGGACACTCACCATTTTGAGTCAAGACCCTTCAACTGAAATGAAAGATAGCAGGTGATAGATAATATAAAGGCATTGAGCTAGAGCTTATTACTTCAGTCCAAATGAAGGGTCTTGTCCTGAAATGTCAGATATCCATTTCCCTCCATAGATGCTGCCTGACACTCTGAGTTTCTCCAGCATTTTGTATTTAACCACAATGTTGCACAATTTGATGAAGCTTCCTTCTAGCCAAACCTCAAATACTAAGTTTTTAAAAACAAGCTGTGCAGATTGTGGTGATCTAACACATTTCTGGAAATGCACACAGCAGGTCAAGCAGCATTTGTGGAAAAGGAAACTGTTACTGGTTGGATCGAAAATCTTTTGTCAGAACTAGGATGGGTAGGAAGTTTTAAGTTGTAGAAATGGTGGGAAAGGGCAGATGGGGCCAAGATAGCTATGGAGATGAACATTGGGTGAAACCATATCCTAGACAGACTAATGAGAGCAGAGAGAGTCATGACTCCATATTATAGATGAGTGACCTACAGCAGAAGTAGACAGTTCTGATACAATCAAAGCAAGTTATGTGAAGTTGTGGAATACATTATTGAGTCTGGAAGACTGCACTATGCAGAGACAGAAACACGCTTTGTTTCTCAAGTTCAGTTTGTGCCTTGTTATAACAGGCCACGGACAAATCAAATTGGAATAGTGGATGAAAATAAGGCAGGCAATGGGAATCTCTGTCACCCTGTGGACAAGATGCATGTTTTTGCTGCAATGTTCAGATGATCGCATTGTGAGTACTCTGCTGTACACTTGACTATGTAAAAGTCGAACCCAATTGCTGCTTCATCTGGAGGGAGTTTGGCTGCCCAGTTTGTAGGAAGAGAAGAGGTGAAAGGATGGGTATTGCGCTTCCTGTGGTTGCGTGGGAAACTGAAGAGGGAATAGTCCTTTGGAATACTAAAAGGAGAGGAGGAGATGTGTGGTAGTGTGTAATCTGGTTCACGATAATGGAGATTACAAGTGGGGAGACTAATGCGGTTGAAATTGAGAATGAGAGGAGGAGAAATGTGAGGAAATAGATCAGACACAGTCAAGAGGTCTGTATTGTGTGATAGAGGAAATCTGCTGGCCAGGAAGATGGAAGTACAGTACTTGTGTGGAAATTCTAATCATCAGCGAAGATGTGATGGATAGAAGAAATGGGAGAATGGAGTGGAGTCCTCAGAGGTTGAAGGGTGGATGGAAGTATAATCCATGTAACTGTGGGCTGGTAATATTTGTTGCTAATTTGTCCACTGTGAAAGGACCAAAAAACAGGTGAAAGTGAAAGCAGGGTGGAAAACAGCAGAAGTAATAATATACAATGTCTAGTGTGAATGCATGTGAGTGTTGCATTGTGTGTAGGAAATGTCATCTTTATAAAGGTAGCTAACTCTGTCATTTACACAAAATGCCCTTGTACATTAATAAAAGCTTTTATGTTATGCACAATGTATCAATTCACTCCCTCTCATTGTACTTGCTTTGCATGTATTTTATTTTCTCTAATTGGTGTTGCATGAAAAAGGCTTGATCAAATCACTCAACATTTTGGTCCAGGTAGTTTTTTTGATACCTGTCCAATTCTGGTGCAGGGTAGAGGGGAAAAGAATCCTGCCACCTAATGCTGAAGATTTGATCCACGGAGAGAGTTTAGAAACCAGGGAGTTTTGGCACAACTTGGATTCCATCTAGAAGCAATATAGTAGACATAGGGTCTTTGTAAGGCCAACACGACCTTTACGGTGTACAGTCAGCAAAACAACTCTTAAGAGGAGGAGAGGTTGCCAGAACATGTTAGCAAACTAAAGCCAGATAGGTTCAATCTTGTTTTCTGTGGTGAGAATTCAAGACAAAAGGCAAAATTTATTGAGAGGGTTTAAGACCCAAATGAAGATAGCACTCCTCTCTCCCCCCTCCCCACACCCCCACCCACACAGAGACACACACCTGTGCAATCCTGGATAGAGGTGCTGGTTGGTCAACTATGATCCAGTTGAACAGGAGAACAGGTGAAATATTTGTGTGTTCTGTTTCTGTGATCTAATTTGAACTTGGGACATAAGAGAAAATGAAAGCCAAATGTGGAGTGCTGCTTTAATTAGACTGCTGATGTAGGACAAGGTGACTAATACCAGGAAACATTGCAGGGAGAATACTTGTTTTTGAAACAGCTTTTGAAACAGTTTTTGCTGTATTGCTGGTGGATTTAATTTAAGATGAGCACAGCCTGTCATATGCAAAGTCATATACTGATTTTGTATTCAATAACCATACCTGTGTTCTGCCAATAGTTCTAAGCACCACTCCCTTGGGGGATATCTTGATTTTGAGAGAAGGGCAGTGAATTGTTACCTGCATTTAGAGTCAGAATGTAATTTATTATCACTGATATGTGATGCAAAATTAGTTCTGTAGCTGCACTACAGTCCAAAGACAAAAAAAAGTGAGTTACATAAACTGTAAAGCAAAAGGAATATTGAGGCAGTGTTTGTGAGTTGCTCAGAGATCTGATGTGGAGGGGAAGAAGCAGTTCCTGTATCATTGAGTGTAGTAGCGAGAAGGGGCAATGTCTTGGATAGTGTGGGTTTCCTTAATGATGAATGCCTCTGCCTTGCGGCACTGCATCTTGAAGATGTCTTCGATGGTGTTCAGGGTTGTGCAGAAGGTTATGCCCATGATGGAGTTGGCTGAGTTTGTAATCTTCTGCAACCTCTTGAGATCCTATGCATTGGGGCTAAAATGGTGAGATTGGTGTCATTCTTTGGACTTTAAAAGGTAATAGATTTAATTCAAGATATCAAAGTAATGCATTGGTTAGATAGAGATTATTTCTACGGTTGAGGGACTAGTGAGCATAGTCTTAAAATTATAATAGTGCCTTTTAAGTGTAGTGGTAGAGGAATTCTTCATGGAGTTAGTTTGGAGAGCCCTTTGTCAAATGTAAGTTGTTGCTAGGTTAATTACTAACTTTAATATCTGATGCTGACAAAAATTTATCAAAGCCATTTAGGTACGTAGAGATAATGTGGGTTTATAGGTCCAAATCAGCCAGGATTTTAATGGAGGTGGGACAACCTCAAGAAGCAAGTGGCCCTGCCCCTATTCCCACTTTCCTGGATTATTTGAAGACCTTTTAAGAACACTGTGATGATGCTGGTGTTTTTCTTTCTCTCTTCTATCCCTGGGGATTTGTCTAGAATCCTTTAATAGCCTGGGTAAATTTCAGACCTGATTAACAATTGGTCTAGCATCATTTGACATTCTACTAGCACATGCTAATGCAGTTATGCACTAAAATCTCCCATTTACTCACTCCAGCTAAGAGGAGTAATTTATCTGGTGCAGCTTGGTTGAAAGGACAAACACACCATGAGAACCCAAGCCCAGTGATCAGCTCTCACTGTGGGTCATGCAATTGATAATACTCAGGGTCTAATAATTATTATGGTGATCACATGGGAAAGCTTTATAAATATTGACTGTTTCTCCAAAAGATGTGAGAGATTGCAAATATTTCAAGGATTGTGTTGCACTTTATTCTCAATATTTTTTTTTATTTAGCAATACAGTGTGGAGTATGCCCATCCGGCCCTTCAAGCCCACTGCCCCAGCAACCCCACAACTCTGATTTTACCCAACCTAATCACGGGACAATTTACAATGACCAGTTAACCTACTTGGTTGGTCTTTGGGCTGTGGGTGGAAACTGTAGCATATGGGGAAAATTCACGCATTCCACAGGGAGGACGTACAGAGACTCCTTACGGAATGGTGGCGGGATTGAACTCTGAACTCCTGAACGCTCTGAGCTGTAATAGCGTCACGCTAATCATTATGCTACAGTGGTGCCATTATACTTGCAAGTGTGTGTGAGTGAGCGAATGCTTCATGACTGGAAGGCTGTATGTTACTGTATTGAGGCTGGTAGCTGATTGTTAATTTTTATTTCTTGCGTATTGTTAAATTGCTGGTCCAGGGTTTTCATACGAGGTGAATGCCTAGACCATAAAATACCTTTGGTTAAAATAAAAGCAGGAAATAATGAAAATGCTGAGTAGGTCAGGCAGCATATGTGTAAAGAGATACCACACTGGGAAGGAGACTAAAGAAGCTCGTCAAGCTACAAGAAGGAATGTAATATTTAAAAGTTTTCTGATGAGGATGTAAAGAAGCTTCATTGTGATGGGTCAAGTGAATGAACAATAATATGGCAGATGCATTGTAATGTGGTTGTCCACCAGTAACAAAGGCAATGTATTAATTAGCTTTAGGTATGAGGTGCTGATACACAGTGGTTTTGTTATTCGAGACATAGTTGTACAGCATGGAAACAGGCCACAACCAAGATGCCATATCCTTCTAAATCTTTCCTGTCCACGTACCTGTTCAAGTGCCTTTTAACATTTAACTGTTGTTATTGTACCTCCCTCAATCATTTTCTCATTCATTATACTTATCACCCTCTGGGTGAAAATATTGCTGCTCAGGTTCATACTATATCTTTCCCTTCTAAGCTTAAGCCTGTGCCCACTGGTTCGATTCCCTAACCCTGGGAAGAAGGCTGTGAGCAGTGACCATATCTATGCTTCTCGTGATTTTGTAACTTCTGTAAAATCACTCCTCATTTTCCTATGCTGCAATGAAAAGGTCAGTCCCAACCTGCTCAACCTTGTGTTCTTGTAGACCATTTACTGAAAGCAAACATGAAGGTGCAATAAGCAGTTAAGAAAATAGCTGAGATGATGGGCTTCATAGCAGGGGGATTTAAACACTGGAACAAGAACGTTTTTAATAGTGATATGTTGCCTTGGCCTGGAATACTTGCACATTTGGTTGCCTCATTTAAGAAGGGCTCTACTTGCTTCAGAGAGAATCGGAAGCAGGTTTTTTTCATCATTGACTTGCTTATTTGACAAGAAATTTGTTGTTTTGCAGCAGCAGTAGAGTGCTAAGACATAAAATTACTGGTAGTTCAAAAACAAATTGTACAAACAAAAAAGAATTACAAAGTAGTGTTCTTGGGTTCATGGACTGGTGGCAGAGGAGAAGAAACTGCTCCTGAATTGCTGATTGTGGGTCTTGGGGCTCCTGTACTTCCTCCCTGACGCAGCACTGTCCCAAGAACACAAAACTTTGTTGAGACTCTTTGATGTGCCGAGACACGACAGTTGTTTATCAGACAGATTCCTGGGATGATGGGTCTGCTGTTTGAAGATAGGTTTGATGGAGGTTTGTATTTTCTTGAGTTCAGAAGAATGAATGGGTTTTTAAATTCAAAATTAAATTTTGATGCTGCTAGACCAGTGGTCCCCAACCACCGGGCTGCAAAACATGTGCTACCGGGCCGTGAGGAAAGGATATGATTTGGCGATATGAAACAATATGAGTCAGCTGTATCTCTCTTCATTCCCTGTGACGCACTGTTGAACTTGAAATAACCTACCCAAATCATACTAAATAACACACAAAACCTAAAATAACACTGACATATAGTAAAAGCAGGAATGATATGATAAATACACAGCCTATATAATGTAGAAATAATGTATGTACAGTGTAGTTTCACTTAACAGAATCCGGAAGATTAAGCCAAAACCGATTTGTAGAAAAAATTGGGCACGCACACGCATGCGCACGTCACACATGCGCACACAGGTGCCCACGCAAGGCTTCATGGTCATGGTAGTCTTTCTCGGGGTAAACACGTGTCCCGTATTTGCCTGCTACTTTTGTCCCTTATTTGGGAGTGAGAAAGTTGGCAACCCTACTTGAACACCCTCCTCCACCCCACCCCACCCCGTCAGCCGGTCCGCAAGAATATTGTCAATATTAAACCGGTCCGCAGTGCAAGAAAGGTTGGGGACCCCTGTGCTAGACAGAGTGGATGAGGGGAGGATTATTCCATGGTTGTGTCCAGAACAAGGATTATAGCATTGGGTTATAGGGCAAGAGATTCAGAACTGAGTTGAGGTGAAATTCTGTACCACAGAAGTCCTTGGTGGCCAAGTGGCTGAATATATTTAAGGAGATCGATTGAATTCTAGACTCGAAAGGGGTATGAGAAGAAATGCAAGAACACAATCTTGATATAAATGACCATTAAGATGTTATTGTGTACCTCTATTTTCCAATTCAAGTTGCTATTGAGATCTATTGTAGAAAGCATCTCTTTCACTGAGACGAAAGACTGGTTTGATAATCTGGACATTAACCTGCAAGGCTTTCCATGTCATAGAGGAAAATTTGTCCTACTATCTGTTGGATCCTGATGTTTTTGATCAGAGGTTTTTCTGAAGTCAAGAATGAGGCATGAAGGTGCAATAAGCAGTTAAGAAAACTTAAGCAACACACATCAAAGTTGCTGGTGAACGCAGCAGGCCAGGCAGCATCTGTAGGAAGAAAACTTGCTGCTTTTGATCATTTATTAAGTGTTACAAGATCGGAATGATGGAAAAGGGAAGAGAGAATAAGCATAAGACAGCCTAGTGGTGGGGTGGGGGATGGAGACAGTGACAAAGAGACTGATCCAACGTGGTTGGTCATTTTATACTAGATTGCTGATAACAATAAATTCCATTGCTTAAATTAATAAATTAAGATGGCCCCCATTCAAATAATGTGACACCCACCAGTAAAACCAAGAAGTTTCTAAAAAGGTACAAAGGTGACTGCAACCACTAAAAACATACTGAACAATTACATGTATATAGCTAATTATAGAAAACTACAAATAAGCATAAAAGAGTTAAACTACAAGGAAAATAACAAATTATACAGTCCAATCCGATACACCCTTTAATGACCAAATGTCAAATTATTTCTGATGCTCTTTGGGATAATTTTATCTTCTTTTTGTTTTTTTTAATCCATACTATATAAGGCTAGCACAAAAAATGTGTAGCCATCTTTTCCTTGAGCTTTTTTGTTTGGTCAATTTTGAACTCTCAAAGCAGAAAATGCTCCTTGATTGTTCAGCTTCATGAAGCTTTCCTGTGTCTTCTAGTGCAACTGGAGCTAGTCATTGCCACAGCAAGTACAATGTTTATGATACAACCAGTATACTTGGTGTGAAATAGAGATTGCTGCTTGAAAAGCAAACATGTAGATACTGATCCCTTCTCTTGAATTCCCATCAGCCATTCAGGACAGCTGCATCTTATGGCAGGCTTTAGCTTTTGGAATCTCCAGGGGCACCTTTTTTTTTGCAGATTGACAATCCACTCACCAGCAAGCTAACCCTCCCCATCTTCCAAAGCTCTCCTAATTTAGATCATTATGTCACAATGTTCTGTTGTTAGTCTCATTATGAATTGTTCTGGTGAAATCTCTGTCACCTCTTTTTTTTAAAAAGTGGTCTTTGTCACAGCTGACTCAGATGGTTTCCACTGTCACAGACCGTGGAAACCACACAGTAAACTTTGTGGTTACAGACTTGTTACATTGCATTCTGACTGGTGAAGATTGAAAGTTATTTTGCACTGATGCTGTTTTGGTGCAAATGAAAATGATCTGTGGTTTAAAATTGTGTAGCCACTTCAGAGACTAAAGTTGTTCTCCCCCCCCTTGGTCATTGTAAATGAGTGCTTTAAATCTTGTAATGAGGGCATCACAGGTTTGCCACCCCTTCAAATGGCATATCATCCAGACATTGATGTCAATCAATAGTCACTTATTCTCACTCCACACTGTCCTAGGAATCTTTACCATTGAGACTTCAGTTGCTCAAAGTCAGGTACAGTCCTCTACAGGCAGTTAAATGTGGTTACTGCCTGTTTCATCGCACCTCCTAATGATAGTATTCATTCAAGTCCCAATTGATTTTCAACATATCTGTGAAATTAGTTTTTTTTGCTGTTAGTTATAATTATAAGAACTCTTTGGTGGTGGGGGGAAGGGGGGGGGAGGAAGCAAGCATTGTAATTGAGAATTCCTACCTTTACCAAAATTTCTGCCCACATTTCTAAGTAAAATAGCATTAAGCAACAAAGGAACATAGTGTTTGTGATTTTTAGACTGCAACTAGGACAATTCTGTTATGACATATGTACATAGCAAGGAGCAAAATTTAAACCTTTTCTGTAACTGGTCATCACCTTCATGCATTTATTCTAACTCTTATCAATAGTATTTTGAACTAGAATTCAGTGGAACATTCCATAATATCCTACTGATGGAAATTCTGGCATACTTATACTAAAATGACCGTGCATAGCTCTATCGCTTAACCCCTGACCATTGGCCCAGAAGTTGTCTGCTGCTTAAAGTGCTTGTTAAAACCTGGGAGAATTAAAGTCTTTAATCCTCATTAGAAATATCCGTAGTACCTAACATTTGAAATGGATTAATGTTTTGGAGGGGATTCTCTTTACGTAAGAGTGCTTTTTCTCCCATGTCTTTGTGTTGGCCACTTGTAGCAACTGGAATTCATTTCATTGGAAATCTATCAACATTGGATACTGAAGTACAGACGCTTGAATCTGACTGCACATTCAACTGCATAATCCCAACTAGCTCTGGTAATGGTTCACCTCCTCTTCAACAATCTCTCTCTGCCTTCATAATATTCAAAGACTATGCTTGTTTCCATAGCCTTTTGAAGGAAAGGGTTCCCAGCACTCAACCCTTGGAGAAAACCTCATCTCAGCAGAATTAAATGGATATTCTTTTACTTTTAAATCAGTGACTCTTAGTTCTATAACAATAACAAAAAAAACTGCAACAGTTGGAAATCTGAAACAAATGCTGGAAATACTCAGCTGGTCTGAGATCTTTTGTCATGTTTACCCTACAGATTGGCCCTGCCAGCGTTACGGGCTTCATTCGTCTCCATATCTGCTCTGATCTGAAATGTTGATACTGTTGCTCTTCCCACAGATGTAGCCTGACCTGCTGAGTACTCTTTATAGTCTTAGATTCATCCATAAGCTGAAGCATTCTCTCCATGACCAGCTTGTTAAGACCCTCAAATTCTATGTTTCAGTCAAGTTCCTCTTGTCCTACTAAACTCTCGCAGGTACCTCCAGCCTGTCCAGCCTTGTAAATTAAATGACGCATTCCAGATATCAGTCAAGTGGATTTTCAAGTGCCTCTGACACATTAACACTTGTCCTTAAATAAGCCAACCAATACTGTAAGCAGTATGCTAGATGTGGTCTTACTAGTGTCCTATAAGACTGAAGCATAACCTCCCTAAAGTGATAGAGATGGATACAATAGGGTCTTTTAAGAGACTCTGAAGCTTAGAAAAATATATGGAGCCTAGGGAAATTCTAGGCAGCTTCTAGAGTAGGTTACATGGTCAGCACAGCATTGTGAGCCAAAGAATGTTCTATGTTTCTAATTGTATATTCAATTCTCCTTCAAATAAGTGGTAATGTTCTTGTAGCTAGTTACTTGTGTGTGCATACTAGCCTTTTGTGAGTTGTACACCAGGATACCCAGAGCATCTCAGACCTTTGCAATCTATAATGATTCATGTCTGCTATTTTTTCCTACCAAATTAAACAAGTTTGCATTTTGTCACATTGCCTTCCTTTTGCCAGATATTTGCCCACTTGCTTAACTTGTTATCTACTTGTAGCCGCCTTATGTTCTCTTCACAACTTATTTATTTTGAGATACATCACAGACCAGCCCTTCTGGCCTAATGAGCCACCCAGCAATGCATCTGTTTTAACACTAGCCTAATCACAGGACAGTTTACAATGACCAGTTAACCTACCAACCTGCACATCTTTGGTCTATGGGAGGAAACCGGAGCACCTGGAGGAAACCATCACATTCTCACTGGGACAACGTACAGACTCCTTCCAGATGCTGCCAGAATTGGAACTCCGAGCTCCAACACCCCAAGCTGTAATAGCATCATGCTAATCGCTATGCTACTGTGCCACCCCGACATATTAGCAGCAAATAGAGAAACCAAAGCTTTTGTCCCATCAAAAGTCAAGGTAGTAATTTAAAACCCGGTGGAGACCAGCCTGCGACACAAACGTTCGAGGTCGGCCAAGGTGCGACAATTGAAGGAGTGAGTGAGGGCATTGGCTGAGAAGGAGAGGTTGATTTAAAACCCAGTCGAGACCAGCCTGCAACACAAACGTTCGAGGTCAGCTGAGGTGCGACAAGTGAAACGAATTAGTCAAAATATCAGCCAATATAATCAAAGTTTGCTCTAGGGGAGCGGCCTTGTCGAGGGAAGTGCCTTGTGAGAAAAGTGTGAGTCTTTGTCTCGAGAGTTTTCAAGACGGGTTGCGCCTTAACAGATGGGGGATCAGCGTTCTGGCAGGCAGGTTTGCCACTGCTACACGGGTGTGTTTAAACTAAGTAGTTGGGGGGGGAGGGGATGAACTGGAAATGTAAGAATGGAGTTAAAGGGAAGGAGAGAATAAGAAAAGTTAAGAAAGACAACAGAATTAAAGGGGCAGAAAGCTCAGGAAGGGATCGGAGAGTATGGCCAAGTGCAATAGGAATCGATGTGAAAGGTGAGGGGAGTAAAAGTATTACTTTAAAAGGATTAAAAGTATTATATATGAATGCACGGAGTATAAGAAATGAAGTGGATGAGCTTGAGGCTCAGTTGGAAATTGGCAAGTATGATGTTGTGGGAATAACAGAGACATGGCCACAAGAGGACCAGGACTGGGAAATGAATATTCAGGGTATACATCCTATCGAAAGGACAGACAGGTTGGCAGAGGGGGTGGGGTGGCTGTGTTGGTGAGGAATGAAATTCAGTCACTTGTGGGGGGGGGGACATAGAATCAGGAGATGTAGAGTGAGTGTAGATAGAACTGGGAAACTGTAAGGGCAAAAAGACCCTGATGGGAGTTATCTACAGGCCCCCAAACTGTAGCCTGGATATAGGGTGCAAGTTAAATCAAGAGTTAAAATTGGCATGTCGTAAACGTAATTCTACAGCTGTTATGGGGGAATTTCAACATGCAGATAGACTGGGAAAATCAGGTTGGTACTGGACCCCAAGTAAGGGAGTTTGTGGAATGCCTCAGAGATGGATTCTTAGAGCAGCTTATATTAGAGCCTACCAGGGAGAAGGCAATTCTGGATTTAGTGTTGTATAATGAACCGGATTTGATAAGGGAACTTGAGGTAAAGGAGCCATTAGGAGGTAGTGACTATAATATGATAAGTTTTAATCTACAACTTGAGAGGGAGAAGGGAAGATCGGAAGTGTCAGTATTGCAGTTGAACAAAGGGGACTATGGACCCATGAGGGAGCAGCTGGCCAAAGTTGACTGGAAAGATACCCTAGCAGGGATGACAGTGGAACAACAATGGCAGGTATTTCTGGGAATAATACAGAAGGTGCAGGATCAGTTCATTCCAAAGAGGAAGATAGATTCTAAGGGGAGTAAGAGGCGACTGTGGATAACAAAGGAAGTCAAGGACAGTATAAAAATAAAAAAGAGGAAGTATAACATAGCAAGGATGAGTGGGAAGCCAGAGAATTGGGAGACTTTTAAGGAGCAACAGAAGATAACTAAAAAGGCAATACGGGGGGGTGGGGGGGGGGGAGATGAGGTGCGAAGGTAAGCTAACCAAGAATGTAAAAGAGGATAGTAAAAGCTTCTTTAGGTATGTGAAGAGGAAAAAATTAGTTAAGACCATAGTTGGGCCCTTGAAGACAGAAACGGGTGAAATTGTTGTGGGGAACAAGGAAATGGCAGGCGAGCTGAACAGGTACTTTGGATCTGTCTTCACCAGGGAAGACACAAACAATCTCCCAGATGTAATAGTGGCCAGAGGACCTAGGGTAACAGAGGAACTGAAGGAAATTCGCATCAGGCAGAAAATGGTGTTGGGTAAACTGATGGGATTGAAGGGTGATGAATCCCCAGGGCCTGATGGTCTGCATCCCAGGGTATTTAAGGAGGTAGCTCTAGAAATCGTGGATGCATTGGTAATCATTTTCCAATGTTCTATAGATTCAGGAACAGTTCCTGCGGATTGGAGGATAGCTAATGTTATCCCACTGTTTAAGAAAGGAGGGAGAGAGAAAATAGGCAATTATAGACCAAATTAGTCTGACATCAGTGGTGGGGAAGATGCTGGAATCAATTATAAAAGATGAAATAGCGGCATATTTGGATAACAGTAGCAGAATAGGTCCGAGTCAGCATGGATTATGAAGGGGAAATCATGCTTGACTAATCTTTTGGAATTTTTTGAGAATGTAACTATGAAAATGGACAAGGGAGATCCAGTGGATGTAGTATACCTGGACTTTCAGAAAGCCTTTGATAAGGTCCCACATAGGAGATTAGTGGGCAAAATTGGAGCACATGGTATTGGGGGTAGGGTACTGACATGGATAGAAAATTGTTTGGCAGACAGGAAACAGAGTAGGGATTAATGGGGCCTTTTCAGAATGGCAGGCAGTGACTAGTGGGGTACTGCAAGGCTCGTTGCTGGAACCGCAGCTATTTACAATATACATTAATGATTTAGATGAAGGGATTAAAAGTAACATTAGCAAATTTGCAGATGACACAAAGCTGGGTGGCAGTGTGAAATGTAAGGAAGATGTTATGAGAATGCAGGGTGACTTGGACAGGTTGGGTGAGTGGGCAGATGCATGGCAGATGCAGTTCAATGTGGATAAATGTGAGGTTATCCACTTTGGTGGCAAGAACAGGAAGGCAGATTACTACCTGAATGGTGTCAAGTTAGGAAAAGGGGAGGTACAACGGGATCTAGGTGTCCTTGTTCATCAGTCACTGAAAGTAAGCATGCAGGTACAGCAGGCAGTGAAGAAAGCTAATGGCATGTTGGCCTTCATAACAAGGGGAGTTGAGTATAGGAGCAAAGAGGTCCTTCTGCAGTTGTACAGGGCCCTGGTGAGACCACACCTGGAGTATTGTGTACAGTTTTAGTCCAAATTTGAGGAAGGACATTCTAGCTATTGAGGGAGTGCGGCGTGGGTTCACGAGGTTAATTCCCGGGATGGCAGGACTGTCATATGTTGAAAGATTAGAGCGACTGGGGTTGTATACACTGGAATTTAGAAGGATGAGTGGGGATCTGATTGAAACATATAACATTATTAAGGGATTGGACACGCGAGAGGCAGGAAACATCTTCCTGATATTGGGGGAGTCCAGAACCAGAGGCCACAGTTTAAAAATAAGGGGTAGACCATTTAGAATGGAGGTGAGGAAAAACTTTTTTCACACAGAGGGTTGTGGTTCTGTGGAATGCTCTGCCTCAGAAGGCAGTGGAGGCCAATTCTCTGGATTCTTTCAAGAAAGAGTTAGCTAGAGCTCTTAAAGATAGTGGAGTCAAGAGATATGGGGAGAAGGCAGGAAAAGGGTACTGATTGTGGATGATTAGCCATGATCACAGTGAATGGTGGTGCTGGCTCGAAGGGCTGAATGACCTACCCCTGCACCTATTGTCTATTGTCTATCACTCAGGTGTGATGTAAAAGTTGAGGCTCCAGCACCCATCACTGGGCACACCGCTCATTCCATCTTACCAACCAGAAAAAGAGACTAATTTATGCCTTTTTTGTTTTGTTCGCTAACTAATCCTTTATCCACACTAAAATGTTATCCCCTACATCATGAGCTAGTTCTGCAAAAACCTTTACAGCATAGAAACAGACCCTTCAACCCACCAAGTCCATGTGACCATCAACCACCAAATTTACACTGCTACTTTAACCCCATTTTTAACTTCCCCACAATCTCATCAACTCCCCAGTTCTACCACTCGTCCACACCTTTGGGGTAATTTGCAAAGGTCAAATAACATGCCAAGCCACGTGTCTTTAGTTTGTAAAAGGACACACGCGTGATCACAGAGAGCATGTAAACTTCACGGAATACCTGATCTGGGAATTGAACCTTTTGCTCAAACAAGTGATGTAGCACCTTATCAGATGCCTTCTGGAGATCTTCCTATAATAACTAGTTTTCCTTTTCATAGCACGTACCTCTGCCTCTCACTCACCTGCATTATAAACCGTGGTTGTAACAACAGACAATAGGTGCAGGAGTAGGCCATTCAGCCCTTCGAGCCAGCACCACCATTCACTGTGATCATGACTGATCATCCACAATCAGTACCCTTTTCCTGCCTTCTCCCCATAACCCTTGACTCCGCTATCTTTAAGAGCTCTATCTAACTCTTTCTTGAAAGAATCCAGAGAATTGGCCTCCACTGCCTTCTGAGACGGAACATTCCACAGATCCACAACCCTCTGTGTGAAAAAGTTTTTCCTCAACTCCATTCTAAATGGTCTACCCCTTATTCTTAAACTGTGGCCTCTGGTTCTGGACTCCCCCAATATCGGGAACATGTTTCCTGCCTCTAGCGTGTCCAATCCCTTAACAATCTTATATGTTTCAATCAGATCCCCTCTGATCCTTCTAAGTTCCAGTGTAACATTGGCTTGCTATTAGTATGTTCAGACTAAGGAATGTGGTCTTGTGAGAAACACATCACTCTGATGAGGAAAAACCTCCAATTAGATTATGAAGCATCACACAAAGTGCTCGGTCTAGAAGAAGGGTTTCGACCTGAAACCTTGACTGTTCATTTCCTTCCTTAGATGCTGACTAACCTGCTGTTTTCTCTAGTGCTTTATATATTGCTCCAAATTCCACCAACTGCAGTCTCTTGTGTTTCCATCTAGGTTATGAATCTCTGGAATTCTCCATCCAGAGCCATTTGTGGTTCAGGAGCAAATTCAAAACTGAATGACAGATTGTGGGTACATGTAAATGAGGAAATTTCAGAATTGGGTGGAGAAGAGGTAGAAGATTAATTTTATTGTTGCTTGAGTGGACACGATGAGTCATATAGTCTTCTACAGATGTCCTTGTGCTTAATAAAAATCATATGACTAAATCCAAGATATACCTAGTTTCAGTGCACAGTGTAAATTTTATTCTGAGTAAAATGCAGAATATCTTGGCTCACTGCAAATATTTAGATGAAATGCACTTTGGCAGTTCATGTACTTGTAAGCAGATCCACTTTTGGTTTCCTAATGAGTTCTCTTCAGAATGTTTTTTGCCTAGAGCTCAATCTTTTTTTTTAATAAGAGTATTACTATCATATTGCTATTTGTTTGGACAGCGATGAAATTCTAGGTTTTGAATGGCACAGTGGTACACACAGTGGGGGCCTTGGGAGCTTGAGCTCCAGAGTTTGGTTTTGATCATGGGTGCAGTTGGCACTTTTTCTGTGACCACATGGCTGTTCCAGTTTCCACCAACTTTCCTAAACTGTTAGGTAAGTTAATTAGTTAAAATAATTTACTTCTTGCATGGTTAGGTTGTAGGAGAAGTCAGGATAGAGTTAGAGTGTAGGTTACAGGGAAATAAGTGGGTCGGGGTGGGGCTAAGGGATTGTCCTGAGATTTAGTAAAAAATTGATGGGCAAAATAACAGCCGTCTTAGAAAATATATTGTGATTAAATAGAACCAGGCAAAAAGGCAAAAGTGTTGCATTTTGGTTTGAAAGGTGAGAACAGACTATATAAATATATGATAAGGATTAAACAAACACAAATCTTGATATGTATGGAGCAATGCACAAAGGTGCTGGAGGAAGTTGTAGAAAGGCAGCATCTATAAAGGGTTGATGTTTTGGGTGTAGGGTGGGGGGAGAGGTGGAGATAGCCAGTATAAAAGGGTGGAGGGAGAACCGGCAAGTGATGTAAGTGCAGTTGATATAGGTGGATGAATCCAAGTGAGTGTGATGAGAGATGAGAGAGGGAAGTAGGAAGATAGGAATGATGCAAGAACTAGCGGTGGTAAGTAGAAGATGGTATGTATGCTTTGTTTCTTGTGTTACGAGAATACACATAAAATTAAGATGTTTGCTGGCCTGGGCTAGCATCAGTGGCATCAGCAGTTGGTCTGCCACCTGCCCTCAGGGGAAGGAGAGATAAGGAACAATGGAGCAGCGTCTGGAGATGTGTAATGAAGGGATGTGGGAGGAAGAGCTGTCTGGAGCGGCTCCCCCCTTTGAACCCTGAACTGTTTGAAGTGATGGACAGGCGATACCCCAGCAGGGGGATAAAAAGGGACAGGTTCGCTAAGACAGACACACACGCCACCCGAGGTAACGAGACCCTGGAAGCGGTACGCTTCTCACGAGTGGGTGAGAAGTGCCAGACAACGACCAGGGTGGAAAGGTACGATCAGCGGGAACCCGGTGTGTGTCCGCCCTTGCCTGGGTGCCGGGTTCACTGCAGAGGATCGACCGCATCTGGAGGAGGGGTCACAGTCGGTGACCTCAGGTGACATCACCAAGGACCCGCCCAAAAGCTGTTTGTGAGCCATCTCGCTGGTCTGTGAGCCATCTTGCTGGTCTGTGAGTGAAGCCGTTCTGAATGATGAGTTGTTCCTATTCTATCTCTCTCTTCCCCCACGTTGTCCACCGCCATGGCAACGATTACTGCGAACTGAACTACTAAACTGGACTGAACTTTGAGTCATTGTGAAATTGGTCATTTACCCCTAGACAACGATAGAGCTTGATTGATGCTGTTATCTTAATTCTGTGCACATGTGTGTTTATCATCACTGAACTGTTGCATTTATTATCCTTTCGATTACTGTGTTGCTTGTTTCTTTAATAAAACTTTCTTAGTTCTAGTACTCCAGACTCCAACTGAGTGATCCATTTCTGCTGGTTTGGCAACCCAGTTACGGGGTACGTAACACTTGATAGTGCCAGGACGGGTTAGAAAGTTGTTGTTTTTTAAATGTGAGATCCTGAGCTATTTGTTTAGCCATGGAAACAGGAGAAAGAAAATCTAAATGAATCTTTATAAGTCTGTAGTTTGACCAGAACAGGAGTACTATGTCACATTTGATGCAAAAGCTCGAGAAAGAATATAGAAGTATATTAAATGATCCCAGAGATTAAGGGCTCTGGTTCTTCGAATAGAAGCTGGTGTTGTTCTCCTTGAAAACCATGACATTTAAAACTATAAGGTATGTCAGCACAAAGAAAGGGTACAATAACAACACAAAAGACAATTAGACAGGTACATGGATTAGAGGGATATGGGCCACATGCAGGCAAATGAAATAAGTGTAAATAGGCATCTTGGTCAGTATGAATGAGGTGGGCCAAAAGGCCTGTTTCTGTGCTGCATAACTCTGAATTTTTATGAATTAATGGATCTTTTCGCTTTGGTGCAAAGGTCAAAAATTACATGATTGCCTGTTATTGTCATTGTAGATGTTTAAGATGGTGCTGGTGAAGCATTGCAATGACTTGCTGGCAGCAAAAACAACAATTAACTTCTTTAATCACACTCTTTCTTGAAGACGATCATGGCAATCAATAGCCTGTAATTTCCTTTCAAAGTTGAGCTTTTGAACCGCCTCTATGACCTGGCATTTTTGCGGTGTGAACTGAAGTTTCAAAGCTGCAGGACATTTGCAGAGTGGTGTGTATGGGCTAAATTAAGACAGCCAGGCCTGAGAGCAGGGAATGAGCCATTGTTTGGCTGCTAGAGCGGACTTGGAGGTGATGCAAACCGAGGCCAAGCAGCACTGGGCCAGATTGAAAAGGTCAGGGTGTCAGGGCCGGAAGTGAGGGACGGGCTGGTGTTCAGCTCGCTGCTCTGAGGTTTAATCATTTCTGCGCTGAACTAAGACTGTGGCCTCTTGGATTGGTGTGACTGGCTTCATGGCTGTGGACTCGCTTTCATGAACTTCAGTTCTGAATATTATTTACTTATTTTTATTGTTTGCATGACTTTTTTTTGTTTCTGTACATTGAGTGTTTGGTCTCTTTTTATTGGGTTCTATTGGGTTTCTTTATGGCTGCCTGTAAGGAGACAAATCTCAAGGTTGTATATAGTATACATACATTGATAAATGAACTGTGAAATTTGATTCTTTTGATGACCTTTTTAAGTGGCAAGTGTTTAGGGTTTTGAATAAACTTCCAGAGTGAAGTGGAGAAGCTTGTGAGCCACAGTTCCCAAAAGGCCAATAAAAAGTTAGGTTTAAGCAGAGCCGCCATTTTGTGAGTGGTCCAGTGTTAGAGTGGGGAGTTCAGGATTTGGCTTATAGAGGCTTTCGTGAGGAGAGGCAAAGGCTGCAGTTAGACTTTTTTCATCTAATTTTTCTTTTTCTTTATTTCTTATTGCACTGCTAGAGCAGTGGGGATGGCAAGCTCTTGTAGTGTCTCTGATGACTACACATGCAGGAAATGCATCCAGCTTCAGCTTCTTTCAGATGTGTTAAGGAATCGGAGCTGGAACTGGATGAACTCCAAATCATTTGGGAGGCTGAGGTGTTGATCAACAGGATGTATAGCGAAGTAGTTACCCAAGGTGCAGGACACAGGTAATTGGGTGACTGTCAGGAGAGGGAAAGGGGATAGACAGCCAGTGCAGAGTACTCCATTGTCCATTCTCCTAAACAACAGGTTTACCACGGTGGATACTATAAGAGAGGATGATCTAGCAGAGGAAAGTCACAGTGGTCAGGTCTTTGGCACTGAGTTTGGCCCATTGGCACAGAAGGAAGGGTTGAGAAGAGGTGAGCTATAATGATAGGGGATTCATTGGTTAGGGGAACAGACAGGAGGTACTGTGGACAGGAATGAGATTCCTGGATGGGATGTTGCCTGTTGGGAGCCAGGGTCAGGGACATTTTGGCTTGAATCCACAGTATTCTTAAGTAGGGGAGAGAGCAGCCGGAGGGCGTGGTCCACGTCAGTACCAATTACACGGGTAGGAGAAGTGACGAGGTCCTACAAAATTAGCTCATGTTGTTATGTACTAAATTGAAGTACAGGACATCCAGGGTTGTGATCTCAGGATTGCTACCCATGCCACATGCTAGTGAGGTCAGATCTAGGAAGATCATACAATTTAGCATGTGGCTAAAGAGATGGTTCAGGAGGAAGGGCTTCAATTTTTGGATCATTGGGCTCTCTTTCAGGAAAGGAGGGTTTATACCTGAACTGGAGGAGGACTAATATCCCTGGTGGAAGATTTGCTAGTGCCGCATTGGAGGGTCAAAACTAGAGTTGCAGGAGGCTGGGAACCAGAGCACCAGAGCAGATAGTGGAATAGTTGTGGGGAAAAATGTTGTTAAGCCCCACATAAAAAGTCAGGAATCAAAAAATTGGGCAAGGTGGTACTAATGTTTTAAGTTGTGTATATTTTGATGCAAGGAGTGTTGTAGGAAAGGCAGAAGACCTTAGAGCATGGATCAGCATGTGGGATTAGGACATTGTAGCCATTAGTGAGACTTGGTTGCAGGGTGGGTAGGACTAGTAGCTCAATGTTCCAGGGTTCTGTTGTTTTGGGTGTGATTGAGTGGGAGGGATTGAACGGGGAGGGGTATCATTACTAGTCAGGGAAAATGTCATGGCAGTGTTTATATAGGATAGACTGGAGAGTTCGTCTACGGAGGCTACATGGTGGAACTGAGGAATAAGAAAGGGATGACCACATGAATGGGATGGGATGATAGTATAGACTACCCAACAGTCCGTGGGATTTAAAAGAGCAAATTTGTAGAGAGGTTGCAGACTGTTGCAAGAAACTGAAGGTTGTGATGGGTGATTTTAACTTTCCACATGTTGATTGGGACTCCCATACTGTAACAGGGCTGGATGGGTTAGAGTTTGTCAAATGTGTTCAAGAAAGTTTCCTTAATCAGTACGTAGAGGTCCCAACAAGAGAGTGTGCGATACTTGATCTGCTTTTAGGGAATGAGACAGGGCAGGTGACAGAAGTGTGTGTGAGGGAACACATTACATCTGGTGATAATGTCATTAGTTTCAAGTTAATTATGGAGAAGCATGGGTCTGGCCCTCAAGTTGAGGTTCTAAGTTGGAGAAAGGCCAATTTTGATGGTATCAGAAAGGATCTGGCAAGTGTAGATTGGAGCAGGTTGTTTTCTGGCACAGGTGTACATGGTAAATAGGACATCTTCATAAACACAAGAAAGTCTGACGATGCTGGAAATCCAAATCTGGAGGAACTCAGCAGGTTAGGCACAGAAATGAATGAACAGTTGATGTTTCAGGCCAAGATCCTTAATGTCTGAAAAGGAAGGGGTGTGGGGGATGCCAGAATAAAAACGTGGGGGGAAGGAAGGGATAAGTGCCAAGAGGGAGATTAGTAGGGAGGGACGAATGGACAAGGGAATCACAGCAGATGTGGGGTGTGATCCCTTTGGGGCAGAGGTAAAGATATGTTTAGTGGTAGGATCCCTTTGGAGATGGTGAAAGTTGCAGAGGATGATGCATTGGATGCGGAGGCTCATGAGGTGGTAGGTAAGGACAAGAGGAACTCTATCCCTGTTAAGGTAGTGGGAAGATGAGGTGAGTGCAGATGTTGAGGAAATGGAGTAGATGCGGGTGAGGGCAGTATCAATAGCGGAGGAAGAGAAACCCTGTTCTTTGAAGAAGGAGGACATCTCTGATGTTCTGGAAAGGAAAACCACACCCTGGAAACAGATGCAGCGGAGCCGAAGGAGCTGAGTAAAGGGGATAGCATTTTTACAGGAGATAAGGTGGGAGGAGGTATAGTCAAGATGACCGTAGGAATCGGTATGTTTCTAACAGATGTCGGTTGACAGTTTGTCTCCAGAGTTGGACACAGCAAGATCGAGAAAGGGGAGGGAGGTGTCAGAATTTTGAGATAGAGAGTTTGTACGTTACTGTCAGAGTAAAGGGCAAGGATAACCGGTTTATGGAACCTTGATTTATGAAAGATATTGAGGCCCTGGTTAAGAAGGAGGTGCATAGCAGATATAGGCAGGAAGGAGCAAATGAGGTACACAGGTATAAGAAATACAAGAGAAGACTGAAGAAGGAAATCATGAGGGCTAAAAGAAGATATGAGGTTGCTCTAGCAGACAAGGTGAAGGAGAATCCCAAGAGATTCTACAGATATGTTAAAGCAAAAGAATAACAAGAGACAAAATTGGTCCTTTGGATGATCAATCTATGCATGGAGCCAAAAGAGATGGGAGAGATCATAAATGGAGTTTTTTTTTGGATCTGTTGTTACTCGTGAGACAGACACAGAGTCCATAGAAGTGATCAAAGCTGCAATGAGGTCATGGGTAGTATACAGATTACAAAGGAAGTGTTTGTTGTGTTGAGGAAAATTATGGTAGATAAATTGCCAGGGCTTGACAATGGAGGGCTATGGTCCCCATGTAGTTTGATGGAAGTTGGGCAATTTAAATGGTTTGGCATGGACAAGGTGGGCCGTAGGGCCTGTTTCTGTACTGTACTTCTCTATAACTCTATGACTAGGTGATCCCTTGGACTCTGTGGAATTGCAGGGGGCCTCGCAAAGATTTTTTAAAACATCCTTAGCTACAGTTGAGGTGCCCGAGGATTGGAGGATAACTAATGTTGTTCCATTGTTCAAGAAAGGCTCTTAAGAGTAAGCCAGGAAATTATAGACCGGAAAGCCTGACATCAGCAGTGGATAAGTTATTGGAAGGTATACTTAGGGACTGGATATATATGTATTTGGCTAGAGGAAAGATGTCAATAAGATTGAATGAGTGCAGAGAAAATGTACAAAGATGTTGTCAGGACTTGAGGACCTGAAGGAATTATAGGGAATCGTTGAATAGGTTAGGACCTCATTACCTACAGCATAGAAGAATGAGGGGAAATTTGATAGAGGTATATAAAATTATGAGGGGTACAGGTAGGGTAAATGCAAGTAAGCTTTTGAGGTTGCGTGAGATTAGAACTAGAGGTCATGGTTTAAGGGTGAAGGGTGAAATGGTCAAGGGAAACATGATGGGGAACTTCACTCTGAGAATGGTGAGATTGTGGAATGAGCTGCCAGTGGAAGTGGTGGATGTGGGTTCAATTTCAACATTTAAGAGAAATACACAGATAAAGTTTTCCCTGCCATTGAGCACATCTGCATGAAAAGCAGTACCCGTCATCAAGGACCCCCCACCATCCAGGACATGCTCTCTTCTCGCTGCTGCCATCAGGAAGAAGGAACAGGAGCCTCAGGACCCACAGCGTCAAGTTCGGGTATAGTTGTTGCCCCTCAACCATCAGGCTCTTGAAACAGAGGGGATAACTTCACTCTCCCCATAATTGAACTGTTCTCACAACCTATGGACTCGCGTTCAAGGACTTTTCATCTCATGTTCTTGATATTTATTGATTATTTATTATTTTTTTTATTTGCACGGTTTGTTGATTTATGCACATTGATTTATTGTGTCTTATATTTGCTGTGAATGCCCACAAGAAAATGAATCTCTTAGTTGTATATGGTGACATATATATACTTTGATAGTAAATTTACTTTGAAATTTGGATAGCCTCCTTTAACATTTAAGGGAAATTCATGTGTAAAGCCCTCCCCACCATAATTCCATTTGGAACCAATAAATAGAAACAATAGTTTGTCCTGCTAATTTATTCTTTACGTCAGTAGGATCGTAGATGATCTCTTGCCTTGTCCACTTTTTTTGCCTGATCCTCATATTATACAATTTCCTGGTGTCCACAGATTTACCTCTGCTTTGACTATACATTTATGAGTTTGTGGACTGATAATGTTCCTTTAATTTCCCTTCATGATTATGAAACTGGGTGTCTGGAGACAAGAGACTGCAGAAACTGTAACCAACAGAGTACTGCTGCAAAGGGAAAGTGGCAGTTTGGGCAGTGGGCTGAATGTGTTTTAATTAGCATTTCAATTGCACTGATTGTGTGAAAGGAATGTTTGTAATAAATCAGGCAGCTATTGCACATGATTATTCTTAAAGGCAAAATAAAGATTTCTGAGCATCAGTTTTTATCTCGTATTCTGATTTACAGCTTTATTGGGTATTTGAGTAGGATTCTATCACTTCTGCCCATGGATACTGAGTGGCACTTTGCATTATGTAATTTAGCATACAACATTTGCAAGAATAATTTTGGAAATTGAACTATTGTGAAGAGAGAAATGAATCATTTGTTCTGTTTGGACAAGAGATCTGGTTCGTTATGAAAAGTTCCTGAATGATAGACCAACAAGGTTCTTATCAAATGCTCAGCTTTGTTTGGTTACCTGAGCTCTGCATTTAAATATGCTAAAGTTATTACAAATTTGTTCAACCTTGACTCCTGAAAACATCTTAACACCAGTATATAGGGAGAGGTATCCCCATATTGTCCAGTGTAGGATTAATGTCACTCTCACAGAATCTTTATCCTTTGGGCAATGTTCTAAATTCATTAAATTTAATCTTGAGTGTGCCCTATTTTGCAGACAGGAAAATGCCAAGTAGCTGGTGGCACATGGAAGCTTGAGAGTGCTCAGTATTGATTTAGATCTGTGAAGTCTTGTGTATCATGTCAAATGTAAGCAAGGAAGATGCTGCCTGATTATCACCTATCATACTTGGGTGGTGAATCAGTGCTTCTCCATATTGAACAACACTTGGAACAAATCTGAAGGAAGAGCGTGCTTTAGTTGGAGGATTTCACCTCCTAGCAATCAGGAGTTGCTTATTTTTGACAGGGCTGGATGTGTCCTGAAGGTTACACCTGCAGCAGATAGAGCGAATTAATAAGAGGATAGACCCAACTTGATCTTATCCTCATCATCTATCTTTGGATCTTCTGTATTTACTTCAGCTGCATCTGCCCAAGCTAACATTGACAGGAGAAATCAATAGGCATATTCCTTCAGGAACTGATGTTCTGTCTTCATGCTGAAAATACCCTCCTTGATTGATACCCATCTACAGCCATGGCTGAAGTGTGTACCATCTGCACTGTGCTCTGCAATATTGCTCAATGTGGTGACTTCTGCCAGCAAGAAATAAGTGTTAGTTGCATGGGAACATTACCTTCAGATCCCCTTTCCAAGTCTCCCAACATCCTGCCTTGCCATTATTTTCACTATTCCTTTATTGTTGCTGGATTTAAGTCTTCGAAAACTCCCCATCAGCATTGTGTGAACAATTTCACTAGTATGGTTGCAGCTGTTTGAAAATATTGCTCACCACCATCTTTCTGAGGGCTTTTGTTGATGAGCAATAAATGTCTTGTCAATCAATGCCCAGATCCCAAATTTAGAAATTTAAAAAATTGTTGAGATCAACATTCCTCGAGCAAACTCTCTTTACTTCTGTTTTTATTCATTGTCTACCTATTAGCATGTCATTGTTCATTTAGATAAGATCAGGGCTTGCCTTTCCCTTCCTACCTGACTCTGGACAAGGTGCTGGAAGGTGGCCAGCGCACATGGAATTTTCTCATTCCTAGAGTTGGTATGCATTTCATCCAAAAACATCTATATGAAAAGGCCTTCAACCAATGTACTGATGAAGGTTCTCGGCCCGAAACACTGACTGTTTGCTCTTTTCCGTAGATCAGGGGTCCCCAACCTTGTTTGCACTGCGGACCGGTTTAATATTGACAATATTCCTGCGGACAGGCCGACCGGAGGTGGGGGGTGGGGGGGGGGCGGTGGTAGGGTTGCCAACGAACAAGAGTAGCAGTCAAATGCGTTGTTTACCCAAAAGACTACAATGACCATGAAGCCTTGCGCAGGCACCAATGTGCATGCGCGTCGTGACCTGCCGATTCCTCCCTCCCGCCCCCCCCCCAAGCAAATCATTTTTGGCGATTCTGTTCGTGGGGGTGGGTGTTAATCACTACCGGAATATAGGTGATAAGTGGGTAATACACTCAATTTTGTTTCTAAAAGGGTTTATCTAACGAATTTAATATTAAACACAGCGCATATTTTCCTCGCATGGATATAATGACAAGTCAATTATCAGAGGAGCTTGAAGTGTTGAACGAACTTCCAGTAGAAGTGGCAGAAGCAGGTTTGATATGATCATTTAAAGAAAAATTGGATGGGTATATGGACAGGAAAGAAATGGAGGGTTATGGGCTGAGTGCAGGTCGGCGGGACTAGGTGAGAGTAGCGTTCGGCACAGACTAGAAGGGCCGAGATGGCCTGTTTCCGTGCTGTAATTGTTATATGGTTATATAGGTCACTTATAAGTCAATAGCATCATAACATTTTAAGTAATATTTGGATATTAAACGCACAGCACATATTTTCCCCATATGAATATATAAAATCATTGCAACACACCAATATCGCTGAATCAGTGGGAGCCCTGGGCTTGTTTCCCTGCAACAAGACGGTCCCGTGGAGGGGTGATGGGAGACAGCGATACTCAAAGGGGGTCCTGATGTCCAGTCCATTCCGTAGTTTAGTTTTCGTTGCATTCATAGCAGAAAACTCCGCTTCGCAGAAAAATGTTGGAAATGAAAGCAACGTTTTCAGTGCTTTCGTGGTTATCTCAGGATACTTAGCCTTGACTTTGATCCAAAATGCCGACAGAGATGTTATGTCAAACATACTTTTCAGCCCGTCGTCATTTGCAAGCTCGAGGAGTTGATCGCTTTCCCGCCCTGACACGGATGATGCGCGGGTCATGACCTCGCATGCGTAATGGCTGATCTGGGGCCATGACAGGGAATGAGGAAAGGTGCAGCTGACCAAATCATATCGTTTCCTCGCGGCCCGGTAGCACATGCTCTGTGGCCCGGTGGTTGGGGACCGCTGCCATAGATGCTGCTTGCCTGCTGAGTTCCTCCAGCATTTTGCATTGTCAAATCTGCTTTTCTTTTGTTGCAAGACACAGCTCAACACACTGAGAATATAAAACTGAAGCTCAGGAAGAGCCAACAAGTCTGTGCCAACCATGATACCAATCAAAATTAGTCCCATCTGTCTGCACGTGGTCTGTATCCCTCTATTTCCTGCTCTTCACAATGCTTTCTAAATACCTCTATCGCCTCCCTTGCCAGTGCGTTCCAGTCACCTACCACTCCTTTTTTTAAAAAAATTCAGCAAATCTTCAATAAACTTTCCTCCTCTTGTGCTTTCTAGTATTAGATAATTCCATTGCTAGGGTGAAATATTCTCACTACCCTGTCTACGCCTCTCATAAATTTATATATTTCATTGATGTTGTCACTTGACCACTGACATTCCAGAGAAAACAATACAAGTTTATCCAGTTCCTCTTTATAAACTGATAAGATTAAATCCAGGCAAAAGCCTGGCGATCCTCTTCCGCAGCCTCTCTGTAATGTATGACTTACCAGCTTTTATACTCACTGCCCTGACTGATGAAGGCATGCATGCCATATACCTCCTTTGTCACACTTTCAGGGTGCTAAAAGAGCACTGTACATCAATGCTCCTCAGGGTCCGGGCATTTACTGTATACTTATCTCTTGCATGTGGCCTCACAAAATGCATTATATCATACTTGTTTGGATTAAATTCCATCTGCTATTTCACTGTCTATAATTTCCAACTGACTTGTATCCTGAAATAACCTTTCTCACTGTCCACGAATTCATCATTTTTGTGTCATTTTGAAACCTTAAATCAGACCACCTATATTTTTGCTCAAACCATCAATACATGTTACAAACAGGAGGTCCATTGGTCACAGGATTCCAGTCAGAAAAACACTTCTCCACTCTCCTCCTCTGGCTTCTATGAGCAACCCAAATTTGGATTTGATTTACCACTGTACTGTGGATCTAATGTGCCTTAATCTTCTGGATGCTCTTGCTGTACAATGTACGCAATATCCACTTGCCTTCAATCATCATCACTTCCTGGGGAGGGGAGAATCAAATCAAATTTGCAAGATAGGACCTCCTCTGCCCAAGCTATGCTGACTATTCCTAATGAATCCATTCTTTTCAAGTTTAATTATCAATCAACCACACATGAATACCCAAACAAAACAGCATTCGCCTGGGACCAAGATACAAAACACATTACCAACAGCACACAGCACTTGGCACAAATAGCACCTATGGTAATTGCAGAAAAACTTGAGTCACAAAGGAAAAAATATATAGCACAATTCCTTTAGAGGCATGATGAAGACTGATGTTAAGTTGTCCTGGTCCAGTTTGTTCTCCCATGAAGAGAACATTGGAGGACAGCACCAACCGGAGGGGTCAGCACCCAAACCAGTATGGATTCCAGCACGTTCACGGAAGCCTCTGCTCTCTTCCATACTGCCTTTGGCATCTTCTCCCCTGGGATCAATAAAGTATGACTATGACTATGGGTGAGAGCCTAGTCCTCACCACAATCACAGCAACACTGCTTCCCCCATCATTGGTCTCATCAATGAATCAGTGAACCGGATTTGCAGCACCATACATCACTTTTTTTTAAAGCTTTGTGATCACAATAAAAATGTGCAAGACTATCACTCACACTGCATATTGTCTCTGCACAACAAGTCCAGGTGACAACACAACAATGGTATGCAATAAGTCCGTCTCCATCGCTGTCGAGCAGCTTGGTGATGGGATAGTCCTGCAGTACTTGATGTTCTTAGTATCCAGCAGTGACTTGCGATCATAAAAAAGACGTAAAGCATGCACAAATACACCTTTGATTGGACCTGGAGTGACCACTGCATTCCAGCAGGCCAGCATCTTAACAAATGCAAATAAATCCTGTCCTTAAAGGTCTTCAATGACTTATGTAGTATGCAACACTCTTTGAGGGCTTGTCTATCTTAATGTTTCTTAAAATATCCAACACCACTGCCTTTAATACCAACGTGCCTTAGAAATATGAACATACCCTTCCCTAATTTTGTCATCAGCTATGCCCTTCTTGGTGAATACAAATGTGACATATTTGGTGAGGACCTCCCCACTTTCTCTAGCTCCACACACAAATCTCATTTGTCCTTGAATGAACGTATCTTTTTGCTGCCTACCCTCTTTTCCCTAATGTACATATGGAATACCTTAGGATTCTCTTGACAAGGACATTTTGTGGCCGCTATTAGTCCTCCTAATTTCCTGTTCAACTTTCCAAATCTCAGGCATACTTACTTTTTCGCTTTATTTAAAGATAAAATATCTCTTATCATACAATATATCAAAACCTTGTCATCCTTGTGTTTCATCTTCACAGGGACATACTGGTCTTGAACTCTAATCAAACTGCGTTTAAAAGACTTCTACATGTCAGATGTGTATTTACAACCTACTTCAGTATGATGTTGCACCTTATTGTCGACCTTTAACTGTAACATTTTATTCTATTATTGTTTTATCTTATGTTAGCTCAATACATTGTTATAATGAATTGATCTGTATGAACAGTATGCAAGAAGTTTTTCACTGTACCTTGTAACAATATTACACCAATTTACACTTTACCAATCAACTTTCTCCACTTTCTGCCTAATGCTATTATAATTAACCTTCCCTCAATTTAGCACTTTCCCCAAGTACCAGTCTTATCCTTGATTATCTTAAAAATATAATCACTATTACCAGAATGCTCCCCAACTGAAATTTTGATCATTGTATTGGGCTGATTTCCCAATACAAGGTCTAGTATGGATCCATCCCTAGTTGGACTGTCTACATAATGTTTCAAGAAACTGTTCTGAATGCAACTAATATAATCTATGCCATCTAGGACCCTGGCAATGAGGGAGTCAATATTGGGGAAGTTAGAATCACCTGCTATATTAGCCCTGTTTTTGTATAGAAACATAGAAACATAGAAAATAGGTGCAGGAGTAGGCCATTCGGCCCTTCGAGCCTGCACCGCCATTTATTATGATCATGGCTGATCATCCAACTCAGAACCCAGCCTTCCCTCCATACCCCCTGACCCCTGTAGCCACAAGGGCCATATCTAACTTCCTTTTAAACATAGCTAATGAACTGGCCTCAACAGTTTGCTGTGGCAGAGAATTCCACAGATTCACCACTCTCTGTGTGAAGAAGTTTTTCCTAACCTCGGTCCTAAAAGGCTTCCCCTCTATCCTCAAACTGTGACCCCTCGTTCTAGACCTCCCCAACATCGGGAACAATCTTCCTGCATCTAGCCTGTCCAATCCCTTTAGGATCTTATACGTTTCAATCAGATCCCCCCTCAATCTTCTAAATTCCAACGAGTACAAGCCCAGTTCATCCAGTCTTTCTTCATATGAAAGACCTGCCATCCCAGGAATCAATCTGGTGAACCTTCTTTGTACTCCCTCTATGGCAAAGATGTCTTTCCTCAGATTAGGGGACCAAAACTGCACACAATACTCCAGGTGTGGTCTCACCAAGGCCTTGTACAACTGCAGTAGTACCTCCCTGCTCCTGTACTCGAATCCTCTCGCTATAAATGCCAGCATACCGTTCGCCTTTTTCACCGCCTGCTGTACCTGCATGCCCACTTTCAATGACTGGTGTATAATGACACCCAGGTCTCGTTGCACCTCCCCTTTTCCTAATCGGCCACCATTCAGATAATAATCTGTTTTCCTATTTTTGCCACCAAAGTGGATAACTTCACATTTATCCACATTAAATTGCATCTGCCATGAGTTTGCCCACTCACCCAACCTATCCAAGTCACCCTGCATCCTCTTAGCATCCTCCTCACTGCTAACACTGCCACCCAGCTTCGTGTCATCCGCAAACTTGGAGATGCTGCATTTAATTCCCTCATCCAAGTCATTAATATATATTGTAAACAACTGGGGTCCCAGCACTGAGCCTTGCGGTACCCCACTAGTCACCGCCTGCCATTCTGAAAAGGTCCCGTTTATTCCCACTCTTTGCTTCCTGTCTGCTAACCAATTCTCCACCCACACCAATACCTTACCCCCAATACCGTGTGCTTTAAGTTTGCACACTAATCTCCTATGTGGGACCTTGTCAAAAGCCTTTTGAAAATCCAAATATACCACATCCACTGGTTCTCCCCTATCCACTCTACTAGTTACATCCTCAAAAAATTCTATGAGATTCGTCAGACATGATTTTCCTTTCACAAATCCATGCTGACTTTGTCCGATCATTTCACCGCTTTCCAAATGTGCTGTTATCACATCCTTGATAACTGACTCCAGCAGTTTCCCCACCACCGACGTTAGGCTAACCGGCCTATAATTCCCCGGTTTCTCTCTCCCTCCTTTTTTAAAAAGTGGGGTTACATTAGCCACCCTCCAATCCTCAGGAACTAGTCCAGAATCTAACGAGTTTTGAAAAATTATCACTAATGCATCCACTATTTCTTGGGCCACTTCCTTAAGCACTCTGGGATGCAGACCATCTGGCCCTGGGGATTTATCTGCCTTCAATCCCTTCAATTTACCTAACACCACTTCCCTACTAACATGTATTTCGCTCAGTTCCTCCATCTCACTGGACCCTCTGTCCCTTACTATTTCTGGAAGATTATTTATGTCCTCCTTAGTGAAGACAGAACCAAAGTAATTATTCAATTGGTCTGCCATGTCCTTGCTCCCCATAATCAATTCACCTGTTTCTGTTTGCAGGGGACCTACATTTGTCTTTATCAGTCTTTTCCTTTTTACATATCTATAAAAGCTTTTACAGTCCGTTTTTATGTTCTCTGCCAGTTTTCTCTCATAATCTTTTTTCCCCTTCCTAATTAAGCCCTTTGTCCTCCTCTGCTGAACTCTGAATTTCTCCCAGTCCTCAGGTGAGCCACTTTCTCTGGCTAATTTGTATGCTACTTCTTTGGAATTGATACTATCCCTAATTTCTCTTGTCAGCCACGGGTGCACTACCTTCCTTGATTTATTCTTTTGCCAAACTGGGATGAACAATTGTTGTAGTTCATCCATGCAACCTTTAAATGCCTGCCATTGCATATCCACCGTCAATCCTTGAAGTGTCATTTGCCAGTCTATCTTAGCTAATTCATGTCTCATACCTTCAAAGTTACCCCTCTTTAAGTTCAGAACCTTTGTTTCTGAATTAACTACGTCACTCTCCATGTTAATGAAGAATTCCACCATATTATGGTCACTCTTACCCAAGGGGCCTCTCACGACAAGATCGCTAATTAACCCTTCCTCATTGCTCAAAACCCAGTCCAGAATAGCCTGCTCTCTAGTCGGCTAGTTCCAATGTTCCATGCACTTCTGTTCCTCTAACTCTGCTAGCTATAGTGAGACCTATATTATAACCCCATTATAGTGATTGCACTATTGGTAGTATCAACATGAGGTGCTGCTTCAAGAAGGCATCATCCAGCATCATAGATCCCCATCATTTGGGCCATGTCATCTTCTTGCAGCTGCTATTGGGCAGGAGGCACCATCCGATCATCTGACTGTACTTTTACTCCCAGAGACTAATTACCACAGCATCAGTGGTGAGGACCAAGACGGTATGGTTAAGAGAGGTGGAGAAGTGCTTACTGGAATGGGGCAGCTGCTTAATTGGGCAAAATGTACTGGTTCTGGTGTGTCCCAATTACCTGGAATTCATTGTATGTATTTTATTGTAATTTATAGTTTTTTAAAATTGTGTATTGCTGCAACAAAATAACATAGTTCAGAACATGTGCCAGTGATATTAAATCTGATTCTGTAGTCCCATACTACCAGATGCAAGAACAACTACTGCCTTTAACCATTCTGTTATTGAACCAATGAGCAAAACCCTGGTCAGTACTGTTTAGTAACATTATTACCACTTTGGTCACTGCACTAAAATGGACATGTTTGGTTCTGACTATGTTTCTGTAATACAATTGTATGTAATTTTATTTAATTTTTCACGGATACAGGGCTTTTTGATATTTGCATGTATGTGCATAAACTTAACTTCAAGAGGTTACAATTCAATTTAAGTGCAGGTTTCCTTTGAGTTATTTGGGTCTCTGGTTTGTTGGCAGCCATGTAGCTGTGAAGCAATGGTTTTGTTTAGCACTGGAATTTCTGGAGGGAAAGGGGAGCAGATTTGAGTTCAGACATTCATGAAATTCTTCTGTGTCTCAGAGGGAATTTGAAATAGCCTGTGAGGACTCTGGTAGATTGAAGAGTGGAAATAATCTTTTACTGAGAATGATGCTTCTCAGGAAGATGTAAGCCAGTAAGTAGTATTGCCAAACAATGAAATGGCTAAGTTTAAAGCCTCCAGTCCTTGAGCTGCTCGTTTCTGATTTAATCCATTGCCATTGACACATGAGCTAATCCAATGTTGGTATAATTCTTTAAACATATGTGTTTCAAAACACATCCATTGTCTCACTCCTTCCTATTCAGTGACAGCCTCCAGTTTTAAATGTTCCAAGATAGAAACATAGAAAACCTACAGCACAATACAGGCCCTCGGCCCACAATGCTATGCCAAACATGTACTTACTTTAGAAATTACCTAGGGTTACCCATAGCCGTCTATATTTTTCTAAGCTCCATGTACCGATTCGAGAGTCTCTTAAAAGACCCTATTGTATTCGCCTCCACCACCATCACCAGCAGCCCATTCCACGTGCTCACCACTCTCTGCACAAAAAAACCAACTTATCCCTGACATCTCCTCTGTACCTGCTTCCAAGCACCTTAAGACCATGCCCTCTTGTGTTAACCATATGCTGCTCCAGTTTCTGATTTTAATTATTCCTCGTTTAATTGCTGTCTGTGGCCTAAGTTCTGCTGTTATTGCAAAGCGTTTCCAAGCACCTTAAACTACATCTGAACGAGCTTTTATCACCTCTATTCATAGTTTTATTACCTCTATTCATAGTTTTATTTCACTTAGTGGTAAATCATTTCTAAGAAGACTCTTGTGACAATTTCCTTCATTAAAAAGGTTTTAACTAAAAAGCAACACACACAAAATGCTGGTGGAATGCAGAGGCCAGGCAGCATCTATGGGAAGAGGTACAGTCAGCGTTTCGGGCCGAGACCCTTCGTCAGGACTAACTGAAAGAAGAGATAGTAAGAGATTTGAGAGTGGGAGGGGGAGATCCAAAATAATAGGAGAAGACAGGAGGGGGAGGGATGGAGCTAAAAGCTGGAAAGTTGATTGGCAAAAGGGGTACAAGGCTGGAGAAGGGAAAGGATCATGGGACGGGAGACCGAGGGAGAAAGAAAGGAGGAGGAGAGCACCAGAGGAAGATATAGTGGGAGGGACAGAGGGAGAAAAAAAGAGAGAAAGAAAGGGGGAAAAAATAAATAAAATGAATAAATAAGGGTTGGGGTAAGAAGAGGAGGAGGGGCATTAATGGAAGTTAGAGAAGTCAATGTTCATGCCATCAGGTTGGAGTCTACCCAGACGGAATATAAGGTGTTGTTCCTCCAACCTGAGTGTGGCTTCATCTTGACAGTAGAGGAGGCCATGGTTAGACATATCAGAATGGGAATGGGACGTGGAATTAAAATGTGTGGCCACTGGGAGATCCTGCTTTCTCTGGCAGATGTGTAGGTGTTTAGCGAAACGGTCTCCCAGTCTGCGTTGGGTCTCACCAATATATAGAAGGCCGCACCAGGTGCACCAGACACAGTATATCACCCCAGCCGACTCACAGGTGAAGTGTCGCCTCACCTGGAAGGACTGTCTGGGGCCCTGAATGGTGTTGAGGGAGGAAGTGTAAGGGCAGGTGTAGCACTTGTTCCATTTACAAGGATAAGTGCCGGGAGGGAGATTGGTAGGAAGGGATGAGGGGGGTGGGAATGAATGGACAAGGGAGTCGTGTAGGGAGCGATCCCTGCGGAAAACAGAAAGGTGGGGGAGGGAAAGGTGTGCTTGGTGGTGGGATCCCGTTGGAGGTGACGGAAATTACAGTGAATTATATGTTGGACCTGGAGGCTGGGGGGTGGTAGGTGAGTACAAGGGGAACCCTATCCCTAGTGGGGTGGCAGGAGGATGGGGTGAGAACAGATGTGCGTGTAATGGGAGAGATGCGTTTGAGAGCAGAGTTGGTGGTGGAGGAAGGGAAGCTCCTTTCTTTAAAAAAAGGAAGACACCTCCTTCGTCCTGGAATGAAAAACCTCATCCTGATAGCAGATGCAGCGGAGATGGAGGAATTGCGGGAAGGGGATGGCATTTTTGCAAGAGACAGGGTGGAAAGAGGAATAGTCCAGGTAGCCGCGAGAGTCCGTAGGCTTATAGTAGACATCAGTAGATAAGCTGTCTCCAGAGATAGAGACAGAACGATCAGGAAAGGGGAGGGAGGTGTCAGAAATGGACCAGGTAAATTTGAGGGCAGGGTGAAAGTTGGAGGCAAAGTTAATGTAGTCAACAAGCTCATCATGCAGTCGTCGATGTAGCGAAGGAAAAGTGGAGGACGGATACCAGTATAGGCTTGGAACATGGATTGTTCCACAAAGCCAACAAAAAGGCAGGCATAGCTGGGACCCATACGGGTGCCCATGGCTATACCTTTAGTTTGGAGGAAGTGGGAGGAGCTAAAGGAGAAATTATTAAGGGTAAGGACTAATTCCGCTAGACGGAGGAGAGTGGTGGTAGAGGGGAACTGGTTAGGTCTGGAATCCAGAAAGAAGCAGAGAGCTTTGAGGCCTTCCTGGTGGGGGATGGAGGTATATAGGAACTAAAAATGTAGGATCAGAAGATGTAGAACCATTGTAACTCGAGTTAAGAAACGGCAAGGTCTGACCCTGATGGGAGTTGTATACAGGCCCCTAAACAGTAGCAAAGATGTAGGGTATAAATTTCAATGGGAAGTGGAAAAGGCATGTAATAAGGGCAATTTTATGTTAGCTGTGGGGATTTCAAGATGCAGGTAGATTGGGAAAGTCAGGTTGGTGCTGGATCCCAAGAGAGGGAATTTGTAGAAAGCTTACAAGATGCTTTTTAGAACAGTTTGTGGTTGAGCCTACTAGCAGAAAAGGCAATTTTGGATTAAGTGTTGTGTAATGTAACAGATTTGATTACGGAGCGTAAGGTAAAGAATCCTTGTGAGGCAGTGAACATAATATGAATGAATTTGCCCTGCATTTTGAGAGGGAGAATCTAAATTCAGATGTATCAGTATTATAGTGAAGTAAAGGGAATTCCAGCAGCATGAGAGTGGAGCTGGAGCTGGAGTTGATTGGAAGGGGGCACTAACAGGGATGATGGCAGAACAACAATGGCTTGAGTTTCTGGGAGTAAGTTGGAAGGCACAAGATAGATACATCCCAAAGATAAAGAAGTATTCTAAAGTGAGGATGAAGCAACTGTGGCTGACAAGGGATATCAAAAACAGTATAAAAGTAAAAGAAAGTATGTATAATATAGCAAAAATTAGTGAGAAATTGGAGGATTGGAAAACTTATAAAAACCAACAGAAGGCACTAAAAAAAAGAGAGAAAAGATAAATTGTGAAGGTAAGTTAGGCAGTAATATCAAAGAAGATACCAAAAGTTTTCTCAAATATATAAAGAGTAAAAGAATCAGAATCAGATTTAATATATCTAGAATATCTGTGTTGTTTTGTGACAGTAGTACACTGCAATACATAATAAAGAATTATAAGTTATGATAAGTACATATAAAAATGAATTAAATAATAAGTAGTGCAAGAAGAAAGGAAAATACTGAGGTATTGTTCGTGGGTTCATTGTCCATTCAGAGGGGAAGAAGCTGTTGCTGAAATGTTGAGTCTCTCTCTTCAGGCTCCTGTGCCATCTCTTAATGGTAACAAAGAGAAGAAAGCATGTCCTTCATGGTGGATGCCGCCCTTTTGAAACATAGAAAACCTACAGCACAATACAGGCCCTTCGGCCCATGAAGCTGTGCCAAATATGTCCTTACCTTAGAAATTACCTAGGGTTACCCATAGCCCTCAATTTTTCTGAGCTCCACGTACCTGTCCAGGAGTCTCTTAAGAGACCCTATCAAATCAGCCTCCACCACCGTTGCCGGCAGCCTATTCCACACACTCACCGCTCTCTGCGTAAAGAATACTTACCCCTGACATCTCCTCTGTACCTGCTTCCAAGCACCTTAAAACTACGCCCTCTTGTGTTAGCCGTTCCAGCCCTGGGAAAAAGCCTCTGACTATCCACACGATCAATGCCTCTCATCACCTTGTGCACCTCTGTCAGGTCACCTCACTCCTCCGTCGCTCCAGGGAAAAAAGGCCGAGTTTTGAGGCATTGCTTTTTGAAGGTGTCCTGGATGCTGGTGCCCATAATGGAGCTGGCTGAGTTTGCAACTTTCTGTGGCTTTATCCAATCCTGTGCAGTGACTGCTCCATAACAGATGGTGATACAACCAGTTAGAATGCTCTCCACAGTACATCTGAAGAAATTTGCGAGTGTCTTTGGTGATATACCAGTTCTCCTCAAACTCCTAATGACATATGGCCACTGTTGTGCGTTTGTAATTGCATCAATATTTTGGCCTCAGGATAGCTCCTCAGAGATGTTGACAACCAGGAACTTGAAATTGCTCACCCTCGCCACTTCTGATCCTTTGAGGACTGGTGCGTGTTCCCTTGACTTGGCCTTTTTGAAGTCCACAATCAATTACTGATGTTGAGTGCCAGCTTATTTCCCCAACCCCACTCAACCGTTTGATCCATCTCACTCCTATACACCACCTTGCCATTGTCTAAAATTCTGCTAACAATAGTAGTGGTGATTTTGGATATTGTACCACTGGAAAATGATGCTGGAGAGGTAGTGGGGGGTCGGGGAGGACAAAGAAATGGTGAATGAATTTAAGTATTTTGCATCAGTCTTGAATGTGGAAGACACTAACAGTATGCCAGAAATTCGAGAGTGTCGGAGTAGAAGTGAGATTGGATAGAGAAGGTGCTGAGGAAGTTTGAAAGGTCTGAAGGTAAATAAGTCACCTGGACCAGATTGACTGCACCCCAGGATTTTGAAAGAGGTAGCTGAAGAGATTGTGGAGGTATTAGTAATGATCTTTCAAGAATCACTAGATTCTGGAGTGGTTCATAGGACTGGGAAATTGCAAATGTCACTTCATTCTTTAAGAAGGGAGGGAGGGAGAAGAAAGGAAATTATACTGTAGGCCAGTTAGCCTGACTTCAGTGATTGGGAAGGTATTAGAGTCCATTATTAAGGATAAAGCTTCATGGTACTTGGAGGTACATGATAAAGTAGGCCAAAGTCAGCATGATTTCCTTCAGGGGAAATCTTGCCTGCAAATCTGTTGGAATTCTTTGAGGAAATAACAAGCAGGCTGGATAATGGAGAGTCGGTGGATGTTATTTATGTGGATTTTCAGAAGGTCTTTGACAAGGTGCTGCACATGAGGCTACAAGATAAGCATATTACAGGAAAGATACCAGCATGGATAGAAGATTGGCTGACTGACAGAAGGCAAAGAATGAGAATAAAAAGGGCCTTTCTGGTTGGCTGCCAGACCCTGGTGATGTTCTACAGGTGTTGGGATTGGAACCGCTTCTTTTCACATTATATGTTAATGATTTGACTGACTGAATTGATAGCTTTGGGGCCATGTTTGCAGATGATACAAAGATAGGTGGAGCAGCAGATAGTGTTGAGGAATCAGGGAGTCGGCAAAAGGACTTGGACAGATTGGGAGAATGGGCAAAGAACTGACAGGGTTAATTATAGTGTATGTTCATGCATTTTGGTCGAAGAATAAAAGTGTAGACTATTTTCTAAATGGGGAGAAAATTAAAAAATCAGAGGTGCAAAGGGACTTGGGAGTCCCGTTAACTTACCAGATGAATCTGTGGTAAGGAAGGCAAATGCAAAGCTAGCATTCATTTCAAGAGGACGGGAATGTAAGTGCAAGGATGTGATGCTGAGGCTTTATAAGGCATTGGTTAGACCACACTTTGAGTACTGTAAACAATTTTGAGCCCCTTACCAAAGAAAAGATGTGCTGGCATTGGAGAGGGTCTAGAAGAGGTTCGCAAGAATGATTCTGGGAATATAAAGGTTAATGTATGAGGAGCGTTTCAGGCCTGTACTCACTGGAATTTAGAAAACTGAGGGAGGATGTCACTTAAACCTATTGAATATTGGAAGACTGAGATAGGGTGGATGTGGAGAGAATGTTTCTTATTGTGGGTGAGACCATGACCAGAGGGCACAGCCTCAGAATAGAGGAGTGTCCATTTACAATAGAGATGAGAAAGAATTTCTTCAGCCAGAGTGGTGAATCTGTGGAATTCATCGCCACGGACAACAGCGGTGAAGGCCAAGTCACTGAGTATATTTAAAGCAGAGGTTGATACTTCCTTGATTAGTCAGAACATCTAAGGTTACAGGGAGAAAACAAGAGGATGTGGTTGAGGGGGATAATAAATCAGCCATGATGGAATGGCAGAGCAGACCCAAAGGGCCAAGTGGCCTAAATTCTGCTCCTTTGTCTTTATGGCCATATCAGATTCCATCACCTGCAGCTTCTTGTTGCCTCACCTCCCAACTCCATTGAGCAGATATCCTTCCTCACCTGGATTCACCTTTCACTTGCCAGCTCTTGCCCCACCCCTTCTTTCCTATTTATTCCTACTGTCTCCCTGCAGTCTCTTGTGTCTCCATTATTATTAAATTTGTTTTAATCTCTTTGAGGCTAAGCTCAGGTTCAGTGCAACATGCCAGAGAGATGTAGAAAAAAAATAAATTTCCATCTGTGCCCATCAGGAGTGTGTAAAGCTGACTACGGCGCAGTATGCAGGCTGAAATTGTGTCTGTAGTATCTCTGGTTCAGGCAGCCTTCTGGTACTCCAATGTCCATGGAATATTTGGGCCTCATTAGTATTCTGAACCCTGATGCTTCTTGAAAAAAAATGCAAGCCAATATTCGTCTTTTGTCCCAAAACTAATAGAGAACATATCCAGATCTCAAGTCTGCACTGCCAGTCAGTGTTAATCAATATCACAGCTCCAACATCTTTTCCTCGATTTCAGCAGTTTTTTTAAAGTAGGAAATATTTTACAGCCACAGTGTTGGGTAAGCTTGAAGCTCTCCTACAGCAAGTATTTTTGTAGCAAATTCAGTGTACTGAAACCACCATCTTTAAGGCTTAACAGTGGGAAAACACAGCAAAATAGTAATTTGTGGAATTGTTTTGAGCAAACTGTCCCTGAGCATAAAGGTCAACATGTAGCGATGTGCTACACACAGCGCTAGAATAACCACACGGAGTCGTTGAGTTAGAGTGGCAATGAAAGAGATTTATTCAAACTTCGCGGCCCGCTTTAAATCCTTCCTGTTCCCGCCCTCCCTGGGCGGGACTACTGTGGGGAATGCATATTCCCAGACCCTTTCTGCGCGCGGGATTTTCCCCCTGCTGGTGAAGATGGCCTGGTGCCCTTTTTGCTGCCGGCTCTCTGCCTGCGCGCGCTGTTTCGTGAGCCGGTTCGTGGGTGCCAGAAAGTGGGTCGCCACATAACCCCCCCCCAGAACCGGCGATACCTCCCCCAATGTCCACAGTCTGGATCGGCCTCTGTTTGGGAGGTCTGCCCCTGCGCCGCGGTGCCTGAGCCTGGACCGGTTGCGCCAAGTCCACATGGGCCGGTTTGAGTCGGTCCACCATGAAAACCTCCTCTCTCCCCCCAATGTCCAGCACAACGTGGACCCGTTGTTCCTGATCACCTTAAACGGCCCCTCGTAGGGCCGCTGTAGCGGTGCCCAGTGTCCGCCCCGTTGTACAAAAAGAAACTTACAGTTCTGCAGGTCTTTGGGTACGCAGGTCGCGATCAGTGCTCGGGCGCAGGATTTGGAGGTGGTGTCGCTGAGCGGGACTGCCTCTGGCCATCTGGTGAACCGGTCTATCATAGTTAGGAGGTACCGCGCTCCTTGTGACACTGGCAGGGGCCCCACGATATCCACATGGATGTGGTCGAACCTCCGGCGGGTGGGTTCGAACCGCTGCGGTGGAGCCTTGGTGTGCTGCTGCACCTTGGCCGTTTGGCACTGCGTACACGTTTTGGCCCATTCACTGACCTGTTTACGAAGTCCATGCCACACGAACCTGTTGGAGACCAGCCGGACAGTTGTCCTGATGGAGGGGTGCGCTAAGTTGTGAATGGATTCGAACACCCACCGGCGCCAGGCTGCTGGGACAACGGGGCGGGGTTGGCCGGTAGCTACGTCACACAGTAGGGTCCTCTCACCTGGGCCTACGGGGAGGTCTTGGAGCTGCAAACCGGAGACTGCAGTCCTGTAACTGGAGATCTCAGCGTCTGCCTGCGTGCCTCTGCCAGCGCTGCATAGTCCACCCCCTGGGACTGGGCCTGTATGGTCGGTCTGGAAAGTGCATCTGCCACGACATTGTTCTTTCCAGAGACATGCCGGATGTCCGTCGTGTACTCGGAGATGTAGGACAGATGTCGCTGCTGGCGGGACGACCAGGGGTCGGACACCTTAGTGAACGCAAAGGTAAGCGGTTTGTGGTCTGTGAGCGCGGTGAAGGGCCTACCTTCTAAGAAGTACCTGAAATGCCGGATTGCCAGGTATAGTGCCAATAGCTCCCGGTCAAAAGCACTGTATTTGAGTTCGGGTGGTCGTAGGTGTTTGCTGAAGAACGCCAGAGGTTGCCAGCGACCCTCGATGAGTTGTTCCAGCACTCCACCGACTGCTGTGTTGGATGCGTCCACCGTGAGGGCAGTAGGAACGTCCGTTCTGGGGTGCACTAGCATCGCGGCGTTTGCCAAGGCTTCTTTGGTTTTAACGAAAGCGGTTGCGGTCTCTTCGTTCCAGGTAATGTCCTTGCCCTTACCCGACATTAGAGTGAACAAGGGGCGCATGGTTCGGGCTGCTGAGGGGAGGAAACGGTGGTAGAAATTCACCATACCCACGAATTCCTGCAAGCCTTTGATTGTGTTGGGTCGGGGGAAGTGGCGGACCGCGTCTACCTTGGCGGGCAGCGGGGTTGCCCCGTCTTTAGTAATCCTGTGGCCCAGGAAGTCGATGGTGTCAAGTCCGAACTGGCATTTGGCTGGATTGATTGTGAGGCCGAATTCACTCAGGCGGGAGTAGAGCTGGCGGAGGTGGGACAGATGCTCCTGCCGACTACTGCTGGCTATGAGGATGTCGTCCAAATAGACGAATGCAAAGTCCAGGTCGCGTCCCACCGCGTCCATTAGCCGCTGGAAAGTCTGTGCGGCATTCTTTAGACCAAACGGCATTCGGAGGAATTCGAAAAGTCTGAACAGGGTGCTGTTTTGGGGATGTCGTCCGGATGTACAGGGATTTGATGGTATCCCCGGACGAGGTCTACCTTGGAAAAGATCCTTGCGCCGTGTAGGTTTGCTGCGAAGTCTTGAATGTGCGGCACAAGGTAGCGGTCTGGCGTTGTAGCCTCATTCAGTCTGCAGTAGTCACTGCACGGTCTCCAGCCCCCTGTTGCCTTGGGCACCATGTGAAGGGGGGAGGCCCATGGGCTGTCGGACCGTCGTATGATCCCTAATTCCTCCATCTTCTTGAACACCTCCTTCGCCAGTTGGAGCTTGTCCGGGGGAAGCCTTCGAGCACGGGCGTGGAGGGGTGGTCCCTGGGTCGGGATGTGGTGCTGTACTCCGTGTCTGGGCATGGCTGCTGTGAACTGCGGTGTCAGTACTGATGGGAAATCCGCCAGGACCCTGGTGAATTCATCGTCGGACAGCGTGATGGAGTCCAGGTGTGGGGCTGGCAACTGTGCTTCACCCAGGGAGAACGTTTGAAAAGTCTTGGCGTGGACTAATCGCTTCCCTTGCAAGTCGACCAGCAGGCTGTGGGCTCATAGAAAATCTGCCCCCAGCAGTGGTTGGGCCACGGCGGCCAGTGTGAAGTCCCACGTGAACCGGCTGGAGCTGAACTGTAGCCGCACCGTGCGGGTGCCGTAGGTTCATATTGTGCTACCATTAGCGGCCCTCAGGGTGGGTCCCGGTTCTCTGTTGCGGGTGTCGTAACTCGTTGGAGGTAAGACGCTGATCTCCGCTCCGGTGTCGACCAAAAAGCGGCGTCCCGACTGCTTGTCCCAGACGTACAGGAGGCTGTCCTGATGGCCAGCCGCCGTAGCCATCAGCGGCGGCTGGCCCTGGCGTTTCCCGGGAATTTGCAGGGCGGTCTGCAGCGGCGGGCCTCCGTGCCCCACCGCTGGTGGTAGAAACACCATTGTTCGTTGGGCTCCTCACTCCCGTCGCCGGGTTTTGTAGGCTCTGCTGCCGGGCCTGGTCTGGTCTGTCGTTGGGCACGCGGCTTGGTGATCTGTGCGACGGATGCCCCTCTCTCTTCCCTGGCATTCCACAGCACATCTGCTCAGGCCGCCACCTCCCGGGGGTTGCTGAAATCTGCGTCGGACAGCAGCAGGCATATGTCCTCGGGCAGTTGCTCTAGGAACGCCTGCTCAAACATGAGGCAGGGTTTGTGTCCTTCAGCCAGGGCCAGCATCTGGTTCATTAATGCTGACGGCGGCCTGTCTCCCAAACCATCCAGGTGCATTAAGCGGCGTGCTCGTTCGCGCCGTGAGAGTCCGAAAGTCCTTATGAGCAGGGTTTTGAATGCTGTGTATTTGCCGTCCTCCGGGGGCGACTGTATAAACTCCTCAACTTGTGCAGCAGTCTCCTGGTCGAGGGAGCTCAGCACGTAGTAGTAGCGAGTGGACTCCGAGGTTATCTGCCGAATGTGGAATTGTGCTTCTGCTTGTTCGAACCATAAATGGGGTCGCAGCGTCCAGAAGCTTGGCAGTTTTAACGAAACTACGTGAACAGATGCAGCGTTGGTCATCTCTGGTCCAAATATCGTTTGGGCCGTCGGGGTCACCAATTGTAGCGATGTGCTACACACAGCGCTAGAATAACCACACGGAGTCGGTGAGTTAGAGTTGCAATGAAAGAGATTTATTCAAACTTCGCGGCCCGCTTTAAAGCCTTCCCGTGCCCCCCCTCCCTGGGCGGGACTATTGTGGGGAATGCATATTCCCAGACCCTTTCTGCGTGCGGGATTTTCCCCCTGCTGGTGAAGATGGCCTGGCGCCCTTTTTGCTGCTGGCCCCCTGCCTGCGCGCGCTGTTTCGTGAGCCGGTTCGTGGGTGCCAGAAAGTGGGTCGCCACATACATACCTTTCTGCAGCAATTTTTGTATCTGAATGTGCTTGCTGTTGTAATGGAACTACAGCAGATAAATATAAAACTCAGTACTAATAATGACCAAATAATATCATTTTAATAAAGAAAATCACATTTCCTAGGTGAGGTACTAGAAGTACTGGAGTTTGGGACTCCCACACTGAAAGGACTAGATGGCTTGGAGTTTGTCAAATGTGTTCAGGAAAGTTTTCTAAATCAATATATAGAGGTACCTACGAGAGAGGATGCAATACTTGATCTCCTTTTAGGGAACCAGACAGTTCAGGTGATAGAAGTATGTGTAGGTGAATATTTTGGGTCCAGTGACCATAATGTCATTAGTTTCAAGTTAATTATGGATAAGGATAGGTCTGGTCCTTGAGTTGAGGTTCTAAATTGGAGAAGGGCTAATTTTGTGGAAATGAGAAAGGATCTAGGAAGTGTGGATTGGGATAAGTTGTTTTCTGGCAAGGATGTGTTCAGTAAGTGGAAGGTCTTCAAAGGCGAAATTTTGAGAGTGCAGAGTTTGTATGTTCCTGCCAGAATTAAAGGCAAAGTTAACAGGCATAGGGAACCTTGGTTTTCAAGGGATATTGGGGATCTGGTAAAGAGGGAGGTGTATAGCAGGTATAGGCAACAGATAACAAATGAGGTACTTGAAGTGTATAGAAAATGTAAGAAAATACTGAAGAAGGAAATCAAGAAGGCAAAAAGAAGACATGAGGTTGCTTAGGCAGATAATGTGAACGTAAACCCGAAGGGTTTCTACAAGTATATTAAGAGTAAAAGGACAGTAAGGGACAAAATTGGTCCCCTAGAAGATCAGAGTGGTTGTCTGTGTGTGGTGCCTCATGAGATGAGGGAGATCTTAAACAGTTTTTGTGCATCAGTATTTACTCAGGCAACTGGCATAGTGTATATGGAAGGAAGGGAAACAAGCAGTAGTGTCATGGAACATATAGAGATTAAAGAGGAAGAGGTGCTTGCTGCCTTACAGCGAATAAAGGTAGATAAATCCCCCGGACATGACATGATATTTCCTCGGTCCTTGAGGGAGACTAGTGTAGAAATTGCAGGAGCCCTGGCAGAAATATTTAAATGTCCTTAGCCACGGGTGCAGTGCCGGAGGATTGGAGGGGAGCTCATGTTGTTCTGTTGTTTAAAAAAGGCTCCAAAAGTAAACCAGGTAATTACAGGCCGGTGAGCCTGACATCAATAGTAGGTAAATTATTGGAAGGTGTTCTGAGAGATCGGATATGCAAGTATTTGGATAGCCAAGGGCTGATTAAGGATAGTCAGCATGGCTTTGTGCATGGTAGATTGTGTTTAACGAACCTTGTAGAGTTTTTTTGAGGAGGTTACCAAGAAAGTAGATGAAGGAAAGGCTGTGGATGTTGTCTACATGGACTTTAGTAAGGCCTTTGACAAGGTCCCACATGGGAGGTTAGTTCAGAAGATTCAGACACTAGGTATCCATGGAGAGGTTGTAAACTGGATTTGAAATTGGCTGTGTGGGAGAAGATAGAGAGTGGTAGTGGATGATTGTCTCTCAGACTAGGGGCCTGTGATTAGTGGTGTGCCTCAGGGATCTATGCTGGGACCATTGTTGTTTGTTGTCTGTATCAATGATCTAGATGATAATGTGATAAATTGGATCAGCAGGTTTGCTGATGATACTAAGATTGAAGGCGTTGTGGACAGTGAGGAAGGCTTTCAAAGCTTGCAGAGGGATCTGGACCAACCGGAAAAATGGGCCAGAAAATGGCAGATGGAATTTAATGCAGACAAGTGTGAGGTTTTGCATTTTGGAAGGACAAATCAAGGTAGGACATGCACATTAAATGGTAGGGCACTGAGGAGTGCCGAGGAACAAAGGGATCTGGGAGTTCAGATGCATAATTCCCTGAAAGTGGTGTCACATGGAGACAGGGTTGTAAAGAGGGCTTTTGGCATCCTGGCATTCATAAATCAAAGTATTGAGTATAGGAGTTAGGATCTTATGGTGAAGTTATAGAAGACATTGGTGAGGCCAAATTTGGAGTATTGTGTGCAGTTCTGGTCACCTAACTATAGGAAGGATATCAGTAAGATTGAAAGAGTGCAGAGAAGATTTACTAGGATGTTGCCGGGTCTTCAGGAGTTGAGTTACAGGGAAAGATTGAACAGGTTAGGATTTTATTCTTTGGAGCGTAGAAGAATGAGGGGGGATTTGATAGAGGTTTACAAAATTATGAGGGGTGTAGACAGAGTAAATGTGAGTAGGTTCTTTCCACTTCGATTAGGAGAGATAAATACGAGAGGACATGGCTTTAGGGTGAAAGGGGAAAGGTTTAGTGGGGGACATTGTGGGAACTTCTTCACTCAGAGAGTGGTGGGAGTGTGGAACGAGCTGCCATCTGACGTGGTAAATGCGGGCTCACTCTTAAGTTTTAAGATTACGTTGGATAGATACATGGATGGGAGAGGTCTGGAGGTTATAGACTGGGACTAGCAGAATAAAGTTTCGGCACAGACTAGAAGGGCCGAATGGCCTGTTTTCTGTGCTGTAGTGTTCTATGGTTCTATGGTTGTAATGGCTCATGTTGTGCCTTGATTTAAGAAGGGTTGCAACAGCAAGCAGGGATAAGCCATGTGCATCAGTTAGTGAGCCTTTCATCAGGAGTGGGAAAGTTAGTGGCAGGGATTCTAAGAGACTGGATTTTCTTGTATTTTGAAAGGCAAGGATTAATGGGGATAGTGAGCAGGATTTAGTGCTTATAAAGCCCTATCTAATGAATTTAATTGAGGTTTATGAAGCAGTGATTGAGAGGATTGATGAGGGCAGGGTAGACCTTAGTAAGGTTATTGACACTGCCCTGTACCTTTGAGCGGGTGAGTTAGCCAACTAGATGCAAAATTAGTGACAGTAGTAAACAGTAGGTAGTAGTGGCTGGTTGTTTGGAGACCTGTGATCAATGGTATGTTGCAGGAATTGGTGCTGGGTCTGGTTGGTTGGTAATGTTTTGGATGAGAATATAGGTGGCGTGATTTGTAATTTTGCAGATGACAGCAAAATTGATGGTGTGGTTGGCAGTGAGGAAGGTTGTCTCTGGTTACAACAGGATATTGAATGAAAAGCCTGTTTTCTGAAAAGATACACTATCAATCTGTGGATTTAAAAAAAACTGCAACTGTTAAAACATCAGGTGTTTATGGCAATAGAACTAAGATTAATGTTTCATCTGATAAAGGGTCTATGTACTGAAATGTTAATTAGTCATAAATATTGCTGGAAACATTCAGAAGGTCAGGCAGCATCTTAGGAAAGTAAAACTTTTGGAGTTAACATTCAGATCTGATGAAGATGAGACTTGAAGCTTTAATTCTGTTTCTCTTTCCACTTTGCTTCCTGACCTGCTGAGAGCATATTCTGATTTTAATATTAATATTTTAGTAATGTTATTTGATGGAGAGACGGTGGCTGGGAACAAGGAAGAAATTCCCCCATTGCTATTCACAATGGTGTAGTGGGACCTTTCACATTAATTTGAAAGGACAGGAGGCCTCAGTTTAACTTCCACAATAACTTTCACCTATCTTTATAGACATCACAGAAAGCATCGTAACTCAATGCATCAGAAGTTGCACAGTTGTGGACACGGCCCTGTCTATCACAAAATCCAGCCTCCTTTCTCATGACTTTGCCTATATTTCTTGCTGCCTTCAGAAAGCAATCAACATAATCATCAAAGTCCTCTTCTGCCCTGGTTATTCCATCTTCTTCCCCCCAGTAGTGGGGTGGTGGTGGGGGGAGGTACAAAAACTTGAGAACACATACCACTAGGTTCAAGGACAGCTTCTGTCTTGCTGTTATCAGATTCTTAAAAGTACCTCTTGTGTGATAAAGATGAACTCTTGATCGCTCAATCTACCTCTTCGTGGCCTTGTATTTTATTTGTCTACCTGCACAGCACTTTCTCTGTAACTGTAAACTATATCCTGTCTTCTCTTATTTTTTCCTTTTTAAACTACATTGTATTTATGCACGGCATAATCTGTACAGATGACATGCAAATAATGCTTTTTACTGTATCTCAGTACTTGTGACAATAACAAAGCAGTTGCCATCTGAAGGACAGCAGTTTTGGCGGTGGAGCAATTCCTCAAAACTGCATGGAAGGGTCATCCTGGACTTTTGGATGGTCCCAAAGTCGAAGGAACATTGAGAGAGGGATAATAGAATGGGCTGGGTTTGTGAAGAGAGCATGCATATTCTTTAAGGATTAAAGACAAAGTGCTATAATTCAAAAATCAGATGTAAGTATCCTTACAGCTGGAGAATGAAATTAATAGTTTAATAGTTTAACTCTTTGAATTTCTAGTCACTAAGCAAATACTCCTCAGCTGTTTTCTTTAACTGGGTGAGCTGATGAGACATTAATGACATGTAATGGTGTATGTCACATGATAGTGACATAATTAGCTGTTGCTGGGATTTTCTGGCAGTATTGAGAAGTTGTTATTAATGAAATGGAAAGTGAATTCTTTGTGTCAATAAAATAAGTTTTCTTTCTGGTTTTAAGCTTCAGTCATACTTAGTAAACTAATCATCATTGTTTTTCACTTGCAGGCTCATCAGCAAAGGCGCTTGTGAGTTTAAAAGGTAAGGCATTCTTCTTTTTCTAATATTGAATATCCTTGGCCTCCCTGACACCTCCTATTTAAGGCATCAAACAAACTTAAGGCCAAGTGTTGTGCAAGTATGTGTGGAGTAAAGCTTCCTTTGCTTTGCCTAAACAGTGAGCCAATATATCCCCTCCGCATTGGAGATTTTCCACCAGGGCCACACTAATCGATCTTTGTTCAGAGCGGTGCTGAATGCACAGGCTTCTGGATTAGGGACCAGAGTATGTAAAATCTGTTTTGCATTAGGCTCTTCCAGCCACGACAGATGTGACGCATCACGGCTTTGAATTAGATTTGAGTCATGGTTTCCAAGCTGAAAGGCCACTTGGTTTCTTTGATTTCTTCTGAGCTTTCTGTGAAACTGGTGCTGCATATTGCACATGGCTGATGTTGTGGTGGTTTAGGTAAGTCGGTGTTTACTATCCCACCATTATCAGAATCCTGACCTGACTCAGTTATTTTTGCTTCTAGCCTCTTGACTGGAATCACTTTCTTGTCAAATAAGCGGTCAGTGCTCAGTCGAGCTCATAGGTACCTGGACAACATGGGCATAAGCCCTTCAGCACAGAATGTCTATACCATCTGTGATGCCAGCCTAACTAATCCCATCTGGCTGCACATAATCTGTACCCCCCTGTGGAACACAGAACAGGAACAATATAGTTCTGAGTTTGAATTCTCTCACTTCAGTAAAGGCAGCAGTATTCTGAATTCCGATTCCAGGAGCTTAGTCTTTTTCTGAGAAGAAAATATCCAAAATACCCAGCAGGTCAAATAGCACCTGTGGGAAGAGAAACAGAGCTAATGGTTTGCGTTGAAGACCATTCATCAGAACTGGGAAGGAGACAAAAGAAGTTTTTTTTTGACCTGCAAGGATGGTGAAGGAAGAGAAAGGCCTAATGGGGTAAAACTGGGGTTACCATGGGGATAGACTTTTTAAAAAAAAAGGTTTATCTGCTCAATGATTGAAAAGAGAGTCCTCCCACAGATAGAGCCTATTGAGAATTTCTAGTTCTTTCTATGTTTTATTTTAGATTTCCAGCATTCAGAATTTAGAATTTTTTTGACTAGGTTTTCATTATCTGTCATCTCCAGCCATGAGTTTGCAGTATTGTCTTCTTATGCACCCCCTTGGGGTTGAGAATGTGTTTCTGCTGCAGTTCTGAGGTGACCAATGTGAGGTTTCAATGATATTTTTTACCCACAGTTGGAGCAATGGGTAGTTGGTGAGGCAGGTGGGAAGTTTAAGAATCGATGTGTCCTTTCCTTTTTTATGCTGCTCTGCTTTGCTTGGCTGAGGTTTTTAGTGCAATACTAAATACAGCTTCTCTGCTAACCTGTGGACTCACTTTCAAGGACTCTTCATCTCATGTTCTTGTTGTTTATTATTATTTATTATTGTTATATTTTCATTTTTTTCTCAGCTCAAGCTGGTAAAGCCTGAGGTGCGGACGTAGACAAGCACACTTATTTCTCAATTGCTAGGAACTTTTGGACTATTCTGCTGGTGTTTAGTGTTGTGTCTTTCTGGAGATTTACATAAATATTGCTGTGTAGCCCTAATTGTTTACTACTATTGTGTAGTGACTTTGGGATGATACAGTTGTAGATATTACTATCGGGACAATGTATACCTTGTTCATGGTCTTTGAATTTCCTATTAATTTTAATTCAGCGTATTTCTGGTGTTTTTCACTTATTGATTTCTTTATGTTGTGAGCATTTGGAATGGCTGTATCTATGAAGTAAATTGTTCTTGTTTATCCTGTTATATATCCAGGCAGTTATTATGGATTGTCCTACCTGTAATAATGAATCGGTTGTAACATGATTAGTAGAACTCTGACTCTAAAAATGGGATCAGGCAGGGCATGCCCTTTTCTCACTGTTACCATCAGGTAGGAGGTTCAGAAGCCTGAAGGCACACACTCAGCAATTCAGGAACAGCTTCTCCCCCTCTGCCATCCGATTCCTAAATGGATATTGAAGCTTTGGACACTACCTCACTTTTTTAATATACAGTATTTCTGTTTTTGCACATTTAAAAAAAATTATTCAATATATGTATTTGATTTACTTGTTTATTATGTTTTATTTTAATTTTTTCTCTGCTAGATTATGTATTGCATTGAACTGCTGCTGCTAAGTTAACAAATTTCACGTCACATGCCAGTGATAATAAATATGATTCTGATGTATAGTGTCTTCTCTGAGTTTGTATTTTAAAGCAAGATTTTGGTAAATGATGTTTGCCTGTGTAAGTAATCAGATTGAGTTAAACTGCTGCAGGATCCTATAATGTGTTAGATTGTTTCTTTCTATTATTTTTTAATTTCATTGTTATTATATTTTTTGTATTTGCACAATTTGTCTTTTGCACATTGATTGTTTGCCCTGTTGAGGATGGTCTTTCATTAATTGTGTTGTTTTTCTTGCATTTACTGTGAATGTTTGCAAGAAAGTGAATCTCATAGTTGTATATGGTGACATATGCAGAGTTTGATAGTAAATTTACTTTGAACTTTGGATTTTGACGCAGTCACCGACTAGGATTCCCGGGAGTTGCCAAGGGTGTTGCAATTTTTCCAGAAATATTTGATTATTTTTTTAAGAAGAATCTTTTAAGAAACAAACAAGTGTAGACCTTGAAAACTGAAAGTAGGAGAAGGAAACAGCAATGGGCTACTCAGCCCTTTGATCCTGCTCTGCCATTTAGTACAATCATGACTGGCCCTCCCTCTCAATACCACCTACTAATACCCCTTTATTCCTTTTGTGTTTCAACATCAGTCCATCTCCTTTTAAACATACTCCAGCAACTTGATCTCTACAATTTTCTGTTATTAAAGAATTCCACAGTTCATCACTCTGAATGAAGGTATTTGTTGTCTCAATCCAAAATGTCTTTCCTGAAATTGTTCCTCTTGTTCTGGACTCCCCAACTGGGGAAAACATCCTGCCTGCATTCAGCTTGAGTCATTAGAATTTTGCATGTTTCTATGAGATCCTCCCTCATTCTGTTGTTATTTTTAAAATGGAAACAAAACTAACAAACCCATTCTCTCCTTAGACAACAGTTATATCATCTCAAGAATCAGTCTATTGAATCTTAACTGCTTTTTCTACTTTGGCAAGTATATCCTTGGGTAAGGAGATCAAAACTGAAAACAATACTTAATCTATCGGGGAGAAGTACAAGAGCCTGAAGACTCACTCAACAATTCAGAAACAGCTTCTTTCCACCCCCCCCCCCAACAACCTTCAGATTTCTAAATGGTCCATGAACCCATGTACATGACCTGGTTATCTTTTTTTTGGCATTATTTATTTGTAATTTAGAGTAAATTTTATGTATTTGCTCTGTACTGCTGCAAAATCACAAATTTCATGCCATGTAAGTCAGTGATAATACATCTGCTTGTGATTCTGAAGATGTCATCTTACCAAGAACCTGAACAATTGTAAAGAAACCCTTAGGAGCCAGTGATCACAATATGATTGAATTCACCTTGACATTTGAGAGGGAGAAGTTAAAGTTGGATGTATCAGTATTACTGTGGAGTAAAGGGAAGTCTACAGACAGGAGAGAGGAGCTAGCCAAGGTTGATTAGAAGGGGATACTAGAAAGGATGATGGCAGAGCAGCAATGGCTGGAATTTCTGGATGCAATTTGCAAGGCACAGAATAGATATATACCAAAGATGAAAAGGTATTTTAAAGGGAGGATGACGCAACCGTGGCTGACAAGGGAAGTCAAAGACAGCATAAAATCAAAAGCGAGGGTGCATGATGTAGCAAATATTAGTGGGAAATTAGAGTATTAGAAAGCTTTTAAAAAACAATAAAAGGCAACTAAGAAAGCCATAAGGAGCCAAAAGATAAAATATGAAGGTAAGCTAGTCAATAAAATAAAAGAGGATACCAAAAGTTTTCTTCAGATGTATGAAGAGTAAAACAGAGAAGAGAGTGGGTACTGGACCACTGGAAAATGTCCTGGAGAGGTAGTAATGGGGGAGAAAAAGAAATGGTAGATGAACCTATTAAGTGTTTTGTATTAGTCATTAACGTGGAAGGCACTAGCAGTATGCCAGAAATTCAAGAGTGTCAGGGCAGAAGTGAATGTAGTTGCTATTACTAAGAACAAGGTGCTTGGGAAGCTGAAAGGTCAAAAGGTAAATAAGTTACCTGGACCAGATGAATTATGTCCCAGGGTTCTGAAAGAGGTAGCTGAAGAGATTGTGGAGGTATTAGTAATGATCTTTCAAGAATCACTAGATTCTAGAGTGGTTAGGACTGAAAAATTGCAAATGTCACTCTACTCTTTAAGAAGGGAGGAAGGCAGCAAAAAGGAAGTTACAGGCCAGTTAGCCAGACTTCAGTGCTTGGGAAGATATTGGAGTCCATTATTAAGGGTGAGATTTTGGAGTACTTCTTGGCACATGATAAAATAGGCCGAAGTCAGCATGGTTTCCTTAAGAGGAAATCTTGCTTGAAAAATCTGTTGAAATTCTTTGGAGAAGCAGGCAAGATAGATAAAGGCAAATCAGTGGATGCTATTTACTTGGATTTTCAGAAGGCTTTTGGCAAGGTGGCTGGTTAAGCCCTTAGAAGCTTAGAAAGGCCTAGACGGAGTAGATGTGGAAAGGATGTTTCCCATGGTGAAGGGGGAGTCTAGGACAAAAGGGCACAGCCTCAGGATAAAGGGGAATATATTTAAATCAGAGATGCAGAGAAATTTCTTTAGTCAGAGGGTGGTGAATTTGTGGAATTTGTTACCACAGGCAGCTGTGGAGGCCAGGTTGTTGGGTGTACTTAAGACAGAGATTGATATGTTCTTGATTGGATATGGCATCAAAGGTTATGGGGAGAAGGTCGGGGAATGGGGTTGAGGAGGGGGGGAAAGGATCAGCCATGATAGATTGGTGGAGCAGACTCAATGGGCCAAATGGCGTAATTCTGTTCCTATGTCTTATGGCCTTAATGGTAATACAGGAAAGATACTAGCATGGATAGAAGATTGGCTAACTGGATGGAGACAGTGGGAATAAAGGGAGCCTTCGCAGGCTTCTAAGCAAGTAGAGGTGCTGCTGTGCTTTCCTTGTAATTGCACTTATGTGCTGAGCCCAGGACAGATCCTCTGAAATAATCATACTAAGGAATTTAAAGTTGCTGAACCTCTGCACCTCTAATCGTCCGATGAGGACTGGTTCATAGACCTCTGGTTTCCTCCTCAGTAAGTCAATAATCAGCTCCTTTGTCTTGCTGACATTTAGTAAGAGGTGGTTGTAATGGCACCACTCGGTCAAATTTTCATTCTCCCTCCTCCATGCTGATACGTCATCACCACCTTTGATTCAGCCTACAACAGTGATGTTGAGATCAAACTTGAATGTGGCATTGGAGCTGAGCTTAGCCACACAGTCACAAGTGTAAAGTGATTAGTGCAGCGGACGAAGCACAGAGCCTTGTGGTGCACCTGTGCTGATGGAGATTGTGAAGGAGGTGCTGTTGCCAATCTGAACTGACTGGGGTCTGCAAGTGAGGAAATCGATGATCCAATTGCACAAGGGGTCTTGGAACTTATTGATTAGGTTTGATGGGTTGATGGTATTGAATGCCATGCTGAGTTGGATAGAGGGAATCCTGATGTATGCATCGTTTCTGTCCTGATGTTTCAAGGTTGAGTGAAGAGCCAGTGAGATGGCATCTGCTGTCGACTTGTAGCTTCGGTAGGCAAATTGGAGTAGATCCAAGTTGCTTCTCAGGCAAGAGTTGATATGTTTCATCACCAACCTCTCAAAACACTTCATTGCTGTGGATGTAAGTGCTACTGGACAATTGTTATTGAGGCAGGTTACCATGTTCTTCTTGGGTACTGCTGTAATTGAAGCCTGCTTGAAGCAGGTGGGTACCTCAGACTGCCGATCTCAGTATACACTGCAGCCAGTTGATCAGCACAGGTCTTTAGTACTTGGCCACGTACCTCATCTGGGCTGGATGCTTTTCATGAGTTCAGCCTCCTGAAGGCTGCTTTCAGGTTGGCCTCAGAGACTGAAATCACAGGATCATTGGTGGCTGTGAGTTTGTGATGGTTCCTCCATATTTTGATGGTCAAAGCAAGCACAGAAGGTGTTGAGCTCATCTGGAAATGAAGCTCTGTTGTCACCTGTGTTGCTTGATTTAACTTTATAAGAGGTAGTAGTATTTCTGTACTCCAATGGAAAAGAGTGCTGACTTGCTCAACTTTTCTCCATAATTCAGTCCCTCAAGTCCCAGCAACATCCTTGTAAATCCACACTACCCTCAGCTGCTTATTTGAGTCAACTCTTAAAGAACAAACACTTCACTTACCCATCAATTTCAAGGACTCTTTATCTCATGTTCTCTATATTTATTGCTGATTTTTTTTTGTATTTGCACAGTTTGTTTTTATTTGCACTTGGTTGTCCACCCTGTTGGTGCGGTCTTTTATTGATTTTGGTTATTGGATTTATTGAGAATGCCAGCAAAAAATCAACAGCTGGATTGTATATGATGACATCCTGTATATGTACTTTGATAATAAATTTACATTGATCTTTGAAAGCTAATCGAGAAGATAGCTGGAATTCCCTTTGTTTATTTGGGACACTATGCCACTTAATTAGAGCAAGAGGTTATTGCCAAACAGTTTCTAACTAGCGTTAACACATGCACTTGTATAACAGTTAGACACTACACTGTGAACAGAGTGAACAGTTTTTAAATAGTCAATTGTGCATTAAAAATTTAAAAAGCAGTGATTTTTGTCACTGATAGTTGTTGAGAAATAAGAAGTAAGACAATTCAGAACTGCAATTTCAAGCATTCAGGCTTGGAGGTGTCAAAAATGGGTGGGAGTGAAAATGAAATGATTTCAGTACTTCAAGTAAGGAACTACGAAGAATTTGAAGGTATTGACAATCATTTTGAATGTTAAAATGAAAATGAAGATATGGAGGATGCAATTATCAAAAACTGTATGAATACATTCCATTATCTACGCTAGGTATCAGTGCTGATTTTGTTTAGATAGATAGATAGATATACTTTATTAATCCCGAGGGAAATTTGGTTTCGTTACAGCCGCACCAACCAAGAATAGAGCGTAAATATAGCAATACAAAACCCCCCAACAATCTAACAACAAAATGCAAACTATGCCAGATGGAAAATAAGTCCAGGACCAGTCTATTGGCTCAGGGTGTCTGATTGCAGTCAATCAAAAGAACACAGCAGGGTAATTCCTCTGATAACTATAGGGAACTAATACACAGTTTTATAGTACAGTACTGTCGTAATATTGATAGTGTTCTGATTTGTTATGTATTTCATGTATTTCAGTTAAACAGTTTTCTCTGTAATACCTTTTGAACAATTTTCAAGAAACTTTGGCTAATTTAGAGCAGCTGCTTAATTGGGCCAAAATATACTCATCCCTATATGTCTCAATTAACCAGAATCCACAGTACTGGGAACTAATGCTCAGTTTTATAGTGCTGCAGTGATATTGGTAATGTTCTAATTTGTTCTGTATTTCATTTAAATATGTGATTTCTTACTCAGTTTGTATGTTTTTAAATGTTTTTAGCTACTTCCATGCAACTTTCAGCTAATTGGGGCAGCCATTTAATTGGGCCTGAATTTACTGGTCCCAATTAACCAGAATCTACTGTATTGCAAATATGGCCTCTCCAATGACATGTAGAACTGCAACATTAACATCCCCACTTCTATACTCAGTATCTTGACTGATGAAGGCCAGCGTGCCAAAAGCCTTCAGCTCCCTATCTCCTTGTGACGCCAGTTTCAGGGAACCATATCCTTGTACTCCTATGTCCCTCTACCAAAATCAGAATCAGGTTTATTATCACTGGCATGTGTCATGAAATTTGTTAACTTAGCAGCAGCAGTTTAATGCAATATGTAATATAGGAGAAGAAAAAATAAATCAATCAATTACAGTATATGTGTACTGAATAGATTAAAAATCATTTAAAAAAACAGAAATATATATTAAAAAAAGTGAGGAAGTGTTCTCGAGTTCAATGTCCTTTTAGGAATCGGATGGCAGAGGGGAAGAAGCTATTCCAGAATCGCTGAGTTTGTGTCTTCAGGCTTCTGTACCTCCTACCTGATGGTAACAGTGAGAGAAGAACATGCCCTGGTGCTGGGGGTCCTTAATGATGGACGTTGCTCCTTGAAGATGTCTTGGGTACTTTGTAGGCTAGTACCCAAGATGGAGCCGACTAAATTTACAACCCTCTGCAGCTTCTTGCGGTCCTGCGCAGTAGCCCCCCGCCCCCCATACCAGACAGTCATGCAGTCTGTTAGAATGCTCTCCATGGTACATCTATAGAAGTTTTTGAATGTATTTGTTGACATACCAAATCTCTTCAAACTCCTAATGTAGTAGAGTCGCTGTCTTGCCTTTTTTATAACTGCATCAATTTGTTGGGACCAGATTGGGTCCTCAGAGATCTTGACATCCAGGAACTTGAAACTGCTTACTCTCTCCACTTCTGATTCCTCTGAAGATTGGTATGTATTCCTTTGTCTTGCCCTTCCTGAAGTCCACAATTTGTCTTACTGACGTTGAGTGCAAGGTTGTTGCTGTGATACCTGTTACATACCCTGTAACTGGGTTGCCAAACCAGCAGAAATGGATCACTCAGTTGGAGTCTGGATTACTAGAACTAAGAAAGTTTTATTAAAGAAACAAGCAACACAGTACTCTAATCAAAAGGATAATAAATGCAACAGTTCAGCAATGATAAACACACATGTACACAGAATTAGGATAACAGGATCAATCAAGCTCTATCGTCGTCTAGGGGTAAATGACCAGTTTTAAAGTGACGCAAAGTTCAGTTCAATTGAATTCAGTTCAGTTCGCAGTAATCACTGCTGTGGGAGATGGACAATGGGGGGAAGGAGAGAGAGAGCAAAACGAATGAATATTCAAACGGCTTCCACACAGACCTTCGATATTCTTCACAGTCAGCTTTTGGGTGAGCCCTTTGTAATGTCTTCTGAGGTCACCGACCATGTCCCCTCCGTTTCCAGACACGATCGTTTCTCTGCGGTGAACCTGGCACCCAGGCAAGGGTGGACACACATACCAGGTTCCCGCCGATCGTGCCTTTCCACCCTGTGCGTCTATGGCTTGGTCCCGCGACCAGCCTTCCAAAACTTCCCACCGACTTGTGGGAGACGCACCGCTTCCAGGGTCTCGTTACCTCGGGGTGTCGTGTGTCTTGCCTTAGTGAACCTGTCCCTTTTTATCCCCCTGCTGGGGTATCGCCTGTCCATCACTTCAAACAGTTCAGGGTTCAAAGGGGGAGCCGATCTTGACAGCTTTCCTTCTGTTAAACTCTCCCGTCCCTTCATTAACATCTCCAAATGCTGCTCCATTGTTTTCCTTATCTCTCTTTCTCCTGAAGACAGGTGGCAGACCAACTGCTGATCCCACTGGTGCCAGCACAGGCCAGCTAACATCTTAATCTATGTGTATTCTCGTCACATACCACTCCACAAATTGGCATATCTATTCTCTAATCTCCAACACTCCCCAGTACCCCACCATTTACTGTAAAAGTCCTACCCTTATTTGTTTTCCATTTTACCATGGAGTATAAGAGTCATTCTGTTTTGTCCTTCTGCAGACATCCCACCCTGCAAAAACTCATTTCAGGGAGGTAGCACCATCAATTTGCGGGAGACTTCCGGGAGAGGTAGGATGTCTGCAATAGAGTAGCTCCTTAGCAGCCAGCCAGCTAGTTTAAATAACGTTAGCTATGCTAATGAACGAATGACACCTGTTAAACTCACCTCAACATGTCTTTTACATTTTAACCCACCGTGGGCAATAGAGAAGTCACTGTTGCAAACAGTGCAGCGAGCAACACTGTCATTATTTTTTACCCCTATTAGCCAGGGGTACACTTTAGGGTAGTCTGGGGTGACGTACGATTTATACTTTCTTTTTTTTTGGAACACTCTCCCATTGCGCGCGCGCTCTCTCTCTCTCTCTCTCTCTCTCTCTGTTGGTCAGTGTCTCACTCACGCGCTCTTGCTTGCTTGCTCGCGCGCGCTCTCGTGCTTTCTCTCACGCTCTCTCGTGGTCGCTCTCGCGCTTTCTCTTTTGCTTTCTCTCTCGCACTCTCTCTCTCGCTTGCTTTCAAAAATATTGATTTCCATGACATTGTATATTATTTGCGGGCATCAGGGAGCCACTATTAATATGCGGGAGACTCCCGGAACTTCCGGGAGAGGTGGGATGTCTGCCTTCTGTGAAGGTGTTAATGATTTGGAGGGAGGTTTCCAAATATGAACACATGCATGCATTATTTGCCTACTGCGGCTTGGTTGATGACAGCTGTAACCAATTTCTCATCACTCCTGTAGCTTTGTCCCTCTCCAGTAGGGAGCTCTTTGGTTTAGAAACATTAGAAAAAACTCTGTCAGCCTAAGGTGACCCTTGAACTACACAAGAATCTGTCTGCTTGTTTGCCAAAGGCTTGTGGCTGAAGAGGAGTGCAAGTTTCTGAACAAATTTGTCCCACTATAAAACTGGCTCCAACATTACATTCAGGGTTGATGCTCTAGGTCAAGTTCCATCAGAAATGTTCAATTCATGCTTGAGAAGAATGGTATGGCAGATTCCTGTTCATGATTCTGAAGACTAGCGTATGTAATTATTAAACCCAATTGTATGTTCTTGGTTTGTATTATACTTTATACTTTATTGTCGCCAAACAATTGGTATTAGAACGTACAATCATCACAGCAATGTTTGATTCTGCGCTTCCCACTTCCTGGATTACAAATATTAAATATTAAAAATAATAAAAATTAGTAACTATTAAAAATTTAAATTATAAATCATAAATAGAAAATAGAAAAATAGTAAGGTAGTGCAAAAAAACCGAGAGGCAGGTCCGGATATCTGGAGGGTACGGCCCTGATCCGGGTCAGGATCCGTTCAGCGGTCTTATCACAGTTGGAAAGAAGCTGTTCCCAAATCTGGCCATTGTGTTTAAAAGTCTGAGAGTTGATATGGCCAGTACTAAAACAGGGTTTCAGTACCGAGATAATGAGAAAACTAATGGTGAATTCTAGAACAAAATGTATAGTCTAGCTCTAATTCCAAAGCTATTTAAGAGTGAAAATCAGGATGAAAGTCCACCTCACACGAATGGTTATGAAAATCTGGAACTAACTTGCTCCAGGTGCCTGAGTAATGGGTCAATTGAACCTCTCCTAGAGTGGGAGTAGACTGTGCAGCTGATCTGTAGTCTGACTCCTCACATATGGGTTTTGTAATTCCACTTAATAACTAAACCTTGGAATTCCGTTAACTTTTTAAATGTGCATTGCATCCCTTCCAAGACCAAAATATTCTAGTTTTAAATGCAGTGCCCAAAACTACTCGTGGTTCTCCAGGTGTGGTTTAATCAAGATTTGTTCAGCTGTGCTAGATTTTGTAGCTCTCAAGTTACAATAATACATAGAAAATAGGTGCAGGAGTAGGCCATTCGGCCCTTCGAGCCTGCACCGCCATTTATTATGATCATGGCTGATCATCCAACTCAGAACCCTGCACCAGCCTTCCCTCCATACCCTCTGATCCCCCTAGCCACAAGGGCCATATCTAACTCCCTCTTAAATATAGCCAATGAACTGGCCTCAACTGTTTCCTGTGGCAGAGAATTCCACAGATTCACCACTCTCTGTGTGAAGAAGTTTTTCCTAATCTCAGTCCTAAAAGGCTTCGCCTTTATCCTCAAACCGTGACCCGTTGTTCTGGACTTCCCCAACATCGGGAACAATCTTCCTGCATCTAGCCTGTCCAATCCCTTTAGGATTCTATACGTTTCAATCAGATCCCCCCTCAATCTTCTAAATTCCAACGAGTACAAGCCTAGTTCATCCAGTCTTTCTTCATATGAAAGTCCTGCCATCCCAGGAATCAATCTGGTGAACCTTCTTTGTACTCCCTCTATGGCAAGGATGTCTTTCCTCAGGTTAGGGGACCAAAACTGCACACAATACTCCAGGTGTGGTCTCACCAAGGCCTTGTACAACTGAAGTAGTACCTCCCTGCTCCTGTATTCGAATCCTCTCACTATAAATGCCAGCATACCATTTGCCTTTTTCACTGCCTGCTGTACCTGCATGCCCACTTTCAATGACTGGTGTATAATGACACCCAGGTCTCGTTGCACCTCCCCTTTTCCTAATCGGCCACCATTCAGATAATAATCTGTTTTCCTATTTTTGCCACCAAAGTGGATAACTTCACATTTATTCACATTAAATTGCATCTGCCATGATTTTGCCCACTCACCCAACCTATCCAAGTCACCCTGCATCCTCTTCGCATCCTCCTCACAGCTAACACTGCCGCCCAGCTTCGTGTCATCCGCAAACTTGGAGATGCTGCATTTAATTCCCTCGTCCAAGTCATTAATATATATTGTAAACAACTGGGGTCCCAGCACTGAGTCTTGCGGTACCCCACTAGTCACTGCCTGCCATTCTGAAAAGGTCCCGTTTATTCCCACTCTTTGCTTCCTGTCTGCTAACCAATTCTCTATCCACATCAATACCTTACCCCCAATACCGTGTGCTTTAAGTTTGCACACTAATCTCCTGTGTGGGACCTTGTCAAAAGCCTTTTGAAAATCCAAATATACCACATCCACTGGTTCTCCCCTATTCACTCTACTAGTTACATCCTCAAAAAATTCTATGAGATTTGTCAGACATGATTTTCCTTTCACAAATCCATGCTGACTTTGTCCGATGATTTCACCACTTTCCAAATGTGCTGTTATCACATCTTTGATAACTGACTCCAGCAGTTTCCCCACCATCGATGTTAGGCTAACCAGTCTATAATTCCCCGGTTTCTCTCTCCCTCCTTTTTTAAAATGTGGGGTTACATTAGCCACCCTCCAATCCTCAGGAACTAGTCCAGAATCTAACGAGTTTTGAAAAATTATCACTAATGCATCCACTATTTCTTGGGCTACTTCCTTAAGCACTCTGGGATGCAGACCATCTGGCCCTGGGGATTTATCTGCCTTTAATCCCTTCAATTTACCTAACACCACTTCCCTACTAACATGTATTTCCCTCAGTTCCTCCATCTCACTGGACCCTCTGTCCCCTACTATTTCTGGAAGATTATTTATGTCCTCCTTAGTGAAGACAGAACCAAAGTAATTATTCAATTGGTCTGCCATGTCCTTGCTCCCCATAATCAATTCACTTGTTTCTGTCTGTAGGGGACCTACATTTGTCTTTACCAGTCTTTTCCTTTTTACATATCTATAAAAGCTTTTACAGTCAGTTTTTATGTTCCCTGCCAGTTTTCTCCATAATCTTTTTTCCCCTTCCTAATTAAGCCCTTTGTCCTCCTCTGCTGAACTCTGAATTTCTCCCAGTCCTCAGGTGAGCCACTTTTTCTGGCTAATTTGTATGCTTCTTCTTTGGAATTGATACTATCCCTAATTTCCCTTGTCAGCCACGGGTGCACTACCTTCCTTGATTTATTCTTTTGCCAAACTGGGATGAACAATTGTTGTAGTTCATCCGTGCAATCTTTAAATGCTTGCCATTGCATATCCACCGTCAATCCTTTAAGTGTCATTTGCCAGTCTATCTTAGCTAATTCACGTCTCATACCTTCAAAGTTACCCCTCTTTAAGTTCAGAATCTTTGTTTCTGAATTAACTATGTCACTCTCCATCTTAATGAAGAATTCCACCATATTATGGTCACTCTTACCCAAGGGGCCTCTCATGACAAGATTGCTAATTAACCCTTCCTCATTGCTCAAAACCCAGTCTAGAATAGCCTGCTCTCTAGTTGGTTCCTCGACATGTTGGTTCAAAAAACCATCCCGCATACATTCCAAGAAATCCTCTTCCTCAGCACCTTTACCAATTTGGTTCACCCAATCGACATGTAGATTGAAGTCACCCATTATAACTGCTGTTCCTTCATTGCACACATTTCTAATTTCCTGTTTAATACCATCCCCGACCTCACTACTACTGTTAGGTGGCCTGTACACAACTCCCACCAGCGTTTTCTGCCCCTTAGTGTTATGCAGCTCTACCCATATCGATTCCACATCTTCCCGGCTTATGTCCTTCCTTTCTATTGCGTTAATCTCCTCTTTAACCAGCAACGCCACCCCACCTCCTTTTCTTTCATGTCTATCCCTCCTGAATATTGAATATCCCTGAACGTTGAGCTCCCATCCTTGGTCACCCTGGAGCCATGTCTCTGTGATCCCAACTATATCATAATCATTAATAACAATCTGCACTTTCAATTCATCCACCTTGTTACGAATGCTCCTGGCATTGACACACAAAGCCTTCAGGCGCTCTTTTACAACTCTCTTAGCCCTTATACAATTATGTTGAAAAGTGGCCCTTTTTGATGCTTGCCCTGGATTTGTCGGCCTGCCACTTTCACTTTTCTCCTTACTACTTTTTGCTTCTACCCTCATTTTACACCCCTCTGTCTCTCTGCACTGGTTCCCATCCCCCTGTTGTGAACTAACCTCCTCTCGCCTAGCCTCTTTAATTTGATTCCCATCCCCCACCATTCTAGTTTAGTCATCTCAGTAGCCCTCGCTAATCTCCCTGCCAGGATATTGGTTCCCCTAGGATTCAAGTGTAACCCGTCCTTTTTGTACAGGTCACACCTGCGCCAAAAGAGGTCCCAATGATCCAAAAACTTGAATCCCTGCCTCCTGCTCCAATCCCTCAGCCACGCATTTATCCTCCACCTCATCGCATTCCTACTCTCACTGTCGCGTGGCACAGGCAGTAATCCCGAGATTACTACCTTTGTGGTCCTTTTTCTCAACTCCCTTCCTAGCTCCCTATATTCTCCTTTCAGGACCTCTTCCGTTTTCCTACCTATGTCATTGGTACCTATATGTACCACGACCTCTGGCTCCTCACCCTCCCACTTCAGGATATCTTGGACACGATCAGAGATATCCTGGACCCTGGCACCAGGGAGGCAAACTACCATCCGGGTCTCTGGACTGCGTCCACAGAATCGCCTGTCTGACCCCCTTACTGTCGAGTCCCCTATCACAACTGCCCTCCTCTTCCTTTCCCTACCCTTCTGAGCTACAGGGCCGGACTCTGTGCCGGAGGCACGGCCACTGTCGCTTCCCCCGGGTAAGCTGTCCCCCCCCAACAGTACTCAAACAGGAGTACCTATTGTTAAGGGGCACAGCCACCAGGGTACTCTCTATTACCTGACTCTTCCCCTTCCCCCTCCTAACCGTGACCCACTTGTCTGCCTCCCGTGGCCCCAGTGTGACCACCTGCCTGTAACTCCTCTCTATCAACTCCTCACTCTCCCTGACCAGACGAAGGTCATCGAGCTGCAGCTCCAGTTCCCTAACGCGGTCCCTGAGGTGCTGCATCTCGATGCACCTGGCGCAGATGTTGACGTCCGGGAGGCTTGGAGACTCCAGGGCCTCCCACATCCGACACCGAGAACAACAAACTGCCCTCACACTCATACTGCTTCTCTCCTCAAATAACAACAGAAAATGAATGCCAAACCTTCCTCGCCTCGCCCGTTTCCGCCTAAGCCCGGTGAGCCGAAGCCCTTAAGCCTTCACTTTGCTCCCGGCTCACTCTGCTGCCCGCTGTATGAGGCTCTGTTCCTTTTAAATCTGCCACGCTGCACTGCCCGACGTCACACGCCTGCGCAGTCCCGCCTCTCTGTACGCCGAACATAATATATGGTGTTAAGCTTTGAATTTTGTTTTATTCATGAGGATTTTAATCTCTGCATGTGAATAGCTACATCCTTTTTAGATCTTCACTTTCTATCATTTCTACCCTATTCCTTCATCCAAAATGAATGTGACCTCATACTTGAAGGTGATTGCAGATTACTGGTGAATCTTGATCAGTCAGAGAAGCAGACTGAGGAGTGGCAAATATATTTCAGTTCGGAAAGTCAAACCAGCAATGTACTATGAACTTGTACTATGAATGGTAGGGCACTAGTGGGTGTAATGGAACAGAGGGACCTAGGAGTTACAGTGCATGGTTTGTTGAAAGCAGCATTACAGGTAGACAATAGTGGAAAAAGTCTTTTACTACCACTGGCCTTCACCAGTCACAGGTTTGAATAGAGGATCTAGGACTTCGTGTTGGATTGTACAGTCGATGTTGAGTCCGCACTTGGAGTACTGTGAACAGTTTTGGTTACCCTGTTATAGGAAAGACATAGTTAAACTGGAAAGAATATAGAAAAGATTTCTGAGGATATTTCTGGAACTAGAAAGACTGATTTATAGGGAGAGAATGGCCAGGTTAGGTCTTCATTCCTTGGAATGGAGGAGAATGAGGGACAATCGTGCAGAAATGTTTAAAGGTTTGAGAGACTTACAAAAAGTGGATGTTAACGTACTTTTCCACAGGATAGGGCAGTCCAAAGCTAGGGCACATAGTTTTAAGGTAAGATGTAAAGATTTAAAAGGGACTTGAGGGGCAATTTTTTTTCAGGCACAGGGTGGTAAGTATATAGAATGAGCTGCCAGAGGAAGTGGTTGAGGCAATTACAATAGTATAGTGTAAGAAGTACTTCGATAAATATATGTAGGTGTGCAGCTAGAGGGATATAGGCCTAACACAGGAAATTGGGACTAACTGGATGGGCATTATGGTTAGCATGGACTGGTTGGGCCAAAGGGGCTGTATCTATGCTGTATTGCTCTATGACTATAACTTGAGGTGAAATCTCTCTGCCATTATTTTGACTGTTTAATTAATCGAGCAGCAACACTGATGCTGGCAATTGTTTTACTGCATCAGTCGATCAATCAATACATAATGTCATTGAGATATTTCTGTTCTAAATTATTTCCATGCAAAGATTATATTAAAACAAATGAGATCTGTTGCAATGCCTGTTTAAAAATTTGTTTTAAGAATTGGATATACAGCTGTACCGTATATTGCATTATCTGCAAATAATTATCACGTTCTTGATCAATGGCTAAGTAGGAAAAGGGACTGCGTGCCTGAATACTGTTTCCCTTTTCATGGTGAGTTAAGAGTTTACATTGACCGTGACAGCTTTTGAGGACGTTTTGGTACTAAGTGTTGTGCTGTGGAAGGTGTACCCATGTGTTCCTGTGCCTTGATTGTTGCTCTGCAGAATAGCCCAGTGTTCTGACTTACCTGTTACTTAGCTCCAGAATTATACTGGCATATTATGCGTGGTTAACACTCTGGGTAAAAACATACTTTGTCAAATTTAGCATGACTTGTGTTGTGGGAAGCACAAAGCACAAATGAGGAAAGTATTTGCCAAGCTGCTTGTTACTAAGATATGAGTGAATTTTGTTAGGCAGCAACGTATTGAGCAGAATGGTTTCAAACCTGTGGTTTTTGCTATAGTAAAACTTAATGCATTCTCAATTCACCTCTGAGATTTTTAACTTTGAGTGGGCCATTTGGCTGTACTTTATTTGGCTGTATTTTAGCTGTACTGATTCTCAGCTAACCCATTTTGTTTTATTTCTCTATCTTGCCTCAGAGAATACATGTTGCATTTTTCTTTCCAAGTATGCACTTTTTCAAAGCAGTATTGTTTCAGAAACTTCTGACACTTTATATTGTTTTTTGAAAACTATATCTCCAGCAGCCTTAAATATATATTTTTAGAATTTCCAGCTCTTTTCCACCAACAAAAATAAATTCTTATTTATAACAGATCTGTCTAAAACTATCTATCTTAAACAGGAAATACTAGGAACACTTGGCAGGTCAGCCAGCCTCTTCGACATTTCATATTGAAGACCCTTCAAGGTCAATGGAATGAGAAACAATGTTTTGGGTTGAAAACCCAAAGGGTCATTGTCAATAATATGTTAACTGTTTCCTTATCCTCAGACACTGCCTAATCTGCTGAGTATTTCCAACATTTTCTGTTTTTATTTCAGGTTTCAAGTATCACTTTTTCCCCCCCATTACTGTATTTATGGATGGGAACAGTTGAAGGACTAGTTTTCATGTTGTATAACTGACTTTCTGCTTTGTGCTGGAGCGCACAACAGCTCTTATATTGGCCTACTGAAGTGCCTACAATATGTGAGACCTGAAATCATCATGTAGTGGCATAGATACAGCATGGAAACAAGTTGTTTGGCCCATCATATCCACACTGACCAATGGCCACACATCTGTATTAATCTAAACTTCCAAGCTATGTCGTGGGGTAGGCACATCCTCCGTCAAGTAGAACAATTATGAATGATGTAGGCTGTGTGACACTCCTGTGTAGGCCATGCTGCAGTGCCAAGCATAGAGTTACCATTGGCAGCTTTGGATTTAGAGTACTATATGAACTATATCTCAGGGTTCTGAAAGAGGTAGCCGAAGTGATTGTGGAGGTATTCGTGATGATCCTTCAAGAATCACTAGATTCTGGAGTGGTTCTTACGACTATAAAACTGCGAATGTCACTCTACTCTTCAAGAAAGTAGGAAGGCAGCAGAAAGGAAATTACAGGCCAGTTAGCCTGACTTCAGTGGTTGGGAAGATGTTAGGTCCTGCTGAAGAGTCTTGGCCCAAAACGTCGACTGTGCTCTTTTCCATAGATGCTGCCCAGCCTGCTGAGTTCCTGCAGTATTTTGTGTGTGTTGCTCGGATTTCCAGCATCTGCAGATTTTCTCTTGTTTGTGATCTAAAAAGGATGTAGCTATCCTCATGCACAGATTAAAATACAGTCCTCGTGAATAAAACAAAACTCAGAAAGTTTAAAACCATGTATCGTTGTAATCAGAGAGCTAGAAAATCTAGCACAGCTGAACAAATCTTGATTAGACCACACCTGGAGAACCATGAGTAGTTTTGGGTACTGCATTTAAAACTAGAATATATTGGTCTTGGAGGGGATGCAATGTACATTTAAGGAGTTAATGGAATTCCAAGGAAGAATGACAAAACCTATGCCTGAGGAGTCAGACTACAGATCAGCTGCACAGTCTACTCCCACTCTGGGAAAGGTTCAATTGGCCCATTTCTCAGGCACCTGGAGCAAGTCAGTTCCAGATTTTCATAACCATTCATGTGAGGCGGACTTTCTTCCTGATTTTCACTCTTAAATAGCTTTGAAATTGGAGCTAGATTATACCTTTTGTTCTAGAATTCACCTTTAGATTTTTCATTATCTCGGTACTGAAATCCTAGTTTCGTAACTGTTTGGAATTAGAGCTTATACTCACCAGTGAGTATACTTTGATTCAAGATTGTTTAATATCATTTCCAGTACACAAGTGTAAAGGAGATTGTAGTATGCATAATAACCCGGAAACAACTGGCTTTTGATACCTTGGTTTTTAATTTCTTTCCTCATTTCTTGAAATGGTCTTTCTGGTTTTCATCCTCATTTCTGTTCCCATCATTGTCTTGTTATATCCTTAAATGTAGAACAGCACAGCACAGGACAAGCCCTTTGGCCCAGAATATTGTGCCAAACTAATTAAATCAATAACTCCTACTTAATCTATCCTTGTTCCCTGCACATTGACCATAACCCTCCCCTTCACTGCATATCCTTGTACTTCTCTAAGAGTCTCTTAAGTGCTTCAATGCTATCTTCTTCTACCATCACCCTTGGTAGTAAATTCTTGGCACCCACCACTCTCTGTGTTTAGCACAGTACAGTATGAGCCCACAATGTTGTGCTCACTTATATAAACCTACTGCAGGATCAATCCAACCCTTCCCTCCTGCACAGCTGTAACCCTCCATCTTTCTTATATCCATGTCCCAATCTAAAGATCTCTTAAATGTCCCAATTTGTACCAGCCTGTACCATCACCTGAGCAGTGCAGCCAGGCACCTACCACTTTGTAAATTCAAACCTGCCTCTGACTTCTCCCCTAAACTTAACTCCATTCACTGTAATTGGATGTCCTCTGGTATTGGCCATCTGTGCTCTGGGAAAAATGTGCTGGCCATCCACATAATCTTATGCATCTCTATCAGGTCACCTCTCATCCTCCTTCACCCCAAACAGAAAAGCCATAGCTTGCTCAACCTTCCCCTCATAAGATATATTTTTTTAATCTAGGCACCATTCTGATAAATTTCCTTTGCACCATCTATAGCTTTCACATCCTTCCTATAATGAGACAACCAGAATTGAACACAGTACTCCAAAGGTGATGGGACTAATTCAGACCAGCACACCATATGTTTGCTTTAACCACCCTATCAACTTGCACACCCCCAACCACTGAGCACATCCAACGGAGAGCTGTTGCAGGAAAGCAGCATCAAGGACCCCAGCATCCAGGCCATGCTCTCTTCTCGCTTCTGCTATCAGGAAGAAGGTACAGGAGCCTCAGGACCCACATTACCAGGTTCAGGAATAGCTATTACCCCTTAGCCATCAAGTTCTTGAACCAGGGGAGTTAACTTCACTCAACTTCACTCGCCCCATCACTGAACTGTTCCCATAACCTATGGACTCGAGGACTCTTCATTTCATGTTCTTGATACTTATTGTCTGTCTGTTTATGTTTATTTCTTTATTTTTTGTTTGTATTCTACACATTGGTTGTTTGTCCTGTTGGGTGTGGGGGTACGGTCTTTTGTGGATTCTATTGTGTTTCTTATATTTACTATGTGTGACGAAAAACCAAGTTATCAGAAGATTGATGCTAATGAGAGAGAGATAAGGGAGACAAATGGAGAAGCGTTCAAAATGTTAATGAGAGAGGAGAGAGATTAACGAAGAGTCACAATTCAGAATATTGACAGACTGGTTGCTTTGAACCTGAACTGTTTGAAGTTTGATGGACAGGCGATACCCTAGCAGGGGGATAAAAAGAACAGATTCGCTAAGGCACGAGACACCACGAGACCACGAGACCCTGGAAGAGCGGTGCGCCCCCACAAGTTGGTGGGAGTTTGGAGGTCGGGTTCGAGGGAACCGACCATAGACTGACGGGGTGAAAAGGTACGATCGGCGGGAACCTGGTGTGTGTGTCCGCCCTTGCCTGGGTGCCGGGTTCATCGCGGAAGAATGGTCGTATCCGGAACGGAGGGGTCACAGTCGGTGACCACCGTGGGATAGAAGACATAAAAGGATCCGCCCGAAAGCCAACTGCAAAGAACATCAAAGGTCTGCTTGAATCAAAATTTGCATTCCTCTCTCTCTCTCTCTCTCTCTCTCTCTCTCTCTCTCTCTCTCTCTCTCTCCAACGGCACAACAGCGATTACTGCGAACTGTACTAAGCTGAACTGAACTCTGCGTCACTTGAGACTGATCATTTTACCCCTAGACTGCGATAGAGCTTGGTTGATTCCTATTACCCTAGTTCTGTGTACATGTATGTTTTATCATTGCTAACCTGTTGCATTTATATCCTTACGATTAGAGTACTGTGTTACTTATTTCTTTAATAAAACTTTATTAGTTTCTGTTAAACCAGAATCCAACACGTGGTCCATTTCTGCTGGTTTGGCAACCCAGTTACGGGGTACGTAACATAAGAATGCCCACAAGAAAATAAACCTCAGGGTAGTATATAGTGATATATAATGTATGTACTTTGATAATAAATTTACTTCGAACTTTGAACCCACCTTTCCACTTCCTAGGACAGATCCTCCAATATGTTAGCACCAAGGAATTTGAAGCTACTGACCTTTCTACCTCTAATAAGGACTGGGTCATGGACCTCCAGCTTCTTCCTCCTGAGTCGATAATCAGCTCTTTGTTTTTGATGTTGAATGGAATGTGGCACCACTCCAGATTTTTCACTGCCTTCCTGTATGCCAATTTGTTACCATCTTTGGTTCAGCCAACAGTGGTGTCATCAGCAAACTTAAGTACAGCATTGGAGCTGTACTTAGTCACGTTTCTCCAAATGCTCATAAATCCTGTTCCTAAGAATCCTCTCTGTTAGTTTCCACTGATGTAAGACTCACTGCTCTAATATTCCCAGGATTTTGCCTATTACAGTACCTTTATTAAACAATGGAACATTTGCCATCCTCCAATCCTCTGTGCTACCCCTGTAGCCAGGGAGGATGCAAAGATTTGTCATCAAAGCCCCAGCAATCTCTTCCCTTCTTCTTGACTAAATATTCCACTTTTCAAAAAAACTTGCCATGCACATCTCCTCTGTACTTCCCCTTTTCACCTTAAATTCATGCCCTCTACTACTACACACATCAAATCCGAGTAAAAGATGCTGGCTGTCTATCTATGCTTCACATCATTTTATGATCTTCTTTCAAGTCTTCCTTCAGTTTTTGACTATAAGGCATAGAACATAGAAATTTACAGCACATTACAAGCCCTTCGGCTCACAGTGTTGTGCCGACCATATAACCTACTCTAGAGATTGCCTAGAATTTCCCTAGCACATAGCCCTCTATTTTTCTAAGCTCCATATACCAATCTAAGAGGCTCTTAAAAGACCCGATTGTATCTGCTCCCACCACCGCCAACAGCAGTGCATTCCACACACCCACCATTCTCTGTGTGGAAAAACCTACCCCTAACATCCTCTTAGTACCTACTTCCAAGCACCTTAGAACTATGTTCCCTCGTGTTAGTCATTTCAGCCCTGGGGAAAAGCCTCTGACTATCCACATGATCAATGCCCCTCATCATTTTGTACCCCTCGATCAGGTCACCTCTCATCCTCCATCACTCCAAGGAGAAAAGGCCAAGTGCACTCAACCTATTCTCATAAGGTACGCTCTCCAATCCAGGCAACATCCTTGTAAATCTCCTTTGCCCTCTCTCTATAGTATCCACATCCTTCCTGTGATGAGGTGATCAGAACTGAACACAGTATTCCAAGTGGGGTCTGACCAAAGTCTTGTATAGCTGTAACATTACCTCATAGCTCTTGAACTCAATCCCACGGTTGATGAAGGCCAACACACCATACGGCTTTTTAACAACACTGTCAACCTGCGCAGCAGCTTTGAGTGTCCTATCGACATGGACCCCAAGATCTCTCAGATCTTCCACACTGCCTAGAGTCTTACCATTTATATTATATTCTGGAGCAGAGTTAGGCCATTTGGCCCAATGAGTCTACTCCACCATTTGATGATGGCTGATTCATTTTCCCACTTAACCTCATTTTCTGCCTTCTCCCCATAATCTTTGATGTCCTCACTAATCAATAACCTATCAACCTGCACTCTAAATATACCCACTGACCTGGCCTCCACAGCATATCTGTCAAAGAATTCCACAGATTAACCACCATCTGGCCAAAGAAATTCCTCCATCTGTGATCTAAAGGGGCATCCTTTTATTCTAAGGCTATGCCCTCTGGTTTTAGACTGTCCCATTATGGAAACACCCTCCACGTCCACTCTTGGGCATTTCAATATTTGGTCAGTTTCAATAAGATCCCCCCCTTTATTCTTCTAAACTTCAGTGAGTATAGGCCCACAGCCATCAAAATGCCCTCATATGTTAGCCCTTTCATTCCTGGGGTCATTCTGGTAAACCTCCTATGCTTTCATAGTTATGGGGCCCAAAATTTGCTCACAATACTCCAAATGCAGTCTGACCAATGCCTCAGTATTACATCCTTGCTTTTATATTCTAGTCCTTTTGAAATGAATGCTAACATTGCATTTGCTTCCCTTATGACCTATTCAACCTATAAAGTAAGCTTAAGAGAATCCTACACTAGGATTCCCAAGGCCCTTTGCACTTAAGATTTCTGAATTCGCTCCCGTTTAGAAAACAATCTATGCCTTTATTCCTTCTATCAAAGTGCACAACCATATTTTTCCCTACACTGTATTCCATTTGCCACTTCTTTGTCCATTCTGTTAATCTGTCCACCTATCTTTGTATCTTTCCTGTCATTCCATGGGCCCTCTTGGTGTTATATACTATCTTATTTAGCAGCCATATATGTGGCTCCTTGTCGAAGGCCTTCTGAAAATCTGAATAAACAACATCCATTGACTCTCCCTATCTATCCTACTACTCTAGAGAAAACAGCCTCAGCTTGTTCACCCTCTCCTCATAACTCATGCCTCCTGATCCAGACAACATCCTGTTAAGCCTCCTCTTCATCCTCTCCAAAGACTACACATCAATTTTATAATAAAGAAGCTTGAAAGCCCAGACAACCAGACTCAAGAACAGCTTCTTTTCTACTGCTCTCAGACTTCTGACCCAATCACTTTGTTTATATTCCCTTCCTAGTGAGGTACCACATTTTTGGACTCTTAATTCTATCTCTCTGTTATTGACACTTCAGCATTTCTTTTTGCACTACTTCAGACTGCACTACTCTATCTTGCACTATTCTGTTTTTTCCTTGCACTTGTATTTATTATTACCATGCGTGCAGTTTACTCAGTGGGCTTCACTTCAGCAAGAAATTTCATTGTGGCCTGGTGTGTGTCAATAAACTAACTAATCTGATCCAAAATTCTCCAAGCTTTGGAAAGGTCCCAAAAGATTAGAGAATCATAAACTGTAGTACCCTTATTCAAGAAAGGAGGGAGGCAGACAATTTAATTTGAGAATATGTCAGTGGGAAAATGCTAGAAAATATTAAGGAGAATATTACTTGATTTTCTAAATGATGATAAAATATTAAATATTGATTTTATGAAAGGAATGTATTAGTGTTCTTTTGAGGATGTAATGAGCAAAATGGATTAAGGGGAACGGGTAGATGTTGTGGTTGGATTTCCAGAATGGTGGCAAATAAAAGATTACAACTCAGGGAAACACTTATTGAACGGTGCAACATATTAATGTGGATGGAGGATTGGTTAAGAAAACAGTCAGAAATGAGAGGTTATTTTCATGTTGGCAAGTTGTAACAAAAACAACAACAAAGGAACCATTGCTAGAGACTTGAATATAAATCAATATTGATGAAGAGACCATACCTGCGGCCAGATTCATTGATGATACAAAGATGGATGGGAAGGCAAGTTGGGCTGTGCAAAGACTATGGATAGGCTTAGTCAATGGACAACAATTGACAGGTGGACTAAAAGAATCAGAATTGGAATCAGATTTGTTGTCAGTAACGTGAATTTTTTTTTTGCTTTCTGGCAGCAGGACAGTGCAAAGGCATACAATTATTATAAATCACAAAAATAAATAGAGGGCAAAAGGAAAGAATAACAAGGTAGTGTTCAATGACTGTTCAGCTATCTGATGGCAGAGGGGAAGAAGCTGTTTCTGATCTTCAATCTCCTGCATCTCTTCCCCCATGGTAGTAATGACAAGAGGTCATGTCTCAGATGGTGACAGTCTTTTTTGATGAATGCTGCTACCTTGAGTCACTGCCTCTTGAACTTGTCCTTGATGCTGGGCCTGAGCCTACAACCCTCTACAGCCTCTTGCTATCCTGAGCATTGGAGGTACTATACCAGGCTTTGATGCAATCAGTTAGGATGCTGTCCACCATACGTACATCTGTAGAAATTTCAAGAGTCTTTGGTGACATACTGAATCTCCTCAAACTCTAAATGAAATGGAGCTACTGGTATGCATTTTTCGTGATTGTATCAGTGTGTTGGGCTCAAGATGGATCCTCTGGGATGTTGATGCCCAGGAACCTGAGATGGTTAACCCTTTCTATCACTGACCCTTCAATGAGGACTGCTGCATTTTCTCCTGTCTTCCCCTTCCTGAAGTCCACAGTTAATTCCTTGGTCTTGCAGACACTGAGTTTCAACACCACTTAACGAACAGATCCATCTCATTCCTGTATGCCTTGTTATTGCCGTCTGAGATTCTACCAACAGTAGTTGTATCGTCAATATCTTTATAGATGGTGTTTGTGCTATACTAAGCCACATATTCATGGGTATAGAAAGAGTAAAGCAGGGGGCTACTTTGTTTGAGGTGCACCTATGTTGATCGTCACTGAGGAAGAAACCTTGTCTCTGATCTCACTGACTGTGGTCTCCTGATGAGGAAGTAAGGATCCTGTTGCAGAGGGACCTAGAGTTTGAAACTTGCCGAATACTACTGAGGGGTTAACATTGCTGAACTACGAGCTTTAACTGATATAGCAGCCTGACGTATGTTTTGCAATTGTCTAGGTACTCTGTAACAGAGTGGAGAGCAAGTGAGGTTGCACCTATTGTAGACCCATTGTGGTAAATAATGGTAATATTGAAGATTGCTAGGTATGTAATTATTCATTTTGCAAGATTGAAACAGAATATTGTCCAAATGATATAAACAGAAACTATGCTACAGAGGTACCTGAGGTGTCCTGTTTACGACACCATCCAGCTGGTACTTAGAAAGCCTTTATTGCAAAGAGGGTAAAAGTGGACAAGTCTTGCCATGAATATACAGGGCAATGGGAAAACCACGCCATGAACACTGTGTACAGTTTTGTTCATATTTAAGGAGTGACATACTTGTATTAGAGGTGGTTCTGAGACTTCATCAGCTTGATTTCTAAGATAAAGGGGTAACATGAGAAAAGGTGAGCGGGTTGCTTTAGCCTGGATTTTAGACAAATGAGAGGGAATCCATTGAAACACGAGTGGCTTGACAAGGTAGATGCTAAGAGCACGTTTACTCTCGAAGGCAATTTAGAATTAGAGAGTGTAGTTTCAGAATAAATGGATGCGCTTTTGTGGCAGAGGTGAAGAGAAATCTCTCCCAATGGTCATCAGTTTTTGGAATCCTTTACACCGAGTGCTTATAGTTTGATCATTGAAAGTATACGTAGTTGATATACCTTCTTGTTCTGTCGGGAGGTCAAGGCTTTCAGGGAATGGAGAGAAACATAGAGTTGCGACTAAGTGTAGATCAGCCATGATCTTATTGGATGATGGAGGAGGCTGGAGGGGCAATGTGGCTGACTCCTCTCTTACTACTACTTGTGTTTCTCATGTTCAAAATACATGCTTGTGTTTTGGGCAGGCAGGAGGGTTCAGGAGCAACAAGCCATCTGCTGGAGGAACTCGGCAGGTTGAGTAGCATCTATGGGGGTGGAAAGGAATTGTCGATGGTTGAAACCCTGCACTGGGACTGAGAGTGGAGAGGGGAGAAGCGGTGACAGTGAATGAGGTTCCTACAATGTGTGGCTTTTTAGTAATTGCCCATTCTGACTCTGCCGTTGTGTTCTTAAGCACAGGCATGGTCACTTACTGAATACATACTATCCACACTCAACCAATATAACATTCACTTATGTTCCTATAGATGCTTAGAAATGCCACATTCAATTAGAAATTGTTCTAAATTTAACTATTTTGTTTAGTCTAAAAGTTGCTCATATTTTTAAGAAAAAGTCTGAGCAATTGTTTCAAAAATTGCTGGTACAAATGGTAACATTTTCCAGATGTACAGCATGTCAATCAAAAGTTGTAAAAAAAAAATTAAAGATGGGTTAACATTTGATTCACCTGAACTGATTGTGGCTTTTTGGGGTATAGCTGCAGCTATTTTTTTTTTAAATTTATGACCAGAAGAACTCTTTGCTGGTCATCATCATAGGCCATCTTGGGTACAGGATGACTTACTGCCACGTCATTTCTGGGAAGGCTGATTAGTCCTAAATGAGGCCTCCAGATTTGGCTATAATTGTTGTTTTGGATATGACACATTTCTTCCATTGTTTGCACATCTTTTTAGGATACCTCAATGCTCAGTGCCTTGCCAGCTGTTCCTACTCATTTCTGCTGACACATTTACACTGTTGCTATGGGAAGAATCCCTGTCTCCATGAGTTTTAACTCTTGGACCATGAGTGCGTGCTACCTGAACCATGTTGTAAAGATAGTAGAACTGAAACGGCTAAGTTCAAGGGATCTATTTGGACAGTGTTGCTGTTGTGTACTTCTATGCCTGGGCTTCGTTGTGAATTTTGAAGTACAGTATATAAACAAGGGAATAAGAACCTTTGAGTTTTACCAGGATGCTGCGATGATTGGAGAGCACGTCTTTTGCGGATAGGTTGAGTGGGCTAAGGCTTTTCTATGTGAAGTAAAGGAGGATGAGTGGCAACTTGATAGAGGTGTACAAGATGATAAGAGGCATAGATCAAGTGGATATCTGGGAACTTTTCCCAGTGCAGAAATGGTAAATACAAGTGGGGGGGTGGGGGTTGCATAATTTTAAGGTGATTGGAGGGAAGGTATAGTGTGGATGTCAGAGGTAAGTTTTGCACAGATAAAGCAGATGTGTGGAACACCCTGCTAGTGGTGGTGGTAGAGGCAGATAGATTAAGTACATTTAAGAAACTCTTAGATAGGCACATGGATGATAGAAAAATAGGAAGCTATATAGGGTGAAAGGGTTAGATTGATCGTAGAGTAGGTTAAAAGATCAGAATCAGGTTTATTATCACCAACGTATGTTGTGAAACTCGTTATGCAGCAGCAGTGCAATACATAAATATACTATAAATTATAATAAAGAAGCAACCTGCAGTTTACAGTAGTTGTTCAGAGAGAAGGCAGTGGAAACTTTCAGTGCGTTGCTCGGAATACAGTCAAAGGAGAGGAGGCTCAAATGCCAGTGGCATCTTTCAATATCAAATGCGAGTAGCAGTACCTTCTGGGTAGACAAGTTCCAAATCGTAATAGGTTCCAAGTTTACATGCAGTGATGCTAAGAACATGTGAGAATTTTATGGGTTTTTTAAGGATTAACATACGAGGAGAGTTTGGCCCTGGGCTTGTATTTGCTGGAGTTTAGAAGAATAAAACCTATTATTCTTCCTAGACAGTGGCTGTTGAGATGATGTTTCTTTTAGTGGGGGAATCCAGGATCAGAAGGCACAGTCTCAGATGGAGGCCAAGCCATTGGGTAAAGTTAAAATAGAGATTGATAGGTTTGTGACTGGTAAGGGCGTCGAAAGTTACGGGGAGAAGGCAAGAGAATGGGATAATAAATCAGCAATGATAGGATGGCACAGCAGACTCAATGGGCTGAATAGCCTAATTCTGCTCCCATGTCTTCTGGTCTTTTTTTTAAAATAAATAATTAGTACATAAAGAGAGCAGAAATAGTGAGGCAGTGTTCAGTGTCCATTCAGAAATCTGATGATAGAGGGGAAGAAGCTGTTTCTGAAACATTGATTGTGAGTCTTCAGGTTCCTGTACCTCCTCTCTGGTAGTAATGAGAAGAAGGCATGTCTTGGTTGGTGGGGTCCTTAGTGATGGATGCCACCTTTTTGAAGTATAGTTTTTTGAAGATGCCCTCGGTGGTGGGAAGGCTAGTATCTGTGATGGAGCTTACTGAACCTGCAACTTTTTGCAGCTCTATCTGATCCTGTGCAGGGCTCCTCTATCCTAGATGGTGATGTAACGAATTAGAATGCTCTTCACGGTACATCGGTTGAAATTTGCTCGAGTCATTGGTGTGCCCTCTTCATATTTGCAACAATATGTTGGACCCTTGAACTTGAAGCTGCTTACCCTTTCCACTGCTGATCCCTCAATGAGGACTGATGTGTGTTCCCTCGACCTCTCCTTCCTGAAGTCCACAATCAATTTCTTGGTCTTACTGACGTTGAGTGCAAGATGGTTGTTGCAACAAAACTCAACCAGCTTATCTATTTCTATCCTGTATTACTCCTCATCACTGTGAAATTCTGCCAACAGCCGTAGTGTCATCAGCAAATTTATAGGTGGCACTTGCATTGTGCCTAGCCATCCAGTCGTGGTTGTGGAGAGAGTATAGCAGTGTGGGCTGAAGGGCCTGTACTGTGCTGTAGTATTCAATGTTCTAACCTTTAGTATGTTAGTTGTAGTGTTGGGGCTGTACATTAAGATGTGGTATTAGATCTCCGGTCTACTCGACTAATATGTTAGCTGAGTCTGAGAAGTGTCTCCACATTTTGATGAATACCTTACACCCTTGTCAGGTACTTGCATGGGGAAGGCTAAACATGCTAAGATGGTTTCAGTACTGATTCTGACATCTTTTGGCTCCAACAGAGGGAAGCTTGTCCAACACATGGAATGAGAAGTTCATTGCATTACCCAAGACTCCTCCATGGAAAGGAAGGAACTCCTGCTCTTTTGTTGAGACTGTAAGTCATTTTGTTTTATTTTCCATTATTGCAATTTTTAATGTACGGTGGTTCTCTCCATTCTGTCAGTCATCACTCGAAAGGCATTTGACAATACTGAACCGGTTAAATCACAGTTGATTAAAACTTTGATTAGGCCACACTTGGAGTTTTGTGTGTGGTTCAGGTCACCCCATTACAGAGAGGATGTGGAGGATTTGGAGAGGTTGCAAGAGGTTCTCCAGGATGTTGCTTGGATGAGAGAGTATTAGCTACAAGAAGAGGTTGGACAAACTTGGATTGTTTTTTTTCTGGAATGTCATAGGCTGAGGGGAGACCTATTAAAATTTTATAAATTATAAGAGGCAGAGATAGGGTAGATGGTGAATATTTTTACCCCAGGCTGGAAATGTTAAAATACCGGAGCACATAGCTTTTTAGCTGTGAGCGGGAAGTTTAAATGGGATGTGCAAGGTATGTTTTTTTTACACAGAGTACTAGGTGCCTGAAATTTGCTGGTGGTGGGAGCAGATGGAAGAGTGACTTTTAAGAGGCTATTAGGAAGGCACATGAATATGCAAGATATGGATGATTGCAGGCTGACAGCATTGGTTTGATTTGGCAACACAGTTGGCACAGGCACCATGGGCTGAAGAGTCTGTTCCTGTGCTTTACAGTTCAATAGTTTAATTCATTTCACTTACAGATGGTGGAAGTATCCACTCCTCCTCTACTGACTAACCAAGGCTGACCCATAAACAGTAAGATGGCCCCTGCTTCAGTCCTTGGACTCTGCTGAATTAACTGACATTGTGTTGTGCAGTTGGCGAGATTGGAGAGGTGATTGGGTAGAAGTCCCAGCTGGTGTGACCACTAAAAGCAAATTCTCATCCAGAGTGCATCAAATTCGGTTAAAAGGACAGCATCCGCATTTAGTCTGGGCTCTGAGGATGACCCAGCCTTTGGTACACAGAAGGGATAATGGGCAAATCATCAGACCTGCTGGTCTTACTGGATTTATTGTGCGTGGAAGACAAATGGAAGGATTATCAAGAACTTATAGACAATTAATTTACTTTTTGTTGTAGCATTCATGCTTAACAGGATTGTACCAGTTACTCCTTTAGAGTAACTAACTGTCAGTTAATTTACTTGCATAAATGGCTTGAATTTTCATTAAGTAAGGTAAAATGATCGTTATTTCCATATTAATATTTTGGCTCGGACTAGAAGGGCTGAGGTGGCCTGTTTCCGTGCTGTAATTGTTATAATACTAATTTTAACATTTTTCAATATTTTTTTATTAATATGGTTTTATTTGCAACTTTTTAAAAAACTTATTTAAAACTTGAATTAAGTGATTTTTAAACGTGGATTGATGATCTTAGCTCCAAGGTCATTTATATATAGTAGGTCTGTACTAATATCTGTGCTATCATCTGCCCTGGGTGGGAATTGATGACACCTTCACATGGTTTTTGTTTTATATAAAGCAGAAAGCTACAATGTATCACATATCTATGTAGCCTGTTAGACAAGGGGGAAGTTGCTGTCTTTGATAATTAAGTATAGGAGTGTATCACACACTGTGGGGAAAGGAATTAAGTGTGCAGCATGCAAATCTGTTGGGTCAGTGGTCTTGTGTAAATATAAATAAGGTGCAACAGGAAATGTCATTAATAAATGGGACACTTAAAGGTCTGTGACATGAGCAGTTTATAAATTAATGTTACAGCAGGGGGCTCAATGTATTGGCAATCAGATCTCACAATCTGTCTGTGCTGGTTGGTCTCAGTCTGTCAAGCTGCTTAAAATCACTGAGGAGCCAAGAATTAGCCTGGAATCAGTTTATAAACAGCTTTGTGGGGGTTGTGAGCAATGGTGCAGTAGCAGCAGGATGCACCAGACTTTAAATGACAAGGGGTTTTGCAAAAGTTTCAAAGTTTGCTGATAGTATCATCTGTTCCCTGTACATTCTGCTGAAACTGTGAAATTTACTGCCTTCCTTCTACCTGCAGGCTTCTAAGAGCCAAGCTTAGTGTCAGCAATTCACATAATTAATCTGATAGATCTGGAATAAAAAGTCAGTATCAGCAATAATAACTAAAATTTGTAAATTGCTTTTTCCCTCCATAGATGCTGTCTGACCCACTGAGCTCCTCCAGGTTTTTGTGACCCGCTGAGCATAATGTGTGTGGACAGGGTTAGAGTGGGGAACTGAGGCCTTGGCTCAAGAGGCTTCAGCAAGAAGAGGCTGAAGCTAGATTGAATGTTCTGTCAAGTTTCTTTTTCTTTATTTTTACATAGATCAAGTAGACCCCAGGGTAGTGGTATGCTCCGCTTGCACAATGTGTGATGTCCCTGATGGCTACATCTGTGAGTTGCATCTGGTTGCAGCTTCCTTCAGACTGTGTTCGGGAGCTGGAGCTGGATGACCTACTGTTCATTCAGAGATAGGATCTACAAGGAGGCAGTCACACCTGTTGCACGAGGCAGGAAGCTGGGTGACTGTCAGGAGAAGAAAAGGGAATAGGCAGATGGTACAGCGTACCCCTGTGGCCATTCCCCTCAATAACAAGTATACTGCTTTGGAAACTACTGGGGGAGGTGACCTACCAGGGAAAGCTGCAGCAACCAGGTCTCTTGTACTTAGTCTGGCTCTATGGCTCAGTAGGGAAGGGGGGAGAAAGGAATGCTGTGGTGACAGGGGGTTCAGTAGTTAGGAGAGCGGACAGGGCAGTGATCTCTGACTGCTGTCCGTGCCACGCGCCAGTCAGGGTAAGGATAGGGTGATAGACAGATGAATGTTTGGATGAAGAATTGGTGCAGTGTTGAAGACTTAAGATTTCTGGACCATTGTGTTCTCTTCTTGGGAAGGTATGACCTGTACAAAAGGAATGGTTACACCTGAACACAAGGTGGACCAAAGTCCATGTGGGCAGGTTTGCTAGAGCTATTGGGAAGGATGTAGACGAGGTTGGCAGGGAATGGGAACTAGACTGACAGGTCAGAGGATAGAGCAGTTGATGTAAAGTAGACACAACATGTAGAGGGACTGTGAAGAAGGATTGGCAGTGGATAGAGCATAAATATATGCAATCATTTGGGTGGGGTGAAATGTATGGACTTTAATGTGGGAAGTATCCGGAACAAAGGTGATGAACATAGAGTATGGGTCAGTAAATGGATCTACGAAATTCTGGCTATTACAGTGACTTGGTTGTCATAAGGGCCAGAATGGCTGCTGGATGTTTCAAAAGGGACAGGGAGCGGGGTAAAAGAGGTGGGAGTGATGTTAATAATCAGGAACGTTATCACGCTGCAGTAGGGAGGACGTCATGGAGGGATCATCTGCTGAGTCAGAGTGGCTGTAAGTCAGAAACAGGAAGGGAGTAATCACTCCGTTGGGAGTATTCTATAGCCCCCACCCCCACCCCCACGCCCCAATAGCAACTGAGACACGAAGGGGAAGATCAGTAGATAGGTTTTGGAAAGGTGTGAAAATAACCTGCGAAAGCGCGTGGACGTCAGCGAGTTAGACCAGCGGGAAGGATTTGAAAAGAAGACTGTTTTATAGACCGGGCATCAGAGTAGAGGGAGACAGAGTAGGAGGGCTTTGGCTCACCGGGGCTTCGGAGATAACACGTCAAGGCGAGGTAAGTTACTTGTGAGGAATACCAACAGGAAATATGTGTGTGAAGCTGGTGTTCTGTTCTAGGTGTTAGATGTGGGAAGTCCAGGAGACTCCCAGCCTCCCGGAAGGTCACATCTGCATCAAGTGTGTCGAGCTGCAGCTCCTTAGAGACCAGGTTAAGGAACTAGAGATGCAGCTCGATGACCTTTGTCTGGTCAGGGAAAATGAGGAGGTGATAGAGAGGAACTATAGGCAGGTAGTCACACCGGGGCCTCAGGAGACAGATAAGTGGGTAACAGTCAGGAGAAGGAAGGACAAGAGTCAGATACTAGAGAGTACCCCTTAACAATAAGTACTCCTGTTTGAGTACTGTTGGGGGGGAATGGCCTACCTGCGGGAAGCAACAGTGGCCGTGCCTCTGGCACGGTCTGGCCCTGTGGCTTAGAAGGGTAGGGAAAGGAAGAGGATGGCAGCAGTGATAGGGGACTGAACGGTTAGGGGGTCAGACAGGTAATTCTATGGACACAGGAGAGAAACGCAAATGGTAGTTTACCTCCCAGGTGCCAGGGTCTGGGATGTTTCTGATCGTGTCCACAATATCCTGAAGTGCGAAGGTGAACAGCCAGAGGTCGTGGTACATATTGGTACCAACAACATAGGTAGTGTTACGTACCCCGTAACTGGGTTGCCAAACCAGCAGAAATGGATCACTCAGTTGGAGTCTGGAGTACTAGAACTAAGAAAGTTTTATTAAAGAAACAAGCAACACAGTAATCGAAAGGATAATAAATGCAACAGTTCAGCGATGATAAACACACGTGCACAGAATTAAGATAACAGCATCAATCAAGCTCTATCGTTGTCTAGGGGTAAATGACCAAATTTCAAAGTGACTCAAAGTTCAGTCCAGTTTAGTAGTTCAGTTCACAGTAATCGTTGCCATGGCGATGGACAACGTGGGGGGAGAGAGAGAGGGAACAGGAACAACTGATCATTCAGACACGGCTTCACTCACAGACCGGCGATATGGCTCACAAGCAGCTTTTGGGCAGGTCCTTGGTGATGTCACCTGAGGTCACCGACTGTGACCCCTCCTCCAGATGCGGTCGATCCTCTGCAGTGAACCCGGCACCCAGGCAAGCGCGGACACACACCGGGTTCCCGCTGATCATACCTTTCCACCCTGGCCGTTGTCTGCTACTTCCCACCGACTCGTGAGAGGCGTACCGCTTCCAGGGTCTCGTTACCTCGGGTGGCGTGTGTGTCCTGCCTTAGCGAACCTGTCCCTTTTTATCCCCCTGCTGGGGTATCGCCTGTCCATCACTTCAAACAGTTCAAGGTTCAAAGGGGGGAGCCGCTCCAGACAGCTCTCTCTCCCCCGTCCCTTCATTACACATCTCCAGATGCTGTTTCATTGTGTCCCTTATCCCTCTCTTGAAGACAGGTGGCAGACCAACTGCTGATCACACAGGACAGCTAACATCTTATCTATGTGTATTCGTCACACTTCCCCCCTTTAAGGATTTTTACCGGGAGGTAAAAATTACAAACATGAATACATTATTTGATACACGCACAAATATACGTCTTTATCAGCTATTTGGCTAACACAGCGAGTTTGAAGTTGTCAACACCTTGACAGACAGTCATCGCATTTTCTGTTCCTTTTACACGTGTTATTAATAATCCCTTAGACCAGGCTCCAACTCAACAAACTTCATAGTGGCCAAAAACACTGATGAATTGCGACCAATGTAACCTCTCATTTGGTTTTGTCCCGGACCACAATAACAAGGGTCGTCCCATTCCGACTCAGTTTTCTGTCGCAAGGGCTTAGTAGGAGGGGGACGGGTATTGACCGCAGAGTTATTGCAAAACTTCCTGCAGTACCCCACCATCTCCAAGAGCCTTCTGAGGGCCCTCTTGTCTGTCGGGGTTGGGAGGTCAGCGATAGCCTGCACTGCAGCTTGCATCGCTGCCAGCTGCCCCTGTGTCACCCCAGTTCCCAGGTAAGTGACCGTCGTGTGGCCGTACTCATTTTTTTCAAGGTTCACTATCAAGCTGGCTTCAGACAGCCGTATTAAATTGCCAATACACACCTCTGTGTTCATCAGCCCTTTAGTCACTGAATTACTCATTATATATGGGTGTTGTTTACTAGGCTGACCTATTGTAACAGACATCACCCGACGTCCCAGTTCTTTGCATTGCCTCGGGACAATCAAACATACGGGTGCGAGTCGTTTAATTACTTCTTCTAAAGATTCGCTTTGTTCGGGGATTAAGGGAGAGACCTTATCAGTAGACCTGGCCAAAACAATAGCCTTCTCCCATCTGATCGATCCCATACTAATCTTTTCAAAATGGTTTTTTTCTCTTATCAGGGGGCCCCTAGCTTCATTGATTTCCACGCTAACACCGACTAGGTTTGTTAGCATATCAAAAGCCGGTGACCGTCTCAGTTCGCGTCGGTCATGATCAATAACATTCTTCCCCCTGGGCAGCCGGTAAATCTCTTTCATGATTCCACCAACTGTTTCCTCCAGCACCGCAAAATGTCCACCGGGGGGTACCTCGGGGGCCATGTTAAAAACCTCATCCCCATAACTCTTTTGCACCACCCCCCATTCCTCATCTGCGGGTACTGTACTTGATTTCCCTTTTTTCCTTAGCACTTCCTCCTCCACACAATAGCCTACTAGTTCCCTTGTTAAAGCTGTGTCAGAGAGAGCTGTCTCTGCCAAAACCATCAGACCCTCGTCTCGCTCCTGCGTCTGCACAAATTCTTTCCTGGCTACTGCTACGTCCGTCCCAGCTCCCTCACTACCTGTTGTCTCACTACACCCTGTCTCATACAAGGTTGGCAGAAACGTTTCAGCTAAATTCACTATCGCGGGCCCGTGATGAACCTGTGAGTCCATGGGCGGGGCCTCAATGCTGGCAGGCTGACCTGTCAATCTCACGACTGGGAACACGATTCCTCCGGCGATGTCATTACCGAGCAAGACTTCCACGTCTTTCATCGGTAATTCGGACCTCACCCCGATCGTGACTAGTCCAGAGACCAGGTTGCTTTGTAAGTGTATCTGGTGCAAAGGGACTGACTCTGTCCCTTCCCCAACACCTTTGACCTCTACCTCCCCAGACTGGGTCTCTGAGCTAAACTCTAATACACTGTTCAGTATTAGTGACTGACACGCTCCCGTGTCTCTCCAGATCCGCACTGGAACTGGTTTTAACCCCTCCTTCACTGACACCAATCCGGCCGAGATAAACCTCTCGCGCCCTTCCTGGACTTTTTCAGACCTGTCCTTCCCTAGCGGTTCGCTTAACAGCTCGATACAGCCAGTCAACATTGCCGTTTTTCCTTTTCCCGTCTCCTTCTTTGGGGCAAAGCACCTGGACGCAAAGTGTCCGGCTTTCCCACAATTATAACAGACGACCCCAGGAGACTTCCTACCAGACTGCTCCCGGTCTACCTTATCCTTTCCACTAGTCCCTGGCTTACTTTCTGACTTTTCCGGCGGACTCTCCCCGCCGTCCTGACTACCCTTCTGGTAGCCTTTACTCGGGGCAAACTTCATCTTATGCGTCAACGCATACTCACCCGCTAACTTAGCAGTTGCGGCTAACGTGGCTGCCTCTTTCTCATCGAGGTAGGGTCTCATACCCTCAGGGACACAACCTTTAAACTGCTTAATCAGGATCAGTTGTAGCAGTTTGTCATAATCCCCCTCTACCCCCTTTGAGGCGCACCAACGCTCACAATATGTCTGCATCTCACGGGCAAACTCCAAATACGTGCCGTCCCACTGCTTCCTCGCATTCCGGAACCTCTGCCGGTATGCCTCCGGGACCAACTCATAAATCCTGAGGATGGCCTCTTTCACCACCTCATACCTTTAGGCATCTTCCGCGGATAAAGCGGAGTAAGCTTCTTGGGCTTTCCCTTTCAGTACACTCTGAAGTAACACAGCCCACTTATCCCTCGGCCATTCCTGACTTATAGCCACTTTTTCGAAGTGGAGAAAGTACCGATCCACGTCGGTATCGTCAAATGGGGGAACCAGCCTAACCTCCTGGGTCGCCCGGAACCCTCCACCTTGGTTCGGCACGAGCCCCTGCTCGGCCCTTATCTTTAACTTCTCCAGCTCAAATTCCCTTTCCCTCTGTTTCCCTCTCTCTTCTCGCTCCCATTGCCTCTCTTTCTCCTCTCTCTCTAACTGTCTCTCTCTCTCTTTCTCTTCTCTCTCCAACTGTCTGTCTCTCTCTCTTCGTGTTCTAACTGCCGTACCCGGAACTCGTGCTCGAGTCTCAGTTTTTCAAGCTGTACCTGTACTGCGTCTCCAGCAGGTTTTTCAATAGACACCACCCCCAGCTCATCTTGGGGAAACACACCTTTAGATACATAGTGCTCTACAATAGCTCTGTGTATCTCCTCTCTCCTCATTGTCGACTTCACCTTAGCAAGATTCAACCGTTTGGCCACAGCTATCAATTCCGATTTCCTGGCATCCTCTAATGCCTCCAAGGTCGGCGCCTTTATAAATTCCTCAGCCTCCATTTCTGCTGTTTGTCTTTTCTTTCTTTCGGGAATTTTAACCCAATCAATTTACTCCGTCCCAAATTTAGCGTTCAAAATCACGGACGAGAACCCCACTTATGTTACGTACCCCGTAAATGGGTTGCCAAACCAGCAGAAATGGATCACTCAGTTGGAGTCTGGAGTACTAGAACTAAGAAAGTTTTATTAAAGAAACAAGCAACACAGTAATCGAAAGGATAATAAATGCAACAGTTCAGCGATGATAAACACACATGTGCACAGAATTAAGATAACAGCATCAATCAAGCTCTGTCGTTGTCTAGGGGTAAATGACCAAATTTCAAAGTGACTCAAAGTTCAGTCCAGTTTAGTAGCTCAGTTCGCAGTAATCGTTACCATGGTAATGGACAACGTGGGGGGAGAGAGAGAGGGAACAGGAACAACTGATCATTCAGACACGGCTTCACTCACAGACCGGCGATATGGCTCACAAGCAGCTTTTGGGCAGGTCCTTGGTGATGTCACCTGAGGTCACCGACTGTGACCCCTCCTCCAGATGCGGTCGATCCTCTGCAGTGAACCCGGCACCCAGGCAAGGGCGGACACACACCGGGTTCCCGCTGATCGTACCTTTCCACCCTGGCCGTTGTCTGGTACTTCCCACCGACTCGTGAGAGGCATACCGCTTCCAGGGTCTCGTTACCTCAGGTGGCGTGTGTGTCCTGCCTTAGCGAACCTGTCCCTTTTTATCCCCCTGCTGGGGTATCGCCTGTCCATCACTTCAAACAGTTCAAGGTTCAAAGGGGGGAGCCGCTCCAGACAGCTCTCTCTCCCCCGTCCCTTCATTACACATCTCCAGATGCTGTTTCATTGTGTCCCTTATCCCTCTCTTGAAGACAGGTGGCAGACCAACTGCTGATCACACAGGACAGCTAACATCTTATCTATGTGTATTCGTCACAGTAGGAAAAGGAAGGAGGTCCTGAAAACTGACTACAGGGAGTTAGGAAGGAAGTTGAGAAGCAGGGCTTCAAAGGTAGTAATCTTGAGATTACTGCCTGTGCCACGTGGCAGTGAGTATAGGAATAGTGAGATGGAGGATAAATGTGTGGCTGAGAGATTGGAGCAGGGGGTAGGGATTCAGATTTCTGGATCATTGGGCCCTCTTTTGGGGCAGGCATGATCTGTACAAAAAGGACAGGTTGCACTTGGATCCAAGGGGGACCAATATCCTGGCGGGGAGGTTTGCTAAGGCTGTTGGGGAGAGTTTAAACTAGGATTGCTGGAGGTGGGAACCGAACTGAAGAGATGGAGGAAGGGGTGGTTGACTCACCAATCGAGAAAGCTTGTAGACAGTGCGAGAGGGAGGATAAGCAGGTGATAAGAAATGCGCTCAAACCGATGGCTTGAAATGTGTCTATTTTAATGCAAGGAGTATCCTAAACAAAGCGGATGAGCTTAGAGCGTGGATCAGTACTTGGAGCTATGATGTTGTGGCCATTACAGAGACTTGGATGGCTCAGGGGCAGGAATGGTTACTAGAGTGCCAGGCTTTAGATGTTTCAGAAAGGACAGGGAGGGAGGCAAAAGATGTGGGGGTGTGGCACTGCTGCTCAGAGATAGTGTCACAGCTACAGAAAAGGAGAAAGTCATGGAGGGATTGTCTACTGAGTCTCGTGGATAGAAGTTGAAAACAGGAAGGGGTCAATAACTCTACTGGGTGTTTTTTTATAGACCACCCAATAATAACAGGGACATTGAGGAGCAGATAGGGAGACAGATTCTGGAAGGTGTAATAACAACAGGGTTGTCATGGTGGGAGATTTTAATTTCCCAAATATTAGATTATGAGAATACTCGGTCCTCTTTTATTGTCATTTAGAAATGCATACATGCATTAAGAAATGATAGAATGTTTCTCCGGAGTGATATCACAGAAAACAGGACAAACCAAAGACTAACACTGACAGAACCACATAATTATAACATATAGTTACAGCAGTGCAAAGCAATACCATAATTTGATGAAGAACAAACCATGGGCATGGTTTAAAAATAGTCTCAAAGTCCCCGAGTCGATCGATTCCCGAGTCCCCGATAGCGGCGGCAAAAGGGAGAAACTCCCTGCCATAAACCTCCAGGCACCGTCAACTTGCCGATGCCTTGGAAGCAGTGGACCACAGCTGACACTGAGTCCGTCCGTCCGAAGACTTCGAGCCTCCAACCAGCCCCTCCGATACAGCCTCCCGAGCGCCATCCTTTGCCAAGCGCCTTCGACCTTGCCCCGGCCGCTGAAACAAGCAAAGCTGAGGATTCGGGGCCTTCTGCTCCGGAGATTCTGGTTGCCACACATTAGCAGCGGCAGCGAAGTGGGCATTTCAGAAGTTTTCCAGATGTTCCTCTGTACTCTCACATCCATCTGCATCAAATCAGAATTGTGCACGGTCCCCTACTAAAGATGAAGCCACACTCAGGTTGGAGGAACAACACCTTATATCCTGTCTGGTTAGCCTCCAACCTGATGGCATGAACATTGACTTCTCTAACTTACGCTAATGCCCCACCTCCCCCTCGTACCCCATCTGTTACTTATTTTTATACACACATTCTTTCTCTCACTCTCCTTTTTCTCCCTCTGTCTCTCTGAATATACCCCTTGCCCATCCTCTGGGTCCCCCCCCTTGTCTTTCTTCCCGGTGTTACGTACCCCGTAACTGGGTTGCCAAACCAGCAGAAATGGATCACTCAGTTGGAGTCTGGAGTACTAGAACTAAGAAAGTTTTATTAAAGAAACAAGCAACACAGTAATCGAAAGGATAATAAATGCAACAATTCAACAATGATAACCACACATGTGCACAGAATTAAGATAACAGCATCAATCAAGCTCTATCGTTGTCTAGGGGTAAATGACCAATTTCAAAATGACTCAAAGTTCAGTCCAGTTTGTAGTTCAGTTCGCAGTAATCGTTGCCATGGCGATGGACAAGGTGGGGGAAGAGAGACAGAATAGGAACAACTGATCATTCAGAACACTGCTTCACTCACAGACCAGCGGGATGGCTCACAGACCAGCGAGATGGCTCACAAACAGCTTTTGGGCAGGTCCTTGGTGATGTCACCTGAGGTCACCGACTGTGACCCCTCCTCCAGATGCGGTCGATCCTCTGCAGTGAACCCGGCACCCAGGCAAGGGCGGACACACACCGGGTTCCCGCTGATCGTACCTTTCCACCCTTGTCGTTGTCCGGTACTTCTCACCCACTCATGAGAAGCGCACCGCTTCCAGGGTCTCGTTACCTCGGGTGGCGTGTGTGTCTGTCTTAGCGAACCTGTCCCTTTTTATCCCCCTGCTGGGGTATCGCCTGTCCATCACTTCAAACAGTTCAGGGTTCAAAGGGGGGAGCCGCTCCAGACAGCTCTTCCTCCCACATCCCTTCATTACACATCTCCAGACGCTGCTCCATTGTTCCTTATCTCTCCTTCCCCTGAGGGCAGGTGGCAGACCAACTGCTGATGCCACTGATGCTAGCCCAGGCCAGCAAACATCTTAATTTTATGTGTATTCTCGTAACACTTCCCCCCTTTAAGGATTTTTACCGGGAGGTAAAAATTACAAACATGACTACATTATCTGATACATACACAATATACATCTTTAACAGTTATTTAGCTAATACAGAGAATTTGAAGCTGTCAACACCTTGACAGACAGTCATCACATTTTCTGTTCCTTTTACACGTGTTATTAATAATCCCTTAGACCAGGCTCCAACTCAGCAAACTTCATAGTGGCCAAAAATACTGATGAATTGCGACCAATGTAACCTCTCATTTGGTTTTGTCCCGGACCACAATAACAAGGGTCGTCCCATTCCGACTCAGTTTTCTCTCGCAGGGGCTTAGTAGGAGGGGGACGGGTATTGACCGCAGAGTTATTGCAAAACTTCCTGCAGTACCCCACCATCTCCAAAAGCCTTCTGAGGGCCCTCTTGTCTGTCGGGGTTGGGAGGTCAGCGATAGCCTGCACTGTAGCTTGCATCACTGCCAGCTGCCCCTGTGTCACCACAATTCCCAGGTAAGTGACATTCGTGTGGCCGAATTCATTTTTTCCAAGGCTCACTATCACGCTGGCTTCAGACAGCCGTATTAAATTGCCAATACACACCTCTGTGTTCATCAGCCCTTTAGTCACTGAATTACTCGAAAAATATGGGTGTTGTTTGCTTGGCTGCCCTATTGTAACCACAATCACCCAACGTCCCAGTTCTTTGCATTTCCTCGGGACAATCAAACACATGGGTGCGAGTCGTTTAATTACTCCTTCGGGGATTAAGGGAGAGACCTTATCAGTAGACCTGGCCAAAAGAATAGCCTTCTGCCATCTGACCGATCCCATCCTAATCTTTTCAAAATGGTTTTTTCCTCTTAGCAGGGGGCCCCTAGCTTCATTGATTTCCACGCTAACACCGACTAGGTTTGTTAGCATATCAAAAGCCGGTGACCGTCTCAGTTCGCGTCGGTCATGATCAATAACATTCTTCCCCCTGGGCAGCCGGTAAATCTCTTTCATGATTCCACCAACTGTTTCCCCCAGCACCGCAAAATGTCCACCGGGGGGTACCTCGTGGGCCATGTTAAAAACCTCATCCCCATAACTCTCTTGCACCACCCCCCACTCCTCATCTGCGGATACTGTCCTTGATTTCCCTTTCTTCCTTAGCACTTCCTCCTCCGCACAATAGCTTGTCAAGGCTGTGTCAGAGAGAGCGGTCTCGGCCAAAACCATCAGCCCCTCGTCTCGCTCCTGCGTCTGCACAAATTCTTTCCTGGCTACTGCTACGTCCGTCCCAGCTCCCTCACTACCTCTTATCTCACTACACCCTGTCTCATACAAGGTTGGCAGAAATGTTTCAGCCAAATTCACCATCGCGGGCGGGGCCTCCATGCTGGCAGGCTGACCCGTCAATCTCACAACTGGGAACACGATTCCTCCGGCGATGTCATTACCGAGCAAGACTTCCACGTCTTTCATCGGTAATTCGGACCTCACCCCGATCGTGACTAGTCCAGAGACCAGGTTGCTCTGTAAATGTATCTGGTGCAAAGGGACTGACTCTGTCCCTTCCCCAACACCTTTGACCTCTACCTCCCCAGTCTGGGTCTCTGAGCTAAACTCTAATACACTCTTCAGTATTAGTGACTGACACGCTCCCGTGTCTCTCCAGATCCGCACTGGAACTGGTTTTAACCTCTTTTTCACTGACACCAGTCCGGCCGAGATAAACCTCTCGCGCCCTTCCTGGACTTTTTCAGACCTGTCCTTCCCTAGCGGTTCACTTAATAGCTCAATACAGCCATTCAAAATTTCCGCTTTGCCTTTCCCCGTCTCCTTCCTTGGGGCAAAGCACCTGGACGCAAAGTGTCCGACTTTCCCACAATTATAACAGACGACCCCAGGAGACTTCCTACCAGACTGCTCCCGGTCTACCTTATCCTTTTCACTAGTCCCCGGCTTACTTTCTGACTTTTCCGGCGGACTCTCCCCGCCGTCCTGACTACCCTTCTGGTAGCCTTTACTCGGGGCAACCTTCATTTTATGCGTCAACGCATACTCATCCGCTAACTTAGCAGTTGCGGCTAACGTGGCTGCCTCTTTCTCATCGAGGTAGGGTCTCATACCCTCAGGGACACAACCTTTAAACTGCTCAATCAGAATCAGCTGCAGCAGTCTGTCATAATCCCCCTCTACCCCCTTCGAGGCGCACCAACGCTCACAATATGTTTGCATCTCGCGAGCAAACTCCAAATACGTGCGGTCCCACCGCTTCCTCGCATTCCGGAACCTCTGCCGGTATGCCTCCGGGACCAACTCATAAATCCTGAGGATGGCCTCCTTCACCACCTCATACTTCTGGGCATCTTCCGCGGATAAAGCGGAGTAAGCTTGTTGGGCTTTCCCTTTCAGTACACTCTGAAGTAAAACAACCCACTTATCCCTCGGCCAGTCCTGACTTATGGCCACTTTTTCGAAATGGAGAAAGTACCGATCCACACCGGTATCGTCAAATGGGGGAACCAGCCTAACCTCCTGGGTCGCCCGGAACCCTCCACCTTGGTTCGGCACGAGCCCCTGCTCGGCCCTTATCTTTAACTTCTCCAGCTCAAATTCCCTTTCCCTCTGTTTCTCCTCTCTCTCTTTCTCCTGCCTTTCTAACTGCTTCTCTTCGTGTTCTAACTGCCGTACCCGGAACTCGTGCTCGAGTCTCAGTTTTTCAAGCTGTACCTGTACCGCGTCTCCAGCAGGTTTTTCAATAGACACCTCCCCCAGCTCACCTTGGGGAAACACACCATTAGATACATAGTGCTCTACAATAGCTCTGTGTATCTCCTCTCTCCTCATTGTCGACTTCACCTTGGCAAGATTCACCCGTTTTGCCACAGCTATCAATTCCGATTTCCTGGCATCCTCTAATGCCTCCAAGGTCGGCGCCTTTATAAATTCCTCAACCTCCATTTCTGCTGTTTGTCTTTTCTTTCTTTCGGGAATTTTAACCCAATCAATTTACTCCGTCCCAAATTTAGCGTTCAAAATCCCGGACGAGCCCCCACTTATGTTACGTACCCCGTAACTGGGTTGCCAAACCAGCAGAAATGGATCACTCAGTTGGAGTCTGGAGTACTAGAACTAAGAAAGTTTTATTAAAGAAACAAGCAACACAGTAATCGAAAGGATAATAAATGCAACAATTCAACAATGATAACCACACATGTGCACAGAATTAAGATAACAGCATCAATCAAGCTCTATCGTTGTCTAGGGGTAAATGACCAATTTCAAAATGACTCAAAGTTCAGTCCAGTTTGTAGTTCAGTTCGCAGTAATCGTTGCCATGGCGATGGACAAGGTGGGGGAAGAGAGACAGAATAGGAACAACTGATCATTCAGAACACTGCTTCACTCACAGACCAGCGGGATGGCTCACAGACCAGCGAGATGGCTCACAAACAGCTTTTGGGCAGGTCCTTGGTGATGTCACCTGAGGTCACCGACTGTGACCCCTCCTCCAGATGCGGTCGATCCTCTGCAGTGAACCCGGCACCCAGGCAAGGGCGGACACACACCGGGTTCCCGCTGATCGTACCTTTCCACCCTTGTCGTTGTCCGGTACTTCTCACCCACTCATGAGAAGCGCACCGCTTCCAGGGTCTCGTTACCTCGGGTGGCGTGTGTGTCTGTCTTAGCGATCCTGTCCCTTTTTATCCCCCTGCTGGGGTATCGCCTGTCCATCACTTCAAACAGTTCAGGGTTCAAAGGGGGGAGCCGCTCCAGACAGCTCTTCCTCCCACATCCCTTCATTACACATCTCCAGACGCTGCTCCATTGTTCCTTATCTCTCCTTCCCCTGAGGGCAGGTGGCAGACCAACTGCTGATGCCACTGACGCTAGCCCAGGCCAGCAAACATCTTAATTTTATGTGTATTCTCGTAACACCGGACCTCTGTCCCATGATCCTCTCGTATCCCTTTTGCCTATCACCTGTCCAGCTCTTGGCTCCATCCCTCCCCCTCCTGTCTTCTCCTATCATTTTGGATCTCCCCCTCCCCCTCCAACTTTCAAATCCCTTACTCACTCTTCCTTCAGTTAGCCCTGATGAAGGGTCTCGGCCTGAAACGTCGACTGCACCTCTTCCTAGAGATGCTGCCTGGCCTGCTGCGTTCACCAGCAACTTTTATGTGTGTTGCTTGAATTTCCAGCATCTGCAGAATTCCTGTTGTTTACGGTCCCCTACTTGATGGATTACAGATATCATTCACCGGAGAAGCCGCACGTGCCATGTTCTCCTCCTTGACTCGCATCTCTCTAGAGCAAGGGGTTTAGATGGGGTGGAGTTTGTTAGGTGTGTTCAGGAAGGTTTCCTGACACAATATGAGCATGTAGATATTAAGGAAGAGGATGCTGGAGCTTTTGGAAAGCATCAAGTTGGATAAGTCTCCGGGACCGGACAGGACGTACCCCAGGTTACTGTAGGAAGCGAGGGAGGAGGTTGCTGAGCCTCTGGCGATGAACTTTGCATCATCAATGAGGACGGGAGAGGTTCCAGATGATTGGAGGGTTGCGGATGTTGTCCCTTATTCAAGAAAGGGAGTCGAAATAGCCCAGGAAATTATAGGCCAGTGAGTCTTACTTCAGTGGTTGATAAATTGATGGAGAAGATCCTGAGAGGCAAGATTTATGAACATTTAGAGAGGCATAATATGATTAGGAATAGTCAGCATGGCTTTGTCAAAGGCAGGTCGTGCCTTACAAGCCTGATTGAATTTTTTGAGGATGTGACTAAACACATTGATGAAGGTAGAGCTGTAGATGTAGTGTATATGAATTTTAGCAAGGCATTTGACAAGGTACCCCATGCAAGGCTTATTGAGAAAGTAAGGAGGCATAGGATCCAAGGGGACAATGCTGTGTGGATCTAGAACGGGTTTGCAGGAGATCGATAGGATGCAAAACTGGCTGAGAAGTGGCAGGTGGAGTTCAATCCAGATAAATGTGAGGTGGTTCATTTTAGTAAGTCAAATATGATGGCAGAATATAGTATTAATGGTAAGACTCTTGACAGTGTGAAGGATCAGAGGGATCTTGGGGTCCGAGTCCATAGGACAGTCAAAGCTGCTATGCAGGTTGACTCTGTGGTTAAGAAGGCATACGGTGCATTGGCCTTCATCAACCGTGAGATTAAGTTTACGAGCCGAGAGGTAATGTTGCAGCTATGTGGGGCCCTGGTCAGACCCCACTTGGAGTGCTGTGCTCACTTCTGGTTGCCTCACTACAAGAAGGATGTAGAAACCATAGAAAGGGTGCAGAGGAAATTTAAAAGGATGTTGCCTGGATTGGGGACCATGCCTTATGAGAATAGGTTGAGTGAACTCAACCTTTTCTCCTTGGAGCGACAGAATGAGAGGTGACCTGATAGAGGTGTATAAGATGATGAGAGGCATTGATCGTGTGGAGAGTCGGAGGCTTTTTCCCAGGGCTGAAATAGCTAACACGAGAGGGCACAGTTTTAAGGTGCTTGGAAGTAGGTACAGAGGAGATGTCAGGGTAAGTTTTTTTTATGCAGAGTGGTGAGTGCGTGGAATGGGCTGCTGGTGACAGTGGTGGAGGCGGATACGATAGGGTCTTTTAAGAGACTCCTGGATAGGTACATGGAGCTTAGAAAAACAGAGGGTTATGGGTAACCCTAGGTAATTTCTAAAGTAAGTACATGTTGGGCACAACATTGTGGGCTGAAGGGCCTGTATTGTGCTATAGGTTTTCTGTGTTCTGTGTCTATAACAGGGTTGTTGTTGTGGGTGACTTCAACTTCCCTAACATTGATTGGCTGTTCCTTAGTGCAAAAGATTTATATGGGGCAGAATTTGTCAATTGTGTCTAGGAAGGATGTCTGACACAATATGTAGAGAGATCATGCTGAATTTAATACTAGCAATGAACCTGGTCAGGTGACAATCTCTCGATGGGTGAACATTTCGGAGACAGTGTTACCACAACTCTCAGACCTTTAGCATAGCCTGAGATTAGGGATAGGAGCAGACAGCCTGGGAAAGTATTTAATTGGGGAGGGGGAATTATGATGCTATTAAGGAAGAACTTTGGAGTGTAAATTGGGAATAAATGTTCTCAGGGAAATGTACAATGGAAATGTAGAGGTGGTTTAGGGAGCACGTGCATTGGGGTTCTAGATAGGTTTATCCCATTGAAGCAGGAAAGAAGGAAGCGTGAAGGAACTGTTGTTGACGAGAAGTGGAACATCTATTCAAGAAAAGAAAAGCATACTTAAGGTTTAGGAAGCAAGGACCAGAGGGGGTTCTTGAGAGTTATAAAGTAGCCAGGAGAAACATTTACAGAAACATATTCTGATTTGGGATAGTCAGCATAGCTTTGTGAGTGTCAGGTCATGCCTCACATGCCTGATTGATGACTTGAGGAAGTAACAATAGAAATTGATGAAGGTAGAGTGGTGAATGTGTTTATGGATTTTCATAAGGCATTCAACAAGGTTCCCCATGGTAGGTTCATTCAGAATGTGCAATCAGGGAATCCAGGGAAACTTGGCTATGTAGATTCAGAATTGGCTTGCCCTCAGAAGGCAGAGGATGATAGTAGATGAAGCATATTCTGCCTGGAAGACCATGACTACTGGTGTTCCACGGGGATCTGTGCTGGGACCCCTGCTCTTTATGATTTTTATATGTGACTTTGATAAGGAAATGGAAGGGTGAGTTAATAATTTTGTGAATGACACAAAGGTTGATGGTGTTGTAGATAATGTAGATTGTTTTAGATTACAACAGGACATTGATGGGATGCAGAGCTAGACTGAGAAGTGGCAGATAGAGTTCATTCCGGAGGAGTGTAAAATGATGCACTTTGGAAGGTTGAACACGAAACCAGAGTGCAAGGTTAGTGGCAGGATTTTTAGCAATGTGGAGGAATGAAGGGATCTTGAGATCGATGTCCATAAATCTCTAAATTAATATGCCTTTTGATAGGGTGGTTAAGAAGACATCTGGTGTATTGGCCTTGATTAGTCAGGGGATTGAGTTCAAGAACCACAAGGTAATGTTGCAGCTCTCTAAAACTCTGGTTAGACCACACTTGGAGTATTGTGTACAATTCTAGTCGCCTCATAATAGGAAGGATATGGAAGCTTTAGAGAGGGTGCAGAGGAGATTCACCAGGATGCTGCCTGGATTAGAGAGCATACCTTATGAAGAAAGGTTTTGTGAGCTAGGGCTTTACTCCGTGGAGCAAAGGATGAGGAGAGGTGACTTGATAGAAGGATACAAAATAGTAACACATGGATAGACTGGACAGCCAATGGCTTTTTGCTGGGGCTGCAACAGCTAGTTGTATCAAAGATGACAATTTTCAGGTGATTCAAAGAAACTATTGGTGGGATATCAGAAGTAGGAGCATAACAGTAACAGTTGGCATGACGCTATTACAGCTCAGGGTGCTCTGGAGTTTGGGAGTTCAATTCTGTTGCTGTCTGAAAGGAATTTGTACATTCGCATGAACGGCATGAGTTTCCTCCAGGTGCTCTGGTTTCCTTCTACAGTCCAAAGACATGCTGGTTAGTAGGTTAACACGAGGAAATCTGCAGATGCTGATGTCTACTATAAGCCTACTGACTCTCACAGCTATCTGGACTATTCCTCTTCTCACCCTGTCTCTTGCAAAAATGCCATCCCCTTCTCACAATTCCTTCGTCTCCGCCGCATCTGCTCTCAGGATGAGGCTTTTCATTCTAGGATGAGGGAGATGTCCTCCTTTTTTAAAGAAAGGGGCTTCCCTTCCTCCACCATCAACTCTGCTCTCAAACGCATCTCCCCCATTTCACGCACATCTGCTCTCACTCCATCCTCCCTCCACCCCACTAGGAATAGGGTTCCCCTGGCCCTCACCTACCACCCCACCAGCCTCTGGGTCCAACATATAATTCTGTCTCGACTTCACCGCACCTTGTCCCCATTCCAACCTCACTCCTTCGGAACACTCTGCTCTCTACTCCCTCCGCACTAATCCTAACCTTATTATTAAACCCGCCGATAAGGGGGGTGCTGTTGTAGTCTGGCGTACTGACCTCTACCTTGCCGAGGCACAGTGCCAACTCGCGGATACCTCCTCTTATTTACCCCTCGATCGTGACCCCACTAAGGAGCACCAGGCCATTGTCTCCCACACCATCACCGACTTTATCCGCTCAGGGGATCTCCCATCCACTGCTACCAACCTTATAGTTCCCACACCCCACACTTCCTGTTTCTACCTCCTACCCAAGATCCACAAACCTGCCTGTCCTGGCCGACCTATTGTCTCAGCTTGCTCCTGCCCCACCAAACTCATTTCTGCATACCTCGACACTGTTTTATCACCCCTTGTTCAATCCCTTCCGACCTATGTTCGTGATACTTCTCACGCTCTTAAACTTTTCGATGATTTTAAGTTCCCTGGCCCCCACCGCTTTATTTTCACCATGGATGTCCAGTCCTTATATACTTCCATCCCCCGTCAGGAAGGTCTCAAAGCTCTACGCTTCTTTTTGGATTCCAGACCTAATCAGTTCCCCTCTACCACCACTCTGCTCCATCTAGCGGAATTAGTCCTTACTCTTAATAATTTCTCCTTTGGCTCCTCCCACTTCCTCCAAGCTAAAGGTGTAGCTATGGGCACCCGTATGGGTCCTAGCTATGCCTGCCTTTTTGTTGGGTTTGTGGAACAATCTATGTTCCGTGCCTATTCTGGTATCTGTCCCCCACTTTTCCTTCGCTACATCGACGACTGCATTGGCGCTGCTTCCTGCACGCATGCAGAACTCGTTGACTTTATTAACTTTGCATCCAACTTTCACCCTGCCCTCAAGTTTACCTGGTCCATTTCTGACACCTCCCTCCCTTTCTAGATCTTTCTGTCCCTGTCTCTGGAGACAGCTTATCCACTGATGTCTACTATAAGCCTACTGACTCTCGCAGCTATCTGGACTATTCCTCTTCTCACCCTGTCTCTTGCAAAAACGCCATCCCCTTCTCGCAATTCCTCCGTCTCCGCCGCATCTGCTCTCAGGATGAGGCTTTTCATTCTAGGACGAGGGAGATGTCTTCCTTTTTTAAAGAAAGGGGCTTCCCTTAACGCATCTCCCCCATTTCACGTACATCTGCTCTCACTCCATCCTCCCGCCACCCCACTAGGAATAGGGTTCCCCTGGTCCTCACCTACCACCCCACCAGCCTCCGGGTCCAACATATTATTCTCCGTAACTTCCGCCACCTCCAACGGATCCCACCACTAAGCACATCTTTCTCTCCCTCCCTCTCTCTGCATTCCGCAGGGATCGCTCCCTACGCAACTCCCTTGTCCATTCGTCCCCCCCATCCCTCCCCACTGATCTCCCTCCTGGCACTTATCTGTGTAAGCGGAACAAGTGCTACACGTGCCCTTACACTTCCTCCCTTACCACCATTCAGGGCCCCAAACAGTCCTTCCAGGTGAGGCATCACTTCACCTGTGAGTCAACTGGGGTGATATACTGCGTCCGGTGCTCCCGATGTGGCCTTTTATATATTGGCGAGACCCGACGCAGACTGGGAGATCGCTTTGCTGAACATCTACGCTCTGTCCGCCAGAGAAAGCAGGATCTCCCAGTGGCCACACATTTTAATTCCACATCCCGTTCCCATTCTGACATGTCTATCCACGGCCTCCTCTACTGTAAAGATGAAGCCACACTCAGGTTGGAGGAACAACACCTTATATTCCGTCTGGGTAGCCTCCAACCTGATGGCATGAACATCGACTTCTCTAACTTCCGCTAAGGCCCCACCTCCCCCTCGTACCCCATCTATTACTCATTTTTATGCACACATTCTTTCTCTCACTCTCCTTTTTCTCCCTCTGTCCCTCTGAATATACCTCTTGCCCATCCTCTGGGTCCCCCCCCCCTTGTCTTTCTTCCCGGACCTCCTGTCCCATGATCCTCTCGTATCCCCTTTTGCCTATCACCTGTCCAGCTCTCGGCTCTATTCCTCCCCTTCCTGTCTTCTCCTATCATTTTGGATCTCCCCCTCCCCCTCCAACTTTCAAATCCCTTACTCACTCTTCCTTCAGTTCGTCCTGACAAAGGGTCTCGGCCTGAAACGTCGACTGCACCTCTTCCTACAGATGCTGTTTGGCCTGCTGCGTTTACCAGCAACTTTGATGTATGTTGATATAATTCTGCGTAACTTCCGCCACTTCCAATGGGATCCCGCCACTAAGCACATCTTTCCCTCCCCCCCCTCCCCCCCACCGCTTTCCGCAGGGATCGCTCCCTACGCAACTCCCTTGTCCATTCGTCCCACCCATCCCTCCCCACCGATCTCCCTCCTGGCACTTATCTTTGTAAGCAGAACAAGTGCTACACGTGCCCTTACACTTCCTCCCTGACCACCGTTCAGGGCCCCAGACAGTCCTTCCAGGTGAGGCGACACTTCACCTGTGAGTCGGCTGCGGTGATATACTGCATCCGGTGCTCCCAATATGGCCTTCTATACATTGGTGAGACCCGGAGCAGACTGGGAGATCGTTTCGCTGAACACCTACGCTCTGTCCGCCAGAGAAAGCAGGATCTCCCAGTGGCCGCACATTTTAATTCCACATCCCATTCCCATTCTGATATGTCTATCCATGGCCTCCTCTACTATAAAGATGAGGCCACACTCAGGTTGGAGGAACAACACCTTGTATTCCCTCTGGGTAGCCTCCAACCTGATGGCATGAACATTGACTTCTCAAACTTCCGCTAATGCCCCACCTCCCCCTCGTACCCCATCCATTATTTATTTATATACACACATTCTTTTTTTCTCTCTCCTTTTTCTCCCTCTGTCCCTCTCACTATACTCCTTGCCCATCCTCTGGGTTTTTTTCCCCACCTCCCCCCTTTTCCTTCTCCCTGGGCCTCCTGTCCCATGATCCTCTCATGACCCTTTTGCCAATCAACTGTCCAGCTCTTGGCTCCATCCCTCCCCCTCCTGTCTTCTCCTATCATTTTGGATCTCCCCCTCCCCCTCCAACTTTCTAATCTCTTACTAGCTCTTCCTTCAGTTAGTCCTGACGAAGGGTCTTGGCCCGAAATGTCGACTGTACCTCTTCCTAGAGATGCTGCGTTCACCAGCAACTTTTATGTGTGTTGCTGGTTAGTAGGTTAATTGGTCATTATAATTGTCCTGTGATTAGACTAATATTAAATAGCTGGTTGCTGGGCAATGCAGCTCTTTGGGCTGGAAAGGCCTATTCCATGCTGTATCTCTAAATAAAAACAAATAATATGCAAATAAATAGTCAGGGCATGGAACGCACTGGCAAGGGTGGTGGCAGAGGCAGGTACATCAGGGCCATTTATGAGACTCTTGGATAGGCTCGTGGATGGTAAGAGAATAGAGGGCTATGTAGGAGGGAAGATTAAATTAATCTTGGAGTAGGTAAAAAGGTCAGCACAACATTGTGGGCCAATGGGCCTGTACTGTGCTATAGCCCGGTCTAGGTTGGTGTTAAAACTCATTTGGTTTGCCAACGTTTATTAGGGTAGGAAATCTGTAGTCTTGTCTAAAAAGGTCGACATGTTAATGTTCCAAGCAATAATGGCAGCTAAACCCCACCTTTAACAGCCCACTAGAATGATCTAAGAAACCATTTGATTTGTGGTGATTTGGGAAGGGGCCATAAATCTGGACCTGAATAAAGATTGTGCTCTGAGTTTAAGAATGTTCCAGGCTCTAGGAAGAGCAGTTTGGTATCCCCCACTCGCAAACAGGGCTCTACTGGAGACTTCTGTCTCTTCTCATCCATTTCAGTCTGATTGGATAAAGGTTAGTTCACTCCTGAAGTCCAAATGTGAGTCAGAATGGTACCCAATTCGAAAACCATGGGTGCCATTTTCAGTTTGGATGGTGACCAATTGATTTTAGTGTTCTGTTTTAAAAGCTAGCCCATGATTCCTGCTGCAGATCACTGTCTAGGGGAAGTGTGTGAAACTGCAGGTGAAACTGGAACAACACCGGCTATGATGTCCATGTTAAATAGCACATCACTAATTTTCTTTATGGGTTGTGGCAATCCAATATTTCCGTGTTTGTGTCGGAAGGCTTGCTGCATTTGACTGTTCTTATGAAATGTTTCAATCTATTTAGCCAACAAGAAGCACAAAGAGGAGCCGATTCTTCAATGAAGAGGACGAGAGGCAACTACAGAACACCAAGTCTCCCAAGAGGAACCAACGTATTGCCATGCATCCTCAGGTGGGACCTCTTTTACTTTAAATAAATTTTCGTTTTGTAACAGATTGATGCTGTTTCAAAATCAGCCACGCAATTTACGGGTAAGAGGTACCTTGTCTTGGTTTAAAGGCTACTTGCTGGCTTTTTTCCAATAGCCTATCAGCCTTAAAGAAGTTTGTCAATCCTCCTGCCTCTCCATCCCTGTTTAGCAAGTGACTCTTCTCTGTCATTCTCCAGAGAAGTGCATCTGTTAACATACTGACAAAATGCTCTCAAATAGGACAGTGTAAGATAAATGATGACAGATTTTGAGTGCTCCCTGTTCTTGCCAAAGGATGGGACCCTGTGAAGTCATGATAGAAAAACCTAAAATCCATGATCTTCTCATCCAAGTGAACAGCTCTTACCAGGATGTAGCACTGAGCCTGACAAATAGTTTTGGGAGGAACCTTGATCTCATCTTCAGTATCAGAGGCTGAAAGTGCCTAGTCAAGTCCTATCAGCTTTGAAAGGTACTGAACCAAGGGATTTTGTACGATATGGAACATTGCTAAATGCTAATTAAGCCACAACTGGGCAAGAGGGCACTAGTTCACTCTGACAGCAGACACTGAAAGAGTGATAGTATAGTAGAATGTTCTGTGACCACCACAGGCAAGAGGAGGCATTGAACCCAAAGGATTCAGCTCAATTAACTGATCCTAAGTTTTTGAAGAGATTTTTTTTGGAAGAACTGACTATAGTTAGGCAGGTCATCCATTCTTGTCCATTATACTAAAGATTTTACCATGAAGATCCGCCACTCTCTCCAATAACATCCCACAGACACTGCATCTGCATGGCCTCCCTTTCCTGTGGTTGACTGCTTGCTTTTGAAGCTATTTCTTAGCTATTTTAAGATTTCCATTCCTTGTAAGAGAAACCTTGGTGTAAAACAGAGGGACACTTAGCAATTCAGATGTCAGTGACAACATGGACATCCTTGGACAGCTGGAGTTTTGGGGCTGGGCTAGACCATATGTGGGTGTCGGATTCAAGCTTTCTCGACAGTATGCAAACTTACGTTTTTGGACTCTTTCACCATTTTCAATGCTCTGTACTCTCTCAACAGAAATTTTCAGCGACCTTGGCAACACCAGACAAGAAGGTAGCCCAGAAGATTGGGTTACGTCTACGGAATCTATTGAAGCTGCCTAAGGCACACAAGTGGTGCATCTATGAGTGGTTTTACTCAAACATTGACAAGTATGCTTTTTCAGACTCTCTAAACTCTGTCTTACAAGCTCTGGGTTCCTTGCCTTTTGTGTATGTGTGTAAATCCTGGTCTGTTCCATTTCCTAGGCCACTTTTCGAGGGGGATAATGATTTCTGTGTATGCCTGAAGGAGTCCTTTCCAAATCTAAAAACCAGGAAGCTAACCAGAGTGGAGTGGGGGAAGATCAGGAGGTTAATGGGGAAACCAAGGCGGTAAGTGCTGTGGAGGGAGGCAGAGATCTGTATACAGTGCTTCTGTCATTAGGAAGGTCAAGGCAAGGGGTGAAATTGGATTTTATCTTTGGGTTGTCAGGAGTAAACTAAAGCAGCTGGTTTATTGAAAACATCAACGGGGTGACTCAATTAACCCCCCCCCCCCAGATGAGTGACTTGCCATCTCAGTTACATGGTGTAAAGTTGCTGCCTATCAGTAATAAATTAAGTCCTGCTACATCATTCAAGTCACTGGGATGATAAGAAGATGGATTTGTTTGCTGTAGTCATTGGTTGCGCTAAACTTCATTAGAAAAAGGCAAAATATTTTGCCATAAGCAGGGGGCAAGTATATTGGACCCAGCCAGGGTCACGAAGCATGTGATGACATGGTTGCCATTGCTTCTGTGTAGATTCATCAGCTCTTTATTTTCCCATTGGCTTGTGCTGAGGCAACTGTGTTGGAAGTACCGAGGCAGTCACTTCTGAAGCTTTCCTAGAACAATCCAAAACCACTTCATGTGCCTACTTGATGAACTGCACTCTCCATGGGAAAGCATCTGGATATTTCACCCTCAGCCCATCCCAACAAGCATGCAGCAATGTCCCCAGCAGCCCCACCGCAGCACTCTAAATTAAAGCCACTGCCTTAATTTGTCTGCATTGCAGAGACAAACAACAGTAAAGACATGAGTTAAAAGCACTGAGGGAAGAACAATACACTAGATACCACCAATATAGAAATGACAGATGAAAAGATCTAGAATAGTTGTAAGCTGGGCTCTTGTATTAACCACTGAGTTACTTATTCACTGTGGACTTAGATTCTCTTGGCACTCTGTGCTCTAGTTATTGGAAAACAAAACAGCATACTGTAAAAAATGCAAGTTTTTATTTCATTGTTATGGTAACCCACATGAGGTCACATTTAATAGCCTGTTGATTACTGTCATTGAGTTAGAGACACAGTCTCTACGGTTGTAACACTTTATCCTGTGTTGCAGCTGTTCAGCGGCTTTCTTTGCAGAAGAGCGGTCTGCTTTGCAACACAAGCGACAGAAGATCCGACTCCTGCAGCAGAGGAAAGTGACAGAGCTCTCCCAGTACAAAGACCTCCCAGATGAAATCCCATTACCGCTAGTTATAGGGACAAAAGTTACCGGTAAGTCCATTCCCAGAGACTAATATTCCAGTTGCAAAGCCAGTTCAGCAGCTAGTGTTGTAAGCATAGATAATGTTTTTATCCCTGCTTCTCCATTTACCAAAGTGTTATTTTTAGGATAGAGAGTTTCACTTGTGAGCAGATATTGGAAAGATTGGATTTATTTTCCTTGATGTAGAAGTCATTGAGAGGAAGGACTTGTAGAAATATAATAAATTATGAAGGTGATTTGGTTTATTGTCATATGTACCAAGGTACAATGAAAATATTTTGTGTGCCATCCGTACTGATCATTTCAGCACAGCAGTGCATTGAGACAGTACAAGGGAAAACAATAACACAATGCAGAATAGATAGATAGATAGACAGATATATTTTATTGATCCCAAGGGAAATTGGATTTCATTACAGCCGCACCAACCAAGAATAGAGCATAAATATAGCAATACAAAAAAACCACAAACAATCAAAACAACAAAATGCAAACTATGCCAGATGGAAATAAGTCCAAGACCAGCCTATTGGCTCAGGGTGTCTGACCCTCCACGGGAGGAGCTGCAAAGTTCGATGGCCAGAGGCAGGAACAACCTCCCGTGATGCCCAGTGTTGTATCTCGGTGGAATATGGCTGGGGTCCATCAGCAAAAGGTTTAATATCCGGTCTACAAACACGTTCCTCGATCGTAATGTGACCCGGATTGCACCATCTGTTGTTAACCAGAGCAGTAAGCACCGAACTCCTTTACGCTTACCGCTCTCAGTGCACTTCCAGTCAGCCCGAACGGTCTGGAAGCCGTCCATGGAGAAGTTTTGATCGGGTATGTCCTCGTGCAGCCCCGTTTCAGTAAAACACATAACACTGCACTCCCGAAATGTTCTCTGACGCCTGGCTAGCGCCGTGAACGCGTCCATTTTATTACCCACCGAACTCCTCTTCTCCATAAGTCTCTGTTGTCTCGACCCGGTCCTCTTTCTTTGCCTTTGTGATCCCCCTCTGCATCCTCTGTGTGTTTTCCTCCAGATTTCAGCAGGAGTGTCCGCCGCTCTGCTCGCTAAACCGGCCGGCATCAGTGCAATCAGCTGGTCCCTGGAATAAACAATGCGACCATGCTTCTGCCCCGCTAATGAGATGTGTCTGAATGTAACTATTTCCAGCGCTAAAAACCCAAATAAAACTCTTTCTACCAGCATGTTAGAGAGGGTGCAGCTTCAACATGTTACCATGCAAAAAAAACCAAAAAAATAACGTAAATTAAAAAGTAAGAAGAAAAAAGTAAGAATACTCGTCGGAACGGCTGTAACAGGCTGCATGCATGACCGGCGCATGCGCACGTGGAAGTATTAGTTACAAAGCATGTGCATTGGAGGTAGACAGCAAGATACAAAGCCATAACAAAGTAGATTGCATGGTCAACAGTCAATCTTATTGAACATGGGGATGGTTCAATAGTCTTACAACAGCAGGGAGAAGCTGTCTTGAGCTTGATGGAAGTGCCTTCAGAGTTTTGTATCTTTGGTCTGATGGAGGGTACTGAGGAGGGGAGTTGAAGAGAAAATGTATAGGAGAGAATAGGAAACATTTCCCCACAGTAGAGGTGTCTAAAAATAGAGAAGTTAAGTCCATGGCCCTTTTCAAGTCCAGCCATAAATCCTCAATTAGATTGAGGTCTGGTCTCTAACTTGGCCATCCAGGACATTAACTTTATTGTATTTAAGCCATTCTTGTGTAGCTTTGGCTTAATGCTTAGGGCCATTGCCTTGCTGGAAAACAAACCTTCTCCCAAGTCACAGTTCTCATACAAACTGCATCAGGTTTGCTTCTGGGATTTCCCTGTATTTTACTGCATTCATTTTACCCTCTACCTTCACAAGCCTTCCAGGGCCTGCTGCAGTGAAGCATCCCCACAGCATGATGCAGCCACTACCGTGCTTCACAGTAGGGATGGTGTATTTTTTTGATGATGTGTAGTTTTAGGCTTTACCAAACATAGTGTTTAGTCTGATGGCCAGACCTCAATTTTGTTTTCATCAGCCCATAGAACCTTCTTCCAGCTGACTTCAAATTCTCCCACATGCCTTCTTGCAAACTCTGGCTGAGATTTCATGCCAGTTTTTTTTTCAACAGTGGCTTTCTCTTTGCCACTTTCCCATAAAGCTGCGACTGGTGAAGCACCTGGGCAACAGTTGTATGCCCAGTCTCTCCCCATTTTGGCCACTGAAGCTTATAACTCCAGTTGTCATAGGTCTCTTGGTACCCTCCCTCACTCGTCCCCTTCTTGCGCGGTCAATAGTTTTTGAGGATGGCCTGCTCTAGGCAGATTTACAGCATTGCCATATTCTTTCCATTTCTTGATGATTGACTTTACTCCAGGAGATATTCACTGACTTGGAAATTTTCTTGTATCCATCTCCTGACTTGTAGTTTTCAATAAACCTTTCGCGGACTTGCTCGGAGTATCCTTTTGTCTTCATGGTGTAGTTTTTCTGGGACATTAACTCACCAGTAGTTGGCCTTTCGATTTTTACGACAATCAATTGAAACACCTTGACTGCACAGAGCTGTCCAAAAACAGATCTCCATTTAATTAATTGTGTGACTTCTAAACCCAATTGGCTGCACCAGTGGCAAGTATGACATTGTGGCCATCTCTGAAACTTGGCTAAAGCATGGCTCCCATTGGGAGTTGAATGTCCAAGTTTATATGCTGTAGCGGAAAGTTAGATTAAAAGGCAGAGGTGGTGGAGTGGCCCTGTGAAAAAGAAATAATATTAAATTATTAGAGATGACATAGGATCAGAAGGTGTAGAGTCTCTATGGGTGGAGTTAAGAAATGGCAAGGATAAAAGGACCCTAATGGCAGTTATATACAGGCCTCCAAACAGCAGCTGGGATGTGGATTGCAAATTACAGCAGGAGATAGAAAAGGCATGTCAGAAGGGCAATGTTATGATAATTGTTGGGGATTTTAACATGAAAGTGGATTGAGAAAACCAGGCCAGTATTGGACCTCAAGAAAGAGAATTTGTAGAATGACTAAGGGAAGGCTTTTTAGAACAGCTTGTTGTTGATCCCACTAGGGGATCAGCTGTTCTGGATTGGGTGTTGTGCAATGATCCAGAGGTGATAAGAGAGCTTAAGGTTAAGGGACCCTTAGAGAACAGTGATCACAATATGATCGAGTTCACTTTGAAATTTGAGAAGGAGAAACTAAATTCCAATGTGTCGGTATTTTAGTGGAATAAAGGAAATTACAATTGCATGAGTGGGGAACTGGCCAAGGTTGACTGGAAAGGGACACTAGCAGGAAGGACAACAGTGCAACAATGGCTGGAATTTCTGTGAAAAATAAGGGAAGTCCAAATAAGAAGAAATTTCGAATGGAAGAAGGACACTACCGTGTCTGACAAGTGAAGTCAGAGCCGAAGTAAAAGCAAGAGCGAGGGCATACAAGGAAACCAAAGTTACTGGGAAGATAGAGGATTGGGAAGCTTTTAAAAACTTGCAGAAGGAAACTAAGAAAGTCATAGGAAGGAAAAGATGAATTATGAAAGGAAGCTGGTGACTAATATTAAAGAAGATACTATAAGTTTTTTTAAGTATATAAAAGAGAGTTGAGGGTAGATATAGCACCAATAGAAAATGACGCTGGAGATATTTTAATGAGAGATGCAGAGATGGCAGAGGAATTTAATGTGTATTTTGCATCACAGTGGAAGACATCTGCTGTATACCGGACATTCAAGAGTGTTAGGGAAGTGAAGTATGTGCAGTAAAATTTATGACTGAGAAGGTATTCAGGAAGCTTAAGGGTCTGAGGGTGGATAAATCTCCTGGACCAGATGGAATGCACCCTCGGGTTCTGAAGGAAGTAGCTCGAGAGATTGCGGAGGCATTAGCAATGATCTTTCAAGAATCAATAGAGTCTAGCATTGTACCGGATGACTGGAAAATTGCAAATGTTACTCCACTATTTAAGAAGGGTGGGAGGCAGCAGAGAGGAAACTATAAACCTGTTAGCCTGACATCAGTGGTTGGGAAGTTGTTGGAATCAATTGTTAGGGATAAGATTACGGAATACCTAGAGGCACATGACAAGATAGGCCAAAGCCAGCAGGGTTTCCTGAAAGGAAAATCCTGCCTGACTATCCTACTGCAATTTTTTTTTGAGGAAATTACAAGCAGGGTAGATGAAGGAGATGCAGTAGATGTGGTGTACTTGGGTTTTCAAAAGGCTTTTGACAAGGTGCTGTACATGAGGCTGCTTAGCAAGATAAGAGCCCCTGGAATTACAGGGAAGTTACTAGCATGGGTGGAGCATTGGCTGATCGGCAGAGAGTGGGAATAAAGGGATTCTATTGTGGTTGGCTGCCGGTTACCAATGGAGTTCCACAGTGGTCAGTGTTGAGACCACTGCTTTTTACAATGTATGTCAATGATTTGGACTATGCGATTAATGGATTTGTGGCTAAACTTTTCAATGATGCCTGAGGTAGGTGGAGGAGCGGGTAGTGTTGAGGAAACAGACCCTGCAGAGAGACTTAGATAGTTTAGGGGAATGGGCAGAGAAGTGGCAAATGAAGTAACATGTTGGAAAGTGTACGGTTGTGCACTTTGGTGGAAGAAATAAATGGGCGGACTATTATTTAGATGGGGAGAGAATTCAAAATGCAGAGATGCAAGGGGACTTGGGAGTCCTTGTGAAGGATACCCTAAAGGTTAACCTCCAGGTTGGGTTGGTGGTGAAGAAGGCAAATGCAATGTTGGCATTAATTTCTAGAGGTATAGAATATAAGAACAGGGATGTGATGTTGAGACTCTATAAGGCACTCATGACAGCACACTTGGAGTATTGTGTGCAGTTTTGGGCTCCTTATTTTAGAAAGGATATACTGGCATTTTTTTCTCCCCTGATTTATTTAATGTGATTTATTTGATGGGAATGTGATTTATTTAATGGGAATCAAAGTTGGCGGTGAAAACATCAATAATTTCAGATATGCAGATGACACTCTGTTAATTGCAAGTACGGAGAAAGAACTACAAGACTTAATTGATATAATTGTTGAAGAAAGTGCAAAAATGGTTCTATCTATCAATTGCAAAAAGGCAGACTGTATGGTAATATCCAAAAAGAAGGAGAATCCTATCTGCAGGCTGAGAATAAATGGGGAAGACATAAAACAAGTACAGAATTTTTGCTACTTAGGAAGCTGGGTGACATCAGATGACAGGTGCGACATGGACATCAAAAGAAGAATAGGTATGGCAAAAGACACCTTTATGAGAATGAAGAGTATACTGAACAATACTAAATTAGGCATAACAACCGGCCTCAGAGTACTGAAATGTTACGTTTATCCAGTTATGTTATATGGCTCAGAATGTTGGACAATATCTAGTAACGAGGAAGCGAATTGTAGCAGCAGAGATGTGGTTTTTGAGGAGCATGCAAAGAATATCAAGGGCGAAACGAATATCTAACGAGGATGTCATGAACAGAACAAACGCAAAAAGAGAAATAATGTATGAGATCATGAAAAGGCAACGTAACTTCATTGGACATGTGATTAGGAAAGAGTTAGAATGCACAGTAATTATGGGAAAGATTGAAGGGAAGAAAGCAAGAGGAAGACAAAGACAAATGATGGAGGCAGCAGCCAGAGAACTGGACATGAATACCAATGAACTGATCCACTTGACCCGAAACAGGAGTGTGTGGGCCATGGCAGTCAAAGCTCAAACTGGGCATGGCACCTGATGATGATGATGACTGACTTTGGAGAGGGTTCAGAGAAGATTCACAAGAATGATTCCAGGAATGAAAGGGTTACTGTATGAGGAACGTCTGGCAGCTCTTGGGCTGTATTCCCTGAAGTTCAGGAGAATGAGGGGGGATCTCATAGAAACATTCCGAATGTTAAAAGACCTGAACAGATTAGATATGGAAAAGTGATTTCCCATGGTAGGGGAGTCTAGGTCAAGAGGGCACGACTTCAGGATTGAAGGACGTCCATTTAGAACAGAGATGTGGAGAAATTACTTTAGTCAGAGGGTGATAAATCTGTGGAATTTGTTGCCACAAGCAACTGTGGAGGCCAAGTCATTGGGTGCATTTAAGGCGGAGATAGATAGGTTCTTGATTAGCCAGGGCATCAAATGTTATGGGGTGAAGGCAGGGCAGTGGGGATGACTGGAAGAATTGGATCAGCCCATCATTGAATGGCGGAGCAGACTTGATGAGCCAAATGGCCTACTTCTGCTCCTATATCTTATGGTCATGAACTGCTTGCTTCAGGTCCTTCCACAACATTTCAATAGGTTTAAGGCCAGGACTTTGACTCAGCCATTCCAAAACATGAATTTTCTTCTTTTGAACATTTTGTTGTTGATTTACTCTTCTCTTTTGGATAATTGTCTTGTTGCATCATCCAACTTCTATTAAGCTTCAGGTGACAGACTGCTACCCTGTCATTCTCCTGTAAAATGTCTTGATGCAATTTTGAATTCATTGTCCCCTCAATGAATGCAAGCTGTCCAGGCCCTGAAGCAACAAAACAGCCCCAAACCATGATGCTCCTTCCCCATACTTCACAGTTGAGATGAGGTTTTAGTGTTAGTGTGCAGTGCCCTTTTTCCTCCAAGCATAGAAATGTACATTTCTGCCAAAATGTTCAACTTTTGACTCATCTGTCCACAAAACATTATCCAGAAATATTGTGGATCATGTGTTGTGGTTCTTTACAAACTTGAAATGTGCAGCAAACTTTTTTTAGAGAGCAGCAGTTTCCTCTGTGGTGTCCTTCCATGAACACCATTCTTGTTCAGTGTTTTTCTTATAGTGGACACATGAACAGAGACTTTAGCAAGTTCTAGAGATTTTGGCAGGTGTTTTCCTATTACCCTTGGGTTCTTTTTCACCTCCTTCAGCATTGCACATTGTGCTCTTGGTGTGATTGTTACAGGATGCCCACTCCTAGAGAGAGTAGCAACAGTACAGAGTTTCCTCCATTTGTAGTCAATTTCTCTTACTGTGGACTGATGAACACTCAGATCTTTAGAAATGCTTTTGTAACCTTTTCTAGCTTCATACATCCCTACAATTCTTCCAAGGTCCTCTGAAAATTGTTTTGGTTAAGGCATGGTGCACATAAACAGATCTTTCTTGAGAAGAGCTGGCTCCGTCTTTGTGCTTTTTATATAGGGCAGGGCACCTCTACAACCGACACCTCCAGTCTCATTTCATTGATTGAAACACCTGACTCCAAATAGCTTTTGTAGAAGGCATTACCCAGAGGTTCATATACTTTTTCCAACAAATACATGTATTATTAGATCATATTTTTTCTCAATAAATAGATTAACAAGTATAATGTTTTTGTGTTATAAATTTAATTGTGTTCTCTTTATCTAGTTTTATGATATGTGAAGATCTGATCACATTTTAGGTCATATTTATGCTGAAATAGAGAAAATTCTACAGGGTTCACAAACTTTCTAGCACCACTGTATTACTACTTCAAATATTAGCCATTTTTGTTTCATTTCTTTTAGATACAGTTTCCTGTTTTGTCATAGCCATGTGCCTTTGTAGTTTGCTTTATTCAGAGGTTTCAGATTCATTTAAATCACATTAAGTTTTTATATAAAGTTTTGTTATATTATGATCTTTATTCCTAAAAGTCCCTAACAACTAGATCCTCAATTAACCTTTTCCCTTTAGCCATGCTTTGTCTAAAGAATTCTGATTCCAGATTGATTGCTTAGTTCGGTGTTTCTGAAAGATATCCATTATACACTTTAGGAATTCCTTTTATCCACGATTACTGCCCTTTAGTTTGCCCAGTCTGTTGTTTTTAAATCCTTCATGATTGTGTGATCATTATACAATTTGATCTGCACCTCTGATTACCGCTATTTAGAGGGCTATATAAATCACCCAACAGTGTATGAAAATAAAACTATTGATATTGTTCAGAAAGTGTCAAAGACGATTGACGAGGGTGGGACAGTGAATGTTGTCTACATAGACTGGTCCAAAAAATTTAAGTCACACAGGATCCATGGTAAGTTGGTAAATTGGATCTTAAATTGTGTTGGCAAAAAGACAGAGAAAATAATGGTTCAGGCTTTTTTTTTCCTCTAGCTAGAGGTTTGTGACCATTGATGTTCTACACTGACAGCTCTGGAACCCCTGTCTGTGATATATAGTAAAGACTTGGATGAAAGTGTACAGTAAGTGATAATCAACTGGCTGGAGTATGAGGGATGTACCCAACCACACAGTTCATCAGTTTGAAATACCTATTTGTTTCAAGAAAGCTTCAGTCATACTGGCGCCCAAGAGGAACGTGGTAACTTGCTGCACTAACTATCATCCAGTTGCACTTATGTCCACTGCGATGAAGTGCTTCAAGAGTTTGGTCATGAAGCATATCAACTGCTGCCTGAATAGGGACTTGGATCTGCTCCAATTTGCCTACCATCACAACAGGTCAATAGCAGATAGTAGAAACCATAGAAAAACTACAGTACAGAAACAGGCCTTTTGGCTCTTCTTGGCTGTGCCGAACCATTTTCTGCCTAGTCCCACTGACCTGCACATGGACCATATCCCTCCATACACCTCCCATCCATGTATCTGTCCAATTTATTCTTAAATGTTAAAAAAAACCCCGCATTTAACACCTCGTGTAGCGTAGATGAAATCACCAGAGAGACAGAGTCACTGGTAGATACAAAGCAGCTTTTTTATTCGACACAACAAGCAGGCATCATACGGACGGAGACACTTTTGGTAGAAAGGTCTGCTAGCCCAATGTGGGCTCAATATTTATATGTTAAACACAAAGGCAATCGCTACTTAAAAAGTTATAGACAATGCTTCCTATTGAAGCTACATACAAAATATCACACCACCTAACTCCATCCTTTCCTTCCAACACCAACATGTCTGGGTTGGTATCCACAGCCTTTAGGAATGCAATTAAATCCACAATACATTTATTTGGCATTTTACGTGCTAACATAGAAGACAATTAATATTTATAATGTATAGATAATACTGTCTTCGACACTACAGCATCAGGTTAAACTACAGTGACAGAAGCATCTAGTATTCATGCCTTTTTAGGAAGTGCATTGTTGTGGACTCAATCCACAGTACTTTGTCAAATAGTCAAATAGAAGTCTGCTGGCCAAAGTCATTTAAGTGTAAACAAATCATCTACCCAAAAAAACTCACTCTAACAATGCCATTTAGTTGGCTTTTCACTCAGCTCTGGAACACTGGACAGTGAAGATCCATACATAAAGATGCTCTTCATTGACTGCAACTCAGCACTTAATACTATCATCCTCTTGAAACTCATCACTAAGCTGAAAGACCTGGGGTGATACCTTCCTGTGCAACTGGATCCATGATTTCCTCACTGGCAGACCCCAGTCAGTACGGATTGGCAACAGCATTTCTGCCACAGTCACCATCAACAGAGGTGGACTACAAGACCATATTCTTAGCCCTCTGCTTTACTCACTTTATACCTAAGATTGTATGGCTAAGGACAGCTCCAAGGCATATTCAAGTTTGCTGATGTTAGTCAAACCAAAGGTAGCGACAAATGGGCAAAGAGATTGAATTCTGATCAAGTAGTGCCACAGCAACAGCCTCTCACTTGACATCAGCGAAACCAACTGCAGGAGGAGGAAGCTGGAGATCCATTAGCCAGTTCTCATTAGGAGATAAGAGCTGGAGAGAGTCAGTAGCTTTAAATTCCTTGATGTTAACATCTCAGAAGATTTGTCCTGCAACCAGCATGTAAGCGCCATCATAAAGAAAGCATGACAGCACCTCTACTTTCTTAGAAGTTTGCGTGGATTTGGCATGTCACCAAAAACTTTGACTAATTTGTATAGATGCATAGTTGAGAGTATCTCAACTGCTTGCATTATGACCTGGTATGGAAACAGCAATGCCAAATAATGGAAAAGACTACAGGAAGTGCTGGGTACAGCCCAGTCCATTACAGGCAAAGACTCCTCCATCACTGCGTACATGTATCTGGGGCCACAAGAAAGCAGCATCCATAATTATCAAAGACTCCAGCATCTAGGCCATGCTCTCTCCTTGCTATTCCCATTGGGCAGGAGGTACTGAACCCTCAGGTCTCATACCACTAGATTCAGGAACAAGTTATTGCCCTAATGCTAAATTTACTTTGATCATTGACCTTTGTAGGTGGTCTCTTTAATAAGTTTTAAGATGACGCAAATTGATGGAGTAGTGGCTGAGGAGGAAGATTGTCAGAACATACAGCAAGATATTGAACAGTTGAAAATTTGGCTAAAGAAATGGAAGGTGAAGTTTAATCCTGACAAGATGTAAGGTGAAGCATTTTGGTGAGTTAAATGCAAAAAGAAAGTATTCAGTAATGGCAGGACCCTAAGGAGCATTCATATCCAAAAGATCGACTGGAAGTCCATAGCTGCCTGAAAGTAGCAAGACAAATGGTAGGATGATAAAGAAAGGTGTACATCATGTTAGCCTTCATTGGCCAGAGTGTTTAGTATATAACTTGACGAGTTATGCTGCAGCTGTATAAAACCTGAAAGCACATACTGTCAGTCTCAAGGACAGCTTCAATCCTGCTATTGTGGGACTGTTGAACAGCTCCCTGTGTGAGAAGATGAACTCTTGACTTCACAATCGACCTTGTTCTGACCTTGCATTTTATTGTCAGCCTGCACTGCATTTTCTCTGTACCTATTATACTTTACTCCACATTCTGTTGTCATTTTTCCTTGTACTTCCACAATGTACTGATGTGATGAAGTGATCTGTATGGATGGCAAGCAAAACAAAGTTTCTGTTTGTGCATGTCACAATGATAAAACCAATTTCCAATACTTGGGTAAGGCACATTTGGAGTATTGTGTGCAATTTTGGTCAACACACTATTAAAATGATGTGGAGGCTTTGTAAAGAGGGTGTAAAATAAGTTTGCTAAGACATTGCTTGGATTGGAGAGGTTTTATTTAGGTAAAAGGAGAGGTTGGACAATTTGGATTGTTTTCTCTGGAATGTCAGAGGCTGAAAGGTGATGAAGAGAAGTATATAAAATTTTGAAAGACATACATAGGGTAAGTAGTCTTTTCCATGATGGAAAAATCAAATACTAGAAGGCATACCTTTAAAATCAGAGGGGGAAAGTTTATAGGAGATTTGTGAGGTAATTTTTTTACACGGAGCGGTAGGTCCTAGAACAAGGTGGTTAAAGGAGAGACAAAGGTGATGTTGAGGAAGTAATTAGATACACGTATAAACAGATAGGGAATAGAGAGGAAGTGCAGGCAGACAGGATTAGTTTAAACAAGTATCATGGTTGGCGCAGACGTGGTGGGCTGTTCCTATACTGTTCTGTATTGTAGCCGCTTGTGTTTCCATTTACCATCTTCCAGCCTTCTGTTTGAATGGAGACACGTTAAAGCATACACTATATCAAATATCGGTCGGATATTAAGACAGCAAAATAAACCTACTGTGGCGACCCACTTTCTACACAAGTGAACCGGCTCACAAAATAGCCCGCGTGCGGGGAGAGACTTTTGTAATGCACCTCTGACGTCATTTCCGCCCGGAGGGGGCTGGAAGGGAACTGCTTAAAAGCCAGCCATGAAGTTTGAATAAACAAGTTTCGAGTGCGACCTACAGACTGCATGTCGTTATTTCTAGCTCTCTGTGTAGCACATTGCTACCCTACTGCATTAAAAACAAAACACATTATCTACATATGCATCAAAATGTGCGTTGAAAAACATATAAATGGACAATATTTGTTTCTTTCGCATTTTGTGTTTACTTTTTACTTTTCTCCTCATGTAAATTCTGTAAGAGCAAATTATATTCCATAGCTCAGATTTTTGAGTCGTGGTTTATTCCAAAAGAGTGAATTTCTGTAATCTGAGTGGCCTTAATGCAAGCTTGCCTGTATTCTTTTTCCTGTTGTGATTCTAAATGGAAGTATCCTATAATATTCCTGGAGAATCTGGTTGGCATCATATTTCTTCACTCCAGTTTTGCTTTGTCATTTCTCTTAAACTTCCTTTCCCCCTTCTCACACCTCAGCAAATTTGTTAAGTTTGAGACTTTGTTCACAACTTAGTCATTTTAATTCACCGAAACTCTGACCTCATCTTTGGATTTCAGCATTTAATAGGCTTAAAGTTGCAGTTGTTTGTCCAGTGCAATGTTGCAAATGTCAGTGTATCTGTTTCCATTGCTGCCACAGTAATGAGGGTGAAACTATGGACCTTTAAACTTGGGATATTGTATTCTCTGAGTGCCAGCACTTTGTATTTAACTGAAATGCTGAGTAAATCACGGGGTAAAACGGGTACCAGGTTGGCAGGATAAAATAAAACCTTCACTTGGTAATGGGTCCTCACTCAGCTTGTGATACTTTCTCCTTTTTGCTCTCAAGCACGACTCCGGGGTGCTCATGACGGCCTATTTACGGGACAGATAGATGCAGTTGACACTATTAACGCAACATATCGAGTCACGTTTGACCGGACGGGACTGGGAACGCACACCGTGCCAGACTATGAAGTTCTTGTAAGTAAAAAAAATTTGCCAGATTACTTTTTTCTTGTGTGTTAGAGATGGTGAAGTCACAGAGCTAGAATCTCGAGGGTGATCTGCAGATGAGAGTATGTATTCTATCTAAGCAAATTTAGTTAACTAAATAATCTGGAATGAGGACTAGCACCAGTAATAGGACCTGAAAACTGGTTCAGCTCAAAGCCATTGGCTTCCATTACCCAAGCTATTCCCATGGCCATCTTTAACTAGTGCCTCTGATATAAGCTTCCTCCAGCTTTGACCCACCAATCCCCCCCCCCACCATTCCTCTTTCCCTACCTGACAATGAGGCAGGTCAGTCCGTCAGTAGTGACAAGGCCTCGGGTGGTAGATTTTGAAGCCACCTTGATAGGTTGGTGCTCTTAACGGACTTTGAATGACTTACAAATGCCTTTAAATATCAGAGTTGTTTTTAAAAAAAAACATTTCAGAGGCTTAAAGCATTTAAATGATAGAACAATAAAATTATTTCGAATTTAAAGAAAGAAAAGCAAACTGTTTCATCTTTTCATCAAACTCAATGACCCTATTCAGATGAATACAGTGGAGCTACAGTGCCAGCCCCTCTCCTGTCCCCTCCATCCCTGGCTGTAAAGCCAAAGGGTTTGACATGAAGAGTCTCTCAACCTCTGTTCAGCCAGTTTGTACTGACTCCAGTGCAGTGCAGGAAGTCGCGACGTCTCACCTTGGACTCATTTCCAGGACCACATGAGAATGCTGAGGTAGAAGCTGACCTGCATGTTGCTGCGAGCTGGTGATTCTTGAAGGGGCTGTTGGCAAGGAAGCAGCGTGATCCACCATGTTGCTTAATTTTACCAACACACGCAAAATGTTGGAGGAACTCAGCCTGAAAGGTCTCGGCTTAAAACATCGACTGTTTATCTTCCTCCATGGATGCTGACCGGCCTGCTGAGTTCCTCCATCATTTTGAATGTGATGCTGAACATTTTCAGCATCTGCCAAAGCTCTTGTATCACTTGATGTTTCATGTGTAAGCACACTGCCACCTGCAGGTTCCCCTCCTACCTGCACATTGATCGGAAATACTGGTTCTGAATCCTGGAACTGTCTCCCCCTGCAGTCGGAGCCCCTTGATCAGAAGGACTGCAGCAGTCAAAGCTGTCTCTCTGTTGTCATCTTGATGCATGTTGGGGAAGGGCCTTCTCCTGTTAGTTAATATGTTTTAGTGTATTCATTCACACACTTCACTGTGTCAGGGTTTAAGTTGTTTTGCCAGTGCAGGAACCAGCACACTACTATAAACTGTTGTTGCACCGTGATTGCGTTTTGCAAAGAAATTCAACTTTAAAATCCTAAAGTGAAATCTCTGAACCTTTTATCCTTACCTTCAGAGTAACGAGACGCACGAAACCATGCCCATCACCGCCTTCGCACAGAAGCAACGACCTTCCAGATACTACCTGACACCACCACGGCTTCCTTACACTACGAGTGGGCAGTCACCCATCACAGTATGTCGCTGCTTTCACTTTGGTGTTTTTACTTACTACACAAAGCTATTTGACCGAGTGCATGCTGGCTCCCAGACATCAACACCAGAATCAGGTCGATTATCACTGACTTATATGATGTGAAATTAGTTGTTCTGCAGTAGCAGCACAGTGCAAAGACATGAAATTACTATACATTGCAAAAATAAATAGTGTAAAAAATAACAAGGTAGTGTGTATGATTTCATGAACCATTTAGAAATCTGATGGCAGAAGAACGAAGCTAATCTTGAGTGGTTGAATGTGGATCTTCAGGCGGCTGTACCTCTTCCCTGATGATAATAACAAAAGAGGGCGTATCCCAGATGGTGAGGATCTTTAGTGATGGATACCACTTCTTGAAGTTACATTCAGTGGTGGAAGGGTTGTACCTGTGATGGAGCTGGCTGTCTATAACCTTCTGCAGCCTCTTGTGATCCTATGCTTTGGAGCCTCAATATCAGACTGATGCAACCAGAAAGATTCCACTGTAGATATGCAGAAATTTATGTCTTTGTTGGGAAACCACATGTCTTCAAACTTCCAATGAAGTAGAGCCTCTTATTTCCCAGGACAGTAGCAACTTATTCAGTCTGACACACATCCATCAATTCTCCTTGGATTTATTTTGCCATTTATGAATGTGACGAAAATTATCTTACAATTTGTTCTGTGTTATTTTTTGATTCAGCTCAGGGTATTCGCATATATACATTTGCAAACAGGAGACACTGCACAAGTGTTAACCCACAAGAAAACACTATTGTAACTAGCACAAATGCAATACAGGAAGAAAAACTAAAGTCTACAGCAGTAGCAGTACAAAAATCAAGATAATACTTATTATCCACTGAACAAGCCAGTCTCTGCAATGTCGGGCAGGGAGCCACAGATCTGGCATTCTTTCACGTGACCTGTTTTCTCTCTGTCTCACTCTTACTCACTCTCTCACTCTCTCTCTCTCTCTCACTTGACGTACTTATCCCTATCGTCTCAGCATAGCACCGGCTATAACCAAGCCTACGACAAAACTCTCCCACTGCAACAATTAAGTGTCCCTTTTTATACCATTAAAAGCCCTTTACGCTAGTACTTTTCCATCCCTTAGTGGTACCAGCTGCATCCCCAAGCTCTTATGACCTCCAAGCCAGAAAAAAACATGTTTTTCACCAGTTTCCATTAATATGGCTGCAGACTTGTACTTCCTTGTCTTCTCAAAACATTACTGCGGACCGGTTCTCCTGTACTTTCTCAAAAAAATTCCACTCCAAGCTAATACCATTTTATCTTATAGACTTCCATTTTATTTTAGCATATAAGACCATAAGACATTCAAGCAGAATTAGGCCATATGACCCAACGAGTCTGCTCCACCGTTTGATCATAGCTAATCTATTTCCCTCTCAATCCCATTCTCCTGCCTTCTCCTCGTAACAATTTATGCCCTCACTTATTAAGTATGTATTTGGCTCCTCACCACCAAATCGACCTGCAAGTTAACCTTTAGGGAATCCTGCACGAGGACTCCCAGGCCCCCTTGCATCTCAGATTTTTAATTATCTCCACGTTTAGAAAATAGTCTCTGCTTTTATTCCTTCTATCAAAGTGCATGCCCATACACTTCCTGACACTATTCCATCTGCCATTTCCTTGTACATTCTCCTAATCTGTCCTTCTGTAGCCTCCTTGTCTCCTCAACACTACTTGCCCCTGCACCTATCTTCGTATTGTCCACAAACTTGGCCACAAAGCCATCAATTCTGTCATTCAAAAAGCAACAGTCCCAACACAGACCCCTGCAGAACACTACTAGTCACCAGCAGCTAATCAGAAAAGGCTCCCTTTATTCCCACTCTTTGCCTCCTCCCAATTAGCCAATGCTTTATCTATGCTAGTATCTTACCTGTAATACCATGGGCTGTTATCTTGCTAAGCAGCCTCATGTGTGGTACCTTGTCAAATGCCTTTTGAAAATTCAAGTAAACAACAACCATCGATTCTCCATTGTCCATCCTGCTCTTTATCTCCTCAAAGAACTCTCTAACAGATTTGTCAACAAGATTTTCGCATAAGGAATCCATGCTGACTTCGGCCTATATTATCATGTGTCTCCAAGTATCCCGAAACTTCATCCTTAACAATTGACTCCAGCATCTTCCCAACCACTGAGGTCAGGCTAATTGGCCTATAAATTCCTTTCTTCTGCCTCCCTCCCTTCTTGAAGAGTGAAGTGGGATTTGCAATTTTCCAAACCTCCAGAACCATGCCAGGATCTAGTGTTCCTTGAAAGATTATTACTGATGCCTCCACAATCTCTTCAGCTACCTCTTTCAGAACCCTGGGGTGTAGTCTATCTGGTCCAGGTGACTTATCTACCTTCAGACCTTTGAACTTCCCAAGCACCTTCTCCCTAGCAATAGCAACTTCACTCACTTCTGCCCCCTGACACTCTGGAATACCTGGCATACTACTACTGTCTTCCAAAATGAAGACTGATGCAAAATACTCATTTCCTTGTCCCCCAGTACTACCTCTCCAGTGTCATTTTCCAGCAATCTGCTATCTAAACTTACCTCTTTTTACTCTTTATATATCTGAATGATCTTCTGGTATTTTTGTTGATATTATTGGCTAGCTTACCTTCATATTTCATCTTTTCACTCCCTATATCCTTTTTAGTTTCCTTCTGTTGGTTTTTAAAAGCTTCCGAATTCTCTAACTTCACACTCATTTTTGCTCTATATATGTCCTCTCTTTTGCTTTTAGGTTGATTTTGAATTCCCTTGGTTGTGTACCTTTAGAATACTATTTCTTCTTTGGGATGTATCTATCCTGTGCTGTTCAAATTGCTTCTTAGAAACTCCAGCCATTACTGATTTGTTGTCATCCCTGCTAGTGTCCCCTTTCAATCAACTTGGCCAGCTCCTCTCTCGTGCGTCTGTAATTCCCTCCCTTTACTCCACTGTAATACTGATACATCTGACTTTAGCTTCTCTTCCTCAAATTGCTGGGTAAATTCTTTCGTATTATGATCACTGGTCCGTAAGGGTTCCTTTAGCTTAAGCTCCCTCATCAAATCTGGTTTATTGCACAACACTCAATATTGAGTGTTGATTTTCCCCTAATGGGCTCAAACACAAGCTGCTCTTAAAAAGTCTTCTCTTACGTATTCTACAAATTCTTTCTCGGGATCCAAAGTCAGCACCAATCTGATTTTCCCAATCTATCTGCCTATTGAAGCTCCTATGACTATCGTAATGTTGCCCTTATGACTTGCATTTTCCCTCTCCTGTTGTAATGTGTAGCCCACATTCTGGCTACTGTTCGGAGGCCTATATATAACTTCCATCACGGTCTTTTTACCCTTGCAATTTTGTAGCTCTACCCGCAATGATTCTACACCTTCTGATCCTATTTCAGCTCTTTATCAGGATTTGATTTCAATTTTTACTAATAGAGCCACCCCACCCTCTCTGCCTAACTGCCTGTCCTTTAGATAAAATCTGTATCCATGGACATTAAGCTTCCAACTATAACCTTCTTTCAGCCACGACTCAGTATGCACACAACATCGTACCTGCCAGTCTCTAACTGTGTTACAAGATCATCTACCTTATTTTGTATACTGCATGCATTCAAATATAGCACCTTCGGTCCTGTATTCATCACCCTTTTCGATTTATTCCCCCCGTTACACTGCAACACATTCCATTGACTGCAATTTTACTCTATCGTCTGCCCGTTTTTCCTGACAGTCTCACTGCACGCTGCCTCTGTTTGTATACCAACTGCCCTATTCTCAGACCTAGCACTCAGTTTCCCATCCCCCTCCCAAATTAGTTTAAACTCTCCCCAACAGTTATAGCAAATCTGCCCGCGGGTATATTGGTCCCCCTTTGGTGCAGGTTTAACCTGTCCCTTTTGTACAGGTCACATCTTCCCCAGTAGAGATCCCGATGATACATAAATCTGAACCCCTGCCCCTGGCACCAGTTCCTCAGCCACTTATTCATCTGCCAAATTATCCTATTCTTATCCTCACCAGTGTGAGGGAGAAGCAGCAATCCAGAGATTATCACCCTGGAAGTCCTGCTTTTTAACTTCCTACTTAGCTCCCTAAATTCTCTTTTCAGGACCTCCTCCCTTTTCCTCCCTTATGTCATATGTACCAAGACTTCTGGCTGCTCACCCTCCCACTTTAGAATGCTGTGGACCCGATCCAAGACATCCCTGACCCTGACATCTAAAAGGCAACACAGCATCTGGGAGTCCACGGAATCTTATGTCCACTAGTCTAACAATGGAATCCCTACACTACTGCAATCTTCTTCAGCCCCCTTCCCTTCTGAGTCACAGCACCAGACTAAATGCCAGAGACTTGATCACTGTGGCTTCTCCCAACAGTATCCAAAGTGGTATTCTTTAATTGAAGGGAATGGCCACGGGGGTATCTGCACTGGCTGCCCATTTCCTCTCCCTCTCTTGACAGTCGCCCAGGTACCTGCCTCCTGTAATGTAGGGCTGACCACTTTTCAGTTTCCCGTATGAACTGAAGGTAATTGAGATGCAGCTCCAGTTCCTTAACACGTTTTCTGAGAAGCTGTTGCTCGGTGCACCTGGTGCAAGTGTGGTTATCTGGGAGACTAAAGGTCTCCCAGAATTCGCACATCTCACACAAATATCACAGCACAGCCCTAGAGCTATCCTCACTGCACTAACTATGTACTAACAGGGGAAGAATAGAGAAGAAACTTAACGGGTACTTACTTTACCTGATGAGCCAAAGTCTCCCCACTCCAACACTGGTCAATTTACACAATGGCTGCTCCACTTGTCCCTGCCTTATTTTTATCTGCACTTGCTATACCAAGGAGGAATCACACTTAACTCTTTCCTTACAATGGAACAAGGAACAATACAACACAATCCCTTTGGTCCCATATGATGCCAAATTAAACAAATCTCTTCTACCTGGACATGATCCATATTCTTCCATTCCATGCATTATATGTATGCCTACCTAAAAGTCTTGAAATGCTATTATCATATTCACTTCTACCACTATTCCTGGCAGCATATTCCAAGTATCTACTACTCTGTCTTTTTTAAAAAAAAACTTGCTCCACACATCAACTTTAAACTTTCCTCTTTTCTCCTTAAAGCCATACCCTCTTGTATTTAACATTTCAAACCTGAGGAAAAGATTACGACTGTCTACCCTGTCTATACCTTTCTATCAGATCTCCCCTCAGCCTATGATGCTCCAGAGAAGCCGTTCAAAGGTTGTACAACCTCTCCTTATAGCTCATACCTATCAAGTATCACCTTAGTAAACCTCTTTTGCACCCTCTCCAAAGCCTCCACATCTTACCTGTATGAGGTGACCAGAACTGCATACAATAACCCTATACTGAGAAGTATTTTGCAGTGCCACTTAACCTATCAAGCACCTCTTTGGGATGTGGGAAGGACAGACAGGCAGTCAGAGAGAACATGCAAACTCCACACAGACAGCACCCAAGGTCGGGATTGAACCCATTTCCCTGGAGCTGTGATGCAACAACAATAACAGCTGCGCCACTGCGCTGCTACTTTATTGCTGGTAAGACACAGAAGAGTGAAGCCGTAATAAAACGTTATGATAGTCACTGTCTCAGGTTGGCTTCCACAAATTTTTCCTAAGCTGCTCAGTATTTTCCACACTATGTTTTTCTTCCAAGTTTCTTGCTTTTCAACAAAATGTTAAGCATTGGGTTTTTATGTCGAGGAATATGATTTTCTTACTATGCCTCCAACAAATGTCGTTCCTTGACAATTTTTGGCCACAAAACCCGAGTTTAGCAATGAGTTGTCGAAACATTGGCCACTATAATTGCCTTAAGATGCTAGGTTTTGACTAGGTTGTCAATTGATTTATTGTTTTCACATGTACTGAAGTACCGTGAAAAATTTAGTTTTGCATCCCAGCCATCCAGATCATTTCGTCACATCAGTAAATCGATGCATTATAAGGGGAAAAACAATAATAAAATGCAGAATATTGCTTTGTAGTTTGCAAAGAAAGTGCAGTGCAGACAGGTAATTAGGTTCAGGGCCACAAGAAATTAAACTGAGAAATCAGAATTTGTGTACAGGATAGAAGCTGTCCTTGATCCTGGTGGTATGTGCTTGAAAGCTTTTATATCATCAACCCAATGGGAGAGAGAAGAAAACAGAATGTCCAAAATTGGTAGGATACTTAATTATGTTGGCCGCTTTACTGATGCAACGTATAGACTTGGAGTCATTGAATAATATATTGTTTTTTTTAAAATTCAAATTTGAATCATCATGCTTGTGCTGACTCTTCAAATAGATACCCTCCCTCTTCATTACCTCATTGTCTTGCAAATTGACTATTGAGACTACGCTTTACTTCCAGGCAAGGTTAGCATTAATTATTCTATTGAATTATTCACAGATTTATTTTTGACTTTGTCAAGAGCAAAACTGTTCACAATTAATTTTTATTGTAATATAATTGTTAAGTTTTGAAAGGGGTAGTGAATAAGGCAAGTACAGAAATTGTCAAGTAAAATGTACAGAGCGAAGTTTAGGAGCATAGGTAGGGCAAATGTACTGTCTTTTTCCCTAGGGTTAGGAATCAAGAACTAGAGGGCCTAGGTTTAAGATAAGGGAAAGATTTAAAAGGAACCTGAGGGGTAACTTTTTCCACACAGGTGGTGTGTATGTGGAATGAGCTGCTAGAGGACTCTGCTGAGGCAGTTAAGATAACAACATTTAAAAGACATTTGAAGAGAGGTACATGGATGTGAAAGGTTTAGAGGGATATGGGCATATGTGAACAGCTTGGATGGTAATCTTCGTTGGTAAGGACAAAGTTAGATCAAGAGGCCTGTTTCTTTGTTGTGTGACTATAGAGCTTCCCAGAACAAAGCAGTGTAGAAGTTGCTAACTACCACCTTACCAACTACTCTTATTCACCTTCTTCTGACCCAGCACCACACCTCCTCTCTGCTGTGATGTTCTAATTCCCTCTCTTCTCCCTCTTTAAGATGTACTCCGGCTCCATCTCCCATCTCTCTATACTTGTCAGTCAGACAGCAGGTATTGAAGACTTCGGAGAGATGGAGGGTTTTAAGCAACAGCAGCAGAAAGTGCCCTTTCGTGTGACTTGCCAGGAGGAGGTGTCTTTGGGAGCTTTCCTTGTCTAATTGAAAGCCTCCTAGACAATCCAGTGTGTTTGATAATCCTAAGTAGATTGACCATGTGTTACATGCTTGCCTCTCAGGACCAGATTTTTAATTCTGCAACCTACAGGTTCTGAAATGATTGCAAACATGTGGGCAGTTTTCATAAATTCACATAGAGACAATACCGTGCTGTGCTCTTGTTTGCTGCCATTATCATCTCTTGCTAACATTACCCTTTTTAACTTTTCCTTGCCAGGATAACGATCCACTTTTAGGTCAGTCACCTTGGAAAAGCAAGCTGTCGGCCACTGAAGGAGAGACGCTTGGGGGATTTCCTATAGAATTCCTCATCCAGGTGGTAAGTGTGTGTTCCTTCTGCATCAGGCATCAACATTACTAGGTAATGGAATTATATTAGTGGTTGTTAATTGAGCTGCGAAAAGGACACTGTCTAATATTGGGGCTAGGGTGCTGAAATAAGTAGTCAGTCGCCTGCCTGGCATATGGAACCAAGAAATTGGCTCGTTCTCAGTTGCAAACAAATTCAGTGACCCTTTGAAGAATTTAAATATGCATAATTATACATTAATGTCAGAAATTTGATTGCTGTAAATGTATACACTTTTGTGAAGACTGAAATGTGGAACAGCATTCAGGATCAGAAGACAGTATAGTGACTGATTTCCCCAACATCTGAGTTCTTGACCCTTCTACCTTCATGGTCACATTTCTTTCTGTAACAACAAATGAGACTTGTAATGAAGGCTGAGCAGCAGATGGAAGGAGCCAGCAGTTATTGAGAGTGATTTCTCAGGTAAGGGTTTGTGGTTTGAGATCCAGCAGTCTTAGCAACAGAGGGGAGGAGTAGCAGTGTTTAAAACTTGTTTTGCAGGTATAAAAAGGAGGCAGGCTCTAGAAGAGCAGCCAATTTAAGTGCTGCTCTGTTTAAGTTCTAAGTGCAGTAACTCCAATCTATGGACTGTTCCCAGGGACGCACACGCAGATGGGACATCAAACGCTGCTGGAAGATTATCAACTTTGTGAAAGATGCCCTGTGGTCAGTCTGAAACTTTTTAGTCTTCCAGTACATTGAGGTCTCTTAAGGATTGTTACTGACTAGCATGTTCCAGGTTGCAGGAACACATGCTGAGGGACACTGAAGCTTGTTGCAGCCACCACAAGGGCTTGATGGGGAAGAACTTCAGTCTAGGATACCTCTGCTACTGAACAGGGAGGGGCTGGGTCAGGTGGAGAGAGGCAATGGTGCCATCAGTTTTAAAAATGTAAGCTAACACTACTTAATGCACTGTCCATGAATGTAAAGGCTTTGTACAGCTTATTCTTGTATGTTTTTTTTATTATGAATAAAGTTTATTTTGGGAAAACATGAGTTGGAGGTTAAAATGTAGAGGCTTTGGTTGATCAGAGGTAAGAGAAGGTGAGCATAGGTAAGGTCTTTTATCTTTAGTCTTCACATTTAGTACATCAGGGTGATAGGGTAGTGGTATGCTCGCTCTACAGGATGTGGGAGATCAGTGTCCTGTAGGGACTGTGTCCAACTGCAACTCTTAGTTGATCATGTTGCTGGAGCTGAATGTGCTTAAGATCATTCTGAATGCTGAGAGCATCACAGATAAAAGTTTCAGTGTGGTGGTCATACCTAAGGTGTGGGCTACCAGTAGTTGGGTGACCACCAGGAAAGGTAGAGATGGTGTAGAATTTCCGTGTGGCCATTCCCCTTGAAAACAAGTGTACCTTTTTAGATGCTGTTGTATGGGATAACTTGGGGGAAAAGCGCAGCAGCAGCTAAGTCTTGGGCACGAGGACTGGTCTGAGTCTCAACAGGGAAGAATGAAAGCATTACAGATGATAGTGCGAGGGAACTGATAGTTTGGAGGAGGAGTGGGGAGCTCACAGGGGTTTTGTGACTGCAACGAGAACTCTAGGATGGGTGCTGGGATCTCTGCAGTTGCAGAACACTCTCAAGGGGCAGGGGTGAGCAAGCAGAAATCCTCAAGGGTAATGATCATCCTAGTGTCACATGCTGGTGAGGGTGCAAATAGGAAAGTACAGCAGTGTAATTCTTCTGGGATAGATGTCCTCCTGTATTCCTCCTATTTGCAGCCTTGAGAGGGACAGGTTGCACCCGAACTGGAGAGGGGTAATATCCTAGTAGGGAGATTTGCTAGTGCTACTAAGCAGAGTTTAAACTACATTGACTGTCAGGAGGGGTGCATGGGATCCAAAGCTGAAGTAAAACAGATAGGAGGTGACAAGCTGAGACAGAATTCAATGACAGTAAGGTCAGTAGACAAGACAGGCAGCAGCATGCAGGGAGTGAAGAAAAACTTAAAATAGGTTATTTGGATGTCTTGGGGATAGTCTACATTACAGCAGAGGTGATATTGGATGTCTTAAAAGATACAAAGGCAGTGAAATTATCTACATGAACTTTGTAAGGTCCCGTATCATAGATTCAGAAGATAAAAGATGAGATTCAGGGTGAATTGCATATTTGCATTTGGAACTGGTTTGCCCAGAGAAGATGGAGCAGGGCTGGAAGGCTATTATTCTGGCTGGAGGTTTATGTTCAGTGATGTTCCACAAGGATCAGAATCAGAATCAGGTTTAATATCACCAGCATATGTTGTGAAATTTGTTAACTTTACGGCAGCAGTACAATGAAATAAAGTAAGTATATAACTGCAAGAAAAAATTTGTGAACCCTTTGCAATTACCTGGCTTTCTGATTAATTACTCATAAAATGTAGGCAAAGGAAATGCAAATTTGGAAATACACTTTGGCTAAGTGTTTTGGGTTGCATTTTGGGAAGACAAATGAGGGTAGAACTTTCACAGTGAGTGGTATGACCTTAGGGATTGTCTTGAACAGACAGACCTAGAAGTATATGGTTTCATGAAAGTGGTATTGCAGGAAGTCAGGGTGATAAAGAAAGCATTTGTCACATTGGTGTTCATCAGAGTGTTGTATTTAGTCTTCAGTCCTGATGAAGGGTTCCGTCCCGAAACGTTGACTGATTGTTTCCACGGATGCTGCCTGACCTGCTGAGTTCCTCCAGCGTGTTGTGAGTGTTGCTTTGATCCCAGCATCTGCAGAGTATTTTGTGTTGTATTTAGAAGTTGGGATTTTATTTTAGTTAGAGGTACAATGCAGAACAGGCCCTTCTGGCCCAATGATCTGTGCAGCTTAGCAGCTTACCTATTTAACCCTAGCCTAATCACAGGGCAGTTTACAATGACCAATTAACCTACTAACCGGTACATCTTTGGACCTTGGGAAGAAACTCACGGGATCATGGGGAGAACATACAGTACAAACTTCTTACAGATGGTACCCGAATTGAACTCCCAACTCCGATACGCTGAGCTATAATAAAGTCACGCTAACTGCTACACTACCTGTTGCAGTGGTGAGGCCACGTTTGGAATATCGTGTTCAGTTTTGGTCACCCTGCTATAGGAAAGATGCCATTAAGCTGTAAAGAATGCAGAAGAGGTTTATGAGGATGCTCCTGGGACTTGAGGGACTGAGTTATGGAGAGGGGTTGAGCAACCTGGGAAATCTTTCAACATAGGAGAACGAGGGATATAGAGTCATGAAGTAATAGAGAATGAAAACAGGCCCTTTGGCATTGTCCCTGCTTGCTCATCCCAGTTGTCTGCATTCAACACATGACCCTCCAAGCCTGCCCCCTCCATGTATCAATCAAAGAACTCATTAATGTTGTATTTGTACACTCCTCTGGCAGCTCCCTCTAAATACTCAGCATCTCTGTAATGTAGTTACCTTTCACGCTCGTTATAACTTCATGCCCTGACTGATGAAGGGCCACATCCTTGCGCAGCTGCTTCCAGTGAAATGTGCACTTGTAACTCGTAAGTCTTTCTGTTTCATAAGACTCATCAGTGCCTTGGTACTCACTGTAATGTCCTACCCTGGTTTGACCATCCAAAATGCATCACTTTATAGAAATGTATAAAATCAAGAGGGGCATAGATGGGATGCAGAGGGTAGGAGAATCGAGAACTAGAGTGAATAGGTTTAGGTGTGAGGGGTGAAATTTAACTGGCAACTTTTTCACCCAGAGAATGTGGAATGAGCTGCCGGAGGTTGTGATTGGGGCAGGTATATTAACATTTACAAGGTATTTAGACAGGTATATGGAAGAGGAAAGGTTCATAAGGATATAGGCTAAACATAGACAAATGGGGCTGGTATAGGTGGGAAAATATATGGACACTGAAAGAACTAACAGATCTAATTGTGTGAGATATCAGTGATGCTGCGAGGGATCGTTCGATGTGGAGAGCCATGATCGCCCAAGCGTGTAACGCACAAGGCACATGAAGAAGAAGATAAGTGGGAAAATTGCTCAGCACGAATCTGTTGGGCCAAGGGGTCTTGTTCGGTGATGTATGATTTTATGACTCTGTAACATTGAACGTTGAGAGATTTCAGTCCCATCAGACTCAACAGCTGAGAGGAGGAGCCAAAGCAGTTTAAAAGTTTGTTGCCAGGTAGGAGCAAGGCTGATTAGGTAATTAGTGTCAGAGCAATAAGCATGCATATAGGCCCTTCGACGCAGTGAATCTATGCCACCATGGCGCCCACCCAGCTAGTCCCAATTTCCTGTGCTTGGCCCATATTTCTCTAAGTCCTGCCCATCCATTTACCTTTCCAAGTGCTTCTTAAATGATACCATTGTACCTCGCTCAATCATTTCCTTTGACAGCTCATTCCATATACTCAGCCCTGGCATGAAAAAGTTGCCCTTGTGTCCCTTTTGAAAAATTTCCTTTCTCACCCTAAACCTATGCCAGCTTGTTTTGTTCTCCACTGCCCTGGGGATAAGACTGCAACCATTTGCTTTATTATACCTCTCATAATTACAAACATTTCTATGAAGTCACCCCTCATTCTCCTACGTTCCAGACCTAGCCTGGCCAACCTCGCTGCATAACTCATGCCTTCTAGTGCTGGTAACTTAGTCATAAATCTTTTCTGAATCCTTTCCAGATTAACTATGTCTTTACTATAACAAGGTAACCATAGCTGTACAATATTATGGTCATCCTGTTCAACGACTTGTACAACTGCAACATCCTGACCTAATGCCTATACTCAGTGTCCTGACTGATGAACCCCAGCATGCTAAGCATACTTTTCACTACTCTGTCCACCTGTGTTGCTGCTTTCAATGAATGATGCACTTGTACTGCTTGGTCCCTCTGTTCCATAACACTCTCTAGTGTCCCACCATCAATTGTACAAGTCTTACGCTTGTTTGACTTTCCAAAATGCATTTCCTCACACTTATCTGTATTGAAATCCGTTTCCCAGTCCTCAGTCAACTTATCTAACTGACCAAGATCCCTTTGTAATCTGCAATAACTTTCTCCACAATCAATAATACCTCCCAGTTTTGTGTCATTCCACAAACTTGCTGATCAAGGCATTTGCATCCAAATCATCTATATAAATAACGATAACAAGAGTCTTAACCCCAGCCTCTGCAGCACACCACTAGTCACCAGCCTCCGTTCCAAAAAACAGCCTTCAACTACTACACTCTGCTCCTATCTCCAAACCAATTGTTGGGCTAATTTTTAAGGTACGTCAGCCAATAAGAAGGTGCAGTGTAGTGGAACTTTCATTTTGGGAGTGGTTATGTTTGAGGAAAGTTTCGGTTTATGAGGGCTTCGTAAGGAAGCAGGGCATAGGTGTAGCTAAGAACTGGTAAGGTCTTTTAACTTGACTCTTCAGACTTAGTGTTGTTGTAGTGGAGTTAGGGCAGTGGTATGGACCCTCACTGTCCAGGGCATGACCTCTTCAGATTACCATGGACAGGTATGGAACATTTCACTCTCTGGAGCTTCTGGCTGACCACCTCAAGTAACTTGAACTGGACACTCAGGATCATCTGGAATGCTGAGAGCATCATGGATGAGGTGGTCACACCTAAAGTGCAGGCTGTGAGTAATTGGGTGAACACCAGGAAGGGTAAGAGGATGAAGCAGACAGGGTTACCCTGTTGCCATCCCTCTCAGTGATACTTCAGAGGGTAACAGCCAGGTCAGCAGCACTGTGGCTGGCTGAGAGGCTCAGGAGAGAATGGTTGATTTATAGAGAGCCTTAATGATAAGAGACACAATAGTTCAGGAGGACAAGCAGGAGATTCTGTGGCAGTTGACAAGATATCTCGATGCCATGTTGTTTTCCCAGTACCAGGGTTAAGGAAATGTCTGAGCATTTACAGAAGGGGGAGGGGGAGTAGCCTAAAAGCATTTGCACATGGTACCAATGCACAGGATGAGTCCTGTGCAGAGAATGTAGTGAGTAACAAAATAAGTTAAAAAACAGATGGTGGTTGAGACAGAGACTAAAGGAGTATTTAAGAGATTCTTAAATAGGCACATGAATGTGTAAAGGGAGAGATATGGATAGTGTGCCGGAAAGAAGGATTAGATTAACTAGAAGTCATTGGTTTAATTAGTTTGGTACAACATCGTTGGTCAAAAGGCTTGTCCTGTGCTGTACTGTTCTATAGAAGGCTATGAACTAAGTGCTGGTAAATGGCATTTGATTATATGCATACTTGATAGTGGCATGAACATACTGATCTGAAGGGCTTATTTCTGTGCTGAAAGATTATGACTTATGGAAGTTCATTGTCACTTAGTCAATTTTTAAGTCACTCTGACCTGGAAGATGAATTCCAGCCAGCTTCTGTTGACAAACATGAGGGTTATCATGAAGCAGTGGCAAGGTTGGCATCATGCCCTATCAGCTTGCTTATTTACTTCTAGCATGGTACAACATACCAAAGGCTTAATAACTGTTTTTTGATTTGGATATGGCAGCAGTTTCTTTTATCAGCCAGTTTCTCAGCACAAAAAGAGAAAAGGTTCAAAGATTCAAAGATCACAGTGTACAACTCTGAAATTCTTCTCCAGGTAGCCATGAAACCAAGAAGGAAAAGAATGGCAGCACAGTTATCAACCCCAAATCCCCCCTCCTTCCTGCACAAAAAAATGAACAAAATGGAACAGACATCTCGGCCCCCAAATCCCCCTCCTCCACACATAAGAGAAACAAGAAAGATCAGGCGAAAAACACAAAATACAAAAAAACTATAAGAATGGAAAAAAAGACTGCAGTCCAAGTCCATATCCAAAATGCAGAAAACCTGGGAAACATTCTCCAGGCACAGCATTAGGCCTTTCCCTACCTGGCAGCTAGCCATCCCCCAGCTTTAAAAAAGCAGTCTGCCCTGTCTGGCAGCAGAGCAATCCCCCCAGCGATAAAAAGCAGTCTCCCCTCTCTGGTAGCAGAGCAATCCCCCAGCCATCAAAAGGCAGTCCACCCTGTCTGGCAGCAGAGGATCCCCCAGCCATCAAAAGGCAGTCTGCCCTGTCTGGCAGCAGAGGATCCCCCAGCCATCAAAAGGCAGTCTGCCCTCTCTGGTAGCAGAGGATCCCCCAGCCATCAAAAGGCAGTCTGCCCTCTCTGGTAGCAGAGGATCCCCCAGCCATCAAAAGGCAGTCTGCCCTCTCTGGTAGCAGAGGATCCCCCAGCCATCAAAAGGCAGTCTGCCCTGTCTGGCAGCAGAGGATCCCCCAGCCATCAAAAGGCAGTCTGCCCTGTCTGGCAGCAGAGGATCCCCCAGCCATCAAAAGGCAATCTGCCCTCTCTGGCAGCAGAGCAATCCCCCAGCCATCAAAAGGCAGTCTGCCCTCTCTGGTAGCAGAGGATCCCCCAGCCATCAAAAGGCAGTCTGCCCTCTCTGGTAGCAGAGGATCCCCCAGCCATCAAGAGGCAGTCTGCCCTCTCTGGTAGCAGAGGATCCCCCAGCCATCAAAAGGCAGTCTGCCCTGTCTGGCAGCAGAGGATCGCCCAGCGATAAGGCAGGCAGTCAGCACTCACTTTCCATTTTGCCTCAATGGTTCAATCTCCTTTGTCACTTTAATCAGCGAACAATGGGAGCTTTATACAGCAACATGGAGTTGAACATCAGCTCACGTCCCGTCCCGAAGCCTTCTCGCCACAAGGCTTCCACACTCTACCTCTGCCTCCCAGAATCCTCTCGAGAGTGCAGAGCACTGAAACACCCAAATTGCAAATCACAGGCTCCAACAGTTCCAGAATCATATCAAGATGAAAAACAAACGTAAAGGACGTAAAAGAAGGGAAGTGTATGGTTTCATGATCTACCCAGAAGATGTCGGCCAAAGGAGCGTTATACCAGGCGCTATCTTGACCGGAAGTCATTCTAGTCGAGATGACGTCGGTAAGAGCTGATCATTCAATCAAACGGATGGTGCCTTTAATGTGTCTGCGAAGAGTTTGTGATGTAGAAAAGAATTAGAGCCATGGAAAAGGTGGAGGGGAAAAAACAGGGTAATTATGCTGATGAAGGGTTTATAAAATTCTCTGGAAATAGAAGAGTAAAATACATTGAATCAGAATCATATTTATCACTGACTTGGATAACATGAATTTTGCTGTTTTGTGACGGCAGGACAGTGCAAGGACATTAATTACAGAAGTCAATAAGTAGAACAAAAAAAGGATTAATGGGGTAGTGTTCAAAAGTTCATGGACTATTCAAAAATCTAATGGCAGAGGGCAAGAATCTGTTTCTGAATCATTGAGTGATGGTGGAAACATGAAGAGGTAATGTCCTTAGTGATAGATGTCATTTTCTTGAAGACTTGGTGGGGAGCTGGCAGGGTCTACAGCCTCTTATGATCCTGTGCATTGTGGTTTCCATACCAGGCTGTGAAGCAACCAGTAAGAATTATCTCTACCGTATATCTATAGAATTTGTAGGAGTCTTTGGTAACATACCGAATCTCCTAACAAAGTAGAGCTGCCAGTTTGCTGTCTTCATGATTATATCAATGTGATAGATCCTTCAAGATCTTGAGGTCTAGAAATTTGCTCACACTTATCACTGCTGGCCGCTTATTTGGGGCTGTGTGTGTTCCCCTGACTTCCCCTTCCTGAAATCCACAGGCAATAGAGTTTAGTGTGATCATAAATATATACAGGGTTTACAGACATAATGAACTTTATGGCTGCTTATTGAAAGGGACAACACTGGGCCAAGTGATAGCTTTTCTGTAGACTGCTTATGATGATTCTGCAATCAGAAGTGAGCTTGACTGAGTTACTGCCAATATCTCAGAATGCTTTTCTTAAGTAACAAATTGGTTCCCTCATTGTCAGCTAATATTCTGCATTTAGAGCACATTCATTCAATTCCTGCTACCCTTATTTCTCCTCTTAGACAAGGTTATCCAAAATTCTCATGATCAAGAAGGAGCACATCAAGCAGTTAAAAGAAATGAACACAGACGCAGAGAAGCTGGTAAAAGATCTTTTTACTTTCTACTTAAGTTTTTGGTTGTTACTTAATCGCAATTATGGTGTTTGCACATGGATTGTCCAGACACAAATCGGCTGCTAATCTTTTAGCTTCTTACAAATTAAGAAAGTGTATAAAATTTCAAAAGTCTTTTGTTCATACCTGCTCCTTCATTCAGTGGGATCATCACTGATCTTTTACCTCAATGACACTTTGAAACAGCATTGAAATAAGCTCTTCAACCATCATGTGTATCTACATTAATCCCAGATGTCGACATTAATTCCAAATTGCTGCCCTGCTCATACATCCAATTGCCTTTCTATTTTTCTCATAACTTTACATACTTTATTCATGTCACCTCTCAGCTTCCTTCATTTCAGGAAAAACAGACCCTGCTTCTCCTCTTAACTCAAGTCCTCCAATCCAAGCAGCATCCTTTACAGCACTCCCTCTATCTTAATCACTTCCTTCCTGTGCATACTTCCGAGTGCAGTTGAATGAACATTTTGTATAACTTTAATATGACGTCCCAACTCTTGCACTGAATACCTCAGCCAATGAGGTCAACTGTGTCATTTGCCGCCTTCACCACTCTTACCTACACATGTCACCACTTTTAGGGAACTATGTATTTCAAGATTCAAGGTTATTTAATGTCATTTCCAGTACACAAACGTAATGGAGGACAAAATAATTGTTACTCTGGATACAATGCACCGCAAAAAAACAGAATAAGTTAAAGAACACAGTGATAAGCAAACACAATAAATATAAACACGTAAGATAGCTTATATACGTAGATTTCTTATCTCTACATAAACTGGCGCTAGGTACATAAGGTAACTGACAGGAAATAAAGTAGTGGTGTGGGAAGTATGGTGTGGTGGGTTGTGTCTATTACATATTGGGCTGAATTCATCATGCTCTCCAACTACTTACGTTCCTGTACATTTGAATTGCTCTACCAGAATATGATGCAACCAGTGTATCTGTAGAAATTTGTTATAGAGAGTCCTGTGACAAGCTTAACCCCCTATGAAAATAGAGACACTTGCATGCAAGAAATTAGTCTGGAGATAGTAAAGATTTAGTGCTCATTGCAATTAAGCATTGAATTAACAGTCCATATCATCACCTCTAATGAAAATACAGTGGTTGACCATAGAATTCACTGCTCTGTCATAACATGTTGCATATGAAACATTTTATAATGTGAAATGTTAAAAACTAAAGTGTTCAAATCTGTTCATGGAAGTATGGGGAGTTTTGACTGTATCAAAGATTAACAACCAGGGGCCACAAGTCTTCACAAATTGGCAGTAGAAACAAAGGTGAAATGAGAATTGTGTTTGTAACCTGGTGAGTATGGTTTCTAATGGTAAACATCAAAAGCAAATTGCATGCAAAGGGTAGAGCTGTAATGTTTGAATGGGGGAGGGGACTAATTGGGACAGCAGCTCTTTCAACACATTGGGTCGAATGGCCTTATTCTAATCAGACAGAGTGCAGGAATTTCACAGTTGGAAGTGCAATAATTTGGTGTGTTAAGACTGTGGGGAGAAGCATAATAAATTAGTGTGGCATTAGTTGGGATTTAGTGCTCATTGCAAGTAACACTGAATCCTTACTATCACCAGATCAATTTATTATGCTTTCCTTTCAGTTCCCATCCCTTCCATTCTTCCTCTGAGAGGTGAGGTGAAGGTTAATACAAATCATAGTTAGCTAGGAACTGACTGGCTGCTCTTTGTTCCCCTCAGAAATCCTACTCTGCCTCCATTGGTATAGATTTTCAAAAACGATATGCCACCATTGTTTTAGAACTAGAACAGCTGAACAAGGATCTCAACAAAGTCTTGAATAAAGTCCAGCAGTTTTGTTATGAGGTGAGTGCTTATAATTTTGCCCTACTCGCACTCTTGTCCCCATGCTCTCTGCATTTTACTTTCACATGCTCATACTCGTGCGCACATCCCTTGTATTTGTGTTTCTGGGTGATTATTTCTGCATTGACTCAGCTTTTGACCTTGCCTCTCATGACACTGCAAACAACAGCTTGCTCCTGACCAAGGTTTACAGCCCATGGATCAACCCACGGACATGAGGAGGAGGTGCGAGGAGGAGGCTCATGAGCTCGTGCAGCAGGCCAACACTTCACAAACCGGCCAGGCCAGTGTCAGGAACGAAGGCCTCACTGACTTGATAGCAAGGCTGACGGCAGTGCTGCTACAAATCAAAGTAAGTGTAAACCCTGATTACACTGTGCTTGGCCACACAAGAAGTTGATATTTCGTACCTGAAAAGTTGTGAAAATAAAACTGTCAGTTGTTCCCAAAAAATCTGTTAAAGTGTGTCAGTGTGGCAGCTTGTAAAAAACAGAGGTTCAACTGGTTCAGCATTTAGCTTCCACCTCCATCCTGAAAAGCTTCTCGATGACTCCAATGTGATTGATACCTTAGTGCCACCTACAGCCAGTGTAGCTCATTCCCAAGAATCCAAAAGGGAAGAGCAACACACAAAAGGCTGGAGGAGTCAATGGGTCAGGAAGTTGCTGGGCAGTTGATGTTTCCGGTTGAAACTCTTCACCAGTCCTCATTAGTCACGATCTGAAACGCTGACTGCACTTCCCTCTATAGATGCTGCCTGATCCATGGAGTTCCTCCAGCCTTTTGTGTGCTGCTCCAGGTTTCCAGCATCTGCACTCTCTGTTGTATCTCCAAAAGAGGAGAAATGTGAAATTCAGCCAAGCAGCAAAACTCCACAGGTGTTGCAGGGTTGTTTCTGATGGGTGGTCACTGAAGTGACTCCTCTGTTATAACAGTTACTTCTAAACTTCATGTTTTGGGAGACCATCCTGTGGACAGGGAAGATTCATAACAGGGGCTCCCAACCCTTTTTAATGCCATGGACAAATACCGTTAAGCAGGGGGTCCAAGCACCCCAGGTTGGGAACCCCTGGTTTAGAGCAATATGTGCCAAACAAAGGCTTATGGGCCGAGCTTAGATGAGCAGCTTTTTCGACTCTATAACTCCCACTTGGCTACATCAGCTCTGTGAAGAAATTATCCAATGTGCTGTTCTATCTTAGTTTTTTGCAGACTTTCCCCCTTCATGGATTTGCTCATCTGCACCAGTCTCCCAGTAGCACCCGATGGGAGACTTTGCATGTGATGGTTGGATGGTGCGTGACTGAAGGCTTACTTTGACAGTGTTGCTGCAGAAAATGTATTCCAGCACATGATGCGAGGGAGTTGTTATCTGTTAGAAGATATGTCGCTTCTAGACTTTCTATGGGACACAAGTAATCTCACTTTTCTGTGAAAGACTTGAAATGCTTTCCCCGCTGCTTGCCCCTCATGTCAGCATACTATTGTAATTATTTGTGGGAGCTTATTCTGTTCAAATTGTTAGTCCCGCTCCCGACATTGTGAAGTTGGCTGTAAAGGGGTATGGGAGACCTTGGGATCATAGAGAGATACAGCACAGAAACAGGATTTTGGTCTTGGTGACCATCGAGCACCCATTAACACAAATCCCATTTTATTCCCCTCATGTTTTCAACAACTCCCAGATCCTACCACTCACTTGCACAAATTTGAAAACTCAGTAGCCAATTAATGTACAAATTGGGAGTATTGTGTGCAAAGTTCCCGTTGCCACATTTACAGGAATGATGAGGTTGTGCTGGAGAGTGTGCAGAGGAGATTCACTAGAGTGTTGCCTGGATTTTATGACTTTACATGTAGGGAGAGACTGGATAGGCTGAGATTGTTTTCCTTTTGGGATGTGGGAGGAAACCGTCACGGACAGCACCTGAAGTCAGGATCAAACCCGATTCTCTGACACTGCAAGGCAGCTGTTCCATCAGTTGCCCTACTCTGTTACCCATGTGAAATGAGCCTTAGAAACACAACCATTCTCCCAGAGTTCAGAGACACGAGACTGCAGATGCTGAAATCTGGAGCGAGAAACGAACTACGGGAGGAACTCAATGAGTCGAGCAGCATCTGTGGATGCTGAGTTAAAGCAAAGATCGCGACCCAAAATATCGACTATCGACAAAATATGGCCCTATAGAAGCTGCCTGACTGACAGAGTTCCTCTAGCAGTTTGATTTTGCTCCTCTGCCTGTTGACATAGAAATAAGTGAGGGGTAACTGCATGCAGGCAGCCAGTAAAGCAACTAAATGCTGGCTTTGGTTAACAGTCAATGTGTTTGTAGTAACAACAATCAAGGTGTTGTTTTACATAGACACATTGATTCATATTCATATTCAGACCCATTTATTTATCACATGTACAGGTATATCAGAACAAACAGCGAAATGCGTAGTTTGCATTAACAACCAATACAGCCTATTGATGCACTGGGGGCAGCCTGATAGTGTCACCAGACATTCCGACGCCAACCTCGCAAGCCGACCACGTTCAGCAGAACAACACAACAAAGCAAAACAAGCCCTTTCTCACCCTTCTACCCACCTACTCACACTCACGGACAAGCTTCTAACTGCAGGACATTCAGCCTTCAGGCCTCTAACCAACAGTCCTTGGACCTGGACTCAGAAACATTAAGCCTCCAACCTTCAGTCCCTGGCTCAGACTCACAGACCTCTGAGCTCTGGATACGCCTACCTAGGGGCCTTGACCTTCGTGCCTCAACCTTCAGACTCCCCAACTTTGCTGAGTTCACTTAGTTTTATCAGGAAAAGGTATTTTTATAGTTGCACTGAGCACCACATTGTGAGCTTATTCATCTGCAATCTCAGACACTGAAAAACCTAAACAACAGGAATTCTGCAGATGCTGGAAATTCAAGCAACACACATCAAAGTTGCTGGTGAACGCAGCAGGCCAGGCAGCATCTTTAGGAAGAGGTACAGTCGACGTTTCAGGCCGAGACCCTTCGTCAGGACTGACAGTCTCGGGTCTGAAACGTCAACTGTACCTCCTCCTAAAGATGCTGCCTGGCCTGCTGCGTTCACCAGCAACTTTGATGTGCGTCACTGAAAAACCTCGTTAGGTTGTAAGGAGCCAGTAGTACAGGCCATTTGGCACAGCTAGGTGCTACAGTGATCTTGCACTTAAAGTCATAGAGTAATATAGTATGGAAAAATGGGCCCTTTGGGCCATCTTATCCATGCCAACCATTCTGCTCACCAATCTAGTCCCGTCTGCCTGCACTTAGCCCGTTATGACTTTAAACCTTCCCTATCTATTTGCTTGTTGAACCATTGTTTAAGTGTCATTATTGTACCTGCTTCAGCCACTTTCCTCTGGTGGCTTTTTCAATATGCACACCACCCTCTGTCCCTTTTTAAATCTTTCACCTTTCTCCTTAATCCTATGCTCTCTAGCTTTTAGTTCTCCTTCCCTGGGGAAAGACTGTGTACATTCACTCCATCTATGCCCTTCATGATTTTATACACCCCTCAATCCCCTACATTCCAAGGATTAAAGTCTTTGCTTGCCTAACCTCTCCTTATTAATCAGGCCCTCTTGTCCTGGAAGCATCATCGTAGATCTTCACTGCACTCTTTCCAGCTTTATAATACCTTTCCTTTAACAGGGCACCCAAAACCTCTTCAGCTGTGGAAAGGTATACCTTTCATCTTGCTAAACCTGAATTGGCAGTTGTTTAAGACCACTTCATAGTACAGAAAGTTGAAACACAACCTACAAGAAGAATCCTCACTGTTCAAGTGACAACGAATTCTCACTCTTCCCTCTTAAACAGGATCCAATTCCATCCATTGATTCACATGTTAACTTGATCCTTTTCTCTCTGTTGAGCTAGCTGTGGTATCAGTGTTGTATCATGGACATGGCTGTTACTGTACCTCATATCATGTAACTCATCTAATATTTTGCTATAATCCAGTGGGTGGAATATAGAATCAGAAGTTAGTGACATATTGAAGCAGCCACTTACCCCTTACAGAGTCATAGATTTGTACAGCACAGTAACAGGCCCCCCGTTCACTACATCCATGCTAACCTTTTTGCCCAACCACACTAATCCCAGACTCAAGAGATACTACAGATGCTGGAAATCAATGCACACAAAATTCTGGAGGAACTTGGCAGACCACCTTCCTGACCTTTTGAGTTCCTCCAGCATTTTGTGTATGTGTTACGCTGATCCCATTTGTCCATATGGATCACCGAGCAGCACACCACTGGACAGCCCATTCAGTCAAGAATATTTTGCCATCTTTGATGCCAATATGTACTAAATGTCCTCTGCTTGTGTATCATCATATCCCTTTATTCCCTTCGTATTTGTGTGTCCCTGTACAAGCTCCTTAATCTCCACTAAGTTACCTGCTGCCACTATTATCCTCAGCATCCATTCCAGGAACCTACCACTGTCCATGTTACTAATTTAAAATAAAATGCCCCTCATGTTACCTTTAAACACACATCCCCCACCCTGAGTCTGAAAAGCATGTTCTGAGGTGTTTGACATGTTTTTAAAAAGAGATATAGCACGGTAATAGACCTTTCCGGACGAGTCTGCACATCCCAATTGCACCCATGTGACCAATTAACCTATTAACCCATACAACTTTGGAATGTGCGAGGAAACTGGAGCATCTGGAGGAAGCTCACGTGGTCATGGGGAGAACGTAGAAACTCCTTACAGACAGCGGCGGAATTTAGCCCAGGACGCTGCTGTAATAGCACTGAACTAACCATTACACTATCTTAACACCTGGGGAAAAGATTCTGACTGTCTACCCTATCTAATGCCTCTAATGATTCCAAACACCCGCCAGGTCTTCCCTCAGCCTCCAATGCTCAAGGAAGACCAACCCAGTCCAACCTTTCCTTAAAGTTCACACCCTCTAATCATGTCAGCCTCCTGGTAAACCTCTTCTGCTCTCTTTCAGTCTCCACAAACTTCCACTAATGGAACCACTAGAACTGCACACAATACTCCAGGTGCAGCATGACTTCCTTACTCTTATATTCAGCACACCTCCAATGAAGGCAAGCATGCCATATGCCTTCTTTACCACCCTATCCGCTTGCATAGCCACTTTCAGTGAACTGTGGATGTGGACTCCTTGATCCCTCTGTACTTCAATGCTACTATAACTGTGTAATTTCTCTTTTCATTTGACCTCCCAAAGCGCAACTCCTCATATTTAACCAGATTAAACTCCATTTGCCACTTCTTTGTCCGTATCTATAATGGATTACTTCTCAGTGTATTCTTTGATAATTCTTTACATTGACCACAACTCCACCAAACTTGTTATCTGTAGACTTTGCTAATCTACCCATTTACATTTTCATTCAAATCTTTGATTATTATCATAAACAATAGACGTCCCAGCACTGATCCTAATGGAGCACTACTTGTCATGGACCTCCAGACAAAATATCAGCCTTCCACCACTACCCTCTGTCTTCTATTGGCAAACTAAGCTTGCAATTTACCCTGGATCTTATGTATTTTCATCTTCTTAATCAATCAACCATGAGGAGTTTTATCAAATGCTTTACTAAAGACCATGTAGATAGCATCCACTGCCTTACCATCATCAAGCACTTTGTTACCTCCTCAAAGAAAAGCTGGTGTCTAAGGCATGGCCTGCACTGTAGACAGTCGTGTTGACTTTCCCTAAGCAGATCATGCTTTTCCAGCTGTGCATAAATCTTGTCTGTCAATATCCCCTTCAGCAGCTTTCCTATCCTGGTATGAGGCTCACTGGCCTATAATAACCTGAATTGTACCCATTTCCCTTCTTGAACAAAGGCACAATGATGGCTGCTCTTCAATCCCCCTGAACCTCACCTGTTGCTAGTGAGGACAAATGATTATTGTCTTTCTTATAGGCCCAGGAGACTTATCTAGCTTAATGCTTTTCAGAAGACCCAGCACTACCTCATCCTTAATCTTGCTCACCAGTGATATTTTATGCTATCTTTTTACCTTTATAACCACCTGCTTGAGCACTTTCCAGTTTATCTTTATATTCCACAAAGACCCAATCTGATCTTAACTTACAAAACCTTTATGTATGTTTTTTCCCTTCCCAACTAAAGTCCTTCTGTGCCTTGCAACTTGTCATTCCAGCTTTTATATTCTATGCACCGATCCATCAGAACAAACATGGCAAATGCTACCTTCACCATCCTAACCACCTGTGTTGCCACTTTCAGGGAATTGTGGAACACTCTCTTCTCCTAAACCGAGGTCTCTCAATACATCAGCATTTCCCGGCACCCTACAATATACTGTATATGTCATACCCATACTTGATTTCTCCAAATACATCAGCTTGCATTTATTGGGGTCATAATCGGATGCTCTGTCCAACTTTCTATTTGATCACAAGACAAAGAAGCAGGAGTAGGCCATTTGGCCCATTGAGTCTGCTCCGCAGCTCCCCCATGAGCTAAACTATTCGCCCATCTAGTTCCAATTTCCGGCTTTTTCCCCATATCCCTTGATACCCTGACTAATTAGATACGGCAACGAATTCCACAAATCCACGACCCTCTGGCTAAAAAAATTTCTCCTCATCTCTGTTTTAACTGGGTACCCTCTAATTCTAAGACTATGGCCTCTTGTCCTCGACTCACCCACCAAGGGAAACAACCTTTCCACATCTACTCTATCCAACCCTTTCAACATTCAAAATGTTTCTATGAGATCCCCTCTCATTCTTCTATACTCTAATGAGTACAATCCAAGAGCCGACAAACGCTCCTCATATGTTAGCCCCTGCATTCCAGGAATCATCCTTGTAAATCTTCTCTGAACTCTCTCCAACATCAGTACATCCTTTCTAAGATAGGGGGCCCAAAACTGCACACAGTATTCCAAATGAGGTCTCACCAGTGCCCCATAGAGCCTCATCAACACCTCCTTACTCTTATACACTATTCCTCTTGAAATGAATGCCAACATAGCAATATGATCTATATCCTTCTGCAGCATTGGACAACCTTCCTCACTATCCACAGCACAGCCTACTTTCGTGTCATCCTTGGTGGGTCTGCTGGTCCAATTTCCCCACTCTATCCTATGCTACTCAACTGATTATACGAAGACTGGGAAAACTCAGCAGACCAGGCTGCGTCTGTTGGAAGAGAAATGATTAACATTTGAGATTCCCATTCACTTTTTAAATTGAATCACTACCTGTGCAGGAAATGCATTTCTGATCCTGACCTTTGGCTGCATAATACAGTTTGCCTTGTGCCACTGTGCGGTTCTTTTGCCACACACCTTAAATCGACGATTCCCAGCCCTTCCAATGGGAACTGCTTCACTTGGCAAACCTTCTGGTTCAAAGTAAATTTATTACTTAAGTATGTATATGTTACCATATACTAACTTGAGATTCATTTGTTTTTATTTTATTTATTGAGAAATATCAGGCCCTTCTGGCCAGCGCCACCCAATTTCACCCATGTGACCAGTTAACCTACTAACCGGTCTGTCTTTGGAATGTGGGAGGGAACTGGAGCACCCGGAGAAAACCCACACGGTCACAGAGAGAACGTGCAAACAAACAACAGCAGAATTGAACTCGGGTCACTGGCACTGTACCAGGGTCACACTAACCATTACACCACCGTGCGAAGCAAAAGGAGAAAAAATTGAAGAAAAATAAAATTTTACTAAAAGATGGACATAAGCACACACAAGACTGACAGACAACCAATGTGCAAAATAATTCAAACTGTGGAAATAAAAATAATACTGAGAGCATGAGTTGTAAAGAATCCTTTAAAGGCGGTCTGTAGGTTATTGAATCAATTGAAGTGGTCCACGCTGGTTCAGGAGCCTGATGGTTATAGGGAGTAGCTGTTCCTGAACCTAGTGGTGTGGGACCTAAGGCTTCTGTACATCCCGCCTGATGGTATTAGTGAGAAGAGGGCATGACCTGAATGGTGGGGGCCCTTGTTGATGGATGCTGCTTTCTTGTGGTAGTGTTCCCTGTCAGTGTGCTCTGTGGTGGGAGGGGTTTGCCCATGATGCACTGGGCTGTATTCACCACTGTCTGTAGCCTTTTCGGTTCTTGGGTGTTAATGTTTTCAGACCAGGCTGTGATGCAATCAGTTAGGATACTGTCCACTGTGCATCTGTAGAAATTGTCAAAGTTTCTGGTGATATGTCGAAACTTAGCAAGTCTCTAAGAAAGTATAGAGGCTGTCATGCCTTCTTTGTGATTGCATTTATGTGTTGGTCCCAGAACAGATTCTCTGATATATTGACACCAAGGAATTTAAACCTTATCCACCTTTTTTCCCCTAATGAGGACTGGCTCATGGACCTCCACTTCTTTGTCCTGTAGTCATTAATCAGCTTCTTGCTGACATTGAGTGAGAGGTTGTTGTGGCACCACTCAACTAGATTTTCAATCTCTCTCCTATATGCAGATTTGTCGCCTCTTGTAATTTGGCCAATAACAGTGGTATCATCAGCAAACTTAATTACACACTGGAGCTGCACTTGGCCACTTAATCATAGGTAGAAGTGAGTAGAGCCAGGGGGTTAAGCACACAACCTTGTGGTGCACCTGTGCTGATGGTGAGTGTGGTGGAGATGTTGTTGCTAACTAAGGTCTGCAAATGAGGAAATCAAAGATCCGAGGCCCAGGTCTTGGACCTTATCGATGAGTTTCAAGGGGGTGGTAGTGTTGAATTCCTAGAGAATTGCGGGAATCACTACCATGCAGGGGTCTGGGATGTATCTGGGAAGAGAAATGTTTAATGTCTCTTGTCCAATGATGATGTGGTAGCTTTGATTACTAGTTATTAATAATTGTTATTTTATATTCATTGTTGTATTATATATAATTATCGATTATAAATGTCTATGAACCTTCTCAATCATCCAGTCATTGTATGTCAAGTAGTAGTGAATCAAGGCAACTGGACTTACTGTGTTGTCAAAAAGACATTTTGCCACTCATCTGAGAGGCTTCTTCAGTTCTGGTGGGTAGTTTTCCAGTTTATAAACTGTGTATTGTTTAAAGATATAGCAATCACCTGAGGGTCGTTAAGAGTTGTAGAGGTAATGAGAGGGTCATTAGTCTTATCTTTGCATGAATGGAGGTGTGATCTGTTGTGGAAACACTGGAAAACCCATCCCTAGACAGAGGGGGTGGGGTATGACATCACCGATCAGCTACTTATGATGCAGTCCTAACATCTCTACCCCGGCATCTCCACAACAGTTCACACCTCCGTTCTTGCAAATATGTAAAACTAATCATCCTCTCATTAGCTCTGTGACTTTCAACAACCCTCATGTGACTGTCATACCTTTAAACAACTGAGTTTATAAACCAGAAAATTACCCACCATGGATCAGAAGTGAAGAGGCCTCTCAGATGTGGTGAAACGTCTTCTAGACAATAGTGCAAGTCCAGCTGCCTTGATTCACTAGTGCTTGATATTGATTATAAACATTATTTTTGTTACACACTTCCACAAAGTAGCCTGTTGAAAACAAATAAATCCAACACTTCCTTGTAGCCTGCTTATTTAGTCTGCGAAAACATCAGCTGACCCATTTCAATGGCACTATACTAACTCGGGTCTGTTCCATACATAATGGTTTAATCTAAATTATCTCTGATTATTGTGCCAAATGTGACTCCCTGCCAATGGTGTTTTGCTGATATGGAGCCATCATTCACTTTCTTACTGGACAGCCTGAGACTTGGTTCTGTATGCTAACAGCTTGGCTCCAGGAATAACCACATTGCCCAAGAGGCCAGTCTGTATCACTGTTGCTGCAGCAAAAGTAACAGCATCTGGTTCAGGCTAAAACAACCGCGATATCTTGCATTTTGATTTCAGAAACTGAATGTTTTTTGTAAAATTGAAGTAAATTCCTAATTTCTTCTCCCACCCTCCCACAGTGTCTGGCAGAAGGAGGGGACTTAAACTCTTTTGAATTCAAGTCATTGACAGACTCGTTGAATGACATCAAGAACTCTATAGATGCTTCAAATATAAGGTGGGTGGAGTACGACTTCTAGGTGCAGCAAGATCCTACATTCCAACTTGTAGATTCCCTTGACTTCGGGAGTCAAAGGATGTAGATGTATGGGTGATTCCGGATTGACAGCTCAATCCCAGGATCTGGATTGGGAAAGTTCAGCAGTGGTTCCACCGCCTTGGAAGTTTACAAGGGATGCTGCTGATGTGCTCATGTTTATACATTGGGTCAGTTGGTCAATGATGAGCAGTTTATTTGCCCTGCTTAAATAGAACAGTACAGCACAGAAGCTGGCTGTTTTGGCCCACAACGTTGTGCTTAATTTATTAAATTAGTAATTAAATAGCTAACTAGACTAATCCCTTCTGTCTATACAATGTCATTATCCCTCCATTTTACGCACATTCATCTAAGCCTCTTAAATACCTGCATCATATTTGCCTCTACTACTATCCTTAACAATGCATTCCAGATACCCACAGTATGTGTTTAAAAAAAAACCTGCCCACACTACTTTGAATTTATCCCCTCTCACATTAAATGTATGACTTCTAGTAATTGACATTCGAACCCTTGGAATAGATGCCAACTGTTCATCTATGCCCCTTATCATCTCACAAACTTCTTCCAGGTCTTCTCTCACTTTCCACCACTCCAGAGAAAACAGCCCAAGTTTGTCCAACCTCTCCTTTTGGCACACGCCCTCTAATCGAGGAAGCATCCTGGTAAACCCGTCCAAAACCTCCACATCCTTCCTATAATGGGGTGACCAGAAATGAATGCAGAACACTAGGTATGACCAAACCAGATTTTCCTAAATTTCAACTCTGGAACTCAACCATCTAGCATGTGACCAGGGCATAAATAGATGTCACAGCATGTGCTTTCTATTTGACAACAGCAGGAACCTAGTGAACCTTCTGTCAGTCTTGGGAACTATAAACAGGCAGACATTATCATATTTTATAAGAATGTAATGGGTATGTAGACATGCAGTGAGGAATGGCCAATGAGTGGATGGTGCAGAGATGCATAACTCTATCTCATGTGGGATGCATATTGGAGAGGTTTTGGGGAAGGCTCCAACATAATTAAGATAAGAATTTGACCTCTGAAATTGGTTTATTATAGTCATGTGTGGAAAAATTTGTCTTGCATATTATTCATACACAATAGATCAATTCATTACAACAGTGTGTTGAGGCATAATAAGGTAAAACAATAATAGAATGTAGAATAAAGGATTGCAATTACAGAGAAAGTGCAGTGCAGGCAGACATTATGGTACAAAGCCAATACAAGGCAGATTGTGAAGTCAAGAGTCCATCTTGTAGTACAAGGAAACTGTTCAGTAGACTTATAACGATGGAATGGAAGCTGTCCTTGAGCCTGATGGTGCATGCTTTCAGGTTTTGTATCGCCTGTGTGATGGGAAGGCATAAAAGAGAGAGAGATGGGTGAGGCCTTTGACGCTTTCTACTTTACCAAGGTAGCGAGAAGTGTAGACAGAATTCTTGGAGGGGAAGCTGGTTTCTGTGGTGTGCTGAGATGTGTCCACAACTTTCTACAGTTTCATGTGGTCACAGGTAGAGCAGTTGCCGTACCAATCCATGATGTATCCGGATAAGATGTATTCATAAAATTGATGAGGGTCAAAAGGCATATGCCAAATTTCCTTAGCCTCCTGAGGAAATACTAGTGCTGGTGAGCTTTCTTGGCCATGATGTCTGCATAGTTGGACAAGGACAGAGTATCCGTGTTGTTCACTCCTAGGAACTTCTGTGAACTTGAAGCTTTCAACCCTCTTGACTTCAGAAGCATTCATGTAAATGAGAGCATGTGCACCAGCACCCATCCTGAAATTAATAATTAGTTCTTTTATTTTGCTAGCATTGAGGAAAAGGTTGTTGTCTAGGCTCTGTCTCTTTCCTGTACTCCAACATCATTATCTGAGGCACAGCCCATCTACAGACTTGTAAATGGAGTTATAGAAGAATCTGGCCATGCAGTTGTGAGAGTTACAGGGAATAGAGTAGGAGACTGAGGATGCAGCCTTGTGGACAGCAGTGTTGAGAATAATTATGGCAGAGGTGTTGTTGTGTATCCTTACTAACTACAGTCTGTTGGTCAGGAAATCAAGAATCCAGTTAGAGAGGGAGGTGTTGAGTCCCAAATCTAGAATATTAGAGATGAGTGTGCTTGGAATTATCATATTGAATGTGGAACTGTAGTCAATAAACAATATTCTAAGGTAGGTGTCTTTACTATCCAGATTCTCCAGAGGTGAGTGTAGGGCCAGGGAGAAGGTGCTGGCCTTGTATGGCATAAGATCTCCCGAGCAGGCCCCAGTCTCAGATGAATCACAATTTTTTTGAATTGGAAAGCCAGGACTGCATCGTGTAGTAACCATTACTTGTCCCTTTCCCTAGCCATGGGTGGCTTCCCTCTCCCTCCCCATCTGGTTTCTGTTCAAATTGAGCTTCTGGACACCCTCTGTACGGCCAACACCACTACCTCTGTTTACTTGATCCTATCTGCTTCTCAAACACTTGTTTGTTCCTTGTGTTCCCCCAGTGATTTCAGTGCTCGCCTACCAACCTCATCCAAACTCCTGCTACCTCTAACTTTACTTGCATCATAATTCTTCACCTCTCACTAACATTGGCTGGAACACAGATCTAAAGTCCTATAAATCTTATAAATGCATATAAATCTTTCCATGGTGTCACACCTGTTCATTTAAACTAAGATCGAAGCAAGAACAGAATAGAGAATAAAGTGTTACAGTTACAGAGAAAGTGCAGTGCAGGCAGACAGTAAGATGGAAGATCATACTGAGGTCAAGAGCCCACTTTGTTGTACAGATAGTCTTAGGACAGCAGAATAAAAGCCATCCTTGAGCCTGGTGGGAGGCGAGAGAAGAAAGAGCGTCTGGAGTGGGTGGGGTCTTTAATTTTTTGTGGCTGCGAGAAGTGTTGACAGAGTCCTTGATGGGGAGGCTGGTTTCCATGAAGTGCTGAGCTGTGTCCACAACTCTTTGCAGTACCTTGAGTCTCTAGGAAAAGCAGTTATCGTATTAAGTCATGTTGCATCAAGATGAGATGCTTTTTATGAGTCATCTATAAGAATTGGTGAGGTCAATGGGGACATGCTGAATTTCCTTAGATTTATAAAGTAGAGGTGCGGGTAGGCTTTCTTGGCCATGGTGTCTATGTGATAGAACCAATAATCTCAAGGCCCATAACCATTGGAGGTTTTGCCACTCATGGGTCTTGACTTTTGCATCCCCCCATATATTAGGCTTCATGAATGGGTCATACCCTTAATTATCTGGCTCCCAGGAACTGGAATTCCTCCTAATTTCCTATCTCTCAAGCCCCATTGCTTTCACCTCCAAAGTTAAAAAGGTGTCAAAAACCTGCCCCTTTCCAAATGACTCCTTTCTTTGGCTTAGTGTAAAACTCTCTGATAATGTGCTCCAACTAAAATACAAATCATTCTTCCCATAGCTGCTTCCAAAACAATGTGGAAATCCATGTCGCACACATCCAGAGTGGCCTCAGTCAGATGGGGAACCTCCATGCCTTCACCGCCAACAATACAAACAGAGACTAAAAGGATTCGCTTTAACTCTTCCCTGGCACACGTGGAGCTGCGTGGAGCTCTCATGGTGAAGGCAGGCAAGAGGAGTGTTTTTTTTAAATAATGAAATGTACAGATAAATAGAACACATCTAGAGGGGGCGATTTCAATGCTCTTTCTCTGTACTTTTTTCATTAAATATGTAGTGTGGCAGCCTGAGTTTTTCAGGAATTGGATTTATTTTTGTACGTTTTGTCATTTAAAAGTTTATTACCCAAGCTTTCTCAGTGTAAATATTAACTGTAAACTGAGGTAGCTATCAAATTGACATGGGCGATGGATCTCCAGCTGAATTATGTAAAAATGTAAATAGTTTTTTTTTAGAAAAGCACAAAAAAAATTGTGACTACCACCTCGTGATGCGCTGGTTGCATTGAGTCCTGGAAGGTGCTCAGAATGTTCTCCTCTGCCTTGATCCTTTTATGATCTTCTCCTCTGCAGAACAGGCTTATTTACAGGCTCCTCCAGCCATATCCTCTTTGTGCAGCCCCCATTCAGAAGGTCCAGTCACTGTAACACCACCACCTGTCAGAGCTCCATCGCTGGTTTTGAGGGGAAAGTTATTGCTGTTTTAGCCCTACTAGCTGGGCATATTCCCAAAAGAATGCTAGAGCTTTTCAGAGGTGAGTGCATGAGCAAGTGAGAGAGATTAACTCTCTCCCTTTTTGCTCCAGCCAACTGGGAAGATTCAGTGTGCCTGTACTGAGGTGTAAATGTCACCCCCTCTTTCTTGGCCGAATACAGATGGGAATACTAGCTATAATCAGTCTTCCCTCAGTGAGGAGTCTGTGCATTGTGGAAGGTGGGGCTGGAACATCTCTCTCACTCTCTCCCTGCTCCTCCCCTCACCCCCGCCCCCTCAACACTCACTCCCTTCCACCCCCCCCCCCCACTGTCTCTCATTCCCCTACCTCATAAACAGACGAGCAGCGTAATGGGTTGATTGTCACTTGTATATAGAACTGATCCTCACAAAATAATTTGCTTTTGGCTTTCACCTAACTGCCTAGGAACTCTTCCTCCCTTCCCCACCATGTACCCCAGGAGCACAGGACTTTAGATGCAAGTTGTGCAGGGGAGTTGGCATGTCATCTGAAAATTGGTCATTATTTTTGTTAATGTGTTTAAATGTTAATATTGTAATGAGAATGGATAACAGAATGTTTCCAGTTTAATGTAGATTATTGTAAAGTTTTGAATTTTTAAATTTCCAATTAGAAGAGCAAGTCTAAGGAGAAAACCTTACAAAGAACCTTTTTTGATCATTAAATGAGCCTGGGCAACTTTTAAAAAGTAAAAACACAAAAAAAATTAACAGAACTATTATTTTCAGTTTTTAACATGTTTTGCACTGGCTTTTGGTTAAAAAGGTTTTTTGTAACTTTTTTTTCTTTGGTTAGTATTTGCACCTCTCATTTTTTTCTTCTGTTTTACTTTTAAGTGTAAATAGAATCTTCTTTCTCTTGCACTCTTCCAAAATTTCAGCCAGATAGTTCTATATACCGTTGTAATTAAATCTGAATTAGTGTATGTAGTACTGCCTTTTCCCTTGTTACCTTTTGTATGGTGTATAAAATTGAAAGCGGCTTTAAATATTTATAAATAAAGATAATATATAATTAAAGTGGGCCTTTTTCTTCAAATGGTGAGCATTATTTTCTTGTGCCAATATCTCTCCTTTTAATCTTTCCCCTTTATTTCTCACTAATCTATAATTTCTATTTTTATTCTCAACACGCACGTTGTACCAGTTTCTTCTCCCTCTGCATTGCTGATCAATACCTTGGCATTTTGTGACGATTAAGAAAGATTAGAGTATGTTTGGAACTGGATGGGTGAAATTTGAGGGTGTATTCCTCATTTTCCATCACTATGAAAGATCTGATGGGCAGTTTCATGTGTTTAAAGGACCGATGGGGTAAGTTGAAGTTTTTTTCTGCTGCTGGTTGAGTCCAGAATAAGGAAAACATTAGCTCGAAATCCAGAGCAGAGGCCATGTTAGCTCTTCACACAAAGATGTTGGAGATCTGAAAGCACTCCACTAGAAAATGATCTGATTACACGCAAGAGGGTGCAGAAAAGATTTGCAACGATGTTGTCTGGACTGGACGGCTTAAATATAAGGTGAGACTGGATAGTCTGGGACTGTTTTCCCAAGAATGAAGGAGACTGACGAATGATTTCATACAGATTTATAAAACCATGAGGGCATAGATAGCATAGATCATTACGTTTTTTTCATGAGTAGGGGAATGCAAAACTAGATGGCATAAGGTTTACGGTTGAGAGGGGAAGATTTAAAGGGAATCTAAGAAAAAAGTGTTTTATTACACATCGAGTGGTGGGTAAATGGAATGAGTTGTCGGGAGGCTATAGAAGTAAATTTAATTACAATGTTTAAAAAACATTTGGACTAATGCATGTACAAGAAAATGTAGGGACATAAGCCAAACATAGGATAGACTAACTTAGGCAGCTCATGGCATATGCTTTCAGGCTTTTTTATCTTCTTCCCAAAGGCAGAAGGATGAAGTGAGAATGTCCGTACAGAGAATACCACCTGACAGAGTGGTGGAGGTGGGACATTTGAGTATCTAGAACCACCCTTGAATCGCTGCATAGAAAGTTATAGATGATAAATGGGATTAATATAGAAGACCCATTGATGGTCAGCATAGATGTGTAGGGTTGAAGGTACATGCTTTAGTGCTATGTGACTCTGTGACTCTAGGACTGAGTTAAGACACAGATCCATGGCCTAACTGAATGGTGGAAGGAGCCGAAAGGTTTTCTGTTGTTCCTTACTTGGGAGATGTGTTCATTTGCTTCCGGGAATTGAAACCAACTGTCCTCAGGCATTTCTCCAAACCACTGGAGGAACGCAGGAGGTCAGGCAGCATTTTTGGAGGGAAATGTCACAGTCAATGTTTTGGAATCAGAATTTGGTTCATTTGATGTGAAAGCTGCTGCTTGTAGAAGCAGTACAGTACATAGATATAAAGTTACTATAAACTACAAAATAAATAGAGGTTCAAGAAAGTTTGTGAACCCTGTAAAATTTTCCCTATTTCTACATAAATATGACCTAAAAGGTGATCAGATCTTCATGTCAGTTAACTTTATACTTGCTTGTTTATTTATTGAGAAAAATAATCCAACGTTACATGTATTTGTCAGAAAAAGTATGTGAACCTCTGCGGCAATGCCTTCTACAAAAGCTATTTGGAGTCGAGTGTTCCAATCAATGAGATGAGATTGGAGGTATGATTTTGAGAGGTGCTCTGCCCTATAAAAAAAAAAGTCTCATGTGGTCAGATTACTGACAGAGCCAGCTCTTCTTAAGAAAGATCTGATATGTGCACCATGCCTCAACCAAAACAATTTTCAGAGGACCTTGGAAGAATTGTAGGGATGCATGAAGCTGGAAAAGGTTACAAAAGCATTCCTAAAAATCTGAGTGTTCATCAGTCCACAGTAAGAGAAATTATCTACAATTAGAGGAAATGCAGTACTGTTGCTACCCTCCATAGGAATGGGCATCCTTTAGGGATCACAGCAAGAGCACAACATGCAATGCTGAAGGAGATGAAATAGAACCCAAGGGTAACAGCAAAAGACCTGCAGAAATCTCTAGAACTTGCTAAAGTTTCTGTTCATGCGTCCACTATAAGAAAAAGACCAAATTTGCAAAATACTACCTGGATGTTCTACAATGCCTCTGGGACAATGGTTTAAAAAGAAGAAATTTGTGTTTTGGAATGGCCGAGTCAGTCCTGACCTAAATCCTATTGAAATGTTGTGGAAGGACTTCAGAAAATGTTGTGGAAGGACTTCAGAAAAGGAAGTCCACCAACATCCCCGAGCTGAATCAGTTTTGCAAGGAGGAATGGTCTAAAATTCCTCCAAGCCGATGTGCAGGACTGATCAACACTTACCCGAAACATTTGGTTAAAGTTATTGCTGTACAAGGGGGTCACACCAGTTACTGAAAACAAAGGCCCACACACTTTTTCCAGCAAATATATACAGTATAATATTGCAACATTTTTCTCAATAAGTAAGTATATTGTTTTTTTGTGTTATTTAATTGGGTTCTCTTTATCTAGTTTTAGGACTTGCATGAAGATCTGATCACATTTTAGGTCATATTTATGCAGAAATGGAGAAAATTCTTTTGAGTTCACAAACTTTCTAGCTCCACTGTAAATAGTGCAAAAAAAAATCAAATAATGAGGTAGTGTTCGTGGGTTCATCAAAATGGAGAAGATTTCTAGTGGATATTGTTCATCTGGACTGGATATCTTTTACACTGCTAAATTGTTGTCCTGTTTCTAGCTTTGGAAGGACATTGTAGGAGAAATTGAACATTACCTGAACTCAGGAAATTACAGGCTGGAAATGCCTGGCATCTGGGGAAAAGACAGGCTCGGACTTCAGATGAAGCTGTTTTGCTTGAAACCCTTTTATCTCCCTTTTAGATGCTAATATTGTGGATTTTAAATATTTTAATATAATTTGAAACTATCTCGTAAGACAAATTGCATTTACATTGTAAACACAAGATATTCTTCAGATGCTGGTATGTGTTGCATTTATATTATGTTCTTCAACATTAAAAACATCCCGAGACTTAAGAGAATAGAGTGATAGAGTAACGCAGCATAGAAACAGGTCCCATGGCCCAACTTGTCCGTGGTGCCCACCAAGAGAGATGCATTTTCCAGCATTTGGCCCATATCTCTCTGAACCCCTCCTATTCAAGTAATTATCTTTTTGATATCTAAATTGTGTTTTGCTAGCAAACAAATGTTTATGTTACATACAAGGAAGTAGGACTCGTGAGTAATGGTTAGGTTTGAAGACAGGTCTGTGAGGAATTTAAAAAACAGGTAGAGGCAGCAGGATTAGGAGTGAATCGACTCATGATCAACTCTTCTTGGTGCACAAATATATCAGTGCTGTCCCAATTCTGCTCACCAGACTTGAAATATCTAGCAGTTAGGTACCATCCTTTTTACCTACCATGGGAGATCTCCAGGGTCATTTTGGTAGCAGTATACATTCCACCTCAGGCCAATGTCAAGCAGGCTTTAGATGATCTGAGCAATGGGATCAACATGCACAAAACAGCGCACCCTAATGCCTTCACCATTGTTTTGGGAGATTTTAACCAGGCCAGTCTGAAAAAAATCACTCAACAATGACCATCAACAGATAACTTGCAATACCAGAGAAAACAACATACTGAACCATTGCTACACCACCATTAAGAATGCCTACCATGCTATTCCATGCCCTCACTTCAGGAAGTCTGATCACCTGGCTGTACTTCTGCTCCTCAAGTACTGTATAGGCAGAGACTGAAGACTGCAGCACCAGTAGTGAGGACCAGGAAGGTATGGACAAGGGAAGCACAGGAGAGCCTACAGGACTGCTTTCAATCGGTGGACTGTACTGTATTCAGGGATTCATCTTTGAATCTGGATGAGTATGCTGCAGTTGTTACCGACTTCATTGAAACCTGTATGGATGAGTGTGTGCCTACAAAGACTTTACTGTACATTCCCAAACCAAAAGCCGTAGATGAACCAGGAGGTACGTCGTCTGCTGAAGGCTAGATCTATGGCATTCAAGTCTGGTAATGCAGGCCTGTACCAGAAAACCAGGTATGATTTGTAGAGGGCTATTTCAAGAGCAAAGTGACAATTTTGCATGAGGTCGGAGGCGACATCAGATACACAACAATTTTGGCAGGGCTTGTAGGATATTACTTCCTACAAAGTGAAACCCAATAGCATGAATGGCAGCGATGCTTCACTACCAGATGAACTCAACACCTGGTATGCCTGCTTTGAAAGGGAGAATACAACAACAGCTGTGAAGATCCCTGCTGTATCTGATGACCCTGTGATCTCTGTCTCAGAGGCCGATGGTAGGCTGTCTTTAAAGAGAGTGAACCCTCAGAAGGTGGAAGGTCCCGATGGAGTACCTGGTAAGGCTCTGAAAACCTGTGCCAACCAACTAGAGGGAGTATTCAAGGACATTTTCAATCTCTCACTGCTATGGGCAGAAGTTCCCATTTGCTTCAAAAAGGCAACAATTATACTACTGCCTAAGAAGAATAACGTGGGCTGCCTTAATAAATATTCACCCGGTAGCACTCACACTATAGTGATGAAATGCTTTGAGTGGTTGGTCTTGTCTACACTGAACTCCTGCCTCAGCAAGGACATGGACCCATTGCAATTTGCCTATCACTACAATCGGTCAATGGCAGGCACAATCTCAATGGCTCTCCACATGGCTTTAGACCACCTGGACAACACAAACACCTACGTCATGATGTTGTTCATTAACTATAGCTCCGCATTTAATACCATTATTCCCACAATCCTGATTGAGAAGTTGCAGAACCTGAGCCTCTGTACCTCCCTCTGCAATTGGATCCTCAACTTCCTAACCAGAAGACCACGATCTATATGGATTGGTGATAACATATCCTCCTCGCTGACAATCAACACTGGTGCACCTCGGGTGTGTGCTTTGCCCACTCTGTATACACATGACTGTTGTGGCTAGGCATAACTCAAATACCATCTACAAATTTGCTGATGATACAACCATTGTTGGTAGACTCTCAGGAGGTGACGAGAGGGCGTACAGGAGTGAGATATGCCAACTAGTGGAGTGGTGCCACAGCAACAACCTGGCACTTAATGTCAGTAAGACAAAACAGCTGATTGTGGACTTCAGGAAGGATAAGATAAAGGAACACATACCAATCCTCATAGAGGGATCAGAAGTGGAGAGAGTGAGCAGTTTCAAGTTCCTGAGTGTCAAGATCTCCGAGGATCTAACCTGGTCCCAACATATCGATGCAGTTATAAAGAAGGCAAGACAGCGACTATACTTAATTAAGAGTTTGAAGAGACTTGGCATGTCAACAAATACACTCAAAAACTTCTGTAGATGTACCATGGAGAGCATTCTGACAGGCTGCATCACTGTCTGGTATGGGGGGCGGGGGGGGGGGCTACTGCACAGGACTGAAAGAAGCTGCAGAAGGTTGTAAATCTAGTCAGCTCCATCTTGGCTACTAGACTACAAAGTATCCAGGACATCTTCAAGGAGCAGTGACTCAGAAAGGCAGTCTCCATTATTAAGGACCCCTTGCACCCAGGGCATGCCCTTTCCGCTGTTACCATCAGGTAGGAGGTACAGAAGCCTGAAGGCACACACGCAGCGATTCAGGAACAGCTTCTTCCCCTCTGCCATCTGATTCCTAAATGGACATTGAACCCATGACACTGCCTTACTTTTTAAAAAGATATATAGTATTTCTGTTTTTTGCCTGATTTTTAATCTATTCAATATACGTTTACTGTATAAAATATATGGAACAAGATTTACTTATTTATTTATTATTATTATTTTATTTTTTTCTTCTATATTATGAATTGCATTGAACTGCTGCTGGGCTCCACGCAGGTCTTGTTGCTGGCATGGAGTATCAGTGAAATCAACTCCTACTTGGAAAGTATTTGATTTTGGGAGTTTACTTTGATTTTATTGTTTGAAATTAAGAAATCAGCGCTAAGAGATTTATATTATGGGGAATAACTAAGTGAAAAGCACAACCTTTGTTTGCACGTAGTCCCTGGGTTACATTCCTGAGAACTGTTCGTAACCTGAATTGTTTGTAAGTTGGAAGTGAGCAACAACAGCAGATTGGGAGAGTGTTGTCAACCAGTGTCACTTACTCAGTGAATGAGCAAGTGAGACTGCTCGACGATTTTGGCTCTGCTCATTTTGACCAAGTCCCTGGTTGTCATGGCTCAGAGTAGGGGGTGGGGGGGGGAGGAAAGCACACAAAATACCCTGGAAGAAGATGCACACAGCCCCATAGTAGTTGGCAAAACCATCCCACCCGTCTCACAGATATTCATTCATATGTATGGGTGTTCTTAAGTCAGGCAGCTGTAACCCATGGAGGATCTGGTATCTAAATTTTCTCTGATGGGTAGGATGGAGAATGTCTTCTACTGCAACTTGGTGGTCTCTGACATAGCCAATGAATGGGACGGTTAGGTTCTGCCATTTTTGGAGCAGGATGTGCTTGTCTGAGGGTAGGTGGTTTGCACTCAATACAGTGAGCTTCTGTGCTCCTAGTCAGTGCAGTCCTGAATGCCCTTTCTCCATTTTGAGCTGTCGTGAATCACAGATTCCTAGGAGTTGGGGTTGTTGAGCTTCATAGGAAGGTTTCGAGCATTTCCACTGTCCAGCCGAAAATCTCTTGGCAGAATGTTTCAGGTTTTGTGAAATGATCTGGGGTTAACTGTGGAATGAGCACTCTGATACTGTGGAGAGATTGTTGACATTGGCTTTTTTGTACTGGCCAGTGAATTGAGGGGATTTTGTACTGTTATCCTATAATTTTGTACCATCTTTGAGGTCCTGGTTTTCAAAATCCTTTTCCTCAAATGGCTGTGCTGGGACGTTTTTGAACTTCAGCATCATCTTCATCAGTGTTGCCTTTGAGATGTGGCTCCTGAGAAATGGGAAGTGGATTATATTTTCCAGCATATTGCAATAAACCTTTTATTGTTACACAGCATGGGATGGTTGGTAAAATATCTTTGTTTTCCAGAGATGAAGTAGAAGGTACTTTCTTTGTACACTTCTGTGAATGTCATCAATGGAGTCTGACTTCCCGGTGACTGCAGAAGTAAATGCTGTGAACTGCAACCCTGATAAAAAGTTAGGGTGTGGACTGAAGAAAGAGTGAAGTGAACAGTTTCTCATTAGTCCTGTAGATTTATTCCAGTCCAGTGGGAAGCCTGTGGAAGGAGACATTCAGGAAAGCATTGGGATTGAGCTGCGGCTTCCCGGCTCCAGAGACGTGGGTTCGATCTTGACTGGTTTCAGGGGTTGTGTTTCAGGGGAGGAATTTCGGCGGGGGAGTGCTTCAGGGGTGGACTTTCAGGGGATTCAGGGGCAGGGTTTCATGGATGGAGTTTCAAGGATGCGCTTTCAGGGGAGGAGTTTCAGAGGTTGTGTTTCAGGTGTGGAGTTTCAGGGGAGCAGTTTCAGGTGTGGGGTTTCAGGGGAGGAGTTTCAGGGTTCAGGGGTTGAATTTCAGGGCATTACTTTCAGGTGTGGAGTTTCAGGGGCGGGGTTTTGAGGCAGGAGTTTCAGGGGCAGGAGGTTCATCAGTCAAGTTTCAGGTATAGTGTTTCGGGGGCGGGAGGTTCATGGGTCTAGTTTCAGGGATGGAGCTTCAAGTGAGGGGTTTCAGGGGTGGAGGTTCAGGGCACTAGTTTTGGGGGTGGGCTTTCGGGGCATTAGTTTCAGGGGAGGGGATTCAGGTGTGGGGCTTCAGGGCATTAGCTTCAGGGGTGGGGTTTCAGGGGCAGGGTTTCGAGGCAGGAGTTTCAGGGCAGGAGGTTCATCGGCCGAGCTTCAGGGCAGGAGTTTCAAGGGCGGAGTTTCGGGGGCAGGAGTTTCAGGGTTGGAGTTTCAAGGGTCGAGTTTCAGGGCTGGAGTTTCAAGGGACGAGTATCATGGGTCGAGGTTCAAGTGAGGAGTTTCAGGGGTGCTGTTTCGAGGCAGAGCTTCAGGTGTGGAGGTTCACGGGTCGAGTTTCTGTGCAGAGTATCAGGGGAGGATTTTCGGGGTAGGAGTTTCAGGGGTGCTGTCTCTGTCGAGTTCGCACGTTCTCCATGCAGCCATGTGGAATTCCCCGGGTGCTCTGGTTTCCTCTTACATACTAAAACTGTAGAAGTCCATTGTCCACTACAAATTGTTCCTGGAGTATAGATAAGGAGTAGAATCTGGAGAGTTCATGGAGATAATAAAATGGGTTGTGAGAGTGGGGGAATCAGTGTAAATAGGTGCTTAATGGTTGACATGGATGTCGTGAGCCAAAGGGCCTGTTTTGGTGGTGTACCTCTCAATGACAATGCAGCCTTGCTTACACTTGTGTGCATTGTATGTATGAGGAGGGAAAACATTTATTCTGAGTGAGTATACATAATAGAATAAAACATACCTTAATGAAGAACTGTGGATTTGTGGATATTATAGTGGCTGGTACAACCGTGGATTCATCAATGTTATTAAATTGGCAGGAATGTAGGAAAGATTTTATAGATGTTGCCGGGACTCAAGGGACTGAGTTGAGGGAGAGATTCAACAAGCAAGATCTTTATTCCTTGGCACTTAGGAGACAGTATAAAATCATGAGGGTCATAGATAGAGAAATACAAACTGTGTTTTTCTTAGGATTAGGCAATCAAGAACTAGAGGGCACAGGTTTAAGGTAAGAGGAGAAAGGATAGGAACCTGAGGGACAAGTGTTTTACACAGAGAGTGGTGCATATATGGAATGAGCTGCCAGAGGAAGTGGTCAAGGTAAGTAGAAGCAACACACACAAAATGCTGGAGGAACTCAGCAGGCTAGGCAGCACTGATGGAAAAAAGTACAGTTGACATTTCAGGCTGAGACCCTTCATCGTTTGTCCTGATGCTCTTTTCCACAGATGCTGCCTGGCCTACCGAGTTCTTCCAACATTTAGTGTGTGTTGCTTGGATTTCCAACATCCAAGCAGATTTTTCTCTTGTTTCTGATAAGTACAATTAACACCATTTAAAAGAAACTTGGATGTTAAGGGTTTAGAGGGGTATATAAGGGATGAGCTTAGATGACCATCTTGGTCAGCATGGATGAATTGGGCCAGACAGCCCGTTTCCATGCTGTATCACACGAATTACAATAATAAGCTAAAAGTAGGAGGAGAATGAAGAGACAAAGGAGGGGAACAAAGTGAGGGAGAAGAAGGCAAAATGGAGAGGAAAATACAAAATGTGAGAAAGAAGAAATAAAGGGATTGAGGAGAATGCAAAGAGCAGGCTGTAAGTGAGGGAGCACAAATATTGTCCAGGGAGCAGAACACAGCTATGGTCCAACATGCACTCTGCGGAGGCCATCAGGTGATGTGAAATCAGTTTTGCCTAAGTGAGAAGATTCAGGTTAACCTCCTGAAGGATTAATGACTGAAACAAAAGACCACTTTATTCCAAGACCCATGGCTGTTGAAGGAATGGACACCAGACACGACACAGGAAGGTAACTGGGAACTCTTTGTATACTTTGTGTTTATATACAGGTAGGGAGAATGGAGCAGCAGCTACAACTGAGCAAATCCTTTATAAAAATCCATTTGGGAGATATTGAGGAGCAAATGAAAAAATTCCTCTGCCACTAAATGCAATCGTGTGTCTTGTATCTTCCTGCACTCAAACTGTGTTTGGGCTTAACAATATATTGTATTTTGGATAAAGCTACACTTAGTCTAGATGTTAGCCTTTCTTCATCTCCTGTGTTTTTCACGATGTACGTCAATGATAACAAACCTGATTCTGATCATACAGGGCCCAAGCGAGACCACACATGGAATTCTGGCTTCCCATCTTAAGAAAGGATATGGTTTGTAATAGTTCAACAGTTCCATTTAATATCAGAGAATGTATACAATATACAACCCGAAATTCTTATTCTCCACAGACATCCTCAAAACAGAAAACTCCCAAAGAACGAATGACAGAAAAAAACATAAGAACCCCAAAGTCCTCTGCCTCCTCCCATGCACAAGCAGCATCATAGCCTCCCTCCGCTTATTCCAGCATAAAACATCAGCATTCCCACCACCTACCATGCAAGCAGCAGCAAAGAGAGACCATAGTCTACAGTCCACCAAAAACTAAATGTTCACTCCAACATTTCAACATCCCACATGTTCTGTCACTAACAAGGAAGGGACAGATATCGCTCCTTCATAGAGAGAGGGGGGACAAACAGTCACTATTTTGATATTACAGTCACCCTGAAGTGTTGCTTTTTATTTCAAGTTCCCCATCTTGAGAAGGGGGGGTAGGGAGGAAGAGAGGGAGAGCCCTCCGACAGCCACTCTTGCTGTCTTCAATGTTCCGGCTCCTGCTCTGCTTCATTATATGACACCGGCAAGAATTTGTGTTCACAGGGACTGCACAAGGTCCTGAAGGTGCTCGACTTAAGGTCACACCTGGACATACCAAAACATACCAATCTGCGAGCTCCAAGAATGGGAACACGCTGCCATGAGCTTTTGTGTGCCCTTGGAGATCAGGGGTGGCCAACCTTTTACATTCCATGCGTCAATTTTTTCACGCACGAGTTCAGATGCGATTTTTTCACGCACGAGTTCTATATTAACATTCTTACAAGAATTGAATGGGGGTACAAGAGTTGTATGGCGCATCTGAACTTGTGAGTGAAAAAATTGATGCAGGGAATGTAAAAGGTTGGCCACCCCTGTTGTAGATCAAAGATCCCAATGGGACCCCAGCCGCCCTGAAAAGAAAAATAGAGGCATTACAGTGAGAAGAATTTAATTGTTTTGCTGATGAGCTGGGGGAAGATGCCATCTAATGCCATCCTTTATCATTAATAGAGGGAGGGCAACAGATTCCCCAATATTAATTGAGTGCTATAATAGTTGATGTGAAGAGTTTACACCAGTAACCATCGGCCCATTGCCACTGAACAAGTTATTTGGCCTTTGTGTGATCTTGCTGAATCCAATTTGGTTGTTATGTTTTTCACATTTTACAATGACTGGGCTTGATCTAGAGATCTGTTGATCTAGAGATCTAAATAAAACTTTATTGTATCCTGAAAGGTTCATGTAAAGCACTATAAATATTAAGGTCAAACAAGGGGAAGTACACACACACACACACACACACACACTCTCTCTGTCACACTCTCTTTCTTCCTTTCTCTCTTTCTTTCTGTCTTTCTTTCTGTCTTTCTTTTTGTCTTTCTTTCTGTCTTCCTTTCTTTCTTTCTGTCTTTTCATGGCATCTTTGGCCCACCACTGCCATGCTGACATTTTTGCACATCTGCACTAATCTAATTTCCTGCATTGGAACTGTCCTTCTATTCTTTACCTATTTAAGTGCCTGTATAAATGCCTCTTAAACATAGTAATTGTATCTGACTCCTCTGCAGCAAGTTCCAGATATCAACCACTCAATGTGAAAAAACACTTGCCCCTCAGATCCCCTTTAAAACTCCTTCCTATCCATGATAAGATTATGCCTTCTTGTATTTGATACCATTGCCTTGGGAAAAAGACTGACTCTCTACCCTCTTAATGCCTCTCATAATCTTGTATACCTCTATCAGATCACCTCCAGGGAAAACGAGCAGTGTCTTACCAATCTCTCCCAATGACTGAAGTCCTCCAATCTAGACTATATCTTGGTGAATTTGCTCTGATATTCTAAGGCCAAACTTATGAAGACACTTTCAGGGAAGTATGAATTGGACCCCTACTTCACATTCCAAAATCCATTGCTTTTGTACTCATTGGGATTCAATTCTATCTTACACTGCTGTGCCAACTTTCCACCTGATCTCCATCATCCTGTAGCCTTAAGCAACCTTCCTCACTATCTCCAACACTGATTTTTATGAAATCCACAAACTTACTATTCATACATTAACAAGTCAGAAACGGAATCAAATTTATTATCAGTGACATATATATCATGAAATGTGTTTGTAGCAGCATGGTACAGGCATGACAAATTACTTTTAGTTACAATAAAAAATACATTCTGTAGCTAGTACAAAGAGAACAGTGAGGTGGTGTTTATGAACCATTCAGATGGTGGATGTGGCTCCTGGTCTGGACGTCCTCACTGATGGTAATAAAGAGAAAGAGGGCGTGTTTCAGATGGTGAGGATGCGGGATTCTTGAGGCACTGCCTCTTGAAGATGCCCTCGATGGTGGGGAGGTTTGTGCCCATGATGAATCTGGCTGAGTCTATAACCCTTTACAGCCCCTCGCAGTCCTGACTCTGATGCATTCAGTCAGCTATCTCTCCACAGTACATTTTACCCACGTTATACTCCAAAAAAGGATAACGGATAACATTTGTCCAGTTCTCCTGGCTGAACCTCAGTAAAGAAAAAAGTGTGACGCTGTCATTAAATCTAGCAATGGCTCCTGGTGCACATGAAGGATCCCTCTCTACTATCGTTCAGATAACTACACCTATTCTCCTAGTTTCCTTATTTCAATATCTTCATCTCAGTGTACGCTCAATAAGAACAAATTGGAGATACAAGCAACTGCAGGTGCTCAAATCTGAAGCAACAAACAATCTGCTGGAGGAAATCAACCGGTCAAGCAGCAGGTGTGAGGGGAAATATATTGCCGACATTTTGGGTTGAAGTCCTATATGAGAGGGAGATGGTAGTTTAAAGAGGTGAAAGGAGGCGTGAGACAGGGACCAGAAGCAAATACAACCATTTCCCCTCCGACACTCTCAACTGCCTTACTCCTCTGGCCACCAGTCACCTTTGGCCCCTATATCACCTCTCTGACCCCAATTGTCTTTATATTGGCCACTCAATCCTGCTGCAGGGTTTTAACCCAAAACATTCTCAATTTCTTTCCACCTGCAAATAATGCTTGACCTGCTGAGTTTCTCCAGCAGATTGTTGCAAGAGAAATTAACTGTCACATTCTCATTGATGAAGGGTCTTGGCCCGAAACATTGATTGTTTTCCCTTTTCCATAGCTGCTGCCTGGCCTGCTGAGTTCTTCCTGCATTTTGTGTGTGTCACATTCTCATTGTTGGATTTTGCTGAGTGAAAATTGGTTGCCATTTCCTCTAACAATGCATTTCATTGGCTTCAGTGGTAAAGCTGTTAGATGCCTCTAAGTTATTAAAGTGGTAAAGGCAATGTACTCTTTCCCTGGTCTCTGTAACTCCCTTTGCAATTAATCCCTCAACCACCAGTGGCCATGCCTCCTGCTGCCAAGATCCCAAGCTCTGAAATTCCTTCACTAAACCCCTCATCTCATTCTTCTCCTGACTTCTTAAAGCCTACTTTGGCCTTCACTCCTCTATCTGTTCATGTTCCGTAATTTTGTTTCTCTTGGAGGACATCTTGGGACATTAAACACGCTGACTGGAAGGCTTGTCCTTATCCTTGTTCTCTCCAACTGTGGTCTAATCAGAGTTTTATCTGCAACATTGCAGCTCTTGAACATCACCTGGCTGCTGGCTGTGTTCCCAGAGACCCGAGTTCTTTGGGCACAGAGCTCAGAAAAAGCAACACAACATTAACACCATAAATCGGTGAGTTGCTTTGTTATGTCTCCCCTCTCACTGTCAAACAGAGACAGCTCTTTTTCCCTTATTAGGGGGAGAGAGAGCCTATGGTATGTCAAATACCGGGTGAACAAGTAGTCTTTGGGGTACTGCAAGTTGTGTCTTTATTGATGCTTTGCTGCACACGTGAGTGCTTGGTGGAGGGTGCTGATGCTTTTTTGCTGGTGGGGGAAGGGGGTGTATTGCTTTGCTGCTGCTAATGCGTGGGGGGGAGCTGCAGGTGCTTTGGAGTTCTAATGTTTAACTGTCATTCATTCTTTGGGGCAATCCTCTGTTTTCATGGATGTTTGCGAAGAAAAAGAATTTCAAAATGTATATTTTATACATTTCTCTAACATTAAATGTACCTGTTGAAACCTATTAATTCATTAACTCCATTATAAAATCATGAGATACATGGATAAGAAATGTTTAAAGGTATATGGACCAGACACAGGCCAATGGGATTAGTTCAGGTAGGCAACTTGCTCGACAATGGACAAGTTGGGCAGAACGGCCCGTTTCTGTGCATTTCTCTGACTCTAATATGATCACCAGATACAGGTAAATTAATTAAATGAGATTTGTTCAATTTTTTTTGTCACGTGTACCAAAGTGCAGTGAAAAAGTTTTGCTTTGCACGCCATCTCGACAGATACAACACAACTACATCATCTTTCCTGTGTACCCAGGCATTAAGTCCGTGTCAGCCATTAACCACCCGCTTACATTAGCCCTCGCTGTCCCATTTCATTTCCCTCACATCTCCCCCCGTACTGAGGGCAATTTACAGTGTTTCATAACCCTTCAAGCCGTACGTCTTTGGGAGGAAATTGGAGCGCCCATGTAGTAATAGAGATAGAACGCCACACAGATAGCGCCGGTGGTCAAGATGGGTGTTTGGAGCAGGTTTGGCTCGGGGGTATAGTGGGGAGTTTGGGCCTTGTAACCAGCGAGAGGGGAAGTGGACTCCGCCTGGCTGCAGAAGGGATCGATAGAAGACACCCGAACGAGTCAATCCAGCCAGGCCGCATCTCCCCGTCTCCTAGCAACGGCTGAGGCGGGGCCCGTCTGATTTTGCTTCCGATTGCCGTACCGGACGTGATGTAAGCGCTTTGGTTACGTGGCCGCAGGGAGGAGGAGGGGCAGCGATGCTGAAGATGATGGCGGCGGCCGAGGGCGGCAATGGCTCAGGAGGCGGGCGGCTGGAAGTCTCCATCGACGGCTTGACACTGAGCCCGGACCCAGAGGAAGATGAAGGGCTGAAGAGCAGACAGCAGCAGGTCTCGGCTGGCAAAGCTGGCCCGGGAACCGAGTCAGGATCGGGCCCAGGCTCCGGGGATGGACAGGCCGCTGACCGGGAGACCCAGGCTCGGGTGGAGGAGATGGAGCAGCGATGGGGCTTCGCTCTGAACGAGCTCTACAGTCTGGCTCTCAGGTTCTTTAAAGGTACCGCTTCAAACAACACACCCACCCCAAAGCGAACACTTTCCTACAAAGTCTTGTTTCTGTTGTGGCTGTCACCTCACGAATCCAGTGAAACTATGTTAGTCTGTCACTAACTAAGGGTGGCAGCAAAGGTAGCCAATTTTTGCACAGCCAACATCTGCAAATAAAAGTCTAGTTATAACCAGGTTTCAAGTAAGTGCATTGACATTAGTGCTCATTCTATGGAGGAAAGGTGAATTGGACTTGGTGTCTGGTCTACAGGGAGACACTTCCGACAACGTATCACAGGAACTCTTCCTGTCCTTCCCTGGTGGAGTACCATTCTTTATGTCGGTATGGTCACGTGACCCTGGTCTCAATGTGCTTGAGTTGTACACATTGGCTGTCATTCTGTTTGTGAAAATATTTAATTATGATGGCACTAATTGCAGTGCCAATAATGTCATTTCAGTTCCTCTTGAATTTTGCTTGCATGCTGTTTCAGGAAAACCTTTCCTAAATTTGTGGCACTTTGCCTTTCCTAGTTATCTTTAATCTGTGTTCTTGAGCTACTTATTCTCCCCCAGTAGAAGTAGTCTCTTGTTTGTAAAGCTGCAAATGGTTTAAACATTTCCCCTGAACATCTCTTCAGTGATGGGGAGAATCCCAAATCGAAGGTGGAAATACCAGAGTAATGAGTGAGAATATGTCAAGGACTGAAGAAGATTGACTGAGGAAAGGTTGCATAGAGTTTAATTGTTCACCTTGGAACGGAAGGGCTGTCAGGTAAACTTAAAGATGTTCAAAATGAATGAGCATACAGATAAAGAATGCAAGTACATCATTTAGATTGTTGCATCTCTAGTCTACTCATTCATGCCAATTAAGATGTCAGCCTGAGCTGAGAGCCAGCAGATGCTGTAAATCCGCAGCAGCAAACAATCTGCTGGAAGAAGTCAGTGCGTTAAGCAGCAACTGTGGGAAGAAAGGAGTTCTTTGCCTCCTGCAGGTGCTGCTTGACCTGAGTTCTTTCAGCAGATTCTTTGTTTCACCTGAGCTCGCCCCATTTGCCTGTGTTTGGCTCAGAACTCTTTAAGGCTTTCCTATCCACATACCTGTATAAATGTCTTCTCAGTTTTGTAATTGTACCCAGCTCTACCACTTAGTCTGGCAGTACATTCCACATACCTACTACCTTGGACTTGCCCTCTTCGTGTTACTAACATTACGGAGGAGGTACCGGAGCCCAAAGACTCTCAGTGTTTTAAGTGCAGTTTCTATGCCTCCACCACCAAATTTCTGAACAGTCCAGGAGCACTGCCCTGTCATTCACCTTTTATACTATTTAATTTCAAACTTGTAAGTTTGTGTGTCTTGTACTGCACTGCTGCTATAAAGCAACATATTTGCTGACATATGCCAGTGATGGTAAACTGGATTCTGATTCACTTTAAATATCTGCCCCCTCGCACTCCTACTCTGGAAAAAGACTGATCCTTATCAGTATACCCCTCACAATAATCTTAGAAACCTTTTTGCCATTCAATAAGTTGTTAGTTGAGTCAAGCTCGATGCATAGGAAGAACCTACTTCTCTTACCAGTAATTGATGCAAGATTTAAAAAATGTTCTGCTATAAAGGTAGTAGAGGCACAAACAATGCACTTAGTACTCCCATTGTTTGCGAGGGAATCTGAGGGGTAAGTTTTCTACACAATGGTTATGCACAACCAATGGCAGTGGTGGGATTAGATACAATCATTGCATTTGAGGCATTTAGACTTACAATAGGCAAGGCATCGAAGTATATGGCAGGCAGATAGAATCAGTGTAAATGGGTAGAAAGATCAGCTTGGATGTGATGGGCTTAAGGACCTTTTTCTATGCAGTGTGACTCAATCGGTCTTATTTTAATTGACCTAGACGGTGTGAAATGTGTTTTGTGGCAGCGGCACTGCAACGATAACATTACTGTAAATTACAAAACAAAACGATGCTGTTTCTGCACAATTGAAAATCTGCTGGCAGAGGGGAAAAAGTTGTTTCTATATCATTGAATGTGGGTCTTCTGTCTCCTTTGCCTCCTCAATGGCAGGAACAATAATAGAGCATATTTTGAATGATGAGGGTTCTTCGTGATGAATGCCACTTTGAGGCACTGCCATCTGAACATGTCCTCAGTGGGGAGGGTTGTGCCTGTGATGGGGCTGGTTGAGTCTATGACCCGCTCGAGATCCTGTGCACTTGACCCTTCATTCCAGGCTGTGATGCAACGGGTCAGAATTCTTTCCACCATCGCTACAGAAATTTGAAGGTCTTTGATAACATACTCGATCTCTTCCATCTCCTAACAAGATAGAGGCACTATGGCAGTGGACCAAGAACTAGGAAATGCAATTAGATGTTTTTGTTTCAGCCAATGTGATGCAATAATTAAATACTGTTTGGAGTGTGATTAATATCTATGATTCTGCAATATTAAAACTGTAATACTACCATGGGACAGTTCATAGCTACTTTGAAGATTTGGCTTCATTATTGTTCCATGATACTTGATGTAGAGTTTGCACATTCTCCAAGTGACTGAATTTGCCCAGTGTATTCTGCTTTCTTTGCGCATCCCACATCTAAAAGGTGTGTGCGTTGGTCGGTAAACTGACCAGTGTCAATTGCTTCTAATGCCATAGTGAATGATAATGTCAGCAATGGGAACGGGAATGTGGGAAGACAAGGTTACCGAGAAAACTAATGGGGAAATGGTCTGTGAGTTAACATAGACTCAGTGAACTGAAATGATCTTATCCTCTTTGTATGCAAATATGAAAAATTTTCTGGAGTACTATATAAATTTGGTTCCTTTTGGTGTAATGTTGAAATAATCCACAGCAAATGGAGATATAAATTTACCCAATCATTCTACCATTCCAAAATATTTTCATTCCTACCACCCCCAAACACTCTCCCCTTCCTTAATTCTCACCATGATACCAACCTCTCAGCAAGTTTACCTGCTGTGATGTAGTTTGATAATTTCATTGGTCCACGATTAAACATTTGTCTGCAGAGAACCTGGGGAAACTGGAGCAGAATTGGACCAGAGCTGCAAATGTATCTGGAGACTTTAAATATTTTCCCCATTTTAAAATTGTGACCTCACTTTATAAAGAAAACTGGTCACCTGAAATTGTCTCTAATATCCCTTTTGAGGAGAGGTATAATTACAGGGATGAAAAGTTACATTATAATTTCAGTTATTAATGTGGGCGTGCTGGGAGGAAATTGGCAGGAATATTTAAATATTTAATATACAGAAGTTATTGTGTATAACTTTGATTTAAATTTATATTGAATATTTATTTTCAGTAAAGTGCAATTGTTCTTTTTTTATTCCCTAGTCTAAATTCCTATGACTACGTCTTTTTCCCAAACTGCAAGCATAAAGTTACCATTGTAACTTCATCTTCCTGGTACCAAAACCACTGTCTCACACACACACATCAAGCATTCTTTTGATAATGTTCCTTTTAAGAGCTATTGTTGAAGCTTCAAGAATTGAAATGGAATTACTGACCTGGTTAGGAAATGGGTTGAGTGTCAAGAGACAGAATAGAGGTGATGGACAGGATGTGACAGCTGGCGTCCTGCAGGAATTTGTGCTTGGTCTATATCTACTCACCAGATTTGCTAATCATGGTTGATGTTATACAGAGCCATATATCCAAGTTGTCTGATCATGCTTGGATGGGCAACATTATGTAAAGTCTGCATGGAGAGTTAAATTTTGCAAAGATATTAAATAAATTCATAATATTGGCAAATTGATTTCAATAGGCAAACAGCTCTCCGATTCTGATTCTAAAAAGGATGGAACAGATTGCTTGCAAATAGGTGAGATTTTGCAGTGATGGTATTTAAGACTAGACTTGGGTTCCGCACTGTGGTCAAGTAGTTCTCGTAGAATTCCAACACTGATATCTGGTAATATGAAAAATTGCATATCGTTCATAGAAAACTAAATGGAATCCAATCCAGTTAATTACCATCCATCAGCCTACTGTATTATCAGCAAAGTTCCAGAAGGTGTCATTACAAGTGGCATTTCTGAACTGTTATCCAGCTTGAGTTTCACTAGGACTGTTCAGATGCAGACATCATCCCAGCCTTGCTACGTACTTGGGCCAGAGAGATGGATTTCAGAGCTGAGTGACGACTTTGACAGCATGCCTGCATTTACCAGAGTGGCATCCAGAGGTCCCACTAAAACTGAAGTTGGCTAAGAGGGAAAATCACCTCACACAAGCACATGAATTGGGAGCAGGAACAGGCCACTCAGGTGCTGAAGTCTGCTCAAAGGTACAATTTAATGTCAGAGAAATGTATACAATATACATCCTGAAGTGCTTTTTCTTCACAAATATCCACAAAAACAGGAGTACCCTAAAGAATGAACGACAGTTAAATGTTAGAACCCCAAAGTCCCCCAGTGAGTGACAATCTCCTCTTCCCCCCACCGGCAAAAAAAAAAGGCATCAGCACCACCTCCGAGCACTCAAGCATGAGCAAAGCAATAGCAAAGACACAGACTTGCAGTTACCCCACAGATTTAGCGTTTCATTTGGTATTTGACACACCAGAGGTTCTCCCTCTGTCTCCCTAACAAGGGCAAAAGGGGTGTCTCCATTTTCCCAGCGAGTGGGGAGGCTTAACAAACAACTCGCTGGTTTACGATGTTAAAGGTCTGCCACGTTGCTTTTTTTTCAAGCTCTGTACCCAAAACACTGGGCACACAACTGCAGATATTCCGACTCCCCTGACGACACACGGGTCTCCTGTCGTGACACTGACCTTCGATCCGCCCGTCTCCAGAGCCTTGAGATCCCAGGCTTCCGAATTCGAGTCGGACTCTTAGGCCGAGTTTTGGTGTGCTGAACAACAACGGTTAGTTGTGAAACCCGGAGAACGGGTCCCATTCCTGCAAAGAACTGTAGTCAGCGTGTAACTCCAGGTCAGGATCTTCAAAAGAACCCTGAAAGGGAAAAATAATATGCAAGATGGAAATAGCGCTGTTTCCGAAGATGCAAGCAAAGGAGTCCCTGTTAGGTGCCATCATCCCTCCTGAGCTCCGCCTTATCCACTATTTAATTAAAAAATGTCTGGTTCTAATCTTGATTCCACATTCTTGTCCATCAGTGGTAACCTTGCACCTTCTTGTCAGGTAGCTATGTAGTGTTGTCTTAAAAAAGACTGTTTTCACTGTCTCTCTTCCCCCCCCCCCCCCGCCCCAGGAAGAGAGTGCTGAATACTCAGTGGTCGTCAGGGAAAATTTTGCCTCAGATGTCTTTAATAGGCAATTCTTGTCTTTTCATGGTAATTCCTAGTTCTAGGTTCAGCCACGAGGAAACATCCCATCACATTAACCATGTCATGACTCCCTTCAGAATCCAAAGTTGAGGTTATATCATTGTTGAAGCTCTTGGACTGCAAGAATTACTTAGGACAGTTTCCTGGGCCCAGCGGCTTCTGCTGTTCCATCAGTGACCTTCCATTAAAAGGTAAGAGGTGGGCTGTCTGTTGATCACGCAATCTTCAGTTCCATTTGCATTCCTCAGTAAATGAAGCGTCCATGCTTTGTGCCATAAGGCCTGGACCCCGTTCAGTATTATTACTGTTGCTTACTCTCCCATATCAGTAGCTTGGGGATTATTTAAATGCATACAAACTAGGAAGAGGCCACTGAGCTCCTGAAGCCTGTTCTGCCATAACTTGTCAGATTGTAACTATCTCTCCTTTCAAACTCTCGTTTATCAAATTTCTCTCTACCTAAGGAATATTTACCGTCCATCCATCACTTCAGAGGATAAGACTTGTAAAGACTAGGAATTTGCCTGATCTATTTGAGATGAGCAGCTCCTTGACTCCTAGTTTTATATTGTCTCATGAAAGTAACCACGCTGAACATATTCTCGCTTTCAAGGCCTCTCCTGGGCCCAACATATTGATGCAATTACAAAGATAGAGGCTATATTTCATTCGAAGTTTGAGGAGAATTGGTATGTCTTTCAAATTTCTGCAGATGTACTGTGGAGAGCATTCTAAATGGTTGCATCTCTGCCTGGTATGCAGGGGCCACTGCACAGGACAGGAAAAATATGCAGAAAGTTGTAAACTCTGCCATCTCCGTAATCGGCACTAGCCTCACAATCATCTAGGACGATCTCAAAAAGCGGAATCCATCATTAAGGACCCCCATCACCCAGGATGTGCTTTCTTCTCATTGCTACCATCAAGGAAGTGTTACAGGAGCCTGAAGAGAGACACTCAGTGTTTCAGGAATAGGTTTTTCCTATCCGCTGTCGACTTCTGAATGGAAAATGAACCCGTGAACACTCTCGATATTGTAATTATATCTACATAGCTACTTAGAGTAATTTTATAGTTTTTTTTATTATATATTACAAAGTACTACTGCTGGAAAACAAATTTCACAATATTAAACCTGATTCTGATTCTATGCTTTAATCAAGTCTCCTCTCACTCTTCCAAATTCCAGTGGATACCATTCTCTCCTGATAAGTCAAGCCCCATTCCAGGTATTAAATTTGAGAGGGAAAAATCCTGTTAAAGCCTATATAACCACTCCATTTTTCTATTCAGCCTCCTTAGTATTAAATAATATCATTCTTAATTTTCCTCAGTATATGTTGGTGACCAGCCTTTCTCAACCTTCTTGCCCTGAAGGAACCTGTGAAATAATTTTCAGGTCTCAGGGAACCCCTGCATAAAAATTATACCTACAGCTCATTGTACATTAGCGTGATCAATAAGTTATAGATATAATAATCCAAAAATAATTGTCAATGCTCTGAGTAGAGAATTAATTTTTAGCCAACTTTCTCGGGGGAAAAAGCAGGTAGTTAGGCTTAGTTTGCCTTTCTTGAAATGAATCTTGTTCTTACTGTTTCATAAATTTTAAATACTCATAAGGCAATATAATATATTTTGTTAAATAACTGGCTTAAGCCAAAATGGGATTTAATTTTTCTAAAGGTAGGCTAGGTAGATTTAATTTAAATCAAGGTTGTAAATTGATTTTAATTAATGCTGTTTACAACATGAAAATTTATAGACAATATTGAATAGTAAAGTTACTAAAAACTATAAGCTAAAGCAATGTAAGTAAAAATATGGCTGAAGAAACAGTTTTATACAAGACTTTGAAAAAATATCTTACTAAGTGACTCAAAATATGGGCCTAGCACGTGAAACCTGTGTTTGTTTTTTGCTGCGCAAATACTCAATTGTGGGTTGAATACACACAGATTTCACCTTCAACTGAAATGAGAAAATTTCTATCCTTGCTTTTGACGCTTGTTAAACAAAAAAAAGCTTGCTCATACATGTAGGAAGTTGAAAACTGCAGCAAAGTGTTCATTGGTTTCCTTTGAATGACAGGATACTCTTCTTTCACAGACCTCTAATGAGATTGCGAATGGGGCTGCTCGGTCACTGCCCACCACTGCAAGTGCAAGCATCAAGTACTGTGTGAAGTTCAAAAAATGATGTGTCTTTTTTTAATCATGATCTCTCATGGAAGCCCTAGTGACCTCTTACAAACTCTGGTTGAGAAACTCTTTGCTGGTCAGATAACTTTCATCATTGAGCAAACTTTTAGAGTCATTGATGTGGGACAGGATCAGTATTCTTTGGAAAGAATGTGGATTAATGAAGACAAGCTAGCATGAATTTGTTTAGGGATAGTAATCTTTAACCAATGTGATAGAATGGTGATGAAGTAACAAGTAGTGATTGAGGTAATGAGGTGTGGTGTACAGTTTTACACAAGGCTTTTGATAAGATGCCACATACCAGGCTTTCAACATAGCCAAAACACTTAACGTAAATTGCATCAAAAGCATGGATATGCTTATTATGTAAGGAGCAAGAATGATGAATGGTTTGGGACAGGAGACGGGAGAATAGTGGAGTTCCCAAGGGATCGGTGTAGGGGTTATTGCTCTTTGTTGTAAAGGCCCGAGTGTACAAACAACAATTTAAAAATTTGCATTTGAGACAAATGCTGGAAATCTTGTGTATTGTCAAGAGGATAGTGATTGCAGCCTAGTGAATTGGGCAACGTATAGCAGATGAATGGCAAAACAATAAAGTAATGCTTTTGTGAAAAGGTTCAGGAGCAGAGAGACCTGTGGTGCCCAAGTGACACTAAATTATGCAACTTATTTTGCTACCAGTAGAGTAGGCTGGTCAAGGCTTGTTAATCGCTGTTGATCCATCTGGTTAAATTAGTGGGAAATGAATGAGGCATGGTTGGGAGATGAAATGTTATAATATCTGAAATAAAAGTGGATCTGGGTGTGCTGGAAAGAGAAAGACTGAATGAATGTTACAAGTTGATGACCTTTCTGGCAATGGCCCCTTCTCTTCCTTTCTCATCATTCAGGTAGCCCAGTTTCCTTCCAGATGAAGCAGTGACTCGTTTGTATTTTTCCAATTGAGTATATTGCGCTCAGTGCTTACAATGTGTTCTCTATTGATAAACCAAATACAGATCAGGTAACCAGTATGCACAATACCTTCAGTCTGCACAGATGACCCTGAGCTTCCAAAGGTCTATCACTGTAATTCTTCATCCCACTTGGGTTTCTATCTTTGCTCTTCTGCACTGGTCTAAACCTAACCCAATGAAAACTCAAGAAACAACAACTTCTCACCAGGCACGTTGTAGCCCATGGATCTCTCAATCTCAGCCAGTTCTTGCAAAAGCTCATTGTCCAGAATGTTGACTTAGTTTTCCTCTCTCCACAGATGCTGACTGACCTGAGTATTTGTGCGAATCTCTTTTATTTCAGGTTTTCAATAAGGGCAGTACTTCTGCATTTTTTCCTTCTTCCCTACTCTCATTAGTCACATTCTAATTGCACCATTTTCAGACAGATTAGCAGTGATGATTGTCTTCAGAGTCTTCTCTTAGATAGCATCACCGTTATTTGCACAATCTGCTTTGTCTTGGTCCCCATCCCATTGTGGCCATTTTCTTTGTTCTTTTCTACCCCACATCACCCACCCACGATTTATGCTTGTTGTACATTGCTTTGTTTCAATAGTGGGCTCCCTGAAATATCAGTATCAAACATATTATCACATGATGTGAATTTTGTTTTGTGGTGGTAGTACAGTGCAAAGACAAAACTACCATAAATTACAAAAACAATGTGCAAAAAAATGAAATAAAGAATTGCTGTTAATGGACTGTTCAGAAATCTGATGGCGGTATTGAAAAGAGGGCATGTCCTGGATGGTGGATGTTCTTAGTAATGCCTGCTGCTGCCTTGAGACGCTACCTTTTGATGATGTCCTCGTTGCTGGGAAGGGTTGTACCCATGATGGAGCTGATTGAGTCTATAACATTATACAGCCTCTTGCGGTCCTGTGCATTATGAGACAACCAGGGTACTGTGCTCTCCCCTGTACATCTGTAGAAATTTATAAACCGAACCTTTTCAAAGTTCCTAGTGAAGTAGCGCCGCTGGCATGCTTTCTGATTGCCTCAATATTTTGGCCCCTGTATAGACTCTACGAGATGTTGATGCCCATGAACTTAAAGCTACTCGCCCTTTCCACTGCTGACACCTCAATGCCGTCTGGTCTGTGTTTTCCTGACTTCCCTATCCTGAAGTCCATATTTGGTTCCTTCGTGACATTGACTATGAGTTTTTTGACAGCACGCCACTCAACCAGCCCATCTGTCACTCCTGAATGCTGCCTTTTTGCTGTGCAAAATTTGAGCAACAATAGTTGTCATTAGCAAATTTATAGAGCTGGAGCTAAATTCTTTACCTCTGTTTCTGCATTGTTCCAGCGATATGTGAAGAAGACACTGAGGCTGTTGAATGCATTGTGACAGTTAGTGATGAAAGTAACTGAGCAGGCACATGAGGAATAGGGTGTTTTCATATGAAAAACCTGCATTAACTGGGCAAATAACCTATAGTAACTGACTTTTCTTTAGTTACTGTTGACAGGAAAATGTGATAAAACTTGGAATTAATTCTGTTGTATTTTCTGTGACAGCCGACAGAAAGTGTTGGGTTGCTTCTGCAGAGTCCTATGGTCCAAGGGGATCTTCTGCAGAAGATAGTTTAACTTTCACAAGTCCCTGTTCTTCATTCATGAGTCCATGCAGTTTTTATAGGGCATGTTTGGCCTGTGTTGATGAATCAAAATCCCGAGGGTTTGCTGGAGTGGAAGTTGATAAGCTTGTTTATTAAACCAGGGAAACTGCAATTGTTGGACATAGGAAGTTAACTATGTAAGACTGCAGAAATAAAATTTTCTTTGAGAATTAATGTATTTTGGAATTCTATCTCTATTCTAGGAGGTTTGTGTGTATACTCAATTGTTGGGTTGCTTATCGACTCATTGATTCTTGGACACTTAAAACAAAGGCTGTGGTGATGAAGTGAGAAAAGGTGATGAGGTAATAAATGTCTTATCAGACATGGCATATGCCGGAGTCATAATCTTTATTTCTTGTACTTGATCAAATGGATAGCTTTTTCCTGCAATCACAATTATACCTTATTGAAATTTATCTAGAGAATAGATGCTATAACTGGCATATCTCCTACCTCTCCAACTCAACCTATGTGCCAGCTTCTGAATGCCAATACACCAGTCAACCCAATAGGTGATTGTCCTGGATTGATTAGGAGACTTGCACAACATCAGAATATGTGTAAAATAAATGTGGCATTCCATGCTGCATTACAGTGATGCATTGTTTTAGAAGCCTAGCCGCCATTGTAATCTGGAGAGATGTTTGAGTTGGGAAATGTGGCATGCGTGCCCAAGATGGTACATGCAGAAGTTTTCTGGCATGCCACCTGCAGTGCTACCTCTCAATTCTTTAAACCCCACCCAGAGTAAAAAGATGTATAATGATTATCTTTATTGCCCAAATGAGGCAGCTAAGATTTTTTTGCAACCAGAGAGCAGTGAGATGTTTTCACAGGAAACATCTCACGCAGGCTTAGAGCCAGCTAGATGTTTGTGACAGCATGCAATGTGGATAATACATTTTGAAATCCTCAGAGATCAGGCATATACATCAGTATTTGTATAGTAAATGGTTGGGCCAGTTGACATTGGTTTCACTCTGCTGATATTTTTTCTTCTGTCATTTGTGAGTGAACATTAGATGTTCAGTGATAACTGAAAATACTGTATGTAGTTAAGCACCTCCATTAATATTATATATACATACACACACTCTTCAACTTGTTCAGTATGTCAGGTATACTGGCAAAGAAACAAAAAGGTTCAGATAATGGGAGGAGCAACAGATTTTCTAAAGTGGCGGAATGAAAGATATGGCATGATTTAAAAAGAGTGATAAAGCATTATGCACCTGTTCTGAAACACTGGTGTTTAGAACTCCTCCAAAAGCTTCATTATGAAACTGTTCATAAACATCTTTGCAATAAAAGTTAGCAAGAACCAAAGAACACATTTCTTGAGAAATCAGCAACAAAAGAAATGCAGGCAAATATTTTGATATTTTTTCAGACAGCTCTACTTTAGTCGCTACTAGTTTTGAATTTTCAAATATTATTGATCCAACATGGAAAATCACACTGATGTGGAATATGTTAAAAAAAATCATGGCTAGACTGTGCTCCTTTTTTGATGATTTTCCAAAAAAAAAGAAAAATTTTCAGTGTATTAAGGATTTGCCAGTGAGCAGAAACATGGAATATTGACCATGAGAACAAACAACATAACTAAGAAAAGATATTAGTTCATATAAATTTCTCTTTGTGTTGGTGAGGGCACTGATGTTACATCAACAGTAAGGCTAGCCATAATTGCTCAATTTTGTTGGTGTGATGAAATACGCAAAGAACTGATCAATTTTGTAATGTTATCTGAACACACCACAGGGATTGAAATATGTAAGGCGGTAGTAAAAGAATTGTCTGGTCGACAGGTTAACCTTCCAAAGATAGTTTCCGTGACAACTGATGGTGCACCCAGGATGATTGCCAAAACATACCTCTTCACCAATCTGTTTGTAAAATATGCTGGACATCACTGCTTGGCTTTCAGTGGATAGTACATGAAGAGGCTGTGTATGGAAAAGCTGGCCTTAAGGAACTTGAAGTGATGGAGGGTTATAAACAAGGTAATTAATTTTATTTCGGGATGTGCTTTGAAAGAAGGACACTTTTGGAATTTACTGAGCAAGATGAATTTGGTGCACCAGGGCTACTTATGTAAAGCAATTGTCAATGGCTTAGTGAAGGTTCTGTCCTTAAATGATTTGATGAGTGGAAGAAATGTTTCTGTTTTTGTTGAGTGAAAACTTTTCTTGTCAAGATTTGCATAACGTGTGGATTTGTAGAGTAATGATTTTTTTGTAGATTTCTCATAGTGCCTAAATAACTCAAACACAAAATTACAAGTGTCTGGCAAAACAGTTGATGTTTATGTTTGACAATATAAAAGTCTGAAATCAAATTATAAGTATTTAAGGATGATGCCAAAAATTGCACTTTTAAATATTTTCCAAACCTTAAAAAAACACATGGCACATGAAATTCCTGGAAAGTCAGATATTTGGAGCCTTCCAATGCAATTTTGGAGTATCATTGATTCAACTACTGAACAATTTTCTTTAAGATTCACTAAGTTCATGTTATTTGAAGCAACTGGAAAAAAAAGTCATAAAACATGTTGACAGTGTACCATAAGACAAGCTGATTTTGAAATGTTGCAGTGGATTGATTTGGACAATTTTGAGTTGATTGCAAAGCAGCTCAATTTGGATTGTAAAATTTGTCAATTTAAGAACTGAACTAGAAAATATTGAAAAAGATCAGTTTATGACTGGATCAAAGCATAAGAGTCTAGACAATGAGATTCTGAAACTCAAATTCCATTCCTGAAACTTTTAACTGTCTGAGAAAACTTGCAATGACATTATTAGCAATATTTTCATTGACATATTCATGTGAGTCATTGTTTTCAGTGATGAACTTGGTCAATTCTAATATAGGAGTAGACTCACTGAAACTAGTGCTCAAAACAACCAGATTCAGGCTGGATATAAAATGTTTGTCATTGTTTGTGCAGCAACAGAAGTCTCCACTGAGAGTAAAGTGTGTTAACTTATCATTCTTGGTCCTTAATAAATATGCACCAAAGCTTATAATTTCACATTCACATTTCTTAGATGTGAGGTACAATAACAATACTACTTAGAAGTGATGTTATTTTTCCAATTGTCTTTTTAATATTTGTATTATTTTTGAGCAGGTTTTTGAAAATCCTTCATTATTTCAATCCTACTGTTATACTTTTATTAATAGTAGAACAATGAATACATGTAAATAAACAACAGGACTCGTCCTTTTTTTTCCTTAAAAAGCCCATAGTTACTTCAGTAATGATCCCTGCTCAAAATAACCATGATACATGATAATTTTTAGAAGATTATTGTCAGTTTGGGTACATGCTGTCAAAAAAGTTTGCCACCTTAGTGTTACCTTCCACAATGTTACTCAGAGTCAGTGGGGTTTGGCCTCCTACTTACCACTTACCTTCCCTCCATCTGTCCAGTTTAGCTGTTAGTGAAGCTTCACTACTGATGAGTCAGTCAGCACTTTAAGGGAGGAAATAAAAAGATCAATAATTGCCTGCTTTGTTTTGCCAAGATTGATAAAAGCCTCCCTGTTGCAACTAGCTGCTACAGCTTCATGCTTTCTAAAAGGTTTCTTTGTCATTAGTTGATATTTTGCAATAAGGGCGATATTTCAGTGTTCAGTGGCTATATTTCATTAGGAGTTTGAGATTTGGTATGTCACCAAAGACTCTCAAATTTCTACAGAGATACTGAGGAGGGCATTCTAATTGACTGCATTACTGTCTGTTATGGGGGGCAGGGGGAGCACTGCACAGGATCGAAATAAGCTGCAGAAAGTTGTAAACTCAGTCAGCTCAGTCAGCTCCATCATGGGAACTCGCTTCCCCAGCATCCAGGACACCATTAAGACGTGATGCCTCAAAAAGACAACACCCATCATTAAGGACCTCCATCACCCAGGGAATGCCCTCTTCGCATTAGGGAGGAGGTACAGGAGCTTGAAGACATGCGCTGAATGATTCAGGAACAGCTTCTTCCCCTCTGCTATCTGATTTCTGAATGGACATTGAACTCATGAACACTACCTCGTTACTTTTTTTCCATTACTTATTTAACTCATATACATATTACAGTGCATGTGTGTGAATGTACTGTAATTCAGTTTTGTTTATTGCTTTGTACCACTGCAAAAACAACAAATTTTATAACATGATGGTAATATTAATTATGATTTTGCTGGTAAAAATTATTTAGTTTGTTTTTACTCTGCATCTTTGTAGGCTCCTGCTGTTCTGGTACTCTGGTTACTACCTTGGACTGTACTTAAATTTCCTCTCTAACTTGCACTAATCATTGTTTTTTATTCATTTTGACATGTTAGTTCATGTATAATTTATGTTAATTTAAGTTTATTTTGTGTTTGTAATGTACTCTGCTATTGCAAAAAACTAATTTTATGGCATTTATATCCTGGGTATGCCTGTGCCAATAAACTTGATCTTAGGCTCTACTGAACCTTTTTCTAATTTAATTTTGTTTAATCTGTTGTCGCTTAGCTATATAAAAAAAACTGAAGATGTTTGAGCAACAATGCAGGCATATTAACACTACAGCAGTGGTTCCCAACCACTGGGCCGCAAAGCATGTGCTACCAGGCCGCGAGGAAACGTTATGATTTGGCAATATGAAAAGATATGAGTCAGCTGCACTTTTTCTCATTCCCGGTCACGTCCACTGTTGAACTTTAACGCACACGAGGTCATCAGTGACCCAAGACATGCAAAGGAATGGGTCCATGACCTATTTGTGAATGTTTCAGGTGAATCTTCCATGTCGGCGTGGGAAAAAGATCAACTCCTCGAGCTTGCAAATGACGGTGGGCTGAAAAGTATGTTTGACATAACATATCTGTTGGCATTCTGGATCAAAGTCAAAGCTGAATATCCTGAGATAGCCACTAAAGCACTGTAAATGTTGCTTCCACTTCCAACATCATATCGCTGCATAGCAGAGTTTTCTGCAATGAATGCAACGAAAACAAAATTGAGGAATAGACTGGACATAAGGAACCCCCTTCGAGTATCGCTATCCCTGTGGTATAGCTTCAGCAGCAGGTGTTCAAGCCTGACTTTTAATACTATCTGCTTGGAATTAGGATGTTCTCCCTGTGACCTCTGGGTGCTCCGGTTTCCTCCCTTATCTAAAAGATATGCAGGTTGGTTGGTTAATTGGCAATTGTGGGTGAGTGATAGAATTTGATGGGGATATTGCAGAATAAAAAGGAATTAGTGTAAAAGTTTGTCTGATGCAGACTCTGGGCTGAAAGGCCCGTTTCTGTACTGTTTGACTCTAAGATTATTAATTTGTTATTAAATTTTAGTTCCCCCTGATTATACATTGGATCTTACTGTTCCCTTAGGCTGCATCCCTGCAATACCCACCTTTTTGGGCTTATTTAACGTTGAGTGTGTCATCTGTCATGCACAGAGATGTACTTTACAGTCCAGGACATTGATCACGCATCGGTGATTTTTGTTTATTTTCCACATTCAAGCGTGGAAGTGGAGAATATTACATGGTGAATATTAACCAGTCTATGTGATTAAAGCTGATCTAGATTTACAAGTACTGTATAATTTGTTCATTTCCTTTGTTGTAACAACACTGTACCTACATTTTAGAACTACTCATGAATGCAAAAAGATTCAAGACAGTTTAATGTTATTTCTGGGACACAAATGTAAAGGAGGACAAAAAGAATTGATGCAGCACAATAAAAATAAACAAGATGAACACAATAATATTTTAAAAATTGTAATAAATATAAATATTAAATACATAGAACTTGAGATTTTGGAAGTTGCTGCAGAAATCTTAAGATCAGCTAAAACAGCCTGGAGCAAGGCTGACAACTGGGATCTCCCTGGGGTTGCTTCATTTCCACAAGTAGGAACAGAGTATAGTTGACAAGCCATTGAGAAATGTCTTATTGCTTTTCATTTCCTCTGCATGTTTTCATGGATTGAAAAAGATTGGTAGGTATTGCTTGTGTTGCAGAATTACAGTTGTGAAACACTTCAAAAGTTGGACTCTGCAAGAGAGAACAAATATGGAAAAGGATTTTAAGTGTATGAAAAATAGTGAAATAAGGTTATTGGCATTCGCTGATCAGTTTGACTCTGAGGTGATGGTGTGAATGAGAGATGAGACAAATTAACAATGCAGGATAGCCTCATACCATTTACAAAAAATAGATGAAACTTTGTCATTATAGCACCTGAAGTTATGGCAATTCAGTAGTTCCCTACTAACTGCAGATCACTCAAGTCATCCCTTACCCACTGCTCAAATAGTAGATACTTTAAAGGAAGAGCTAAGTGAAAGGAAGATCAAGATTGAAGAATGAGTTTAATTATAGGTGTATATGACATAGTGGCCTGTGTAAATATACTTGTGTTTCACTGGTGGCTTTGGGACATTCAAAAGCATTTTAGACCCAGAAAGTACACTTTAATGTATGCATAGAAACATAGAAAACCTACAGCACAATACAGGCTCATAATGCTGTACCAAACATACTCACTTAGAAATTACCTAGGACTACCTATAGCCCTCTGTTTTCCTAAGCTCCATATACCTATGTAGGAGTCCCTTAAAAGACCCTATTGTATCCGCCTCCACCACTGTTGCCAGCAGCAGTGATCTGTCACCTCGGACAGCTCTCCACACTATCCAGAACACCCCCAACCTTTGTGTCATCAGCAAATTTACTAACCCATCCTTCCACTTCCTCATCGAGATCATTTATAAAAATCACGAAGAGAAGGGGTCCCAGAACAGATCCCTGAGGCACCCCTTCCATGGTTTCCACAACCTTCCTGTAATGAGGTGACCAGAACTGAGCACAGTACTCCAAGTGGGGTCTGACCAGGGCCCTATATAGCTTAACGTTACCTCTCAGCTCCTAAACTCATTCCCACGATTGATGAAGGCCAATGCACCGTATGCCTTCTCAACCACAGAGTCAATCTGTGCAGCAGCTTTTGAGTGTCCTATGGGCTCGAGCCCCAAGATCCCTCTGATCCTACACTCACCACTCTCTGCATAAAAAAAAACTTACCCCGGGGTCTTCTCTGTACCTACTTACAAGCACCTTAAAACTGTGCCCTCTTGTGTTAACCATTTCAGCCCTGGGAAAAAGCCTCTGGCTATCCACACGATCAATGCCTCTCATCATCTTATGCACCTCTTATCAGGTCACCCCTCATCCTCTGTCGCTCCAAGGAGAAAAGGCCGAGTTCACTCAACTTATTCTCATAAGGCATGCTCCCCAATCCAGGCAATATCCTTGTAAATCTCCTCTGCACCCTTTCCATGGTTTCCACATCCTTCCTGTAATGAGGTGACCAGAGCTGAGCACAGTACTCCAAGTGGGGTCTGACCAGGGCCCTATATAGCTTAATGTTACCTCTTGGCTACTAAACTCATTCCCACGATTGATGAAGGCCAATGCACCGTATGCCTTCTCAACCACAGAGTCAATCTGTGCAGCAGCTTTTGAGTGTCCTATGGGCTCGAGCCCCAAGATCCCTCTGATCCTACACACTGTCAAGAGTCTTACCATTAATACTATATTCTGCCATCATATTTGACTTACCAAAATGAACCACCTCACACTTATGTGATGAACTCCATCTGCCACTTCGCAGCCCAGTTTTGCATCCTATTGATCTTCTGCTATCACCTCGGACAGCCCTCCACACTATCCAGAACACCCCCAACCTTTGTGTCATCAGCAAATTTACTAACCCATCCCTCCACTTCCTCATCGAGATCATTTATAAAAATCACGAAGAGAAGGGGTCTCAGAACAGATCCCTGAGGCACACCACTGGTCACTGACTTCCATGCAGAATATGGCCCATCTACAACCACTGTTTACCTTCTGTGAGCAAGCCAATTCTGGATCCACAAAGCAAGGTCCCCTTGGATCCCATGCCTCCTTACTTTCTCAGTAAGCCTTGCATCAATGTGTTTAGTCACATCCTCGAAAAATTCACTCAGGCTCATAAGGCATGGCCTTTGACAAAGCCGTGCTGACTATTCCTAATCATATTATGCCTCTCCAAATGTTCAGGAATCCTGCCTCTCAGGATCTTTTCCATCAACTTACCAACCACTGAAGTAAGACTCACTGGTCTATCATTTCCTGAGCTATCTCTACTCCCTTTCTTGAATAAGGGAACAGCATATGCAACCCTCTAGTCCTCTGGAACCTCTCCCGTCCCTATTAATGCAAAGATCACTGCCAGAGGCACAGCAATCTCCTCCCTCGCCTCCCACAGTAGCCTGGGGTACATCTCATTTGGTCCTGGAGACTTATCCAACTTTGTGCTTTCCAATAGCTTCAGTACATCCTCTTCCTTAATGTCTGTGTGCTCAAGCTTTTCAGTCTGCTGTAAGTCATCTCTACAATCGCCAAGATCCTTTTCAGTAGTGAATACAGAAGAAAAGTATTCATTAGGTATCTCTGCTACCTCCTCTGGTTCCATACAACTTTTCCACTGTCACACTTGATTGGTCCTATTCTCTCACGTCTTATCCTCCTGCTCTTCACATACTTGTAGAATGCCTTGGGGTTTTCCTTAATTCTGCTCTTAAAGGTCTTCTCATGGCCCCTTCTGGCTCTCCTAATTTCATTTTTGAGCTCCTTCCTGCTAGCCGCCTCCTGGATCTCTTATCATTACCATTCTTCTTGACTAGGTTTTCAACAGCTTTTGTACACCATGGTTCCTGTACCCTACCGTCCTTTCCCTGTCTCATTGAAACGTACCTATGCAGCAAGCCACACAAATATCCCCTGAACATTTGCCACATTTCTTCCGTACATTTCCCTGAGAACATCTGTTCCCAATTAATCCTTCCAAGTTCTTGCCTGATAGCTTCATATTTCCCCTTACTCCAATTAAACACTTTCCTAACTTGTCTGTTCCTACCCCTCTCCAGTGCTATGGTATAGGAGATAGAATTGTGGTCACTATTTCCAAAATGCTCTTCCATTGAGAGACCTGACACCTGACCAGGTTCATTTCCCAATATCAGATCAAGTACAACCTCTCCTCTTGTAGGTTTATCTCTATATTGTGTCAGGAAACCTTCCTGAACACACCTAACAGGCTCCATCCCATCTAAGCCCCACACACCTAACAGGCTCCATCCCATCTAAACCCCACACACCTAACAAACTCCACCCCATCTAAGTAATTTAAAAAGTATAGTCACTTTGTAATACAGAAACACATCACACCACCTGTTTCAATTCCTATCTTTAATATAGCTTTCAAAAATTGTCTTTGGAAATCACTTTTTTTCTGATTTGGTTCACACTTTTGAATAAGCTTTAGATCTTTGGCACAGGAGAAGTTTATTGGATCTATCATATTTCATGAAATGATGATTAAAATTAAAATTGCGGGTGCTTAAAATCTGAAATAAAGCAGAAAATTCTTCAAGCACTCAGCAGGTTGGACAGTATCTGAAGGAAATAGTTAATATTTCAGATCCAAGACCTTAAAAATGAATCTTACAACTGAATTCCAATTTTAGGTTCAAATTTTTTTGGTTTAATCCTGTATCCAGGCTCTCTCCTTGCACCATTTTTTTTGGTTAGTTTTCTCTGTATTTGTCCAATCCCTCTTTAAATGTTATTCCCAGCAGTCATTTGAGACAAAAGCTTTAAGAACTAACCTAAATTCCAGTTCGTTGTTACTGATTCAATAACCTTCAATAACATTTGCTACACTTGGAGTTATTCTTGGTTTACCTTTGTTTCCGAGGGCTGGGTTGTTTGGAACACTCTTTAGACAGCAAGTGGTAATAGGTAACTTTTATTCAAGCTTTTCCATGTGAATGTTTTCGTATACAAGGGTTGATGAGGTGAATCTTTTTCTGCGATCGGGTTGCTGAACAGAGAATACAATTTTAAAATTATCAGCAGTGAGGGTACTAAGAGCTTTTTGTTCTACGTTGTAATCTAGAATGCAGACTGGCATTGAGGCAGATTATTGATAGGCTTCACATTGTATTGAATTGACATTATAACTTGAGTAAAAACCTTTATGTTATGTCTCTGTTCAAATGTGCAATTATAGTAATTTATAAATATGTACAACAGGATAGTCAATATAACATAGAAATACAGTTGTGTCAGCATGAATTAATCAGTCTGATGGCCTGGTGGAAGAAGCTGTCCTGGAGCCTGTTGGTCCTGGCTTGTATGCTGAGGTAGCATTTTCTGATTGATAGTAGCTAGAACAGTTTGTGGTTGGGATGACACGGGTCCCCAATGATCCTTCTCACACCTGTCTTTGTAAATGTCCTGAATCATGGGAAGTTCACATCTACAGATGCGCTGAGCTGTCTGTACCACTTTCTGCAGAGTCCTGTGTTTGAGGGAAGTACAGTCCCCATACCAGGCAGTGATGCAGCCAGTCAGGATGCTCTCAATTGTGCCCCTGTAGAAAGTTCTTAGAATTTGAGGGCCGATACCTAACTTCTTCAACCGTCTGAGGTGAAAGAGGCGCTGTTGTGCCTTTTTCACCACACAGCCAGTATGTACAGACAGCCTGAGATCCTCGGTGATCTGTTTGCTGAGGAACTTAAAGCTGTTCACCCTCTCAACCCCAGATCCATTGATGTCTATAGGGGTTAGTTTGTCTCCATTCCTCCTGTAGTCCACAACCAGCTCCTTTGTTTTTGCAATGTTGAGGCAGAGGTTGTTTTCCTGACACCACTGTGTCAGGGTGATGACTTCCTCTGTGTAAACTGCCTCATTATTATCTGAGATTAGGCCAATCAATGTAGTGTTGTCTAATTAGCAGATTGCAGCTGTTGGTGGTGACACAGTCATGGGTATACAGGGAGTAAAGGAGAGGACTTAGTACACAGCCCTGAGTGGTTCCTGTGCTGAAGGTCAGAGGTGAAGGAGCCCACTCTTACCACCTGCCGGCGATCTGACAGGAAGTCCAGGATCCAGCTACACAAGGCAGGATGAAGGCCAAGGTTTCTGAGCTTCTTGTCAAGCCTGGAGGGGATTATGGTGTTGAATGCTGAACTGTGGTCCAAGAACAGCATTCTCACATGAACATCCCCCTTCTTCAGATAATGTAAGAATGGTGTGTAGAGCTGTCGCTATTGCGTTGTCTGTCAATCGATTGTGTACCTGGACAAACACTTGAAAAATAATTATTTAGAGGCTTGGGGCAAGTTTGATTACACTTTGACGGAGCTGCGGACGGGCATAGGTTTGCAGATGGTTTCCTGTGCTGTAAGATTCAATGATTGCCATTTTTGAGAGATCTTCCTTTTCAAATCATATTAGAGGTCTTTCCCAGTGTGAAACATTTTGAAGGAGATAAGCTAACAAGGAATTTCCAATCCATATTCTTCTAGTTTGCGATATTTTTTTGTAAGGCTAGGTTATAGAGTGGACCCTTTAAACTCCTACCAGTGAATCAGCTGTATGTTGGTGGGACGCACATTCAAGATAGAAAGTGAGTCATTACAGTCGGCCCTCCTTATCCACGAGTTCCGCATGCACGAATTCAACCAATCGAGAAAACCCGGAAGTGCTCTTCCAGCAGTTGTTGTTCGAACATGTACAGACTTTTTTTTCTTGTCATTATTCCCTAAACAATGCAGTATAACAACTATTTTACATAGCATTTACATTGTATTAGGTATTATAAGTAATCTAGAGATGATTTAAAGTACACGGGGGAATGTACGTAGGTTATCGTGGATCGGGATCGAAAAAAAACCTGGAAGTTCTCTTACTATTAAGTCGGAACAGATACATCCGATATTATTTAGTGTCAGTTAGTCAAACGTTTGTCTTAGTATATAACGTATATTTTAACTTTCTATGCATATAAAACACTTAAGAAACATATGTTTCAGCGCTGGGCTCGGGAATGGAAATTCCTGAGTTCGATCCAGTGAAAGACAGCTCCCGAGCGCGCTCTCCGTCCATGCCGGGTTGATGTGGAAGATCAAAAACCCCAAACCCCAAAACCCGATAAATAAACCACTGCGTTGCTTAGTAATAATTGTGGCTTTCATTGGGGCAGGGCCTTTCTCATGTTATCCTTTAAAATTGTTCCAATCGTTAACTGACTGTAGCCTAACGCTTTTCCAGTGACCCATGGCGTTTCACCTCTTTCCGATCGCTTTATTATTTCCACTTAATTTTAAATCGTGATTGTGATTATTTTCGTGAACAGAAACACTGCGGATTCAGAGTTCCGCCGCTGGGTCCTAATGTCCACCGCACTGAGACAGGCTAAATAAGATCCGGGGTTCCGCTGGGTCCTGAGGTCCACCGCATTTAGACAGATTGAATAAGGGACTTGAGCATCCGCGTTTTTTGGTATCCGCAAGTGGTTCTGAAACCAATCCCTCGCAGATAAGGTGGGCCGACTGTACTTCCAAATGCGCACAGCTTGGAAAGCAGGAGGGCATAGGTTTAGTGTTGTGCACTTGTTAATTCAGTGGCCCATTTATGCTTGCTGTGTTGTTGGAAGAAGTGTATTTTCGTGTTATTCGATTCAGTCCAGTGAACAGATGATACTTATTTGAGAGGAGAATTTGATTATTTCCACTGCATCAAATCAGCCTTCATACACAGTATTGGTGTACATTGCCAAATTGAAGGGGCAATGTTACCATCATCATGGGGAATTTCAATATGCAGGTAGATTGGAGAAAATCAGATTAGTGCTGGATCCTAAGTGGAGGAATTTGTAGAATGCCTGTGAGATGGCTTTTTAGAGCAGCTAGTGGTAAGCCCACTAAGGGATCAGCTATTTTTGATTGGGTGTTGTGCAATGAACTGGAACTGAATTGAGGAATCCTTAGGGAGCAGAGTATGATAGGATTCACCCTGCAATTTGAGAAGGTGAAGCTAAAGTCAGATGAATCAGTGTTAAAATGGAGTAAAGGGAATTACAGAGGCGTGAGAAGAGGAACTGGCCAAAATTAATTGGAAAAGAACATCAGCAGGGATGACGGCAGAGCAGTGGTGGCGGGAGTTTCTGAGAGCAATTGGGAAAGCGCCGGATAAGTACATCCCAAAGAAGTAGTAGTATTCCAAAGGCAGGATGACACAACTGTGGCTGACAAGAGAAGTCAAAGCCGACAGAAAAGCCAGAGAGGGCTTATGATGGAGAGAAGCTTTTAGAAACCAACATGAAGGAAGTATGGAATACGAAGGTAAGCTAGCCAATAATATTAAAGAAGATGCCAAAAGTTTCTTAGTTACATAAAGTGTAAAAGAGAAGCGAAAGTAGATATCGGACTACTGGAAAATGATGCTGGAGAGGTAGTAATGGGGGAGGGGGAAAGGGAAATGGTGGACAAACTGAGTAAGTATTTTGCATCCGTCTTTATTGGGGAAGATACCAGCAGTATGCCAGAATTATGAGAGAGTCAGGGAGCAGAAGTGAGTGAATTTTCCATAACTAGGGAGAAGGTGCTTGGGAAACCAAAGGTTCGAAGGTAGATAAGTCACCTGGACCAAATGGTATACACCCCAGAGTTCTGAAAGAGTTGGCTGAAGAGATTGTGGAGGTATTTGTAATGATCTTTCGAGAATTTTGGCATGGTTCCGGAGGACTGGAAAATTGCAAATATCACTCCAGTCTTCAAGGAGGGAGAGAGGCAGAAGGAAACTATTGGCCAGTTAGTCCGACGTTGGTGGTTAGGAAGATCTTGGAGTCAATTGTTAAGGATATGGTTTTGGGGTACTTGGATGCTCATGATAAAATACGCTGTAGTCAGTAAGGTTTCCTTAAGGGAAAATCTTGCCTGACAAATCTGTTGGACTCCTTTGAAGAAATAACAGAAAGGATAGACAAAGGAGAATCAGTGGATGTTGTGTACTTGGATTTTCAAAGGCCTTTGACAAGGTGCCGCATGTAAGGCTGCTTAACAAGCTTCGAGCCCATATAGGAAAGATACTGGCGTGGATAGAACATTTGCTGATTGTCAGGAGGCAAAGAGTGGGAATAAAGGGAGCCTTTTCTGGTTGGCTGCTGGTGGCGAGTGGTGTTCCACGGTCTGCGTTGGGACTGCTGCTTTTTATGTTATAAGTCAATGTTTTGGATGATGGAATTGATAGCTTTGTGGCCAAGTTTTATTAGACAATATGAAGGTAGGTAGTGTTGAGGAAGCAAAGAGGCTACAGAAAGACTTAGACAGATTAGAAGAGAGGGCAAAGAAGTGGCAGATCAAATACAGTGTTGGGAATTGTATGGTCATGCACTTCGGTAGAAGAAATAAAAGTGTAGACTATTTTCTAAATACAAAGAAAATTTAAAATATCTGAGGTGCAAAGGAACTTGGGAATCCTCATGCAGGATTCCCTAAAGGTTAATTTGCAGGTTGAGTCAGTGGTGAGAAAGGCAAATGCAATGTTCACATTCATTTTGAGAGGACTAGAATATAAAAGCATGGCTATCACGTTGAGGCTTCTTAAGGCAATGGTGAGGCCTCACTTGGAGTATTTTAAGCAGTTTTGGGCCCCTTATCTGAGAAATGATGTGCTGGCATTGGAGAGGGTTCAAAGGAGATTGACAAAAATGATTCCAGGATTGAAAGGCTTATTGTAAGAGGAATATTTGGTGGTTCTAAACCTCTTCTCACTGAGATTCAGAAGAATGAGAGGGGATCTCATTGAAAGAGTGGATGTAGAGAGGATGTTTCCTATGGTGGGGGAGTCTAAGACTAAAGGACACACAGACTCAGAATAGAGGGATGTCCATTTAGAATAGAGATGAGGCCTATCTTCATCCAGAGAGTGGTGAATCTGTGGAACCAGGCAGCAGTGGAGGCCAAGTCATTGGGTACATATAAGGCAGAGGTTGATAGATTCTTGATTAGTCAGAGCATGAAGGGATACGGGGAGAAGGCAGGAGATTGGGACTGAGAGGGAAATGGATCAGACATGAAATGATGGAGCAGACTCGAAGGGCCAAATGACCTAACTCTGCTTATATGTCTTATGATACTGTATGCTATGTGGAAAATGATACAAGTGACATTCTATAGTTAATCTTTATATTTCTACGTCCATACCTCCGATGGTGTCTCTCTATCTTATTGCTGCTTGGGCTGTAATTTGATCGCATAGTCGGTATCTTGGAGCTGACAGAGTGATCAGCTAAGCTGATACTTCACGGGTACATTCATCTTACAGGTGAAGCAAAAGACATAGCTGAATTGGTTCTCTTAAGGAATTGTATAGTCAACAACCCCAGTAGCATCTGTGAAGAGAGAAACATTGTTAAATGTTTTGAGAGGAAACAGCAAACTGAACTTGCATTGGAATTCTGTTAATCATTATGATTCCTGTCAATATTGCAAATTTATCTGGTGCTATCTTGAGAATTTTTTTGAAAATGTATTTCACTTCTATGAAATACATTTGTATTAGATACAATTTAAAAATATAGTACTTCAGAAAGGTCTCTGCAGATTGTAATAATCATATAATCTACATAAGCCTCTTGAGAGCCCGTAAGTAGACAACAGAGCGAAGACCATCACCCTTGACCTCGAGGGATAGCCATGACGACGACGACTAGCTGGGGATCAATGCAGTTTGAATAGGCTAGGTAGAGACATTTCTCATTTCTTATTTCAGTTTTACCACCTTGCCTGTGAGAATTTGTGTTCACTGTCTTGAATAAAATTGCTTTAAGTTTTCAGTTGTTGACAAACATGCCTCAATTAACATTTCCAGGCACAATGAGTGGCTGTAAGAAAGATTGTCAGCTTTGCCACAACATGAGTATTCACTACACCCTGGCACTGTTTCTTCAATTTGTGACGAGAATACACATAAAATTAAGATGTTTGCTGGCCTGGGTTAGCATCAGTGACATCAGCAAGTGGTCTGCCACCTGCCCTCAGGGGAAGGAGAGATAAGGAACAATGGAGCAGCGTCTGGAGATGTGTAATGAAGGGACGGGGGAGAGAGAGCTGTCTGGAGCGGCTCCCCCCTTTGAACCTTGAACTGTTTGAAGTGATGGACAGGCTATACCCCAGCAGGGGGATAAAAAGGGACCGGTTTTCTAAGGCAGGACACACGACACCCGAGGTAACGAGACCCTGGAAGCGGTACGCCTCTCACGAGTCGGTGAGAAGTATCAGACAACGGTCAGGGTGGAAAGGTACGATCAGCGGGAACCCGGTGTGTGTCCGCCCTTGCCTGGGTGCCGGGTTCGCTGCAGAGGATTGACCGCATCTGGAGGAGGGGTCACAGTCGGTGACCTCAGGTGACATCACCAAGGACCCGCCCAAAATCGCCAGTCTGTGAGTGAAGCCGTGCTGAATGATCAGTTGTTCCTGTTCCCTCTCTCTCTTCCCCCACGTTGTCCATCGCCATGGGAACAATTACTGCGAACTGAACTACTAAACTGGACTGAACTTTGAGTCACTTTGAAATTTGGTCATTTACCCCTAGACAACGATAGAGCTTGATTGATGCTGTTATCTTAATTCTGTGCACATGTGTGGTTATCATTGCTGAACTGTTGCATTTATTATCCTTTCGATTACTGTGTTGCTTGTTTCTTTAATAAAACTTTCTTAGTTCTAGTAATCCAGACTCCAACTGAGTGATCCATTTCTGCTGGTTTGGCAACCCAGTTACGGGGTACGTAACATAAGTGGGGTTCTCGTCCGCGATTTTGAACGCTAAATTTGGGACGGAGTAAATTGATTGGGTTAAAATTCCCGAAAGAAAGAAAAGACAAACAGCAGAAATGGAGGCTGAGGAACTTATAAAGGCGCCGACCTTGGAGGCATTAGAGGATGCCAGGAAATCGGAATTGATAGCTGTGGCCAAACGGTTGAATCTTGCTAAGGTGAAGTCGACAATGAGGAGAGAGGAGATACACAGAGCTATTGTAGAGCACTATGTATCTAAAGGTGTGTTTCCCCAAGGTGAGCTGGAGAAAAACCTGCTGGAGACGCGGTACAGGTACAGCTTGAAAAACTGAGACTCGAGCACGAGTTCCGGGTACGACAGTTGGAAAGAAAAGAGAAAGAGAGAGAGACAGTTAGAGAGAGAGGAGAAAGAGAGGCAATGGGAGCGAGAAGAGAGAGGGAAACAGAGGGAAAGGGAATTTGAGCTGGAGAAGTTAAAGATAAGGGCCAAGCAGGGGCTCGTGCCGAACCAAGGTGGAGGGTTCCGGGCGACCCAGGAGGTTAGGCTGGTTCCCCCATTTGACGATACTGACGTGGATCGGTACTTTCTCCACTTCGAAAAAGTGGCTATAAGTCAGGACTGGCCGAGGGATAAGTGGGTTGTTTTACTTCAGAGTGTACTGAAAGGGAAAGCCCAAGAAGCTTACTCAGCTTTGTCCGCGGAAGATGCCCAGAGGTATGAGGTGGTGAAAGAGGCCATCCTCAGGATTTATGAGTTGGTCCCGGAGGCATACCAGCAGAGGTTCCGGAATGCGAGGAAGCAGTGGGACCGCACGTATTTGGAGTTTGCCCGTGAGATGCAGACATATTGTGAGCGTTGGTGCGCCTCGAAGGGGGTAGAGGGGGATTATGACAGACTGCTACAACTGATCCTGATTGAGCAGTTTAAAGGTTGTGTCCCTGAGGGTATGAGACCCTACCTCGATGAGAAAGAGGCAGCCACGTTAGCCACAACTGCTAAGTTAGCGGATGAGTATGCGTTGACGCATAAAATGAAGTTTGCCCCGAGTAAAGGCTACCAGAAGGGTAGTCAGGACGGCGGGGAGAGTCCGCCGGAAAAGTCAGAAAGTAAGCCGGGGACTAGTGAAAAGGATAAGGTAGACCGGGAGCAGTCTGGTAGGAAGTCTCCTGGGGTCGTCTGTTATAATTGTGGGAAAGCCGGACACTTTGCGTCCAGGTGCTTTGCCCCAAGGAAGGAGACGGGGAAAGGAAAAGCGGAAATTTGGAATGGCTGTATCGAGCTGTTAAGCGAACCGCTAGGGAAGGACAGGTCTGAAAAAGTCCAGGAAGGGCGCGAGAGGTTTATCTCGGCCGGACTGGTGTCAGTGAAGGAGGGGTTAAAACCAGTTCCAGTGCGGATCTGGAGAGACACGGGAGCGTGTCAGTCACTAATACTGAAGAGTGTATTAGAGTTTAGCTCAGAGACCCAGACTGGGGAGGTAGAGGTCAAAGGTGTTGGGGAAGGGACAGAGTCAGTCCCTTTGCACCAGATACACTTACAGAGCAACCTGGTCTCTGGACTAGTCACGGTCGGGGTGAGGTCCGAATTACCGTTGAAAGACGTGGAAGTCTTGCTCGGTAATGACATCGCCGGAGGAATTGTGTTCCCCGCCGTGAGGCTGACAAGTCAGCCTGCCAGCATGGAGGCCCCGCCCGTGGACTCGCAGGTTTATCCCGTTTGCGCAGTAACTCGGCGGATGGCGAGGAAAGCTGCAGAGGCCGACATAAATTTAGCTGAAACGTTTCTGCCCACCCTGTACGGGGGGGAAATAGAAAGTGAAAAGACGGAACGAAATGAAACAAGAGGCAGTGAGGGAGCTGGGACGAACGTAGCAGTAGCCAGGAAAGAATTTGTGCAGATGCAGAAGCGAGACGAGGGGCTGATGGTTGTGGCATAGACCGCTCTCTCTGACACAGCCTTGACAAGGGAACTAGTAGACTATTGTGTGGAGAAGGAAGTGCTAAGGAAGAAAGGGAAATCAAGTACAGTACCCGCAGATGAGGAATGGGGGGTGATGCAAAAGAGTTATGGGGATGAGGTTTTTAACATGGCCCACGAGGTACCCCCCGGTGGACATTTTGCGGTGCTGGAGGAAACAGTTGGTGGAATCATGAAAGAGATTTACCGGCTGCCCAGGGGGAAAACTGTTATTGATCATGACCGACGCGAACTGAGACGGTCACCGGCTTTTGATATGCTAACAAACCTAGTCGGTGTTAGCGTGGAAATCAATGAAGCTAGGGGCCCCCTGATAAGAGAAAAAAAACATTTTGAAAAGATTAGTATGGGATCGATCAGATGGGACAAGGCTATTGTTCTAGCCAGGTCTACTGATAAGGTCTCTCCCTTAATCCCCGAACAAAGCGAATCTTTAGAAGAAGTACTTAAACGACTCGCACCCGTGTGTTTGATTGTCCTGAGGAAATGCAAAGAACTGGGACGTTGGGTGATGTCTGTTACAATAGGGCAGCCTAGTAAAGAACACCGATATATAATGAGTAATTCAGTGACTAAAGGGCTGATGAACACAGAGGTGTGTATTGGCAATTTAATACGGCTGTCTGAAGCCAGCTTGATAGTGAACCTTGAAAAAAATGAATTCGGCCACACGAGGGTCACTTACCTGGGAATTGTGGTGACACAGGGGCAGCTGGCAGCGATGCAAGCTACAGTGCAGGCTATCGCTGACCTCCCAACCCCGACAGACAAGAGGGCCCTCAGAAGGCTCTTGGAGATGGTGGGGTACTGCAGGAAGTTTTGCAATAACTCTGCGGTCAATACCCGTCCCCCTCCTACTAAGCCCTTGCGAGAGAAAACTGAGTCGGAATGGGACGACCCTTGTTATTGTGGTCCGGGAAAAAGCCAAATGAGAGGTTACATTGATCGCAATTCATCAGTGTTTTTGGCCACTATGAAGTTTGCTGAGTTGGAGCCTGGTCTAAGGGATTATTAATAGCACGTGTAAAAGGAACAGAAAATGTGATGACTGTCTGTCAAGGTGTTGACAGCTTCAAACTCGCTGTGTTAGCCAAATAGCTGATAAAGATGTATATTTGTGTATGTATCAAATAATGTATTCATGTTTGTAATTTTTACCTCCCGGTAAAAATCCTTAAAAGGGGGGAAGTGTGACGAGAATACACATAAAATTAAGATGTTTGCTGGCCTGGGTTAGCATCAGTGACATCAGCAAGTGGTCTGCCACCTGCCCTCAGGGGAAGGAGAGATAAGGAACAATGGAGCAGCGTCTGGAGATGTGTAATGAAGGGACGGGAGAGAGAGCTGTCTGGAGCGGCTCCCCCCTTTGAACCTTGAACTGTTTGAAGTGATGGACAGGCGATACCCCAGCAGGGGGATAAAAAGGGACCGGTTTTCTAAGGCAGGACACACGACACCCGAGGTAACGAGACCCTGGAAGCGGTACGCCTCTCACGAGTCGGTGAGAAGTATCAGACAACGGCCAGGGTGGAAAGGTACGATCAGCGGGAACCCGGTGTGTGTCCGCCCTTGCCTGGGTGCCGGGTTCACTGCAGAGGATCGATCGCATCTGGAGGAGGGGTCACAGTCGGTGACCTCAGGTGACATCACCAAGGACCCGCCCAAAATCGCCGGTCTGTGAGTGAAGCCGTGCTGAATGATCAGTTGTTCCTGTTCCCTCTCTCTCTTCCCCCACGTTGTCCATCGCCATGGGAACGATTACTGCGAACTGAACTACTAAACTGGACTGAACTTTGAGTCACTTTGAAATTTGGTCATTTACCCCTAGACAACGATAGAGCTTGATTGATGCTGTTATCTTAATTCTGTGCACATGTGTGGTTATCATTGCTGAACTGTTGCATTTATTATCCTTTCGATTACTGTGTTGCTTGTTTCTTTAATAAAACTTTCTTAGTTCTAGTAATCCAGACTCCAACTGAGTGATCCATTTCTGCTGGTTTGGCAACCCAGTTACGGGGTACGTAACAAATTTTATCCCCATTCATCATCTCCACCCAGTTATAGACTTTCTCAATTTGCTCCCTTGTGCCAATTCTTTCTATGGATTCTGAAGTGCATGAACTAGTTCCCACTCAGAGTCTGATTTTACTGCCTATGACCTTTTTGGAAATGAATATTTCTGGTTCAAGGGCATCAAATCTTGCTTGACCTGGCAAATATAGATGACATGGTACATCTCAGCCACTCTAAGTCACTTGACCTATTTAAAATGTTTTCAGTGTTCTGGGATGGCAGTTCCATTTTCCAATTTGAAAGCCGGATGGAGTTGGAATCTCCTGAGAATTCTATTGTTTCCATTCTGGCTTGATGGTTCTTCAGCATTTTTTTTGTTAATGAATCAGCCTTGCCATGAATTTTGATTGTGGCAAAGAAGAAATTGGCTGTCTTTTCTGATTTCTCTGAGCTGTTTCTTACAATCCATGTCTGGTCTTTGATTACTGTTTAGTCATTAATTATACAGTGTGGAAGAAGCCCAGCTGATCCATGCCAACCAAGTTGCCTTCCTGAGCTAGTCTGATTTGTTTTTGGCCCATATTCTCGAACCTTTCTTACCTATGTGCCTGTCTACATATCAATTGATTTATTATTATCATCTGTATTGGGGTACAGTGAAAAACTGTCTAGCATGTCATCCATACAGATTATTCCAGTGTATTAAGGTAGTACAAGGGAAAACAGCAATGCAGAATAAAGTACAGTGCAGCAGGCAGTCTTTCAGATTTTATTATTGTACCTGCCACTACAGATTCTTCTAACAGTGTGGGGGACAAAGTTGTCTCTCATATCCTTTTAAAATACACTCCTCCTCCTCCCACACCCCCCCCTTTATTTTAATCCAGTGCCTTCTAATTTTAACTCCCCTGATCTGGGGGCGGGGGTGGGGGGGAGGAGCTGTGTTCACTCACCTTATCTGTGCCCTTCATGATTTTACACGCATCTATTAGTTCATTCCTCAGTCTCCTGCACTCCAAGGCAAACGGTCTAAATTTGCTTGATCTGGCAGTTCATAGGAAAGTGATGTACAACTGAGCCAGGAATTTCCAGGATTTAGTGCTAAGTTAGCTGCAATCCAGTGTGTTCCAAATGACATTCTTGGATAAGAAGCCATTTTACCTGTCCGAATTTGACTTTTGTGACTCCATTCTCCTTGACTCCCAATTTTCTTCCAAAAGAACCTACCAGCTGTCAAAGATTTGCAGAACAGGGGGTCATGTAATTCTTTCTCTCAAATTTCCAAACATTCGGTTGTTGGGTGTTATGCAAGTGACCAGATAAGTACCAAATGTAAATACTTTTAATTACTCTATTTTTCTCTTTCCTCTTTCCCCCATAGGTTAATTTGCATACTCGTGGTTCAGCCCTCTGTGTAGGATAGTGTTTGACATGTTAGTAAATTCAATTCTGTACTGTATTCACCCAAACTGTACAGTATTCTTTTATATTTGACTGCATTAGTTTTTAAGAGAAGCATAAAAGCATTTCCTCAACAAATTAATAATGGAAATTGAAATTTCATTGAGCAGCTAATCTGTAACCCCTGACTTGGATAGGTGAAGATTTTAGGGCTCTAACAATAGAGTATCACCCTGTACTATCTTTTGAACATACATACGCTTAGGATTGTGGCACAGTGGTTGAGTGTCTGCCTGTATTGTCTTTTGGGCACAAATACACTTGGAATTGTTGCACGGTAGCTGAGTATTAAGTTACGCTGATGTAATAGATTAGCTGTCAACTGGTTGGCAAGATGCAGTCAGGGCATAATTGTATCACTGGCCTCGTAAAACAAAGACTTGCATCTTTACAGTGTCCTTTGCAACTCTGGGACTTGCTGACTGATGAACACTAGCATGCTTATAATAGTGTTTAAAAGTGTGGGGCACAGCTAAGGTGGATGGTAAGAGTTTTTTCCCCCAGGATAGGGAGTCGAAAACTAAGGAGCATAGTTAAGGGAAAGGTTTAAAAGAAACAGTTAGGCATGCAAAAGGTGGTGAGTATTTGGAATGAGAGGAAGTGATTGAGGGAAGGTATAATACATTTAAGAGCAATTGGATAGCTCTTTGAGAGGTGGGGCTTGGAGGGATTGCAGCAGGAAGTTGGGACTAAGTAGATGGGCACTGTGTCAGCATGGACTATTTGGACTGAAGGGCCTGTGGTGCTTTATTGCTCTGCTGCCACATCAGGTACTGAGGAAATGTTTTCATGAAGAAAAAAAATCTCAAATAAACACACTTCTTGAACTGCTGATATCAACAAATGTACGGTGAAAACATCAATGATTTCAGATATGCAGATGACACTGTTAATTGCAAGAACGGAGGAAGAACTACAAAACTTAATTGATATAGTTGTTGAAGAAAGTGCAAAAATGGGTCTATCTATCAATTACAAAAAGACAATGTATGGTGATATCCAAAAAGAAGGAGAATCCTGTCTGCAGGCTGAGAATAAACGGGGAAGACATAAAACAAGTACAGAACTTTTGATACTTAGGAAGCTGGTTGACATCAGATGGCAGGTGCAACATGGTCATCAAAAGAGAATAGGGATAGCAAAAGACACGAGAATGAAGACTAATTATAATATAGGCATGACAACCTGCCTCAGAGTACTGAAATGTTACGTTTATCCAGTAATGTTGGATAATATCTAGCAACATGAAACAAATTGAAGCAGCAGAGATGCGGTTTTTGAGGAGGATGCAAAGAATATCATGGACGAAATAAGTATCTAACGAGGATGTCATGAACAGAGCAAACACAAAAAGAGAAATAATGTATGAGATCATGAAAAAGCAACGTAACTTCTTTGGACATGTGATTAGGAAAGAGGAGTTAGAATGCATGGTAATTATGAGAAAGATTGAAAGGAAGAAAGCAAGAGGAAGACAAAGACAAATGATGATGGAGACAGCAGCCAGAGAACTGGAAATGAATACCAATGAATTGATCCATTTGACCCGAAACAGGAGTGTGTGGGCCATGGCAGTCAAAGCTCAAACTGGGCATGGCACCTGATGATGATGATGATGGCATGGGTAAAGAAGTGAAACCCCATTTCATCGGATGTATTGGAGGCTCCCCACCCAAATCTATCATTATTGCACTGTGTCTATGAAATGTCTTGCAACCAATGAAGTGAATTTCAAATGTTGTCACTAGAGCAATGAAGTTAGTAGAGCCAATATGCAATACAATGGGGAGTGCAGGTGAGATTTCTAGCTTTCGGTAGCCTACCTATCGAGAACTCCATCTGCTTCGGGGTATCAGTGGAGTTGGTACAGATGGTTTATTACTGTCCAGACTTGCACTTGTCTTTGAAAGGAAAGTAGAGCTTGCATACTGTTTCATCTAGAACTTCCAAGCAGCATCAGAATCGGGTTTATTATCACCGGCATGTGACGTGAAATGTAATGAATGTTTCTGCTGCAATGTTTCTCAGGCTGTAGGATACGGACATACAAACAGAGAATTGAGGAGCATTTCAACTCCTCGGACCCCCGGTGCATGTGGCATGGCATACAGGTCATTACAGACTTCAAACCTCCTAGTACTGTGCCCCCTTCCAGCTCTGCCTCCCTCCCTGATGAGCTCAATTACTTCTACGCTTGCTTTGACCAAGAGAACAAGGAGGTCACCCTCAAAGCAGATCTCCCACCTGGTGAACTGCCTCTCTCACTTTCCACCTCCGATGTTTGTGCTACCTTGAGCAGGGTGAATATACGGAAGGCAGCTGGTTAGGATGGAATACCTGCCTGTGTGCTCAGTCTGTGCAGGGCAGTTGGCTGGGGTCTTCATGGACATTTTTAATCTGTCCCTGGCCCAGGCAGTTGTCCCCACAAGCTTCAAGATTGCCACCATCGTGCCAGTACCGAAGCATTCCACTGCCACGGGCCTGAATAACTACCGCCCAGTTGCACTCACCCTCATAATTGCAAAGTGCTTTGAGAGACTGGTTCTGTCACATCTGAAATCCTGTCTGCCCACTACCCTGGACCCCATCAATTTGCCTATCAGAGCAGCAGGTCTACAAAGGACGCCATCTCCACGGCAGTTCGTTCTGCCCTGACCCACCTGGACAGCTCCAACTCTTACATCAGAATGCTGTTCATTGACTTTAGTTTGGCATTCAGTACTGTGATCCCCTCCAAGCTGCCAAATTTCACCAGCTTGGTATCAGTTCATCCCTCTGCAATTGGACCTTGGACTTTCTGACTAACAGACCCCAATCAGTTAAGTTAGACAACCTCTCCTCCTCCACTCTCACCCTGAACACCGGCGTGCCTCAAGGCTGTGTGCTGAGCCCTCTTCTGTACTCCCTGTTCACCTATGACTGCGTTCCTGTACATGGTCCTAACTCCATAATCAAGTTCGCAGACGACACCACTGTGGTTGGCCTGATCAGAGGGGATGATGAGACGGCCTACAGGGATGAGGTCCAGCATGGTGTGCTGATATCAACCTGGCCCTTAACACCCAGAAGACCAAGGAGATCATTGTGGACTTCAGGCATGCTAGGAGCCACACTCATGTCTCCATCTACATCAACGGAACTGTAGTGGAGCGTGTATTAAGCTTCAAATTCCTTGGTGTCCACATTTCCGATGATCTCACCTGTTCCCTGAACTCCTCCATCCTGATCAATAAGGCGCAACAGCGCCTTTATTTCCTGCGGAGCATCAAGAAAGCTCACCTCTGTCCCAGGATACTGATGGACTTTTACCGCTGTACCATTGAGAGCATACTCACCGTGCATCTCAGTGTGGTATGGCAATTGTCCCGTACCGGACCGCAAAGCACTCCAGCGTGTGGTGAAAACTGCCCAGTGGATTATTGGCACCCAGTTGCCCACCATTGAGAACATTTGCCATAAACGCTGCCTGGGCAGGGTGAAAAGCATTATCAAGGATGCATCTCACCCAAACCATGGACTTTTTACTCTCCTCCCATCCGGTAGGTGCTACAGGAGTCTCTGCTCCCGCACCAGCAGGCACAGGAAGAGCTTCTTCCCTGAGGCTGTGACCCTGCTGAACCTCATATCATAGCACTAAGCAGTATTGCATCCGTATTATACTGTCTCAGTACTTTTATATTTGTGTGCTGTAGCACTTACTTTTTATTTGCAGTTATTTTGTAAATACAGATCCACAATCCCTTATCTGAAATCCTTGGGGCCACTTGCATTTTGGAATTCAGAATTTTTCGGATTTCAGACCCCCCCCCCCACCGCCCCCAGATACAAAAAAACACGTATGCTCGAGTCCCTTATTTAACCTGTCTCAGTGTGGTGGACTTTAGGACCCAGCGGCGCCATCAAACCTATGCACATCCTCCCGTATACTTTAAGTCATCTCTAGATTACTTATAATACCTAATGCTATGTAAATAATTGTTATACTGTATTGTTTAGGGAATAATGACAAGAAATTTTATCTTCAACGAAAACATTCAATAAAACATAAAAATATACAGCTTCAAACGAACCAAATCAAACACATGGTAAATGACTTATTGGAATAAATGTAGAACATCACTGTCACAATAAAACTTCAGTAACTTGTCTTTATTTAAATCATATACAGTGGTAGTTCCGACACTATCTTCTTCAGTAAGACACTGCACAGACACACCATGATCAAGCTTCTGCAATAACTCCACTTCCTGCGTTATTGATAGAGAAGATTCCTTCTCTTTTTCTCATTGTTACCCATAGGGGTATCTGCAGCGCTTTTTGACATTTTCACAGTGAAATTAAACACAAGATCAACAGTGAACACAAAATATCAGCGAACAGCAAATGCACGTGTAACCAGTACGAGCGTTGAGCCACAGCTGACATCTGGTGGCCTCTACTAGTGCTGCCATGTCACACCTGAGTGACGTCAGCTGTTGGCGAAAAAAACTTTGGTGTTCAGAGCTTTTAGGATTTCAGAATTTTGGATAGAGGAATGTGCACCTGTAATACTATTCTTTTGCACTTCTGGTTAGATGCTAATTGCATTTCATTGGCTTTGTATCTGTATTTGGCACAATGACAATAAAGTTGAATCTAATCTAATCTAAATGTAGTGTTGCTTTGCCCTATACTGTTGTAATTACACAATATGTGTCAACAATAATACATATCTACGCCTCAGATAACCGTGACGAGCTAGAAGTGTTTGATGCTTCTGTTTTAAAACCTTTGTGTGGCGAGAAAATGAGTTGTTAAGAGTTTTGGGGGTGGAGCAGACATTAACAATTACTGTGGGACTGAAAAAGTAGTTTCAATCCCTGGGGATCATCTTAGTGTGAAAAGACAGTCTGATTTCCTCCTAAACTGTAAATACATTTTATGAAAGATCATTGACTTGAAACATTCTCTCAGTTCCTCTTTGAACAGATGTTGTCTATCTTTATGCATGTTTACAACATTCAATCCTTATGATTCCATTATAATATATAACAAGTTTTACAGATGCACCTGTCACGAACCTCATGACGGGAATAAAGAACCAGCAGAAATAGAAAACACTTTGGGGTCCAATATTGCTATAAACTAATAACATTTATTAGTAACTACGCAATACAGTGATATAAATGTAGATAAATCAAACAGGTTAGCAATGATTACATAAAAGTAAGTGTGGAATATATATGTATGAAAAACCAAGCTTCTTTAAGTCTACGGGTAAAAAGATACAGTCTCACGATGATGAGTAAAGTTCATTTCAGTGGTATTTAGTTGAGTAGTGATGGAGAGGGAGAGATTTGAGTCTTCAGGTGAGCTGACGCCGTCGATCTTCTTGTTGTCCTTCGAAATCCTTTAAAAGTCACCGACTGTGACTTTAGCAAAGGGGACCGGTTTTCTGTGGTGGAGCTATCCCCCAGGGGAAGGTGGACACATGGACAACTCCCCACTAGTCAACCCTTTTCCTCTTTCCACTGCAAGAGTGACTGATCGATCCTCCAAAACCCACTTTTTCTGTGGGCACAACAATGCTCATTCATTGTCCAAACATGTGTCTGAGGTCTATCACCTGACCTCCTATTTTATCTTCCCATACTGAATATCAACTGTCATTCAAATAACTCCTCCTTCCTCTCTCTGTGAAAGAAATGCAAGCAGGCAAAAGTCCTTGAGGAATGTCAACAACCTGCAGAAAATCATAACATTAATTGTCCATTTAATAACGCGGCCTCGGTCACCATAGCAACTTACGAGCTGCTCGGTGCTGTCTCCAACTCAGCAGAAATCCAAAAGTTAACCAGTGCCTTAAAGTGACCGTCCAACAGTTAGTCTTTGTATCTCTCTCTCTCTTTCAAAACAAAATGTCAGTGGTAAATAACTCTCTCTCTCTTTTCAAAAGCACAGTTAATAGCGGTAATCCAGGGTCCCGTCACACACCATAGAAAGTGTCCCATCCAGATGTAGATCACTGTTTGCTGTGGCAATTATTCTGCCTGATACCACAAGAAGTTGCAGAGAATTGTGAACCATCTTGCACTTCATCCCCTTCCCTATCTCCTTACTCCAACTTCTCCTTTTTCTTTGTAATCCTGATGAAGGATCTCTGCCAAAACGTCGACTGTTTACTCTTTCCCGTAGCTGCCTGGTCTTCTGCTACATTTTGTATGTGTTGTCCAAACCTTGCCTTTTATTTATTTATTTATTTGTTTGTTTGTCTATCTATCTATCTATCTAGAGCACTGAACAGGCCTTTTATTTATATATTTATTGTGATAGAGCACAGAACAGGCCTTTCCAGCTTTGAGCCATGCCACTCGGCATCCTCCCCAATTTAACCTTAACCTAATTTTCAGCTCTGGATAGTTTTCAGGGTTCTGATAGATACCAAGTTACTGTTGAGACTTTTCAAACTTTCAATAGTAAGCTAATTACAGTCAATCTTAGATTTAGCAAATTGATGTATTACTGGAAAATCTTTGGAGTGAGAAAATTCAGGGCAAAGTGCATTTAAGTATTTCAGTATTCTGTAACCCTATATAGAGACATACACAATAATCATCATTGTGAAAGATAGTGTCATAAATCACATGATAAAAACACATGGCTGTAAGAGTCAATGGCAGTTTAGTGAAAATTCTTAAAACATTCATAAATTGAATTGCTGTAATATAGAGAGTCTTCAGAAATTATTTGACAAAAAATATTTTTGGGCTATCAGTTTTTCTGGCATAGAGTGTATTTATCACCCATGTCTCGCTGCCCTCCAGAAGATGACTACGAACAAGCTTTTCATTTCCTGCTGTCAGTGTAGTGTGGTACTCACAATTTGCTATTGTAAGTTCAGGTATAAACCTGTTTTTACAGGTCCCACTTCACATGGAAGAGAGCCCAGTGATCCAAAAATCGGAAGCTCTCCCACCTGCATCATCTCCTTAGCCACATGTTGAACTGTATTCTTTTCCTACAGTATTTCTAGCCTCAATAATGTGTGGCACGGATAGCAATCCTGAGGTGCTGTTCTTTAGCTTATCCCCCGAACTCCCTGAGCTCGCTTTGTCACCCTTCCTGCCTATGTGGACTACCCCTGGCTACTTGCCCTCCTGAGGTGTCCCTGGCCTTGGCACCTAGGTGACAACAAACCATCTGGGAATCTTGTTCTCGTGTCTGTTTCTCTAACCAATGAATTCCCTATGTCCTGTCACTACTGGTCTGTGCTCTGAGCCACAAAGCCTGACTCAACGTCGGAGACATTGACGCTGCAGCTTTCCCCTGGTAGCCATCAGCTGATCTAGATTTCCCTTATGCATTTAGTTACTCTGTTTACAGTGAGTGTAACATCAAAAATTGCTCTGAAGTCAAGTAGTACTGAAACTGGATCTCCTCGGGTTATGAGACATGGATACAGCAGATGCTGGAATCTGGAGCAAAAAATGAGCTTGCAGGACAAACTCAGATCGACTAACATCTTTGGAGGGAAATGGGCCATCTCCATTTTGGGATGAGACCCTTCATCTGGACAGTAAGAAGAGAGGTGATCAGTATAAAGGAGTGATGAGGTGGTGTGGGACAAGAGCTTATAAGTGATTGGTGAATCCAGGTGCGGAGGGTGATTGACGGATGGGGTCAGGTGGGTGGATGTGATTGGTGGGGGCAGATAGTGGAATCAGTGACTGAATATTTCCCTCATAGATACTGCCTGACCCACTGAGTTTCTGCAGAAGCTAATTTTTTCCCCTGGTGTTGAGTTGTTCTCAGAAATCTGATTCCAAGAGCAAGTGTACCTAAAGCTTAGGTGGAATCAGTAAGAGCAGTGTACTAAAGCTTAGGTTGTATCAATAAGCCAGGTTTCACATAATAAACATCAACTGTATTCTGCTATTTCGGAATCCAGGTGTAACCTCGGTGGCTTTTGTCTAAAGCACGAAGAATCTCCAGTAAAATAGTGACTTCTAAAGGAAACATTGGTAACCCATCTGGGAGCTTGGCTATGTGGATGAAATGCTAGATTACTCTATCAATCTAAATGTGAGGAAATTTAGAGCAGCATGTTAAAAGGAATTCTAACCTTTTATATTTCCATTTACAGAAAAAGATGGAAAAGCATTTCACCCAACATATGAAGAAAAACTGAAGCTTGTCGCTCTGCACAAACAGATTTCTGTCGGCCCCTATAGTCCTGACTCTTGTCCAGAGGTTGGCTTCTTTGATGTACTTGGCAATGACAGGAGGTAATTGTGACCTGATTCTCAACGATTATTTCAGGCTTGCACACTCTCAGCTTCATTCTTTAGTAGCTTCCAATTTAGTGGGCATTCAGAAATATAAGTGGAAATTTCATTAGGAACCTAAGGCAAAATACAAAAACTTGAGAGTCAAGAGGGAGTAAAGGATTTCTCCAGAGCAATAAGCTAGATGCACCCACAAAAATAGCCAGGTATTATGTGTCTTTTAAATGCTTCCGGTTAATCGTCTGCTTTATAAATTCCTCCATTTAAGGCTCTAATCTAGCCTTCACTGAATTTTCTAATCATCCTCATTTTTATCTCTTCTGGATGCTGGTTACGCCTTTGAGTGGCTTGGCCTTTAGCTCTGATATTTGGAACATCATTCTTCTTCAGTGATGCTCCTTAAAAGCTAACTTGTTGACCAAACTTTTGGTTACCTACCTCAAAACTCCCATAGATGACTGAGTCATTTTGAGAAGCTTAGAAGATGACTAAGAGAAAGTTCAATAAATAGGGACTTAAATTGAAGACAGTTGTTTAAATGGGTGATGGCGGATATTGGTGGGGAACTTAAATAGTGACACAAGAGACTGCAGGTGCTAGAACCTGGAGCAGGCAGAAAAGACGGAGGAACATAACGGGTCAGGCGGCATCTGTGGAGTGAAATGAACAGTCAACATTTTGGGTTGAAGCAGTTCATTTGGACTGACCTATTTCAGATGAAGGGTCTCAACCTGAAACATCAGCTAGTCATTTATCTCAATAGATGTTGCCTGACCTGCTGAGTCCCTTCAGCTTTTGTGTGTTGCTGGGGATCTTAAATATGCTGCCTGAAAAGTAATGGGGCCAGATTACTTAATGTGTTGTGGCCTTTTGGGTAATGGACTGAAAATATTTTGTGTGTAAATTATTCTGTTTATGAAGGCCATACTGAATTGAACATCTGTTTTCTGTGCAATAAAATTGTACCAACGCACCTTTAAAACTGTGATCAAGCTTTTTGTTGATCAGCAGACATGCAGCTGATTGCAGGACTTATTAAACTAGTCCTTGTCTTCATTTTGTTTCTCTTGGTTAATTTTTTTTAACATTACAAAACTTTAAAGAAATTCTTTCTTATTAAAGAATTCTATCAACAGTAAATTGCTGTGAACATCCTGCACAATAGCAGTTTATGAAGAGAGAGCAAAGAAAGATTAACCTCTCATCAACACTTAACCCATTAGATGCTATCTGATATGCTGTGTTGCTTGCTACTTTCAAATTCTATTATAATTATTTTATTAAAATCATACAAAACCTTTTTCTTTAAATGTATAATCTTTCAATTATTCTTTTCCTCACCATCTACCTAACAGCCTTTATTTTTCCTTTCTCAACCATTGTCTCTGCTTTTATTTTGATATTCATTATTAGCAACACATGCTTACATCATCACTGCCTTTATCACACAATTCCACAACACCATCGTCTTGAAGAAGCTGGTTGTGTACTGCCTTGCATTGTTGCAGTCCTTCTGGGTAAGGCACAGTACTGGTGGGGAGGGACCCAGTGATAGTTCCATTTCCAAGCCTGGATATTAATGCCTGCGGCTGATGTTGCTTGCCACATGCTTGTTGCATTCGTACTAAAGACCAAGAATCATACAGCTTGGAAGTAAGCCCAGGCTAACTAGAGGGATGCCGGTAGACTATGGCAAGGTCTAAATGAGATCACTGAGCGCAAAGAAAAGGCTGGGAATATCAGTAACTCTAGTGCTTCTCTTCCTGATGAACTTAATGTATTCTATGCAAGATTCGAACAGAAGAGGAGCGTCCCGCTCCCTCCGGGTGAACTCGAGGTTCATCGTCACCGAGGAGGATGTTAGAAGGGCCTTCCTGAAGATAAATCCAAGGAAGGCGACGGGCCCAGATGGCGTCCTGGGACGGGTTCTCCAGGCCTGTGCAAGCGAGCTAGCTGGAGTGTTTGCTGATATCTTCCACTGCTCCTTGCTTCAGTCTAAGATCCCCTCATGTTTTAAGAAGGCAATGATAATCCCAGTGCCGAAGGAGAGCAAGGTGGCATGCCTGAATGACGATCGACCTGTGGCTCTGACATCACTTGCTATGAAATGCTTCGAGAGATTGGTTATGGCACACATCAACCACAGCCTACCGGTCAACCTCGATGCTTTGCAATTTGCCTACCGGAGCAACAGGTCAACGGCAGATGCCATCTCTCTGGCCCTGCATTCCTCCTTAGAACACCTGGAGAATAAAGACGCATATGTAAGGCTCCTTTTCATTGACTACAGCTCTGCCTTTAATACCATCATTCCAAATAAACTGATTCCTAAGCTCTGGAACCTGGGCCTTAGCACTCAGATCTGCAGCTGGATCTTCAACTTCCTCACAGACAGGACCCAGGCTGTAAAAATAGGGGACGAGCTCTCCTCTACAATCACTCTGAGCACCGGTGCCCCACAAGGCTGTGTACTCAGCTCCCTGCTGTACTCACTGTACACCCATGAATGTGTAGCCAAGTTTCCATCGAACTCAATATATAAGTTTGCTGATGACACCACAATTGTAGGCCGTATCTCGGGTAATGATGAGTTTGAGTACAGAGAGGAAATTAAGAACCTGGTGGCATGGTGCGAAGACAATAAATTATCCCTCAATGTCAGCAAGACAAAGGAATTGGTTGTTGACTTCAGAAGGAGTAGCGGACCGCATGACCCCATTTACATTGGTGGTGCACAAGTGGAACAGGTCAAAAGCCTTAAGTTCCTCGGGGTCAATATCACAAATGACTTGATTTGTCCAACCAAGCAGAGTTCACTGCCAAGAAGGCCCACCAGTGCCTTTACTTCCTGAGAAAGCTGAAGAAATTTGGCCTGTCCCCTAAAACCCTCACTAATTTTTATAGATGCACCGTAGAAAGCATTCTTCTAGAGTGCATCACAACCTGGTATGGAATTTGTCCTGTCCAAGACCGGAAGAAGCTGCAGAAGATTGTGAACATCACACAAACCAGTCTTCCATCCTTGGACTCACTTTACACCGCATGCTGTCGGAGCAGTACTGCCAGGATAATCAAGGACACGACCCACCCAGCCAACACACTTTTCGTCCCTCTTCCCTCCTGGAGAAGGCTCAGGAGCTTGAAGACTTGTACGGCCAGATTTGGGAACAGCTTCTTTCCAACTGTGATAAGACTGCTGAACAGATCCTGACCTGGATCTGGGCCGTACCCTCCAAATATCTGGACCTACCTCTCGGTTTTTTGCACTACCTTACTTTCCCTTTTCTATTTTCTATTTATGATTTATAATTTAAATTTTTACTATTTACTATCGATTTGTACTCCAGGGAGCGCAAAGCGCAGAATCAAATATCGCTGTGATGATTGTACGCTCTAGTATCAATTGTTTGGCGACAGTAAAGTAACCCATCGAGTAAGTGTCAGCCATAAATCATCCATTTACACTCATCCTATACTAATGCTGTTTTGTTCTCCCATATTCCCATCAATTTCCCACACCGCTCCCACCCACACATGGAATAATTTATAGTAACTATTGGCCTATCCTGCATGTCTTTGGGATGAGTGAGGAGACCCACATGTACTAGCAGAATGTGAAGAATCTGAGCAGCACCTATGGTCAGGATTTAAGCTGTGAAGCAGTAGCTCAACCAGCTGTGCTGCTGTGACCTACTTGGTGGAGGTCAGAATTCGGATGTTGCCATTGAAGAATCTGTTTACTGGACAGTTGACTTAAGTACCCCGTGGTCATATTTTTAAATGGAGTCAACAAAGCCACATGCTCCATATGAACTGAACTGATTAACAGATTTATCTTCAAAACATATTTGCATTTTACTGAATCTTAATACATCTTCACATACCCTTTCAAAATGCCATTTATGTAGAAAATGTATGTATTATTTATATCGCAAACATGGAAGGAAGGGAAAGACATAGAAAGATTAGAGTCAGACATCATTGAAACAGACCCTTAGGACCAACTCATCTTTGCTGACCTTGATGCCACTAGCTTATTCCTATTTACACAGGTTTGGCTCCTATTGCTCTAAACTCCTCCTGTTCATGTACTTACCCAAATGTCTTAAATATTATTATACCTCCTCACCCACTTCCAGTGGCGGCTCCATTCACATACACAAAACCCTCTGCATTAAGACCCCTTGAGACCCTTTAAAATTTTTCCTCTCTTACCTTACTTTTCCCTCCAGTTTTTAGTTTCCCTTCCCTGAAGACAGAGTATGTACATTTACACTTTTTGTACCCCTCATGATTTATACAGCACAGTATGGTCACCCCTCAATTCCTTATGTTTCAAGGAATCAAGTCCTAACCTGCCCAACCTTCCCCAATAACTTAAGCCCTCGAGTTCAGGCAGCATCCTCCTAAATCTGCTCTGCCCTTTTTCCAATTTAATGATGTCACTCCTATAATAAGACAGCCAAAAGAGCACACATTCCTCCCGGTGCAGTTTCACTGCTATGGATTAGTTGGAGAAAGGTCATGTTGAGAAAAACGTGATGGAGACCAGTCCTTCTGGTGTATTATAATTTTCATGTCTTTTGTAGCATTGCGGAGACCTATTCTATTGCATTCATGTCATAAAGAAAAGAAGAGGATAGAGATGAAGCAAAGGTATATATCCAGTGAAGCTGAAGAAACTGATATTTCCAAATTAGAATAGTGAGACTCAGAAGGAAACCATCTCTCTTACACTTGTTAAAAGTATAGAAATGGAATTAAAATTGTCATACAAAAAGGAGCAGAATTGTAAACCGTGAACAGTATCTTTGTCACCAGTGCTAAGTGTTATAATTTGCTCCAGTGCCTTTGTACAAGGCAGACAGGAGTGTGTGAGTGAGTGAGTGAGTGAGGGTGTGGGTGTGTGAGAGTGTAAGTGTGTGTGTGTGTGTGTGTGTGTGTGTGTGTGTGGGGGTGAGTGTGAGTGAGTGTGTGGGTGTGGGGGGGTGTGTGTGTGGGGGTGTGGGGATGAGTGTGTGTGGGGGTGTGGGTGTGGGGGTGAGTGTGTGTGGAGGGTGAGTGTGTGTGTGTGGGGGGGTGAGTGAGTGTGTGTGTGTGTGTGTATATATCAGTGTGCACATGCACTTGGTACGTAAACTGCACTTGAAAGTCAGTTCATATACTGCTAAGATTTCCTGGGAATATTAACAGCATCTCAACAGTGCACTTGTCTCTGGGCAGCAAAATTTACCAACTGATCCATTTGAGATGAAAGAATAAATGTGGTCAACAATGCCCTACTGTACTTTGAAAGAACATTTTGGTGCTCATGGCTTAATATATTTATAGTGAGTGTAATATGCTCTTTCAGATATCTTATTGCGACCATTGTAGAACACTGGGTCAACTCATTACCTCATTATTATTGACAAGAACTCCTATTTCCATCACTTTAAAAGAGAGTAGAAACAAAAATCTCCATTATTTTGGTTTTTTACTTCCTACATGTACAGAAGAGATTATAAAACCGAAAGTGTAACAGTCAGGCTACCTTTCTAGGTAAATAGCTGGAACTCTGTGTTACGTAGATAGCATTATAAGATCACAAGACTTGGGAGCAGAATTAGGCCAGTTATTTCTATCACGTCTGCTCCATCATTTCATTGCGGCTGATTTATTATCCCTCTTAACCCCATTTCCTGCCTTCTTCCCACAACATTTCACTCCCTGATTAATGAAGAATCTTTCAGCTTCTGCTTTAAATATACCAAATGACATCCTGTCTGTGGCAATGAATCCCACGGATTCACCACTCTCTGACTAAAGAAAGTTTTCCTCATCTCTGCTAAAAATGGACATCCCTCAAATTCACAGTTAACTTATATTTACAATTCACAGTTAACTGTTTTATTTAATATAACTATTTTTATTTCAGGAAAACTGCAAATCATCATTGAAACAGTTATCCTTTTAAATCGAAGGTGATGTTTCAAGGTTTTGTAAAAGGGAAAGTACTGCATTTATGTCTTGATTGTGTCTATGAATGTCCTAATCCTGGTTATAAATGATCTGTTAGTTCAGTTCAGCACTTGTTCAGAACATTACTGTGGAACCCCTATCCTCGGATACAGACAGAAAGTCTACTCCTAGCACTCCATTACATTGTTTAAGAATGCTGCTTTGTCAGAGGCACTATAGCGTCTATGCAGTTTGTAGTGATCCATAGAGAAAAACCACTAAAGCTGGTCTACCACTCTTGTTTTATTGTGTTTACATAATGACAAGCTAGATGAGAATTAAAAAATTGCAATAGAACCGCATCTTGATATGACTTGGTAAAGTTGTGTTGAAGGAAACTCAAGGAGAAAGAAAAATACCGGCCTAGACCACCTTGACTGAGTGTTCAGTTGACGTGTCATAATTTTAATTTACTTTGTACTCAGCTGGGACCTCATATTTCACTCAGTCTATGTCTTTAGTAGAGGAAGTGGGTAGGGATGAGGGTGGGGCAGATGTGTTATGATGAATGTTGGGAATGCATAATGATGGAACCTGATGATGTCCTTGCTGCATTGTTGAATTTAACAGACCCCCAAGTTTTCAGGCACCTCTGATTTAGAGACATTTCATAATTTTGCTGTTCTGTGGGTTTTCTTCTATCCTCACTTCTAAAATAGAGCTAGCAGACTTTGAGAGCAGGAATGATGAGGGAGTTCCAAACCATGCTGGTGAAGGCAAAATGATATTACTTACATAATAATAGTGATCTGCATTTGTGTTTATGTAGGAAGTGAAGCGGGAAGTACACGTAAACTTGTATAAAGTCTTTTACAACCTCGGGACATCATGAAGCACTTAACTGCCAGTTTCCATTAGGAACTGCATCAGATTTGTTTTCACAAGCAACAACCTCAGGGCTTTAGTACAGTTATTCTGAGAAAGGAAAACAGTGGCATTATTGTGTAAAACAGCAAAAATCCTCTGATTATCAGTTCCTGCAAGAACTATCAATCCTTGAGGCACTACTTGTGGCACAAAGTAAACTTAACTCAGAGCTGTTTATTCCTTACCAGTACTGCGTGGAGTCTGATTTGACATCTTCACTGCTTTTGTCATAATAACGTCAGAACTATACCCGAGGACAGAGGATTTTGCATCAGGAGCTTGCTGTCATAATTTGTATGCCAAACTGGCTTCTATTTACGTTTCCTTTCTTAGTTCCACTGCCTTGTTCCCATAATTCCCCATCCCAGTCCTAATCTCTAACTTAATCTCTCAAACTATAATTTGCAACAAGCAGACAAAATAGAGGAAACAGCTGTATCCTAGTGAGTATTTGGATAAGAGCAATTGGCTACTGACTCATTTCTTGGTGCATTCCATGGAAGATTAATAAAGCATATTTAATCAGAGTTTTAAGGTACAGGTAGTGTTTTTCACAACTTTTATTTCTGTAATATATTAGAATAGACATTACAGGAAAAGATTTAATAAGCAATGTTAGAGTCATATAGCATGGAAACAAAATCTCTTACTATCTCTTCTTTCAGTTAGTCCTGACGAAGGGTCTCGGCCCGCAATGTCGACTGTCCCTCTTCCTATAGATGCTGCCTGCCCTGCTGCGTTCACTAGCAATTTTTACGTGTGTTGCTTGTAACTCATTTGGTCTGTACCTATCATTATGATACACGTTCCAATCAATTTTCCTCAGATTCTACCACTTGCCCTATATAGCAGAGACACTTCACGGTATGTAGAGGAACCCACACAGTCCTAGAGTAAACATGCAGGCTCTGCACTAGCATGTCAGTATTGAACCTGCATTGCTGTGACTCAGCAGCTCTAACAGCTGCACCACTGTGCCATCCTATCATTGCGCACTCCTACAAATGCATAGTCCTGTTGAAGGGTCTCTGCTCGAAACATCGACTGTACTCTTTTGCATCTCTCTCTCTCTCCCTCTCCCTCTCCCTCTCCCTCTCCCTCTCCCTCTCCCTCTCTCTCTCTCTCTCTCCCTCTCCCTCTCCCCCTCTCCCTCTCTCCTCCCCCCTCTCCCTCCCCCCTCTCCCTCCCCCCTCTCCCTCCCCCCTCTCCCTCCCCCCCTCCCCCCTCCCCCTCCCCCCTCTCCCCCTCTCCCCCTCTCCCCCCCCATAGGATGATGATGGTTCCTTTCAGTCAGTTAGTGGGGTGGTACCCCACTCCTCAGAAAGGAACAGCGTGTGCGTGAGTGGATTTTAGGTGAGTAGGAGGTTGCACAGGTCCGGACCCACACTGTTGATATCCCTTCCCAGATCCAGTGGCATGGTGGAGTCCAAGACGGCTAGGGGAAGTTCTGTTGCAGTGAATGGCCAGACCAAGCTTCGATGCAAGGAATGCCCTTTCTGCGCTTCACAACACCTGTTTGCTAGATGGCCGTTGACCCTACGAGAGGGTTCATCTGCCCTTTGACAGGTCTTGTTTTTTGTCGTGCAGGGTGTCTACCCACTCTCTTCACCAGGCAAGCCTGGTGGGGGAGCCGGTTTAGTTGCCAACCACCCGAGCATGTGACAGGTAGTACTGGGTTACATGGTACCAGTAGCACTCAGGCAAGTGACCTGACTCTTTTCAATAGGTGCTGCCTGGCCTGTTGAGTTCCTCTTGCATTTTGTGTGTGTTGCTTAGATTTCCAGCATCTGCAGATGTTCTCTTGTTTGTAAATGCAAGAGAATCTTTTAGTGATTGAGTGGCAAATATCAGCCAAGGTTAGAAGGATATGACCCTTGCTCCATGTAAAATACAGTAGACTAATCTTTTGGTTTGTGAGAGAGCTGGCAATGACAAGACGTCTAACGGTTCCTCTGATTTTCCACTGGCCCTATAATATCCCTGTCTAGATGTTGAAGTTTCTAGGGTTGGGCTTGAACACCACAAACATTTGACAGAGAACTGTCAAATGTGTTTGTGTGTGTGTGTGTGTGTGTGTGTATATGTGTGCTCAATTAAATAAATAAGTGTGTGTGTGTGTGTGTCTGTGTGTATGTATGTATATTTATTTATTGTGCCAGTACCCTCTATACTGGGGTTAAGTTCTCAACCCCAGAAGAAGATGTGGAAACCTCTAGTTTAACGCAAATTGCTGGAGCAACTTGACAGCTCAGGCAACATCTGTGGAGGGAAATGGACAGTTAACATTTCAATTTGAGACCTTTCATCGAGACTCGAAAGAGTGAAGATAGCCAGGATTAAAAAAAAGTGAGGGAAATGGGTGAAACAAGAACTGGCCAGCTGGGGGAGGAAGAGAATAGGAGTAATGTAAAAAGCTGCAAGAGATTCTGCAGATACTGAAAATCCTGAACAGCACACACACAATGCTGGAAGAACTCAGCAGGTCAGGCAGCATCTATAGAAAGCAATAAAGGGTCGATGTTTTGAACCTAGGTCCTTCATCAGAGTTATGAGCAATGTCTGCTTATTTGGTACCAAGTACTGTGTGTGTACGCGTGTGTTTATGATGGCTCTGAATGTTTTTTAAAGTGTGACACCTGCCAGTATTCCTGATTCCCCCACTTTTCCTTCGCTACATCGACGACTGCATTGGCGCTACTTCCTGCACGCATGCAGAGCTCGTTGACTTTATTAACTTTGCCTCCAACTTTCACCCTGCCCTCAAGTTTACCTGGTCCATTTCCGACACCTCCCTCCCCTTTCTAGATCTTTCTGTCTCTGTCTCTGTCTCTGGAGACAGCTTATCCACTGATGTCTACTATAAGCCTACTGACTCTCACAGCTATCTGGACTATCCCTCTTCTCACCCTGTCTCTTGCAAAAACGCCATCCCCTTCTCGCAATTCCTCTGTCTCCGCCGCATCTGCTCTCAGGATGAGGCTTTTCATTCTAGGACGAGGGAGATGTCTTTTTTTTAAAGAAAGGGTCTTCCCTTCCTCCACTATCAACTCTGCTCTTAAACACATCTCCCCCATTTCACGTACATCTGCTCTCACTCCATCCTCCCGCCACCCCACTAGGAATAGGGTTCCCCTGGTCCTCACCTACCACCCCATCAGCCTCCGGGTCCGACATATTATTCTCCGTAACTTCCGCCACCTCCAACGGGATCCCACCACTAAGCACATCTTTCCCTCCCCCCCCCCACTTTCCGCAGGGATCGCTCCCTACACGACTCCCTTGTCCATTCGTCCCCCCCATCCCTCCCCACTGATCTCCCTCCTGGCACTTATCCGTGTAAGCGGAACAAGTGCTACACATGCCCTTACACTTCCTTCTTACCACCATTCAGGGCCCCAAACAGTCCTTCCAGGTGAGACGACACTTCACCTGTGAGTCGGCTGGGGTGATATACTGCGTCTGCTGCTCCCGATGTGGCCTTTTATATATTGGCGAGACCCGACGCAGACTGGGAGACCGCTTTGCTGAACACCTACGCTCTGTCCGCCAGAGAAAGCAGGATCTCCCAGTGGCCACACATTTTAATTCCACATCCCATTCCTATTCTGACATGTCTATCCACGGCCTCCTCTACTGTAAAGATGAAGCCACACTCAGGTTGGAGGAACAACACCTTGTATTCCGTCTGGGTAGCCTCCAACCTGATGGCAAGAACATCGACTTCTCTAACTTCCGCTAATGCCCCACCTCCCCCTCGTACCCCATCTGTTACTTATTTTTATACACACATTCTTTCTCTCACTCCTTTTTCTCCCTCTGTCCCTCTGACTATACCCCTTGCCCATCCTCTGGGTCCCCGCCCCCCCCCCGCCTTGTCTTTCTTCCTGGGCCTCCTGTCCCATGATCCTCTTGTATCCCTTTTGCCAATCACCTGTCCAGCTCTTGGCTCCATCCCTCCCCCTCCTGTCTTCTCCTATCATTTTGGATCTCCCCCTCCCACTTTCAAATCTCTTACTAGCTCTTCCTTCAGTTAGTCCTGATGAAGGGTCTTGGCCTAAAGCGTCGACTGCACCTCTTCCTAGAGATGCTGCCTGGCCTGCTGCGTTCACCAGCAACTTTGATGTGTGTTGCTTGTATTTCCAGCATCTGCAGAATTCCTGTTGTTTGAGTATTCCTGATTAATGGGGTTGCACATTGCTGGGCAAACTGGCCTCCTGTTCCTCAGACCCTGTTAGACTCGGGGAAAAAAGCAGTCTTGGAGGGATGCGGTTGAAGTACTTCAGATTTTTTTTTTGGTGTGGGTGGTAGAAGAATTAAACTGAAGACTACCTTTGGATTCACAGGACCAGATACATTCAGTGGTGGAAAGGAGAATTAGAAGCACTGAACCTTGCTGGTTAAAGTCAGGAGATTTTTACTTATTTCTGCAATGGATGGTGAAATGGCAGGTGGTCTTATAATTAATAATGTGTTTAGTATTATAAATAACTTTGATTCTGCCATCAGCCTGACTCAGTTTATAAACCCTTGCCTCCGAGGCACATAAGGTTGAGAGCTTAAGCCTCACTGCAAGTCTTAATACTAAACGGAAGGAATGTTCATTGCCATGTTAATGGCGCTGTTCTTCGAGATTCAATTTGGGATATGCTCAGGTAAGTTTTAAAAGTTACTTTGGTGTTAATTTAAGTAGAATAAGGATTAACGTCCTCTATTTATCGCAATGGTTTTGCTGCTCCAAAATGGGCAAGGCTGTGCCTGAGTATCACTTCATTTCAAACATTGCTGCAAAAAGATGTATTCTGGTGTTAATAGTGCAGGTTGTGGGATTGTCTGATGGTGTAACTGTAGTTTAAGAATAATTTGTTGTATTTGTGAAGTTGTGTTTAATAAGACCAGTGACAGTTGTCTATTTGGACCTTTTATTCTCAGGAGAGAATGGACTGCCCTTGGAAGCATGAAAAAAGAAAATGCCATGGTGGAATTTATTCATTTGGTGAACAAATGCTGCAGTCTGTTTGAACCATATGTCACCTCTCATAAGATAGAGAAGGAAGAGCAGGAGAGGAAGAGGTAAAAAAAACATTCGTTGTCTGTCTTCACAGTTCTAATAGTTTGATACTTATAAAAAAAAGTTTCAGTCATAAAGAAAGGCAGTGTATTTTTATAATCTTTCCTTTCATAGAATATAGACCAGACCAACATGGAAATAGCCCCATAGGCCTACGACGTTTATGCCAGGGGTTCCCAACCTCTTTTATGCCATGGGCCCCTGCCATTAACCGAGTGGTCCGTGGACCCCAGAATGGAAACTCCTGGTCTATGCTCACCATGACGCCAGTGGAATTTTAGTCCCATCTGCTCTTTTCCTTCATTCCTTTCTGTTCATTTGCATGTCTAAATGCTATTGGTGTCTTTCACCACTTCCCCGGCAATGCAGTCCAGACACCTACTATTCTATGCGTAAAATAACTTGCCTCATAAAGTTTTCCTTTGTAAATGGTACGTATCAGCCATGGCTTTTCCTGAATTGAGAGGGTTGACACAATTGAGCACCTGAGTACAAATAGCTGGTGCAGTACTATCAGCTGCAGTAAATTGGTTTATCATTGTCACGTATACTGAGATACAGTGAAAATCATTGTTTTGTATGCGATCATTACTGATCATTTCATTGCAACAGTGCATTAAGGTAATTAAAGGGAAAAGATTATAGAGCAAAATGTCACTGTTTCAGAAAGTGCAATCCAGACAGACTATCAGAGTCAGGTTTATTATCACTGACTTGTATGTCAAGAAATTTGTTATTTTACAGCAGCATTGCAGTGCAAAGGCATTAAAATTGCAATAAATGCTTAAAAGAAAGGAATAATGTGTTAGTGTTCACAGACCCTTCGGAAATCTGATGGCGGACTGGAATAAGTTGTTCCTAAATCGTTGAGTGTAGGTGTTCAAGTTTCTGTACTTCCTCTCCAATGGAAGTAACAAGAGGAGGGCATGGCCTCCCTGGTGATGGATCCCATCTTCTGGATGCGCACCTCTTGAAGGTGTCCTCAATGGTTGCAAGGGTTGTGCCTGTGCTAGAGCTGGCTGAGTCTACAACCATATATAGCCTCTTGTGATCCTGTGTATTGGAGCTTCATGCCAGGCTGTTTGCAGCCAGTCCATAACAAGCTAGATTGTGAGGTCAAGAGTCCATCTTATTGTGCTAAGGGTCTATGAATATTCTAATAATCGTGAGAGGAAGCTGTCCTTGGGCCTGGTGGTATGTGCTTTCTAGCTTTTATATCTTATGTCTGACAGGATTGGGTGAGAAGAGGGAATGTCCAGGATGGGTTGGGTCTGTGTTGGTTGCTTTGCTGTGGCAGTGAGAACTGTAGACAGTTCATGGAGGTGAAGCTGGTTTCGGTGATGTGCTAGGCTGTGTCCACAGTCCTCTGTAGTTTCTTGCAACAGAGTCATTCGTGTTAATGCCTTTCAGGTTAGACATTAGAGGAAAATTCAATGTTGAGTTTATTATCATATGTACAAGTACATGTATGCACAGGTCCAATGAAAAGCTTACTTGCAACTGTATCACAGGCACAGTGCATTAGAGACACAGTATTCACAAAAAGATACACAATTTTTGCAGGAAATAGCACAATTAGAACAAAAATTCCATTTTAGTGCAAAGTGATCATACTGTTGCTAAACTGTAGTGTTTAGCATTTTGACATTTAGGGTGAACAACTAAATGCTTGAAGGAAAGTAGCTGTTCTTGTACCCAAGTAGTGTAGGACTTCAGTCTTCTGTATCTCCTGCCCAATGATAGCTGTGAAAAGAACCAATGTCTCAAGTTCTGAATATTATATTTGTTATTTGTTGGCGCTTGCCGAACATAAATTCAGTGGAAATGGCTACTAACCATAATGAAATGAAGCATTTCACTAGTGTCCCTTGGAAAAATAATTCTGAATTGTTACTGGCTCTGACTGGTGTGAAGCTTTATTACAGAAACAACAGGCATGCTGTTAGACTCTTGGCAGCCTAGTCAGATTGCCTGGGTGTTTAGAGGACAATAAATTCTAGCCTTGGCAGGAACTGAACATAGGGAGACTTGTGATTCCAGATTTATCACCTCAAGGGAGTTAGAATGCAAATAGAGGATGTTATGTTACAGCTGTACAGAGAGCCTGTTGTTCTGCATTCCACCTGGAAATGACACCTTGGGAAGAGTGTGTTAAACTGGGGAACATAATGGGTTAAAAGGGAAAAGTCGATGAAGTTGGGAGTCATTTGAAAGAGTTTTGTTAAGAAGGGAACTAAAATTTATGAAACCAAGGGAGGTAAATGGTATTAAGATAGTGATCAGTCTTGTAATTGAATTGCAGAGTAACAATGGTGGGTGAAACAGTTACTCCTTGCTCGTACATTGTGTTAGCCTGGTCTAGATTTGTAAGAACTTCCCAAGCAGAAGATAGGGACATTGGTAGAATTACAAACCCCATATCCAGAAAAGTTGGGATATTTTCCAAAATGCAATAAAAACAAAAATCTGTGATATGTTAATTCACGTGAACCTTTATTTAACTGCCAAAAGTACAAAGAAAAGATTTTCAATAGTTTTACTGACCAACTTAATTGTATTTTGTAAACATACACAAATTTAGAATATGATGGCTGCAACACACTCAACAAAAGTTGGGACAGAGGCATGTTTACCATTGTGTTACATCACCTTTCCTTTTAATAACACTTTTTAATCGTTTTGGAACTGAGGATACTAATTGTAGTCGATTTGCAATTGGAAATTTTGTCCATTCTTGCTTGATACAAGACTTCAGCTGCGCAACAGTCTGTGGTCTCCGTTGTCTGATTCTCCTCTTCATGATGCGCCATACATTTTCAATAGGAGATAGATCTGGACTGGCAGCAGACTAGTCAAGCACACGCACTCTGTGTCTACAAAGCCACGCTGTTGTAGCCCGTGCAGAATGCGGTCTGGCATTGTCCTGCTGAAATAAGCATGGACGTCCCGGGAAGAGACGTCACCTTGATGGCAACATATGTCTCTCTAAAATCCTAATATACACCTCAGAGTCAATGGTACCTTCACATACATGCAATTCACCCATGCCGTGGGCACTGATGCACCCCCATACCATCACAGATGCTGGCTTTTGCACCTTTCGCTGATAACAATCTGGATGGTCGTTTTCATCTTTGGCACAGAGAACTCGACGCCCGTTTTTTCCGAAAGCTAGCTGAAATGTGGACTTATCTGACCACAGCACACGGTTCCACCGTCTTTCGGTCCATCTGAGATGAGCTCGGGCCCAGAGAACTCTCCGGCGTTTCTGCATAGAGTTGACGTATGGCTTCCTCCTTGCGTAATACAGTTTCAAGTTGCATTTCTGGATGCAGCAACAGAGTGTGTTGAGTGACAATGGTTTTCCGAAGTACTCCCGACCCCAGGTGGCTATAATTGTCACAGTAGCATGACTTTTCTGTGCACTTTTCAATTTTATTTTAACTCTGTCCCAACTTTTGTTGAGTGTGTTACAGCCATCAAATTCTAAATTTGTGTATATTTACAAAATACAATTAAGTTGGTCAGTAAAACTATTGAAAATCTTTTCTTTGTACTTTTTTCAGTTAAATAAAGGTTCACGTGAATTAATATATCACAGATTTTTGTTTTTATTGCATTTTGGAAAATATCCCAACTTTTCTGGAAATGGGGTTTGTAGTTTCAAGGGTGCATTAGTAAAGAGATCACAAATGGAAGTAACTGTTGAAAACTAGTGTTTCAAAGTTGCGTTATTGAACTCAGCTGCCAAATCAAATGAAAATTATAATCCTATATGGGCAAGACTGGCCTCTACTTCCTTAGGAGTTTCTGAAGATTTGGCATGACATCTATAACTTTGACCGACTTCTATAGACTTGGTTGGATGTGTGCCTTTTAATCACAGCCTTGTAAAGAAACACCAATGCCCTTGAACTGAAAATCCAACAAAACGTGGTGGATACGGTCCAATCCATCATAATAAAACCTTCTCGATTATTGAACACACATACACAGAGCACTGTCTCAGGAAAACAGCATCCGTCATCAGGAACCCCCACCACCCAGGTCATTCCCTCTCCTTGCTGCTACCATCAGGAAGGTGGTACAGGAACGTCAGGACTCTCACTCCAGGTTCAGGAATAGTTGTTACCCCTCAAGCATCAAACTCCTGAACCAGAAGAGATAACTTAACTCATCCCATCATTGAACTGTTCCCACAACACATGGACTCACTTTCAAGGACTCTTCATCACATGATCTCAATATCTATTGCTTATTTATTTATTTATTTATTGTCTTTTGCACACTGGTTGAACCTCCAAGTTGGTGTGGTCTATGGTTGTCCTGGCCCAAGAGGCTGCAAGTAATTGGAATCTCAATCAACAAATATTCTGCTGCGGGAAACCATTGAGTCTTAACATCATCAGTGGAGTGGGGGAATTTTTTATGTTTTGGGTCAAAACCCTGTATCAGAATTAAGAGTGGAGATATCAGTATAATGATGAGAGGGAGGAGAGGTACATCTGGGGCCTGAGGTGATTGGTGGGACTGAGGGGTGTGAATAATGATGGGCAGGTATGGGAGAAGTGAAATTAGAAGACAAGGTTGTCAATATATGTACCTATTCAGTTCCATCATGAATTAACTGATGTTGTACCTTCACCTTATTGAGTAAGCTGATCAGTTTATTCACCTTGATCTTTAAATAAATCTCAACTCCGCAGTATCTCGTTTTCATGAAGTTTTGTAATTGTAAATCTCTATTCTTAGAAGTCTGTCACTGTAGAATCAATTTTTTAGAAAACAATGTTGTAATTAGAATGGATAATGGATTTCATTTGGTATCCTAGAATTGAGAAATCAGATGTATAGTTCCATCCACTTTATTTCATCTGGTTCCTCTTTGTGCTGTAAAATACCATTTCCTTTCAGTACCCACTTGAATTAGGCTGTACTATCCCTCTCTACATTTGGTTCATGTACAGTATATCCCCATTTGTGACCCCACCAATTCCCAGCCCAATCCTTCTCCCTTATGTAACCCTCTCACCATAGCACATACAAACTTGGTTCATTAGCTAACTCTGGCCAACAGCCACGTGACTCAGCATTGCCTAAGCAACGGTGAGAAGACCACCTTCAATAAGTAATGCACATCTAGGGTCAGTATGATTCAGGTTCAGCCAAACAGGAATGTTGGAATGTTTCAATGAGGGAATGAAAATTGTGGTGAATGCTGTGTAAATGCTGCCCCATGCAACTTTCCTTGATGACCGTTTCAAACAGGAGCTTACTCGGGAGTATTGGCACTTCCTCATTGGAAACATTCGTCTACACAAAGCACTTCTTACAACGGGGTCTCCTCTTTGGGCAAGATTCTGCAGGCATCTTCCCTTATGCTCCGCTCTGCACCATCTTCATTTTCCAACACCTGCCAACAAAAGACCCAAAGCCAGGCCATTGTTCTTCAGCAATCTGATCCTGCTCAACTCTCTCGAGTTGGCATCCCACTGGATGGAATGCTACAGCATGTTACCAGACAACCCCAATTGGCTGACACCACATTCCTAGGTTGAGCAAATGCTCTTATCTCAGCGGAAGCCAAGACACTGGTCTATGAAGCTTAACTAATAGAATACACTGCGTTTGCAGAAAAACTGCTAAAATCAAAATACCTCACAGCATAGCTGTAGAAATACAATAAAACATTTTCTTAACCAGGGCATTACACTTACTTTCCCCTCCTCTGTCTGTCTTCGCATTCTTCCCTGTGATCTGTGTAAAAGGGATCTAAGGGGCATTTTGTTTTTACATAGGGTGGTGGTTATATGAAACAAGGTGGCAGAGGTGGGTTCAATTAAAACACTTAAAAGACAGGTATACGGATAGGAAAGTTTGAGAGGATTAAAAGACAGGTGTACAGATAGAAAGGTTGAGAGGATTATGAGCAAAATGTGGGGAAACAGTTTGGTTCATATGGTCATATTGGACTGAAGGGCCTGTTTCTGTGCCATGTTACTCTATTATCTCCTGCAGCCCTACAATTTAATTGTAGCACATCCACAAGTTCTTTCATTCCACTGTAGACAGCCATATCCTCAGTTGCCTTAACCGTAAATCTCCTTCCTATATCTTTCCACATGTCTCATTTAAGATGCTGCTTAATATCTGCCTCTTGGATCTCTTGATTAGGGGACATTCCTTTGACTAATAACTTTGCCTGGCACTGGGAGACTTCACCATATTAAAGGTTGTCTATAGCTCATGTACCTGCTTGTTTCCAGACTGAATATACTCAGTCACTTGCATTGGGACTGCTCTTGTTTTACAGTTAATTGTGGCTTAATTCCTCTCTGTAGGAGAGAAGAGGAGGAACGGCGCCATAGGGAGGCAGAGGAACGAGAGCGTTTGCGGCAGGAGGAAGAGCGAAGGAAAAGGGAAGAGGAAGAGAAAAGGAGGCGAGAGGAAGAGGAACGGAGAAATCTAGAGGAAGAGCGGTTTCGAATGGAGCAACAAAAGTAAGGTCTTCATCAGATGAAGCTCATTAGTTTTAATGTGAGCTTTATTTTTATACTAATTTCATTTTTGGGATTGCTTGTGTTAAATTTGAACTTGGTATTATTGCTTCAATATGTTCTTGGACAACTATTTTAGAATTATTAAGTATGGAACCTGCACTGCCCAGTAGGCACCCATTAGTTTTAAAATCATGGGATCTTTGTATCTTACTTGAAATAAAGAGTGCCACAGTTTGCCATCTCTCGCTGCTGTACCAGGGACCTCAACCAAAATGTACTTAGGAATTGAATTCGATCCCATGACCATCTTTCTGTTAGGCAAAAGAAAAGCCCAATGACTGGGCTCTTTCTCAATAAGCCTGTTGGAAATGGTCTAGGACCTCTTCCAAAGAAACTCTCAAGCGACGTTTGTTTTTTACTCATCGAGCAGTTGTAGGTTAATGACCGACTGATGACCTCGCGTGCGTTCAAGTTCAACAGTGGGCGTGACAGGGAATGAGGAAAAGTGCAGCTGACTCATATCATTTCATATCGCCAAATCATATTGTTTCCTCACGGCCCGGTAGCACATGCTTTGCGACCCGGTAGCGGTCCACAGCCCGGTGGTTGGGGACCACCGGTCTAGGTGGTTGTGCTGTGTTTCCAGTGATATCATGTTTTGAGTGAAATATATAACTGAAGCTCTTTTGTGCCACTCATTTATCTTAGTAAATGATAGTACAAGAATGCCCAGTGGTTATCTCTTTGTTGTTGAGGAACATGATGTTATACAACAGTTACTTTGTTTTCCTTCAATAGAAACTAAAAATTGGTAACATAGCAGTTAGCGTGAGTTATTGTAGCTCGGGGCATTGTTGTTCAATTCTGATATCGTCTGTAAGAAGTCTGTACATCCTCCACGTGGAATTGTGTGTTTTCTCTGGGTCCACCAGTCCTTTCCACAGTCCAAAGACGTACTGGTTAGTAGGTTAATTGGTCATTATAAATTGTTCTTTGATTAGGCTAAGGTTTAATCAAAGCTTGCTGGGTGGGGGCAGCTCAAAGGACTATTACATGCTGTATCTCTAAAAAAAAACTACTTGTGCAACGTCTTGCAAAGTTACAAGCTGTAGGTAGCACATGGTTCTTAGAACATGGAACAGCATAACATAGTAAAGGTCCATTGCCCCACAATGTCTAAGGAACTTTCTTTTACCAAGGTGGTTGGAATCTGAAACACGTGTAATAGCAGTATTTACATGAACACTTGAATAGTCAAGGATTGGAAGGCATGGACAATTTTCTGGTGTAGATTGGTATAGGTGTTAGTTAACAATTGGCATGGGCATAGAAGGCTCTATAACTCTAGGACTATGATATGAGTGTCTTCTCTTGTCCTTTTCCAACAGGCATCAGTACTGTGTGTCGATAGCTGTCAAATGTTCCACTGTTATTTAGTTTCTTTAGTCTTTTTTGTATTCATGTATGGCAGCAATATAAAAATCCAAACTTGTGTTACTTTTAACTAATGAATGCTAAATTTTCTATCTCCATGTAAATCTTGAAAGTGACTGTAGTAGGGTTGTTGGCCCATCATTTGAGTAGAATAGTGCTTGACACAGGAATCCTGATTGACTTCTGTTCCATTGCTTAGGATCATTTTGGAGTCCTCTGGAGCTACCTAACTCAGACTGGGGAAGTTTCTGGCTCTAACCTTCTGATTGTGAGATTGCTGAACCTGGCATCTTCCTGGCCTGTGTGGTTAGTGTTACCACATTTGGATGATGCATTTATCCAGCAGAAAATTGGCAGGAATGGTTAAAAAGTGCAGGCATCCTTGTGAAGAAGTATAAAGCTTTAACCTGGAACTTTACTCTGTGGACTTTTGATTTTAGGCAACAGATAATGGCTGCATTAAACGCACAGACTGCAGTGCAGTTCCAGCAATATGCAGCCCAGCAGTATCCCGGCAACTTCGAGCAACAACAACTCCTGATTCGCCAGCTTCAAGAGCAGCACTACCAACAATACATGCAACAGCTCTACCAGGTGCAGATAGCACAGCAGCAGGTAAGGGTGACCCCGACAGCCAAAGGGGATAGGGGTTCAAAACAAAAAGAGTAACTATCCCCTTAATTTTAGGGTCATTTGCAAATGCCACATCACTTTCTACAGTCATTCCTGCTTTATCATTACTAAGCTCACACTGACAGTGTTCTCATCAATTGGCATGATTAAAATTATTTGGGCACTAAATTTTGAGGGGACTGAATTAAAATTCATGTCCCAGGCAGGGTCAAATTATCATCAAAGTGTTAAGGACAGAGTTTGGAGTAATCTTACTCAGGGTAGCAGTGGGAGAATAAATCAATTGGAAAGGACAAGGAAAGGGTGAAATGCAAACTGATTTCAGGCAAAGCTAGGGAGAACACTGGGATACGGTGAGTGACAAGTAAGAGTTGTCGAAGTAGTATTTCCTGGGACCTAATTAGGTTTTCTACCGTGATCTAATTCATCTAGAGTTCTACATGTTAAAAACTAATTGTCATAAAGTCATAAATTGTCAAAGAGTTTGGTATTAGGAGTGGAGCCTGCAGGTAGTTTCCCCAATCAAATGAGTAAACTATATGGTTAGAGCATCCTGCTTTCTAGTTGATGAGAAATCCTCAGTGTTATTTTCTTAAGGAGCAACTGAGTCAAACAAATCATACGTATTGTGGAATTCATGTCCACTTGTCTCAACTAGGATACAGTAGTTAGATTCTGTGGCTGTTGATTAAGAGGGGAAAGCTTGCCATCATCCCTTCTCAGAACCATCCCTTAGACATTTAACTTGTAGCGTGTCTTGTGCAAGATCGGCTGTGAATAAATCTTAAGGATACTGATGTCCTGCATCAGAATCAGGTTTACTATCACTGGCATGTGACGTGAAATTTGTTAACTTAGCAACAGCAGTTCAATGCAATACATAATCTAGCAAAGAGAGGGAAAAAAAAAATAAATAAACAAGTAAATCAATTACATATATTGAATAGATTTTAAACAATGTCCAAAAACAGAAATACTGTATATTTTAAAAAAAGTGAGGTAGTGTCCAAAGCTTCAAAGTCCATTTAGGAATCGGATGGCAGAGGGGAAGAAGCTGTTCCTGAATCGCTGAGTGTGTGCCTTCAGGCTTCTGTACCTCCTACCTGATGGTAACAGTGAGAAAGGGGAATGCCCTGGTTGCTGGGGGTCCTTAATAATGGACGCCACCTTTCTGAGACACTGATCCCTGAAGATATCCTGGGTACTTTGTAGGCTCGTGCCCAAGATGGAGCTGACTAGATTTACAACTTCCTGCAGCTTCTTTTGGTCCTGTGCAGTAGCCCCTCCATACCAGTGATGCAGCCTGTCAGTGCTCTCAATGGTATAACTATGGAAGGTTTTGAGTGTATTTGTTGACATGCGAAATCCCTTCAATAAAGTATAGTCGCTGTCTTGCCGCCTTTATGACTACATCAATATTTTGGGACCAGGTTAGATCCTCAGAGATCTTGACGCCGAGTAACTTGAAACTGCTCATTCTCTCCACTTCTGATTCCTCTTTGAGGATTGGTATGTGTTCCTTCATCTTACCCTTCCTGAAGTCCACAATCAGCCCTTTTGTCTTACTGACGTTGAGTGCCAGTTTGTTGCTGCGGCACCACTCCACTAGTTGGCATATCTCACTCCTGTACGCCCTCTCGTCACCACCTGAGATTCTACCAACAATGGTTGTATTGTCAGCAAATTTGTAGATGGTATTTGAGCTATGCCTAGTCACACTCATGTATACAGAGAGTGGAGCAGTGGGCTGAGCACACCCCCCGAGGTGTGCCAGTGTTGATCGTCAGCGAAGAGGATATGTTATCACCAATCCGCACAGACTGTGGTCTTCCGGTTAGGAAGTCGAGGATCCAACTACAGAGGGAAGTACAGAGGCCCAGGTTCTGCAACTTCTCAATCAGGATTGTGGGAATGATGGTATTAAATGCTGAGCTGCAGTCGATGAACAGCATCCTGACGTAGGTGTTTGTGTTGTCTAGGTGGTCTAAAGCCATGTGGAGAGCCATGGAGATTGCATCTGCAATTGACGTATTGTGACAATAGGCAAATTGCAATGGGGCCCCGTCCTTGCTGAGGCAGGAGTTCAGTCCAGTCATAACCAACCTCTCAAAGCATTTCATCACTGTCGATGCGAGTGCTACCAGGCAATAGTCGATAAGGCAGCCCACATTATTCTTCTTTGGCACTGGTATAATTGTTGCCTTTTTGAAGCAAGTGGGAAATTCCACCCCGTAACAGTGAGAGGTTGAAAATGTCCTTGAATACTCCCGCTAGTTGGTTGGCACAGATTTTCAGAGCCTTACCAGGTACTCCATTGGGACCTTCTGCCTTGCAAGGGTTCACTCTCGTTCTAACATCAGCCTCTGAGACAGAGATCACAGGGTCATCAGGTGCAGCAGGCATCTTCACAGCTGTAGTTGTGTTCTCCCTTTCAAAGCATAAAAGGTGTTGGGTTCATCTGGTAGTGAAGCATCGCTGCCATTCATACTATTGGGTTTCGCTTTGTAGGAAGTAATGTCTTACAGTCCCAGCCAGAGTGGCCGTGCATCTGATATCTCCTCCAACCTCGTTTGGAATTGTCCCTTCACCCTTGAAATAGCCCTCTGCAAATCATACCTGGTTTTCTGGTACAAGCCTGGGCTGCCAGACTTGAATGCCACAGATTTAGCCTTCAGCAGACAACGTACCTCCTGGATAATCCATGGCTTTTGGTTTGGTTATGTACAGTAAGTCTTTGTAGGCACACACTCATCCACACAGGTTTTAATGAAGTTGGTAACAAAGATGAATCCCTGTGAGTACAGTCCAGTCCACCGATTCAAAGCAATCCTGTAGGCGCTCTTGTGCGTCCCTTGTCCAAACCTTCTCGGTTCTCACTGCTGGTGCTGCAGTCTTCAGTCTCTGCCTATATTCGGGGAGTAGAAGTACAACCAGGTAATCAGAATTCCTGAAGTGAGGGCATGGAAGAGCACGGTTCTTGATGGTGGTGTAACAATGGTCCAGTGTGTTGTTTCCTCTGGTATTGCAAGTGATCTGTTAATGGTAATTGCTTAGTGATTTTTTCAGACTGGCCTGGTTAAAATCTCCCAAAACGGTGGTGAAGGTGTTAGGGTGCGCTGTTTCGTGCATGTTGATCCCATTGCTCAGATCATCTAAAGGCTGCTTGACATTGGCCTGAGGTGGAATGTAAACTGCTACCAGAGAACTCCTGTGGTAAGTAAAAAGGATGATGCTTTACTCCTAGATATTCCAGCTCTGGTGAGCAGAATTGGGATAGCACTGATATATTCATGCACCAAGAAGAGTTGATCATGAGGCATACTCTTCCACCTCTGCTTTTGAGAGACCCTATATATCTATCCTGATGGTGTATAGTAAACCCATCGATCTGGATTGCTGCATCCGGTACGGAAGGGGTTAACCAGGATTCTGTGAAACAAAGGACACGCGGTCCTAATGTCCCTCTGATTCAGCACCCTGGCTCTGAGATCATCGATTTTATTCACTGGAGACCGCATGTTCGCTAGCAAGATCGTTGCTATAGGGAGTTTAAAACCCCGTTTCCTTAAATGCACTTGTAATCCTGATCTTCGCCCACGCTTCCTCCGAGGTTTTCTCCGATCACAGACTGTGTTGTTTCCATCAGTTTTAAGCAGTGATAGTACGTTTAAATGCATTAAGACATCTTTGCTGACTGTACTGACCTTGGAAGCAGTTGTGCTTTTTAGCTGTGTCAGGCTGAAACAGGAATATTTAATGGTATCCATTGAGAGTACTGCTGCTGCTCGAGGTGATTAGCGTCCTTGCAGCTGCTCCTTTGAGAGGTGTGAGCTTACAACAATAGTGAAAATAAGATGCATTCCACCAAATGTTAGTGGAATCAAATGATAGAAACTCTTTAATTGTGCTTGTTGTATTTTTAGCTTCCTGTTGATTATATTTAAATAATAGCAGATTGTTTCCTCGGTCCTTTCAGGCAACACTACAGAAACAGCAGGAGCCAATAGTACCAACAATGCACATTGGGATTGGAGAAGTCCCAACAGTGAACGGACAAACAACCACATGTACAGACAGCTCCGAAAAAGAGCCTGAGCCAGAATCCTCAGAAGAAGTATTGGAAAATGGACCAAAAGGTAGGCATTTGAGTTTGTTAACACAGGCTGAGCCCTGTTCACAAGTCCTTTGTCTGAAAACAAGATCACAAGACCAAAGGAGCAGAAGTAGGCCATTTGGCCCATCGAGTCTGCTCCGCCGCTCCACCATGAGCTAAACTATTCTCCCATCTCGTTCTAATTTCTAGCTTTTTCCCCATATTCCTTGATACCCTTACTAATTAGATACCTATCAATCTCCTCCTTAAATACCCTCATTGATCGGGCCTCCACAGCTGTATGTGGCAACGAATTCCATAAGTCCACGACCCTCTGGCCAAAAAAATTTCTCCTCATTTCAGTTTTAAATGGGTACCCTCTAAGACTGTGGTCTTTTGTCCTGGACTCACCCACCAAGGAAAACAGCCTTTCCACATCTACTCTGTCCAACCCTTTCAACATTCGAAATGTTTCTATGAGACCCCCTCTCATTCTTCTATACTCTAATGAATACAGTCCAGGATCCGACAAGCGCTGCTCATATGTTAGCCCCTGCATTCCAGGAATCAGTCTCGTAAATCTCCAACATTAGTACATCCCTTCTCAGATAGGGAGCCCAAAACTGCACACAGTATTCCAAATGAGGTCTCACCAGTGCCCCATAGAGCCTCCTTACTCTTATACACTATTCCTCTTGAAATGAATGCCAACATAGCATTCACTTTCCTTACTGCCAATCCAACCTGGTGGCTAACCTGCACAAGGACCCCCGAGTCCCTTTGCACTTAGGATTTTTGAATTTTTTCCCCATCTAAATAAATCTAAACAATCTGCCAGATTATTTCTTCTTCCGAAATGTACAACTGTACATTTCTCAACATTGTATCTCATCTGCCATCTCTTTGCCCACTCTCCTAGACTGACCAAGTCTCTCTGCAACCTTTCCGTTTCTTCAACACTTCCTGCTCCTCCACCTATCTTGATGTCATCTGCAAACAGGAGGAGAAGATGGCGACGCGACGCAGCGAGCAGCGGCCACTCCGGTGATGAATATCTGTTAAGTAGGGTACCGTGCACAATCCTGATTTGATGGAGACAGACATGAGAGCACAGAGGAACATCTGGTGAAACTTCTAAAATGCCTGCTTAGCTGCCGCTGCTACTGTGTGGTCCAGAATCTCCGGAGGGGAAGGCCCCGAGTCCTCGGCTTTGCTTGTTGCTCGGCGGCCGGGGCGGGGTCGAGCTCTCGGCAGAAATGGTGCTTGGTGTCAGAGGGCTGGTCGGAGGCTCGAAGTTTTTGGACGGACTCAAAGTCGGCTGTGGTCAGGTTCTTCCAATAGTGCTGCATCGGCAAGTTTACGGCACTGGAGGTTCATGGCAGGGAGAGTTTCTCCCTTCTACCATCTGTGTGAATGATGGGCTATCGGGACTTTGAGACTTTTTTTTTTACCATGCCCATGGTCTGCTGTTTATCAAATTACGGTATTGCTTTGCACTGTTGTAACTATATGTTATAACTATGTGGTTTTTGTCAGTTTTGGTCTTGATCTGTCCTGTGTTTCTGTGATATCATACTGGAGGAACATTGTATCATTTCTTAAAGCATGCATTTCTAAATGACAATAAACGAGAACTGAGTGTCCTCATAGTCTAAAAACTTAGCCACAAAACCATTTAATTCATAATCTAAATCATCGATAATACATTGTAAGAAGAAGCGGCCCCAACACCGACCCCTGCGGAGCACTACTAGTAACCGGCAACCAATCAGAATAGGATCCCTTTATTCCCACCCTTTGCTTTCTGCGTATCAGCCAATGCTCCACCCATTCCAACATCTTTCCTGTAATTCCATGGGCTCTCATCTTATTAAGCAGCCTCTTATGTGGCACCTTATCGAAGGCCTTTTGAAAATCCAAATACACAACATCCACAGCCTCTCCCTTGACAATCTTATTTGAGATTACCTCAAAAAATTCCAATAGGTTGGTGAGGCAGGATCTTCCTTCCCTTCATGAAGCCATGCTGGCTTGGGCCTATCTTGTCATGCACCTCGAGGTATTTCATAACCTCGTCCTTGAGGATCAACTCCAATAACTTTCCAACTACCGATGTCAAACTAATAAGTCTGTAATTTTCTTTTTGCTGCCTCCCTCCTTTCTTAAACAGTGGAACTACATTTGCAACCTTCCAGTCCTCTGGAACCATGCCAGAGTCTGTTGATTCCTGGAAGATCATTTCCAATGCCTCCACAATCTCCAAAGCCACCTCCTTCAGAACCCGTGGGTGCATCTCATCTGGTCCGGGAGCCTTATCTATTCTTAGTCCATTTAGCTTCTCAAGCACGTTTTCACTAGTAATCTTGACTGTACCTAATTCTATTCCCTGAGACCTCTGGCTATCAGGTATGTTGCTAATGTCTTCCACTGTGAAGACTGATGCAAAATACTCATTTAGTTCCTCTGCCATCTCTTTGTTACCCATTATAATTTCTCCAGCATCATTTTCAATCGGTCCTATATCTACCCCTGTCACTCTATTACTCTTCATATATTTTAAAAAACTCTATCCTTTTTATGTTAATTGCCAATTTCCTTTCATAATTCATCTTTTCTTTCCCAATGACTCTTAGTTTCCTTCTGTAAGTTTTTAAGTCATCCAGTCCCCAGTTTTCCCATTAATTTTTGCTTCCTTGTACGCTGTCTCTTTTGCTTTTATTTTAGCCTTAACCTCTCTCGTTAGCCACATTTGTGCCATTTTTCCATTCATGATTTTCTTTTTTCTTGGAATATATTTTTCCTGCACTTTCTTTATTTCTTGTTGGAATTTCATCCAATTCCGCTCTACTGTCCTTCCATCTAGCTTACTTTTCCAATTGACTTGGGCCAGTTCCTCTCTCATACCACTGTAATTTCCTTTGTTCCACTGAAATATCGATATACCTGATACCAGCGTCTCCTTTTCAACTTTGAAACTGAACTCAATCATATTATGATCACTACTTCCAAGGGGTTCCATTACCTCCAACTCCCTAATTGCTTCAGGTTCATTACACGGCACCCAATCCAATCTAAAACAGCCGATCCCCTGGTGGGCTTATGGACAAGCTGCTCCAAAGAGCCATCCCGTAGGCATTCTACAAACTCCCTCTCCTGAGATCCAGTACCTTCCTGACTTTCCCAATCCACTTTCATATTAAAATCCCCCATAATTATCTTGACATTTTCCTTCTGACATGCTTTTTCTATTTCCAGCTGTAACTTGTAGTCCACATCCCGGCTGCTGTTTGGAGGCCTGTATATAACTGCTATTAGTGTCTTTTTACCCTTGCCGATTAGTGGCAACTCTGCATGCAGCTCTAGGAATCATTAAATATTTAGATTATTAGATTATGAGGACACTCAGTCCTCGTTTATTGTCATTTAGAAATGCATGTATTAAAAAATGATACAACATTCCTCCAGAATGATATCACAAGAAAACACAGGACAAACCAAGACTAAAACTGACAAAACCACATAATTATAATATATAGTTACAACAGTGCAAAGCAATACCATAATTTGATAAAGAGCAGACCATGGGCACGGTAAAAAAAAAAGTCTCAAAGTCCCGATTGACTCATCATCTCACTCAGGCGGCAGAAGGGAGAAACTCACCCTGCCATGAAACTCCAAGCGCCGCAAACTTGCCGATGCAGCACCATTGGAGGCACCCGACCGCAGCGGACTCTTGAGTCCATCGGAAAACTTCGAGCCTCCGACACAGCCTCTCCGGGCACCATCCTCTGCCGAGCGCTTCGACCCCGCCCTGGCTGCCAAGCAACAAGCAAAGCCGAGGACTCGGGGCCTTCACCTCCAGAGATTCTGGACCACACAGTAGTAGCAGCAGCGAAGCAGGCATTTCAGAAGTTTCACCAGATATTCCTCTGTGCTCTCACATCCGTCTCCATCAAATCAGGATTGTGCACGGCACCCTACTTGACAAATAACAGACATCACCACAGGAGTGGCTGCTGCGAGCTGCGTCACACTGCCATCTTCTCCTCCCTTTTTTTCATTTATTTCCATTTAGGACTGCTACAGCTGAAATCCAGTCAGCCATGGGATTTCAGTAAGCAATTGTTTGAAAACTATTAAAAATCTATCAGTCATTAATTGATGGACCCAGGATAACTGAAATTGTAATGGGAGATAAGGAGATGGTGGAGGAACTGAAAGAGTATTTTGCATCAGTGTTCACTGAGGAAGACATCAGCAGTATACCAGACACTCGGGTGTCAGGGAAGAGAAGTGTGTGCATTCACAATTATGATAGAGAAAGTACTCAGGAAGATGAATAGTCTAAGGGTAGATAAATCTCCCGGACCAGATGGAATGCACCCTGGTGTTCTGAAGGAAGTAGCTGTGGAGATTGCAGAGGCATTAGCAATGATCTTTCAAAAGTCAATAGATTCTGGCATGGTTGCGGAGGACTGGAAGATTGCAAATGTCACTCCGCTATTTAAGAAGGGGGCAAGGAAGCAAAAAGGAAATTATGGACCTGTTAGCTTGACATCGGTGGTTGGAAAGTTGTTGGAGTCGATTGTCAAGGATGAGGTTATGGAGTACCTGGAGGCATATGACAAGATAGGCAGAACTCAGCATGGCTTCCTTAAAAGAAAATCCTGCCTGGCAAACCTATTGCAATTTTTTGAGGAAATTACAAGTAGGCTGGACAAGGGAGATGTAGTGGATGTTGTGTATTTGGATTTTCAGAAGGCCGTTGACAAGGTGCCACACATGAGGCGGGAACAAGATAAGAGCCCATGGAATTATGGGAAAGTTACATACGTGGATAGAGCATTGGCTGATTGGCAGGAAACAGAGAGTGGGAATAAAGGGATCTTATTCTGGTTGGCTGCTGGCTACCAGTGGTGTTCCACAGGGGTCTGTGTTGGGGCCGCTTCTTTTTACGCTGTACATCAATGATTTGGATTATGGAATAGGTGGCTTTGTGGCTAAGTTTGCTGATGATACAAAGATAGGTGGAGGGGCCAGTAGTGCTGAGGAAACAGAGAGTCTGCAGAGAGACTTGGATAGATTGGGAGAAGGGGCAAAGAAGTGGCAAATGAAATACAGTGTTGGAAAGTGTATGGTTATGCACTGGTAGAAAAAATAAACAGGCAGACTATTATTTAAATGGGGAAAGAATTCAAAGTTCTGAGATGCAACGGGACTTGGGAGTTGAGTCGGTGGTGAAGAAGGCGAATGCAATGTTGGCATTCATTTCTAGAGGAATAGAGTATAGGAGCAGGGGTGTGATGTTGAGGCTCTATAAGGCACTGGTAAGACCTCACTTGGAGTACTGTGTGCAGTTTTGGGCTCCTTATTTAAGAAAGGATGTGCTGATGTTGGAGAGGGTTCAGAGAAGATTCACTAGAATGATTCCGGGAATGAGAGGGTTAACATATGAGGAACGTTTGTCCGCTCTTGGACTGTATTCCTTGGAGTTAGAAGAATGAGGGGAGACCTCATAGAAACATTTCGAATGTTGAAAGGCATAGACAGAGTGGATGTGGCAAAGTTGTTTCCCATGATGGGAGAGTCTAGTATGAGAGGGCATGACTTAAGGATTGAAGGACGCCCATTCAGAACAGAGATGTGAAGATATTTTTTTAGCCAGAGGGTGGTGAATCTGTAGAATTTGTTGCCATGGGTGGCAGTGAAGGTCAAGTCATTGGGTGTATTTAAGGCAGAGATTGATAGCTATCTGAGTAGCCAGGGCATCAAAGGTTATAGTGAGAAGGCGGGGGAGTGGGACTAAATGGGAGAATGGATCAGCTCGTGTTAAAATGGCGGAGCAGACTCGATGGGCCGAATGGCCAACTTCTGCTCCTTGCTTTATGGTCTTATGGACTCGGGTCATGAGTAGAGTTCCCCTTTAAGAAAGAGGAAACAGGGAACATGTGCTGGGCTGCAGGTACAATTGAAACACGGAGCCCTCGGACCCCCATTCCCAACTATACTGCTGACAAATGTACAGTCCCTGGTGGGGGGGGTGGCGGGGTGGGCGGAAGGTTTGAAGAACTCAGCAACATTGCAGTACAGAGGGACATCAGTGTACTTTGCTTGAAAGAAACATGGCTCACCCCCAGCATTTTGGACATAGCTCTACAGCCCAAAGGCTTCACCATTCATAGCAAAGACAGGGCAGTTGAGTCTTTTAAAAGTAGAGGAGGTGGAGTATGCCTCATAATTTACTCACGCTGCACAGATGTGGGGTTCTGTCTCAGTTCTGTTTCTGCCAGGCTGTATGCATTACTCATGTAAACTGAGTATTGATGATCATATGATACAAAGACTTGAGAACTTAAATATAAAAGTCATCCAGTGTTTTAAATCTTAGTTTTCACAATTCCAGATGAAAAACTTAGCCTCTCATAATTGGAAGGTCCAAATCAGATTGATTATGACTGACTTTGATAACATGAAATTTTGTTGTTTTGCAGCAGCAGTACAGTGCGAAGACATAAAATTACTGTACACAATAAAAAGTCCAAAAAAAATGAGGTAGTATTCAAAGACAGTTCTAAAATCTGATGGCAGAGAGAAAGAAGCTGTTTCTAAAACATAGAGTGTGGGTCTTCAGACTCCTGTACCTCACCCCAATGCTAGTAGCGAGAAGAGGGCATGTTCAAAGTAAATTTATTAATGTCACGATATACAGCCCTGAGATTCATTTTCTTGCAGGCATTCACAATAAATACAAAGAAACAAAAGAAGCAGGCAAAATAATAATAATAAGCAATAAATATTGAGAACATGAGATGAAGAGTCCTTGAAAGTGAGTCAGTAGATCGTGGAGACAGTGAGGGTCCTTAGTGATGGATGCTGCTGCCTTGAGACAAGTTCTCGAAGGCAGGGAAGGTTGTGCCCATGATAGGGCTGGCTGAGTGTATGTCGCTATGTAGCCTCCTGCGATTGGAACCTCTGTACCCAGCGGTGGTGCTACCAACTCTTTTCAAAGTTCACTTTGCCAAACAAATACTGCATGTAATGCACCCACGGGTCTAGTAATGCAGAATTAATTGCTATTTATATTACATGAGCCAGTTTGAGCAGGCTATGCCGCCATAAAAAGCTTAATATTTCATTGCTCATGTGCCGAACAGTGTGCCAGCCACTTGGCCATTCAAGTATGATGGCGACTGTTGGTTGGCTTTCCAAGCAGGCTCTGACGCCTGCTTCTTTCCCTCTTGGATAAATGTCTCTCTTTTCCCTTTCTTTTCCTTCGACAAATCTCTCTGCTTCCAGTCTTTACCAGCTCTTTAGACTAACCTCAATATTCCTTGCAGCAAAGTATTCCTTACCCCATTGTCTTTTTGTTTTATTTAAAAAAAAATACTTAAAACTGTTTACTAAGATTTTAGTCTTCCACCCTTGAAAGTATTTAGAGTCTGATTTTCAAGCTATCGTTCTCCTTGTGAAGTTTGCTCTAGCCCATAAACAGTACTCTCAACTTCCTTTTAGCCAAGCCGTTAGTCATTATGCATCTTTGGTCAAATTTTGTCATGGAACAGTATAACTCCACAATGTCTGTGTCAAACATGATGCCAAGTTAAACTAATCCTTTTCTGCCTGTACATTATCCATATTCCTCCATCCCTGTGCCAATCTAAATGCCTTTACATGTTTCTGTTGTATCTGCTTCCACCAGCACCCCTGGTAGTGTGTTCCCGGCATCTACCACTGTGTTGATTTTTTTTAAAAAGTGCCTACCTTGCACATCTCCTTTAAACTCTCTCATCTCCCTTGCAAATTTAGTTCAGAAATGTTCCCTTAGGATTCTTTGAGATACTTTGCCACTTAAAGGATCCTCTTTTGCCTTTAGCCACCAGTACATCTCCTTCCCTACCCTCAAGAACTAGACTGGGCAAATCTGAAGTAAGTGCCTACTTGCCTTCAGTACAAGTTGCTTTTTAATTACTTCTATCAGAATTCAGTCCTGTATTTGTATTCCTACAGATGCAACTCCAGTCATAGCAGCACCATCCATGTGGACCCGACCACAAATCAAAGACTTCAAAGAGAAGATCCGACAGGATGCAGACTCTGTCATCACAGTGGGCCGGGGAGAGGTGGTGACAGTGCGCGTCCCCACACACGAAGAGGGTTCTTACCTCTTTTGGGAATTTGCCACAGACAATTATGACATAGGTTTTGGCGTGTGCTTTGAATGGACGGATTCTCCAAACACCACTGTGAGTGTGCACGTCACCGAATCCAGTGAAGACGAAGAGGATGATGAAGGTACAGTAGCCACTATCTCTGATAGTGGGGCAGGGATTCAGAATGGTTTAACTGATAAATCTTGCTGTGTATCACTTGAGTGTGGAGTACCTTTCCGTTTAGGCACTAAATATTGACATACTGTAGACACAGACTCCAGGGGGTACTGGAAGTTCTCTGTTATCGCACCCTAAGATCTGGCAGCTGAGATACTAGGGGAATCATTGTTACTGGAAAGCAGAACAAAACTGGTTAGATTGCATCCGGGATATTGTACTCAGTTCTGATCACTAGAAGGAAGGACACAAACATGAGGAAATCTGCAGATGCTGGAAAGTCAAGCAACACACACAAAAGTTGCTGGTGAACGCAGCAGGCCAGGCAGCATCTCTAGGAAGAGGTACAGTGGACGTTTCAGGACGAGACGCTGCCTAGAGAACACTGCTGCATTCACTAGAAGGAAGGACATGCTTTAGAGCCAATGTGCTTTAACATGCTGCCTGAATTTAGAGTGCAGGAACTATAAGAAAAGGTTGGTCAAACTAGACTGTTTTTCTTGGCGTGACTGAGTCAAGACTAGGTAAGGAATTATAAAATTATGAGAGACATAGATAGAGTAGACCACTGGTATCTTTCACCTGGTTTCAAATATCTAATTCTAAAGGGAATGCATTTAAGGTGTGGAGGGCAGTTCAAAGAAGATTGTGTGGCAAGTTTTTCCACACAGTGGTATGTACTTTGAACACACTGCTGAGGTGGTGTTAGAGACAGCTATGATAGGGGTGTTTAAGATGCTGTCGGGTACATGAATATTAAGAGAATGGAGGGATATAGATCCTGTGCAGGTAGAACGTGTTGGGTGTCATTAGCACAGCAGTGTGGGCTGAAGGGCTGGCTGCTGTGCTGGACTTCTCTGTGTAACTGGAGCCTCACTGCTCTTCGTCTTTCTGACCACACACTCTCCGTCTGCCTTGCACCCAACCTCCACCCCATACTGCCTGAGTATTCTCTTGCTGGATGTCATGGTTCCAGCTTTGAGATGAAATATGAAAGCAAGCTAGCAAATAATATCAAAGTGGATAGTAAAGGTTCTTTTCAAGTATGCTAAAACTAAAACAAAAATTAGAGTGGATATAGTACGGTTAAAAATTGAGGCAGAATAACGGGGGACAAGTAGATGGTTGATGAACTAAATGAGTATTTTGCATCAGTCTTCACTGTGGAAGACACTAGCAGTATGCCTGATGCAGTGTGTGAAGAAAAAGAAGTGGTTGCAGTTACTATTACAAGAGAGAAGGTGCTCAAGAAGCTGAAAGACCTGGATCAGATGAACTGTACCCTAGGGTTCTGAAAGAGGTAGGGTTAGAGATTGCAGTTGCTTTAGAAATGATCTTCCAAAAATCATTGGACTCTGGCATGGTGCCAGAGGAGTGGAAAATTGCAAATGTCACTCCACTCTTTAAGAAAGGAGGAAGGCAGCAAAAAGGAAATTATAGACCAGTTAGCCTGACCTCAGTGATTGTGAAGATGTTAGAGTCATTTGTTAAGGATGAGGTGATGGAGTACTTGGTGACACAGGACCCTTCAGGGAATATCCTGCCTGACAAACCTGATGGAATTCTTTGAGGAGATTACAAATAGGTTAGATAAAGGGGATGCAGTGAATGCTGTATATTTGGACTTTCAGAAGGCCTTTGACAAGGTGCCACACATGAGACTGCTTACCAAGTTAAGAGCCCATAGTATTACAAGAAAGTTGCTAACATGGTTAGAGCATTGGTTGATCAGTAGGTGGCAGCGAGTGGGACTAAAAGGATTCTTTTCTGGTTGGCTGCCAGTGACTATTGGTTTTCCGTAGGGGTTGGTGTTGGGACCACTTGTTTTCATGCTGTATATAAATGATTTAGACGATGGAGTAGATGGCTTTGTTGCCAACTTTGCAGATGATACGAAGATTGGTGGAGGGGCAAGTAGTGTTGAGAAACTGGATGTCATAGGATGCAGAAGGACTTAGATTAGGAGAATGGGCAAGAAAGTGGCAAATGAAATACAATGTTGGAAAATGCATGGTAGTAGAAATAAATGTGCAGACTACTTTCTAAACGGGGAGAAAATCCAAAAGTCTGAGATGCAAAGGGACTTGGCAGTCCTTGTGCAGAACACTCTAAAGGTCAACTTGCAGGTTGAATCAGTGGTGAGGAAGGCAAATGCCACATTAGCATTCATTTCAAGAGGTCTAGCATACCAGAGCAAGGATGTGATGCTGTGGATTTATAAGGCACTGGTCAGGCCTCACCTTGAGTATTGTGAACAGTTTTGGGATGCTCATCTTAGAAAAGATGTGCTGGCATTGGAGAGGGTCCAGAGGAGGTTCACAATGATGATTCCAGAAGTGAAAGGGTTATCATACGAGGAACGTTTGATGGCTCTGGGTCTGTACTCGCTGGAATTCAGAAGGATGAGTGGGGGGGATCTCAATGAAAACTTTCAAATGTTGAAAGACCTAGGCAGAGTAGATGTGGAAAGGATGTTTCTCATGATGGAGCGTCTAGGACAAGAGGGCACAGGCTCAGGATAGAGGGGTGCCCTTTTAAAACAGAGATGTGAGGGAGAAATTTCTTTAGCCAAAGGGTGGTGAATTTGTGGAATTTGTTGCCATATGCAGCTGTGGAGGCCAGGTCATTGGGTGTATTTAAGGCAGAGATTGATAGGTTCTTGACTGGACATGGCATCAAAGGTTACAGGGAAAAAGGCCGGGAATGGGGTTGAGGAGGAGAAAAAAAAAGGATCAGCCATGATTGAATGACAGAGCAGACTCAATGGGCCAGATGGCCTAATTCTGCTCCTATGTCTTATGGAGACCAACAGAAGGGCCCAGAGTGCATAGTGTCACATCTAGTCATGATGTAAGATTGTGTTGGGGAGCAGAATTAGGATGTTACTGTTGTAAAAAAAAATTACACTATTGTGTTCACCACAGTCTACAAGGGATGTGATTAAATGAAGGGGTGTATAAAAGATTCACAAAGATGTTGCCTGGAATGGAGGGGTTAGTTATCAGGAAAGATTAGATAGGTTGGCTCTGTTTTCCCTGGAGTGAAGGAGGCTGAGAAGTGTTATTATAGAGACACGCAAAATGGAGGGGTATAGATAGATAGCCAGTGACGATCTCTCATGGTAGAGGCATCTAAAACTAGAGTGCCTAGGTTGAAAGAGAGAGTGAGGAGATTTAAAGAGATCTGAGGTAAAATTTTCACACAGATGGTTGTTATCTGGAATGAGCTGCAAGGGAAGTGGTGGAGGCAGAAGCAATAGTAACATTTGAGAGGTTTCAAAAGTTCATTTATTATCAAAGTATACATCTCTAAAATTCTCCAGATAGCCACAAAACCAAGAAAGAAAAGAATGGCAACATGGTCATTAACCCCCCCCCCATCCCTCCTCTCATCAAACCCCCAAATCCTCCTCCCCTGCACTGAAAAATTGAGAAAGATTGGGTGAAAAAGCACAGAATACAAAAGCCATTATGGGCAACATTCTACCTCTCCATAGCAGAACGATCTCACCAGCAATAAAAAGGGAGACTTCCCTCTCCATAGCAGAGTGCAGAGTGATCTAAGTAAGAATGTCAATGAGTAGGGCATAGAGGGATGCGGATTTAATGTAGGTAAACGAGATTCGTATAAATGGTCATAAGACACAGGACCAGAATAAGGCCATTCAGCCCATCTGGTTTGCTCCACTATTCCATTATGGCTGATTTATTATCCCTGCCTTCTCCCTATCATCTTTAATGCCCTGACTAATCAAGAACTTATCAACCTCCACCTGAAATATACACAATGACTTGGCCTCCACAACCATCTGTGGTATTGAATTCCACAGATTCACCGCCCTTTGGTTAAAGATTCCTCCTCATCTCTATTCTAAATGGATGTCCCTCTATTATGAGGCTGTGCCCTCTTGGTCCTAAACTCACCCACTTTAGGAATCATCCTCTCCACATCCATAGGTTTCAATGCGATCCTTTCATTCTTCTAAACTCCAGTACCTGCCTAGAAACATCATAGGTTAACCCCTTTCATTCCCAGAATCATTCTTGTGAACCTCCTCTGGACCCTCTTCAATGCCAGCACATCTTTTCGTAGGTAAGGGACTCAAAACTGCTCACTATACTCCGTGTGATCTGACCAGTGCCTTATAAAGCTTCAGCATTACGTTCTTTTTATATTCTAGTTTTCTCAAAATGAATGCCAACATTACATTTGTCTTCCTTACCATCGACCCAACCTGCAAATTAATCTTGCTAGTCCCTTTGCACCTCTGATTTTTAAAAATTTTTCTCTCTGTTTAGATAATAGTCTGTCTTTATTCCTTCTACCAAAGTGCATGACCGTACACTTCCCTACACTCTATTCCATTTGCAGCTTCTTTGCCCATTCTCTCAATCTAAGCCCTTCTGCAGACTCCCTGCTTCCTCAAAACTACATGCCCCTCCACCTATCTTTGTATTGGCTGCAAACTTGGCCACAAAGCCATCAGTCCGTCATCCAAATGGTTGACATACACAGTAATGTGCAGTCCCAATGCTGACCTCTGTAGAACACCACCTGTCACCGGTAGCCAACCAGAATAGATCCCCTTTATTCCCACTCTTTGCTTCCTGCCAGTCAGTCAGTCTTCTATCCATGCTAGTAGCTTTCCTGTAATACCCTGGGCTCTTATCTTGTTAAGTAGCTTCGTGTGCAGTGCCTTGTAAAAGGCCTTTGGAAAATCCAAGTAAACAGCATACACTGCCTCTTAGTCTGTTCTGCCTCTTATTTCTTCAAAGAATTCCAACAGATTTGCTGGATAAGATTATTTCCTTTGGGAACCCATGTGACTTTGTCCTATTTTATCATGTGCCTCCAAGTACCCAGAAACTTTGTCCTTAATAATGGGCTCTAACATCTTACCAGCCATTGAAGTCAGACTAACTGGCCTGTAACTTTCTTTATTTTGCCTCCCTCCCTTCTTGAAGAGTGGAGTGACATTTACAGTTTTCGAGTCCTCCACAGCCATGCCATATCTAGTCATTCTTGAAAGATCATTATGAATGCCACCACAATCTCTTCAGCCACCTCTTTCAGAACCCTAAGGTGCAATGCATCTGGTCCAAGTGTCTTATCTGCCTTCAGACCTTTCAAATTCCCAAGCACCTTCTCCTTAGTATTAGCAAATACATTCACTTCTGCCCCTGACACACTTGATTTTCTGGTATACTGCTAGTGTCTTCTCCAGTGAAGACTAACTTAAGTTTATCTACCATTTCTTTGTTCCCTATTACTACCTCTCCAGCACTCTCACCTCATCTTTCCGCCCCCACACCAGGGATAGGGTTCCTCGTCCTCACTTACCACTCCAACAGCTTTTCCTCCAGCACCTAATTCTTCGTAACTTCCACCATCTCCAATGGGATTCCACCACCAAGCACATCTTTCTCCCCCCTCCCCCAATTCCCTGCTTTCTGCAGGTATCACTCCCTACATGACTGCCTTGTCCATTCGTCCCTCCCCACTGTTTTCCCTCCTGACACTTATCTTGCAAGCAGAGTAAGTGCTACACTTGCCCCTACACCACCTCCCCCACCACCATTCAGGGCCCCAGACAGTCCTTCCAGGTGAGGTGACACTAAACCTGAGAGTCTGTTGGGGTCACCTATTGTATCCGGTGCTCCCGGTGTGGCCTCCTGTATATCAATGAGACCTAATGTAGATTGGGAGACTGCTTTGCTGAGCACCTATGCTCCATCTGCCAGAAAATGTGGGATCTCCCAGTGGCCACCCATTTTAATTCCACTTCCCATTCCCATTCCGACATGTCAGTCAATGGCCTTTACTGTAACAATGAGGCCACACTTAGTCTGGAGAAGTAACACCTTAAATTCCGTCTGAGTAGTCTCCAACCTGATGGCATGAACATCAATTTCTTGAACTTCCGGTAATGCCCCCCCCCCACCATTCCCCATTCCCATTTCCCCCTCTCACCTTATCTGCCCATCACTTCCCTCTGGTGCTTCTCCCCCTTCCCTTTCTTCCATGGCATTCTGTCCTCTCAGATTCCCCCTTCTCTAGCCCTTTATCTCTTTCACAATCAACTTCCAGCTCTTTACTTCACCCTTCCCCTCGCCTGGTTTCACCTAGTATTTCTTCCTCTCCACCTTCTTACTCTGACTTCTCATCTTTCTCCAGTCCTGATGAAGGGTCTCAGCCCAAAACATTTCAATCGATGCTGCCTGGCCTGCACAGTTCCTCCAGCACTTTGTGTGTGTTGCTTGGATTTCCAGCCTCTGCAAATTTTTTTCTTGTTTGTGATCGGACTACCTCTCCGGTGTCATTTTCCAGCAGTCTGATATCCACTCTGACCACTCTTTTACTTATTATATAAAATATCTTGAAAGCTTTTAATATCCTCTTTTATATTATTGGCTAGCTTATCCTTGTATTTCATCCTTTCTCTCCTTATGGCTTTTTAGTTGCTTTCTGTTATTTTTTTTTAATAAGGCTTCCCAGTCCTCTAACTTCCCACTAATTTTTGCTATGTCGTATGTCCTCACTTGCTTTTATGTTGCCTTTGACTTCCGTTGTTGGCCACGGTTGCCTCATCTTCCCTTTAGAATACTGCTACATCTTTGGGATGTATCTGTCCTGCAGCTTCCAAATTGCCCTCCAGCCAATGCTGTTCTTCTATCATAGCTGTTAGTGCCCACTTCAAATCAACTTTGGCCAACTCCTCTATCCTGCCTTCCTTTACTCCACTGTAATACTGATACATCTGACTTTAGCTTTGCCCTCTCAAACTGCAGGGTGAATCCTATCATATTACGATCACTGTCTTCTTAAGGTTCTTTTACCTTGAGCTCCCTAATCAAATCTGGTTCATTACACAATACCCAATCCAGAATTTCCTTTCCCCTAGTAGGCTAAACTGCAAGCTGCTCTAAAAAATTCCTCTCATAGGCATTCTCCAAATTCCCGTGGTAGTTGGTATAGATGTGGTGGGCTGAAGGTGCTGTATCTATGCTGTACAACTCTGACTCTATCAGCCTAAAGTGCCAAATGATTTATGGCTACCAGAGCTTTAGCCAGAAAATGCTAATGTGGCTATTTGAAAGAAATGGAATGGATTATGTACCTAAGCCTTGATGATTTAAAAACAAAAGCAGAAGGTGATAGGAAGCTGAAACACAGGAAACAGAAAATGCCAGAATATCTCAGCAAGTCAGGCAGCATCTATTGAGAGAAATGGTTCAAATTTTGTGTTGAAGACCATTTGTCACAACTAGTAAAAAGAGAAAAGTTTCTAAGTTATAGATCAGGCAGGAGAAAGGGAATACCTGAATATCAAGGGTTGCCATGGCGATGGGTTACTAATGGAGCAGGAGGGTGACAAGTATGTACTGCAAGTTGCAGTTCAGTTTGTGCTAGTGGGCAGGCCTTCTTCCATAATTACCACCAGTCATTATTTGGAGATACTGTGCAGGAGAACAGGATTGGAGGAATGTAGAGATCTCAATGTTGTGGTGATAGTTAAAGGGCAGAAACTTGGGGAGCTAGGGTAGGAGGAATGTTGAAAATGAGGCTGATAATTTTTTTGATAGATGCTTTTCTGCATTGAGAACCAATGTAGCTGACAGATATAGGCATGAATAAAACGATAGCAATTGGGACAGAGATATTTTATGTTTACAGAGATGAGAAGATCAAGAGTTTGTTAGAATTGTTAAGTGTAGAGGTAACAAATGAATTGTTGGGGAGCGGTGAAGTTAGCCATACTGAAGCTGTCGGATTAAGTTACTTGGGTATATCTATGATGTGGATGATGAGCACGAAATTCTGCAGATGCTGAGAATGTCCAGAGCAACACACACAAAATACTGGAGGAACTCAGCAGTTCAGGCAGCATTAAATAGTTGATGTTTTGGGCCAAGACCCTTCATCAGGACTGCTGTGAATGATATCACCTCTGGTTAAACAGGTATCACTCTTGTCTCAAAACTGGAACTATTTTGAATTGGAGGCTCACTCCTGTGATTTGAACAGCACCCACATTTTCTGTCCACAGCCAAAGGGTGCCACACTGGTAGAAATACCGTCCTTTGCGTCACATATTAAACTGAGACCTATTCTCTGAGGAATGCACGATCTTTTCAAAAGGATATGATAAGATTTATCCTACAATTACCGCAAAACATCATTACTTTCACATTGTTGGTTTGTGTATTTCCCATATTGTAATAAGAACTATGCTTTAAAAACATTTTGTTGGTTGAAAAGGACTTTGAAAATTTAGTTGCAAGCGTGTTTTACTGATAAGGCACTAGCTAGTTTAATTGCAGCAAGGTTTTGGGACTTTTAGTCATTGCTTTTCATTAGTTTAAGAAAGGGTGTTGGCCAGGATGCACCTGCTCTATTTCCTTTAGTGTGATAGGATTTTTATTTGGATATATATAAACCAATTTTGGTTTAACATCTCATTCAGGAGGTGGCAAGTCTGACACAGCAGTCCCACCCCTATTAACTAGTGTATCTGTGACAATAATGTGGACCTTAAACCAAAAATCATTCAACCCAGAAGCAAAAGTGGGCTGAGTTTGTGCTGAGCTTAAATCAGACAGGAATGGAACATTATATTGTCCTTGTGCAAAGTAAACTTATATTAAGGAGGGCAGTTTAGGCTGTTATCCAATTATTCCATCTCTCGAGATTTTCTTGTTGGCTACAGTCATCCATATTGTTCCAGGTGCCAAGAATTTGTCGGTTCCTCACTGGATTTCAGTTAAAATTAATCGTGTAGCATCTGGTCTCTGAGCTCAAGTCAACTCCATTCTCAAGCACTTAATCTTGTTTGGCACCATAATGCTGAGGAAGTGCTTCTCTGTTAAAGATGCAGCTGAGATATTTAAGTAAAGTCCTTGTCTGCTGCTGCTTGTGGACTTGTTGGTAGCACTATTTTGAAGGAGTTCTTCTTATGTCTAGCCTAATAAAAATTCCTCAATGTTAGTTAGGATTATCTGATGCTTCTGTGGTACATTCTAGGATGCACTGGGACACATCATTAATGATGTAACCTGGGTGTTTTGGGTCGTTCAACATCAGACACCCACGCCCAGGGTTGATCAGACCCCAGCTTGTGTTCCGACAGCGTTGGTCCATGGGTCACACCTCTTGATCCTTTGCAGCCCTCGTAATGCCAAGGAGGGAGTAAATTCTGCAGATCGAACAGCCAGCAAAACCTCTTATTAACACATGACTGAAGCAAGTTGGCTGCTACATTTTCTGTGGTCTAACAGTGACTATATTTCAAAGTTGTCAGTGGCTGTGGAGTTTATTTTGTGGCAGGAGATGATGGTCACCACAGCAGAACTAAAAGCGATACAGATAGATAAATATCTGCTATGAGCTGCATAGAAACAGTCCTGCATATCTACTAACAATATCAGAGACTAGATAGGCTGTGTTTGTTTGCCTTGGAGCAGAGGAAATCTTTGGAAGGAATACATATCTGAGAGGCATAGGCAGGATAAATAGTAGGAAAAGTTTCCCCAGATCTGAAGCATCTAAAACTAGAGGGCATGGGTCTAGGGAAAAGGGAAGCTGTGTAGAGGATCTCTGAAGAAGAGCTCTTTTCACCCAGGGGGCGGTTGGAACCTAGAAGGCATTGCTTGAGGCAGACTCCTAAATTTATGAAGTAACCAGACAAGCACTTTGGACTTCAAGACGGAGAGGGCTATGGACCAAGTGCAGGTAAACGGGATTGGTGTAAGTGGGTACTTAATGGTTGGTATGAACATGGTGGGAAAAGGGCCTCATTCTGTGCTGTGTGATCCATCCTCACCCATTTGGGGGTCTGAGTGGCTTTGAGAGTTGGGACAGTCAGGGATTATTTATCCCCCTCCACTCACCCCATGTTATCCCCTGTCTTTTTATTCACTCCTAAAAAAGGTGAAGCTTTATAAGCTTTGGTAGGATTCAAAATCCAAATGCCCAAGTCACAGCTCCTGGGGTACAAGAGGCTGAGGGGTAACCTTGTACTTTTACTTATTAAACTTGAGGGGCACAGATAAGTGATTAGTCACAGTCCCTTTTCCAGGGTAGGTAGTCTGACACTGGAGAGCATAGACTTCGGGTGAGAGGGGAAGGATTTAGTGGAAACTTTTTCACAGAATGAGTGATGAGTATATGGAACATGCAGGCAAAGGAAGCAGTTGAGGCAGCTACAATCATGACGTTTAAAAGATATTTGGTTAAGTACATGGATAGGAGCTGTTACTTTGAACGCTGAACATGGACAGGAGCTGTTTAGACTGATATGGGCCAAATGCAGGTAAATGGAACTAGATCAGGTGGGCATCTTGGTTAGCGTGGATGACTTGGCTAAAGGTCCTGTTTCCATGTGTATATCTCTATGACTGTACCTCTGGAGCCAGCTGTAGAGTTTGCATGTTCTCTCTCTGATTCACCCAGGCATTCAGATTTCCTCCTGCCTTCTGAAGATTCATTTAGTTGGCTAGTGGGTAAGCAGAGGTGGGAGTGTTGGGGTGGGATTATGCAGGATTAGTGTATATTGTTATTTGCCATATAAACTATATATTTTAGAGCCTATTTCCATGCGGTGTGAAATATGAATAGTTACTTCCATGATCTGGAACTTGCTGCCTGTATGGGTGGTTGGAACAGAGTCAATCACCACCTGGATGGGCACTTGTAAGAATGCCATGGAAAAGGAATTGGACAAACTTGCTCTTCCAGGAGCCAGCATTGAATCATTGAGCTGAATGGCTTCCCATAAAATTTATCAGAAGAAAAGCAACAGTAATAAATAATCTTAGAGCATTACAGTATGACCATGCCCAACGACATGGTACTCATCCAGCTAGTTTCAATTTCAATTTCCTTTGTTCAGCCCATATCCCTCTCAGCCCCACCCCTCCATTTGCCTCTAAATTCCACCCCTCCACTTCTTAAATGATACTATTGTCTCTGCCTCAACCGCTTCCTCTGGAAGCTGTTCCATATACTCACCAAACTCTGCATGAAAAAATTGCCCCCTCAGCCCTCAGATTCCTTGTAAGTCTTTGTCCTCTCACTGTAATCCTATAAGCCCTAGTCTTGTACTCCCTGACTTGGAGAAAAGATCTGTTACTTATCTATGCCTCTCATAATTATAAATATTTCTGTAAGGTCACCTCCCATTCCAAGGAATAAGGTTCTAGCCTGACCAACCTCTCAGGCACTCTAGTCTTTGCAAATTAGCCTAATCACAACAACAATTAACCTACTAATTTCTGCAGTCTTTCCAGTTTTATCATATCTTTCCTATAATAGGTTGACTAAAGCTGTACTCCGGGTATGGCCTCACCAATGATTTATTCAAGTGTAATATAACTACCCAGCTGCTATACTCTGTGCCCTGATTGAAGGAGGCTAGCATGCTAAGCACTTTTTCACTATCCTGTCTGCACTTGGTGGTTTCATTGAACTGTATACACTTGTACTCCTGTCCCTCTGTTCCATTATACTCCCTCATGCCCTACCAATCATAGTGCAAGTTGTACAGAGGTTTGACTTTCCACACTTACCTGTATTGAAATCCATTTGCCACTCCTCGGTCCATTTCCCTTACTGATCAAAACCCCCTCATACCGTACTATAAACTTCACTGTCAACAGCATCTTATTTTGTGTCATCCTCAGCTGCCTGATCAAGCCATGTGTATTTGCATTCAAATCACTCAATAAATAACAAGGTTCCCACCAACCCCAACAGTATACCACTAGTCACTGTCATCCGTTCTAAGAAACAGCCTTCAACTTGACACCCTTTACATCCTACCTCTGAGCCAGTTTTGAATTGACCTAAGTTGTGCTCTCTGGATTTCATGGGACTTAATCTTTCAGATCAGCCTGCCATGTTGGACCTTATTAAAGGCTTCGCAGAAGTCCAAATAGACAATATCCATTGTCCTACCCTCCACCTACATGTTTGCTGTCTATTCAAATGCGGGTATAGCCTACCTCCAGTAACTTTTGTGAGATGTCAGGCTGACCAGCCTGTGGTTCCCTGGCTTGTCCTTGCTACCCTTTAAAAACAAAGAAGCAACATTAGTCACCTTGCAGTTTTCAGGAACTTTCCCAGTGACTAACATTGAAGCAGATATCTCCGCAAGGGCCTCCATAATTTCCTCTCTAGCCTTGCACAAATTCTAATGATGGACTTGGTCAGACCTGGAGATTTATCCACTTTAATGCACTGTAAGGCTGTGTATACCTTTTCCTTGATAATATAAATCTCCTTCAAAATATCTCCACTTATTTCCCTTATCTGTTGAGTAACCATGATTTTCTCAGTAAACACAGGAGAAATATTCATTAAAAAAAACTCACCCCTCTTCTGTGGCTCAAGATATAGACGGCCCCACTCATCTCTGAGGGGACCTATGTTCTTGCTACCTACCCTCTTACTCTTAACTTAGCTATAGAGATGGGGCTTTCATTAACCTTGCCTGCCAGATCCATCTATTTGTTGTCCTCTTTTCCCTCTGAGGAGTATTCTTAATCTTTTTATAGTCTTCACTGGACCCAGTGTATGTTTGTTTCGGTTTCTATACTAGACCCTCAATATCTGTCATTGGTCAAGGTTTCCTCAGCTTGCCAGTTTACCCTTCACCCTAAAGGAGCATGCTGTCCTGGACCTTTGCTATCACAGACTTAAAGGTCACACACTTGCCTGTTGAAGAGTCTTGGCCTGAATCATGGACTCTTTATTTTCCTGCATAGGTGCTGCATGCTGTAACTTGATGAGTTTCATCAGCATTTTCTGTGCATTGCTCAAGAGTTCCAGCGTCTGTAAAATTTCTAATGCTTACCACTTGCCATTTGTTCTTTTCCTTTCAAACACGGTCACCAAATCGACCTTTGCTAAACTCTAATTCCCTCAGAATTGCTTTGTTCTGGTTTAGGTCCCTAATCTATGGACCTGACTTATCCTTTTTCCATCAGTACTGTAAAACCAATTGAATTATGGTCACTGGAGCAAAGTGCTCCCTACACTGCCACTTCATTTACTTACCCTCCCGCATCCCCCCCCCCCCCACCCCCAAGGAGGTCCAGTAATGCTCATTGCTGAGCAGGGCCCTTTATATATAGACTCAGAAACTTTCCTAGTACATTGCACAAATGCTACTCCATCCCAGACATCCCACCTCTCCTGGAAGTTCCGGGAGTCTCCCGCATATTGATAGTGGCTCCCTGATGCCCGGAAATTATATAACAATGTCCCGCAAATTAATTTTTTTGAGAGGGAGAGCGAGCATCCTGATTGGTCTCTCTTCGTGCTAAGTAGACCTATCAGTTTTCTCTGTGGGCGGGCTTTACAGTCGACCTCAAAAATAATGAAAGTGTTGCCCGCTGCACTGTTTGCAACAGAGACTTTTCTGTTGCCCAAAAATGTAAAAGACACGTTGAGGTGAGTTTAACAGGTGTCATTCGTTCATTAGCGTAGCTAGCATTATTTAAACTATCTGGCTAGCTGCTAAGTAGCTGCTCTATTGATGTCCTACGTGATGAAGCCAAACTCCCTGTAGACTTGCTTAAAGTTGTAATAGAATAAACATGATAATATAATATATGTACATACTTTAATGTCACATTTTCTGCATATACCCAACTTGGTTTACAGATTAGACAAAATCACTAAACGAAGTATTACATACACCCTTGGAGATTCCCCGGTGTGGGGAGGGGGTGGAGATATGGGGTTGCGGGGGGGGGCGCGGGGCTGCTACCTCCATGAAATGATGGTGCTACCTCCCTGAAATGAGTTTTTGCAGGGTGGGATGTCTGCCATCCAGTCCCTTAACATTTTGGGTGGCCCAGCCAGTACTGGGGAAATTCATATTTCCCACTAATACAGCAGTATTGCTGCAACTATGAGCAATTTCTCTACACAACTGCTCAAGTTCTTACTGACTATTTAGGGGTCTACAACACAGCCCCACTAGAGTGACACCTCCCCCTTCTTGTTTCTGTTCTACCCACATGGTCTCAGAGATGACTCTAGTGGCATTGTTCACTAAATACTGCTGTTACTTATCCCTCAATCAAAAAGACCACACTCCCTTATCGCTTGTCTGTACCTCTGTCATGCATGTAGCATCTGTACCCTGGAATAAATGTTCACAAGTCCTGAAAATCACTTGCGTTTTTTTTCCAGGGAGCCCCAGTGAAACAGAAAAGGCCAAGAAGGGGGCCATCAAAGTTCAGGTAGATGAGGTGGTGCCTGTCTACCGACGAGATTGCCACGAAGAAGTCTATGCTGGATCCCATCAGTACCCGGGCCGAGGTGTCTATCTTCTGAAATTTGACAACTCCTACTCACTGTGGAGGTCAAAAACGGTTTACTACAGAGTATATTATACCAGATAAAACCAAGCTTCACCATGCTTGGCATCTGCTTTTGTTCTTGCTTTCTTTTGTAAACTTTAATTTGCACATTGTGCATTGAAATAATTATCTAAATCATTCTATATAATAATAAATTGGGTGAAGGATCTGCTATTGCAGTAATGAGAATCACTGCCAGGAATTGGTTTCAATAGATATATTTAGTGTCATTATTACACCAGGTTAATGTTTTTTGGTTAATTAAAATGATAAATTGGTTTGTTATTGTCACATGTACTGAGGACAGTGAGAAATTTGTCTTGAATACTGTTCACCCATAAATTTATTGTAACAGTGCATCAAGGTAGTACAAGGTAAAACAAAAACCAAATGCAGAATAAAGTGTTACAGTTACAGAGAAAGTGCAGTTCAAGGCCATAGCAAGGTAAATTGTGAGGTCAAGTGCATCCTATCGTATCAGGGAATTATTCAGAAGTCTCTTAATAGCAGAGTAGAAGTTACTTCTGAGCTTGGTGATACATGATTCAGGCTTTTGTACCTTCCTGAATTGGAGAGGAGAAGAGAAGGGAGAGTGTTCAGAGTGGATGGGGTCTTTGATTATGCTGGCTGCTTTACTGAAGTGATGAGAAGGAATGTCTGTGTTTTATTACGAGGTGCGGTGTGGGTTTTGCACCCCCCCCCCGCCCCGTAGGCTGTAGAGCCTGGGATCGCCTCTTAAAACCTGGATGTAGTGTGTGGGGCTGGGGAGGAGTTTAAGAAAGAAATACTCGGGGATCTGTGTGTTGCTGAGATACCTGAATGAGGAACCTTGTACATGCTGTACATTGCCCCCTCCAGCTTTTCCTGTTTTAAATTTTTTGTCAAGCTCTCGTATTTAAAATTTCCATCTGGTTTTGCTGTTTAAAAGGAGCTACTTTCTGGTAGGTCTGTGTCAGATATTTTTCTGGCAATTGTTAAGCCACCTGTCCCACAGACTAGACGTCTAAGATTTGGGTGAGTGGGGAGGGAAATTAGAAGAATGAAGGTGAGTGATTGTTCATTAGGAGCATCCTGCAGTTGGGAACAAAATTCAGTAGATGGTCTGTTGGAGTAGCTTGATCCAGTTATTCAATGCTCAGAGCCTCTCCATCTAAATTCAAATTTACTTTGAAAAAACACTTGATGGAATCCCATTGGTCAGCAATTGTGCTGTTTATTTTCTATCTGTTCAACCTTTTCAGTCAGAATAGCACATACCTATTGCCCTGGTAGGTTTCTGGTACCTGTGTATTCTGGCAGCAAGTATCTCCTTTACACAGCGCCGTTTCCTTCAGTGGCAACACTGATGTCTTTGAATCAAAATTTAAGCTTGAAGAAAGCCTCAAAGCTTGTGTGGCTTTTGCCTGAGTTCTTCAACTTGTTTCTCATTCTAGAGAACAGCCAATGCCATTGACAGCAAGCCACTGGAAGTAGGGGCAAGCATTGGCAGGTGGAACACTTGCAGACTGTCACCTGTTTTGCTGTTTTTCACCTTGTTGCAGACAACACCCCTATCCAAATTATTCCCCATGGGACAGATTGATGTTCAACTGTACAAATCAAATTAACCCTGAGATGGATACGCTAGAAGTATAGATGGTGCGTCTCCACTCTCTGGGGTACTTGCTCTCAGCAACTGTGAGGCTGTCTTTTCTTATGAGTATCTCTGACAGAGGTAAAACCGACAGAATTTGTGTTCCTGATTGCTTTCGTGTGATCCCAACTGCAGAATAATGTGGGTGTAATTACAATTGGACTGGTCTATGATCACCCTCCTAGTGCGGCATGTACTGCCACATTGTATGAACTGACTAGAAAGGCAAAAATATATTGTATGGCATGAACATCTAGAGATAAAGATGTGTTTTAGGTCAATTTGGACACCTTAACCTGGTAACCAAGTTTAGCTCAGAAATGGGGCTGGCTAGAGATTTCAGAAAAATTAATGTTGGCCTTGACCTAAACCCATCATGATAGAGTAAATCCCAATCAAATTTCCTTGGCATTATATTCACTGTAGACAGTAAATGGCTTCTCCAGCTTGGGATGCCTTTTGAAATTTTAGAAATTCATGCTTTAAACTTCCCTCAACATTTTTTGCCTATCAATAAGGCAGTGAAGATAGCAAGCCAGAGACAAACAGAATGATTGTGGGTGGTGCGGAAAATGGATCTCATTTAGAAAAGACCAGGAAAGTGGTTGGTTCTGTATGTTCCTCCAATGACCTTGATGTCACCTTGGGATATGGTGTCCTGAAATATTATGCTTCTGATGCAACGGAAGAAGTTCATGTCCTGATAAATGTGTCATTCTGGAGTCAAAGGTTGTTTCATTTAAGATGCCTTTCGGGTGGATTGCCATTTTGACAGTGGACATTTCCATTTGAATAGGCACAGTGGAGAGTCAAGGCCTGACCTTTTCATCCCCACTCTCAATCCTTTCTGTGAGCAACACATGGATATTCCCCATTGTACTTTTGTAATCTTGCCAGCAAGTCCTAGTAACAAGAATGTTACAGTGGGTCAACAATTATCACCATGGATGGGGCCAGCTATAATGTGAACAGTACATCACTTAGTTAAAGACTGGGTGGGACTCCACTTCATTTTAGGCTAAAGTGTACTAAATTGCCTCTTAGATGAGGCAGTGCATACTGGGAGCCACCCATCCAATTACAGGCTCACCCCAAATTAGTATCTGCATAAATATCATGGGAATTGAAGTACTGAGCAGCTTGGTCCCCCTACCTCAATGAACTGGGCTCCCCTTAGGCAGTAACCAAGTAGGCATGAAGACAGCTCCGTTTCCCGAGACAGGAAAGCCACAATTTACTATACTTAATCTCAGAGGTTAACACTCAAAACCTTTCTTCTCCCCTTTTTATTTTTAAAGCAATATATTTTTGTGACTGTACAGGTTGAATGGTGATTTCTAATTATGTATATTTAAAGTGTATGTTTATAATGTAGAGGGATCTTTCATGGGCTTGTTGGTCTGGAATCAAGATGTTCAGCTGCTATCCTGGCCTGTCCCTTTTGTTTTGGTCTCTCCCTGTGAGCAGCGAAGAAGGAACAAAACTGCAAAATTTGTAATATTAGTGAATTGCTCTGGACTTTGGGTCAGCAATGCCCAGCCCAATGCTTTTCTTTAAACATATTAAAAAAAATAAGTTTTGCATCAATAACAGGAGTGTGACAGACTTGCATTAAGTACAGATTTATTTTTCCGTTATAATTTAATGCTTTTTCTCTTACTGATATGCCTTGTTTTTGCAGCTGTTTTGTCACCAAAGAGCCTTCATTCACGTCATTAACTTGAGATTTCCTTCACAAGTGATGCTTTCATTTCCAGTGGTGTGGTCACCTGATATGCCCAAACAACATGGCTGTGATCTGTACAGTTCTAAGAGTGGAGTTTATTCTACAGGTGGTGATTCTGTGTGGTTCTTTTTTGTTTTCTCTCTTATTCTCTTTTATAAATAATTTTTAACCCTTGTTTTGTACATAATGATTTTCTCTGTCCCCTTTCCTTTTTGTGTGTACTTACAGCTATTTTCTTAATTAGACAGCTCTGGCTGTTTTATATGGTTTTCATTATTCCAGTTTTCAGAGAAATAGAAATATAATGGGGCTCCTACTTTACAGAGATTGTTACTGGAAATGTGGTCTGATTTTCCCAGGATATTAAACGTGGGAAGGTTTTATTGCTGTGAGTTTTTAAAACAAAATGACCAGTGCAATTTCAAAAACTGTTTCTTTCCAATAATATATTTAATCTCAATTAAAATGTGTATCGGCAGTCTTTATTTTCCCTTCCTTTTTTGTGAGATTTGCATTAGTTTGAAGTTTTAAGGAAGTTATTAAATGCATATGTCAATAGAACTATCTTCCTTCTGAATTAACAGAATCAGGGCAACACTGATAGCTGTGTAAAGTTTAACAAACTGCTTTTTTTCCATCTATATTTGTGCTCTTTGGATCTGATGTGTGGGCACGTGGCCAAGTGGTTAAGGCATTGGACTAGCGACCTGAAGGTCGTGAGTTCGAGCCCCAGCCAAGGGAATGTGTTGTGTCCTTGAGCAAGGCACTTAATCACACAGTGCTGTGCGATGACACTGGTGCCAAGCTGTATGGGTCCTAATGCCCTTCCCTTGGATAACATTGGTGTCGTGGAGAGGGGAGACTTGCAGCATGGGCAACTGCTGGTCTTCCATACAACCTTGCCCAGGCCTGCACCCTGGAGAGTGAAGACCTTCCAGGCGCAGATCGCGGATGCCTCAATTAATTAATTGGATCTGATACTTGAGAGTATGGATATTTAGCCATTTTCTTGACAAGCTTCTGTCAGTGTGGTGAGGGTGTTCTACAGTGGCATAGTGCAGTACTATCAACTAACTTGCTAGGTAGATCCCTTTAGAGGCCAGATTAGGATGGACAGCAAAGTTGCACATATCTAGTTAAGCAGACAGGCTTCCTTCATTAATTTTAAGTTCTGTGCTTGCTAAGTATATAAGTAACCAGTGATTATCTAGTATGGAGACATAACAGACTGCAAATGTTGATATCTGGAACAACACATAAACCAATGGAGGAATTTTAGGTCAGGTAGTATTAATGTTGGGGAAATGTCAGTTGACATTTCAGGTCAAGACCCTTCGTGCAGTTACCTCTCTAGATGCTGCCTGATTAAGAGTACCTCTAGCGTTTTGTGTTGCAGGTTATCTACTATTTTTCAGTTCTTTGCAGCACACATCGTTTTTTGTTCTGGGGATGTATGTGTGGATGGAAAAGGTTGCATTTATTGGCCTCTGCTGATTGTCCTCAGAGGTGATGTTAACCCACCATCTTGCACTGGATTTTAGTTTGCATGGTAGTTAAATATTTTCTTTATTCACAATGTGGAGGTCACTGTCAAGACCAGCATTGTTGCTTATCCATAATTATCCCCAGAGATGATGGTGAATGGGCAGACCTGCTGCAGGAAAAGTGGTGAAAATGACATCTTATAGTCATTGGGTGGGAGTCTCAGGATTTGGATGCAGCAACAGTAAAGGAATAGGCTTTGGGGGGTGATGTCTGTGCAGCCTTGTCACTTAACAGCAGTGTATTTTGTAGATGGCACACATGCTGATAGCATCTCCCAAACCATTGCCCCTTACCACCGGAGAGGACATAAAGAAGCATGGCAAGGCCACTAATTGCAGGTTCTCCATATTGACTTGTAAGTACATTGCTGTTCTGTAAGTGCAGAAGTTTGCACTGTGTCAGTGCTGGATGGGCTGTCAACTGCTTTGCCCCTCCTATGCTGCTTTAGAGACGTTGGCTCCTTGCAAGCATGAGGGGCACAGTGGAACAGCTGAAGGAGTCTGAGCCAAAGACACTGCCTGATTGTAATTCAATCATTGTCTCCCTTTGTGTGCGATAGGAACTCTTGAGCGTCATCCCATTAATACCTATTGACTTCAGTTTTACCGGGATTCCCTGATGCTCTACTTAGTCAAATGCTTGTAATATGATAAAGCATGTCATCTGAATGGTAAATGATTGCAGATGTTTGAAAGGCAGATATCTTGGGTATTCTTGTTTATCTTCTCCCAGGCTAGCATCTCCAATATTAATCATGGGAAGAGGGTCAAACAGGGAAAAAGATTGAAGAATGTAGTCAGAAACTGCTTTATGAAATGTAACATCTTCATTGATTCTGGAAATCTCTGGCCCCTGATTCAAAGTGGTGTGAGGAGCAGTTGAGAACCTTGAGACGTGCATTTTGTACACAATAACCCCATGTAAGCAGTTAATGATCTTATTAAATGATGGAGAAGGCTTGAGAGGTTGTGATGTCTCCCGGGTTAATGTCAAGGAATTCTGCGCACAATTCCATGTTTGGAATACTGCTGTGATGAAGCCTGTAAGCCAAATTGTCCTGGTTCAAATTCCAATTGGGTAACAATGGCTGGTGATTGAACGTAGTTAGATAAGGGATTGACTTGCTGATTTGTTTGTTTATTGTAAAGAGGGCATACCTGATTGATTGTCCCCACTTATCCACTGGATACCAAGAAACCAAGTGGCTGAATCATAAACATAAGAGATTCTGCAGGTGCTCGGAATTGAGAGCAACACAAAATGTGAGAGGAACTGTGCACGTCAGGCAGTGTCTATAGAAATAAAGAATTGATGTTTCAGGCCAAGACTCTTCATTAGACAGCAAAGGGGGAAGACCCCAGGATGAGGTTTGGGGAGGGGAAGGAGTATAAGCTAGAAGGTTGTGGGTGGAGAAGGTGGTGGGATGAAATAAGAAGCAGAGGTGATGGGTGAAAAAGGTAAAGGGTTGGAACAGAAGGAAACTTGTAGGAGAGTGGACCATGGAGAAAAGGAACGAGGGGCACCAGGGCAAGTCATAAGCCCATGAGAAGAGAGAGAGAGAGAGAGGCCAGAGTAGGGAATTGAAGAGGGAAGGGGGAGGAAAAATTACCAGAAGTTGGAGAAATTGATGCTCATACCATCAGGTTGGAGGCCACCCAGATGGAATATAAGGTATTGCTCCTCTAACTTGAGTGGCTTTATCCTATTAGTAAAAGAAGCCATGGATCAACTTGTCAGAATGGAGGTTGGACAAAATGGTTGGCCACCAGGAAATCCTGCTTTTTATGGATGGAGCAAAGATGCTCGACGAAGCAGTCCCCCAGTCTATGTTGCCTCTCAGCAATGAAGAGGAGGCCACATCGGGGAGCACTGGATGCAGTAACTCGCTGGTGAAGTGTTACCGGGAAGGACTGGAGCCCTGAATGGAGGTGAATGTGCAGATGTGGCACTTGTTTAACTTGCCAGGGATAACTATCAGGAGAAAGATTAGTTGGAGAGACGAAAGGACAAGGGAATCACTAAGGGAGTGATCCCTGTGGAATGTGGGCGGATACTAGCTTTGGTGAGGGTAGGAAATCTCAAGAGGAAGCTAAGATGCCCAACGATAGTTGCAGGTGCTTGTTTTGTATTCCTAGCTTGATTCCTATCGTTCTGTCAGGGATGTTCTTGGCATCTGCTTCCCAATGCAGAATTTAAACTAATCTTTGAGTGGTGCGATCATATTGTTTACTGTTTTGCATACATGAACCAAGGGTGGTCTGGTGAGTCGTGGGGCATTACAGTGCGCACAGAGAACTTTTGGCCCAGTGATGTAGTCTCAATTTCCTGTGTTCAACTCTATTCCCTCCAAGCCCCCACCCCCTCCAAGTGCATCTTAAATACTCGTCCCATATACACGTCACTCTCTGCATGGATAAAAGTTGCCCCTCAGATCCCTTTTTAAATTTTCCAATCTCGCTCTAATCCTATGCTTCCTTAGTTTTGGACCCCTTACTCCAAGATTTGACATCCACCTTATCTTTGTGTCTCATAATTTTCATCATTCTTATAAGATGATCCTTCATTCTTGTACACTCCAAGGAATAAGGCCTGGTCATCTGTTCAATACTCAGACCCTGTGGTTCTGGCAATGTCCTCATAAACCTTTTCTGCACTCTTTCCAGTTTAACCACATCTTTTCTACAACATAGTATTGAACTGCAAGGCTACACAGCATAAAAACATTGACCCAAATGAATCTTCCATGGTTGCTCCTACCACTGCAGTTTTGGACGAATGAATGCTCGAGTTGCATAAGGAAAGTGGGTAGATCATTGGAGGTGTGTAGTCAACTTGATTTTGCAGAAAGTGTTGGGTGCCTGGATAAGCTCCCAAGGGTGGTAGTGGAGGCAAATATAATAGAGGCACTTAAGAGGTTCTTAGTTTGTGAATATGCAGAGAATGGAGGGATTATGGACTTGTGCAGGCAGAAGAGACTAGTTAGATGTTTAATGACTAGTTGAATTACCTTGGCACAACATCATGGGCTGACAGAGCTGGTCCTGTGATGTGTTGTGAGGCAGAGATATAGATGCCACAGGGATTGTGGTACTTACTGCTGGTGGTGGATATCAACCACTGTCAGTGTGGAGTCATACATTCACTAGACCAAGTAAGGGTGAAAGATTTCTTGCCTTTGCATTAACAAATGTTTTTATTGTACCAGTCTAACCATTTCATAAAAGCACCAGTTAATGAGTTCTGCACTGCATGAAAATCTGCTTCTATTTCTAAAGCCCCACTGTTTCACTCAAAAACAGCTTTGCTTGTTCTCTGCTCATCCTTTTTGCTCTACAGGCCTTCAGCACATATGTAAGGTCATGCAGGCAAATAGTGATTTATTTTCTTTACTGTGAAGTTGGTCACTAATATCTGGGATTCTTAGTAAGGAACCACTTGGGGGTGCTAAGAATACTGAAGTGTCACACTGTTCACCAACTGTACTGATTTTATACAGATATGCTACACACTCTTTCAAATACTTTAATAGGAAAACCTTACCAGAAACAGAAAGGTACACACAAATATTTAAAAAGTTACTAAATACACCAAAAACATTTCTTATAAAAAGTAAAGCAAACAATGGGATCTACTTTATGAAAAATATTAAATTTTATATTTCAGATCTGATAAGAAATTTGTTTGTCCTATATATAAAAAAAATGCTGGCGCTGTTCAAAAGTCATTTTAAAGTATTTTCAAAGCTGCACTGCTGGAAACTGGGAAGGGGAGAAAAAAATCAAATTCATAAATCCACTTTAATTTCATCCTTCCAGAGAAATAAAAAAAATTATGTACGCTTAAAACTAAGAATATCCACCAGGTGCCTGTGAGATTCTAGCACCTGCTCCCCAGCGCATTTAAAGTCTCTAGAATTACAGTATCCCACCCCACTGATTAATGCTCCAAGGTTCAACACACACTTCTCCCCATGTCTCAACCTCTTTCTTCCCCTATTCTCCACAGCCCTTCATCCCCAGATTCCACACTCTTGTCCTCTCCAATGGTTACACTCTACCCCCCCCCCCCCCGAAAGAATAAAATAAGCAGCCACCGACTACTACCAGACAGGAAGATTATACCAATTTAAGTTAAACTTTCAAGATATTTTGAGGGTGGTTGAAAGTTATGACAATTTTTTTTTTCAAACCAGGGAAAGTTAAATGGCAGCTCTCTCCTCATTCACTTCCCCCCACCCCAATGACAAGTGGGTGTTTAAGCACGCTCCCCACGGATGCGACGAGCAAGCTGTATATCCTTTGGCATGATTGTCACGCGCTTGGCATGTATAGCGCAGAGGTTGGTGTCTTCAAACAGTCCCACCAGATAAGCTTCACTTGCTTCCTAGAAGGGAAGGAGGAATTGTTTAGTACATAGATCCATCCAAACCACTAACAGTTTTGTAATTGTTGGAAGCAGGGGCCAAGAATTTTATCTACCATGGACACAATCCAAATCCTTAACACCTAAATCTCTCAATGAATGGATTCCAATGGGCAATTAACTACCACTTCCATTTCTCCTATCTACTACTCCTTACTCAAGTGCAGCTTTTTCCTTACTGCTATCAGACTCTGAACTGATCACCCCTTTCACACTCCCTTCCTGGTGGTGCTGTCATGTTCTCAAACCCTTAACTCCGAATCTCTCAGTTCTGTTACTGTTACTTTAGCATTTCTTCTTTCCACTATTAAACTTACCACCATCCCATTGTTTGTGCTCATCATGTTCATGCGCAAGGAACCACTACACCCTGCTGTACAATAAACTTGAAAAGGAACTGCCTGTCAAGCAGAAAAGGCAACAGCTGGATGAGTCCAGAAACAAACAACACCTCATGAAACCAAATGATTCAGGACCTCAAGTGGCCATGGCAATAAGGAGAACTCTGGTTTGTCAACGTGATATGTTCTCGGTTATAACCTTGTTCAGAAGATAGCACTTCTGACATACAACTTTCCTGGAAAAGCCCTCACATCTGATATTATAAGGAAGGACAACCTAGACTTGCATGTCCTGGACTGAGGCTTGAACTCACTACCTCTGTGTCAAACGAGGGCACTTCTGGCCCTGGGAATAATGTCAAGACAGAGAAGATGAAGAAGAAAGCCCTTAACTCTGAGTGGAATCATCGGGACACTGTCATGACGGCGTTTTTTTTTAAGCAGGCTTTCTTATTTTCATGAGGCCGAGTTGCTAGCTTGACATTCAACCCAGCACAGGTGGAAAGCGTGTAAGGGAGCCAGCTGGATTCAAACTCGGGAGCCTTTGCTCTGAAGTCCGGCGCTGATGCCACTATGCCACCAGCTGGCTAAATGTCAGACATACTGTGTTTAAATACAAACCGTCTTGACATATTTGCCTTTCTTAACCATGGCCATAAAACCTTTAGAGGAGCAGATTCAGGCCAGTCATGACTAATGTTTTATATCCCACAAACCCATTCTCCTACTTTGTCCCTGTAACCTTTGATTTCCTTACCAAACAAGGCCTATCAATCTCTGCCTTAAATACACTTAATGACTTGGCCTCCACAGCCCTGTGTTCCAACAAATCCCACAGCTGCACCTTAAAGGATGTCCCTTTATTCTGAGGCTGTAGGTAGTAACTGGCTCATCCATTACCCAAAGCATCTTCACTACATCCCCTCTCTCCAGGCATTTCACTATCAGGTAGGTTACTGTGAGATTGCTCCCACCCCCAATGCCCATCCTTCTGAGCTCCATTGAGTACAGAGCTAGAGCCATCAACTATTTCTCATAAAAATGAACCTCCTCTGGACCCTCTCCAGGGCTAGCACATCCCTCCCTCGCTACAAAGCCCAAGATTGCTCACAATATTAAAAATGTGTTCTGCCCAATGCTTTATACAGCCTCTGCAAATGTACCTGTAAAGCACCAATGGCTGCACTTTGGAAGCGCAAGTCAGTCTTGAAGTCCTGAGCAATTTCACGAACGAGACGCTGGAATGGAAGTTTGCGAATCAGAAGTTCAGTCGACTTCTGATAACGTCTGATTTCTCGGAGAGCCACAGTACCTGGGCTGAGAGAGAAGATTAAAGAGATGAATGGACTTCTGCAAGTCAAGACCACACTATTTCTGTACTCAAGTGAATTTTTTTTTAATGTAAAATAAAAATATCATGCACTTTTTGGCAAAAATTAATTGAAGGAATTCAATGAAGAGCCCAGTTGTGAATTGATGGTAGATGGGCCTGGTGCAGTGGCACAGCTGGGAAAGTCTCATGGCTCCAGTGACCTCTTTTGATCCTGATCTCCAGTGCTGCCTGCAAGTTCTCTCTGACACTGTGGGTTCTCCCAGTTCCCACACTCCTGTTCAAATTGGTGCAATAGAACATTTATTATAAATTTTTTAAAGTGCTGAGGGAAAAGGTAGTTAGACTGAGGGCTAATACAGGTAAATGGGCCAGAATTTGGTGCAGAATATAGAACAGTACAACATAGGAAAAGACTTTTGGCCCACAATGTCTGTGTCAAGCCAAGATACCAAACTAGTCTTACCTGCCTGCACCTGATCCATATCCTCGGATTCTCTGCCCGTCCAAATGCCCCGTAAATGTCACTCTCCTGTCTTTTCCCCTGGCAGTATGTTCTGGGTACCTACTACTCTTTAAAAACCCTTCCCCTTCCCATGCTGAAGTTATGTCCTCTAATATTAGACAGTTCTGCTCGGGGTGGGGGAGAAGAGGAGGGAAAGGCTCTATTCTATCTATTGCTTCTCACTTTTATACACTTCCATCAGGTTGCCCCTTTAGCCTCTACTGCTGCAGAGAAAAACTTTGCCCAACCTCCTCATAGCTGATAACCCTCTAATCAGGCAGCATTTTGGTGAACCTCTTCTGCACATAGACAACAGAGTCAGTTTCTCTGCTGTAGAACTCTATATGACTCCATAGAAATTAAATCCTATAATGCAAAACTATCTGGCACAAAAATATTGGAAATTTCACAGTACTTTCTACCCCACTGCAGCTTAGATCTTAAAACAAGATCCAGCAAGCAGTACTATGCTGATTAATATAAGCTTAATGCAGCGGGGGAAGCTTTCAGCCTCATCTGTCCCCATCTACTTCAGGCAGTTCAGCAACTCAAAGCACATTGCATTGAAGTCTGCTGGAAATGAGAGTCATAGAGTTAATATGACTGAGTATCTCTTAAACAGGAGTAGATGATCTGGCCCCCAAGAGCCCACTCTCCCATTCATCAAAATCATGGCACCTGTTTCCTACAATATCCCCACATCTCTTGAGGCTCACCCTTCTTTCCTGAATTATCCAATGAGGGAAACTGAAACTGACATATCTGTACTAGACCATCCCCACCAGAGATCTGGATGAGAGGAAGCAAGTATATATCCAAGTTCATTGATGGTATTTGCCCAAGTGTCAGTGTGTGTGGTGAAGTGGTCAGGGAGAGGCTTTGGTGACTGGATAAGTGAACTGTAAGGATGTGGCAGATGGCATAATATTAAGCCTGCCCAGATAAAATAGAAAGCAGGGTATTCTTTTTAAATAATGACAGCCTAAAAGGTATTCAAAGAGGGTCAAGTCCCTTTGGAGGTACACCAAGCACATAGTACACTGCACAAGAGGTTGGTGAGGCTGTATATGGAATACTGTATTTGGTTTTGGTCACTCTGCTACAGGAAAGATGCCATTAAGCTGGAGAGAGGACAGAGGTATGGAGACATAGCAAATGGGACCAACTTAGATTGGAATCTCTGTCTGGCATAGACAAGCTGGCCAAAGGGGCGTTTCCTCCCTTCTGTCAGATACTTGTTCTTTGCCATTTGTACAATGCCGATGTTATTCTCCGGGAACTGGGGAGGATCACCCATTAAATGAGCTTTCTCAAGCTCATGCCAATAATCAGACCCCAGGTTGTCCACTGACCGGTAACGGTGAGGTTTCTTCACACCACCAGTGGATGGGGCACTTTTTCGTGCTGCTTTGGTTGCCAGCTGCTTCCTTGGAGCTTTACCGCCAGTGGATTTGCGGGCAGTTTGCTTGGTACGAGCCATCTTCCCTCCTCGCAATCAATCCTAGCAACTGAAGCACAAACAGAGTAGGTAAGACATTAGACAGCAGAGAGCACTGCAGGACTGACACGGCAGCAGGGTTGTTCCAACATCTTCACTACCTTAAAAGTTGCTGGTGAACATAGCAGGTCAGGCAGCATCTCTAAGAAGAGGTACAGTCGACGTTTTGGGCCGAGACCCTTCGTCAGGACTAACTGAAAGAAGAGCTAGTAAGAGATTTGAAAGTGGGAGGGGGAGGGGGAGATCCGAAATGACAGGAGAAGACAGGAGGGGGAGGGATGGAGCCAAGAGCTGGACAGGTGATTGGCAAAAGGGATACGAGAGGATCATGGGACATGAGGCCTAGGGAGAAAGGGGGGGGGAGCCCAGAGGATGGGCAAGGGGTATAGTGAGAGGGACAGAGGGAGAAAAAGGAGAGAGAGAGAGAGAGAACGAATGTGTGTATATAAATAAATAATGGATGGGGTACGAGGGGGAGGTGGGGCATTAGTGGAAGTTAGAGAAGTCAATGTTCATGCCATCAGGTTGGAGGCTACCCAGAGGGAATATAAGGTGTTGTTCCTCCAACCTGAGTGTGGCTTCATCTTTACAGTAGAGGAGGCCGTGGATAGACATGTCAGAATGGGAATGGGATGTGGAATTAAAATGCGTGGCCACTGGGAGATCCTGCTTTCTCTGGCAGACAGAACATAGGTGTTCAGCAAAACGATCTCCCAGTCTGCATCGGGTCTCGCCAATATATAGAAGGCCGCATCGGGAGCAGCGGACGCAGTATATCACCCCAGCTGACTCACAGGTGAAGTGTCGCCTCACCTGGAAGGACTGTCTGGGGAGGATCTCCTAGTGGCCACACATTTTAATTCCACATCCCATTCTGATATGTCTATCCACAGCCTCCTCTACTGTAAAGATGAAGCCACACTCAGTCACCAGCAACTTTTATGTGTGTTGCTTGAAATTCCAGCATCTGCAGATTTCCTCGTGTTTGCGTCTTCACTATCTTGTCCACACAGATCTCTCCCAAAATGTAACATTCCTGGAGTTGATTGCCCTTTCCCCAAACCGGTAGTCACAAATCCAAGCAATTTAAGTACTTAGTACTCAACCATCATTAACAAGTCATAACATCAAGACAAGAAACTGCAGTTGCAGGAATAGAACAGGCCCTCCAATCTATGATATTGTGCCAGACTTAATTAAACGTCTAACTAATCTAATCCATTCTACCCACATAATGACCATTTCCCCGAATTAAAAAGCCTCCTAGACATCTCTATTGTATTTGCCTCCACTACTGCCCCTGGCAGTATAGTCCAGGCACCCAACACCCTCTGTATAACTCTGAATGGAGAGGTGCTATCTGAACTGGGTCGCAGAGGGGGAGCAGCGAGAGAGGGTCTCGCACAGCTCCTGCAGAGAGGTGGGAAACTTCTTCAAAGTGGGCACACATGGAAGAGGCTTTGCAGTGGAGTAATAAAATTGAGACAATTGCTGACACTGGGACAGGGAGCAACAAAATAGATCTGCAGGAGGACCTCAGTGTGTCAGGCAGCTCGAATGGACAGTATTCGCAGTCCCTGTCTCTCCATTAGCACTGATCTCCACGGATCCTCTTTCCACATGCGGCAGGCGGCAGTCAGGGAGAAACACACCGCAGGGCCAAGGAATCGGAGATTTCTTCCAAAGGACACCAATGACCTGAAAGGGGATACAAGGCACCAACTGTCTCCAGGCTCTGGAAAGCTAGAGGGGGTGCAGAAAAGATGATCAACTGTTATACGGAGAGACTGGATAGGCTGAGAGTGAAGGAGAGTAGGAGCTGGCCTTCTGGAGATTCGTGGACGGAATAGGTTTAAGGTGAGAGAGAAAAGATTTAAAGGGGACCTAAGAGGCAACTTTACACACAGATGGTGTGCCTATGTAGAATGAGCTGCCAGAGGACACAGTAACAACATTTTAAAGACACTTGGACAGGTACAATAAATGGAAAATTTGAAAGGACACTCGAAAGATTCAGAGATACGGGCTAGTGTAGCCAAATGGGATTAGCTCAGAGGGAAATATCAGCCAACACAGACAAGTTGGGCCAAACAGCCTGTTTCCATGCTGCCTAACTCATTAATCCACTGATGGGACAAGTTCAGTTCAAATCCATAGATGACTTCGCCCAATTACTTGGCCTTTAGCCAACCGTACATACCAAACTCTGATCATCGTTTGCTCAGAGTTAGTATGGCAGAAGTGGCAGATTGGTAGGTTTCCTGGGTTACTAGATGCTAATCCTTTTAATAACACATGCTTTTAATTCATTTTTTAAAATGTTACTCAATAATACAGTATCTTGATCAATGAACCTATGTGTAGGAGAGCACAGCAAGTTTACAAAGAATCATCTTGCAGGCCAGGTGCCAAAGCTTTGGGATTTCCAATCAGAGAGTGGGTTATCTGAGTTTTATTATAACTTGACTCAGTAATCTATGACACCTCTCTCCATCGTGAGGGAAGTGAAGCAACTTACATTTTTAGAGCCATTACACAAACAGAGGCTGCTGTGATGAAGACGGGGGGAATTCCTCAACTAGAAGCAGTCATCTAGTTCTTGCTGCTCCCCATGCTGCTTTGGGAGCAAGTACTACAAGCACAGGAACAGCCCACATCTACAAAAATTAAACTGATCCCTTCCACTTACACAAAGTCCCCATCTTTACATTTCCTCCAGATTCATGTCCCTATCTAATAGCCCATTGGATTTGCCTTCACCACCACACCTGGAAGCACATTCCAGGCACCCACCACTGTGTAAAAAAAATACACAGTGCCCTGCACATCTCCACTGAACTTACCCACCTCAACTTAAATGCATGCTCTCTGGTATTAAACATTTCAACCTTAGCAACGCAGGGAAGAAAGGGTTTGCTGAGAGAGGGACATAGGGTGATGACGGTGATGCAGTTCACAGAGATGATGAAAGATTGTTGGGTGATGGAGGCAGCCGTCACAGAGAGTTCCTGGGTGACAGGTGACACACACACACACAGGTTACAGGGGTGTGACAGACGGGCAACACACACACACACACGTTACAGGGACGTGACAGACAGGCGACACACACACACAGGTTACAGGGACGTGATGGACGGGCGACACACACACACAGGTTACAGGGGCGTGACGGACGGGCGACACACACACACACACAGGTTACAGGGACGTGACGGACGGGCGACACACACACACACACAGGTTACAGGGGCGTGACGGACGGGCGACACACACACAGGTTACAGGGGCGTGACGGACGGGCGACACACACAGGTTACAGGGGCGTGACGGACGGGCGACACACACACAGGTTACAGGGGCGTGACGGACGGGCGACACACACACAGGTTACAGGGGCGTGACGGACGGGCGACACACACACACAGGTTACAGGGGCGTGACGGACGGGCGACACACACACAGGTTACAGGGGCGTGACGGACGGGCGACACACACACAGGTTACAGGGGCGTGATGGACGGGCGACACACACACACAGGTTACAGGGACGTGACGGACGGGCGACACACACACAGGTTACAGGGGCGTGACGGACGGGCGACACACACACAGGTTACAGGGGCGTGACGGACGGGCGACACACACACAGGTTACAGGGGCGTGACAGACGGGCGACACACACACAGGTTACAGGGGCGTGACAGACGGGCGACACACACACACAGGTTACAGGGACGTGACGGACGGGCGACACACACACACACAGGTTACAGGGGCGTGACGGACGGGCGACACACACACAGGTTACAGGGGCGTGACAGACGGGCGACACACACACAGGTTACAGGGGCGTGACGGACGGGCGACACACACACACACACAGGTTACAGGGGCGTGACAGACGGGCGACACACACACAGGTTACAGGGGCGTGACGGACGGGCGACACACACACACACAGGTTACAGGGGCGTGACGGACGGGCGACACACACACACACAGGTTACAGGGACGTGATGGACGGGCGACACACACACAGGTTACAGGGGCGTGACAGACGGGCGACACACACACAGGTTACAGGGGCGTGACGGACGGGCGACACACACACACACAGGTTACAGGGGCGTGACGGACGGGCGACACACACACAGGTTACAGGGACGTGACGGACGGGCGACACACACACACAGGTTACAGGGGCGTGACGGACGGGCGACACACACACACAGGTTACAGGGGCGTGACGGACGGGCGACACACACACACAGGTTACAGGGGCGTGACGGACGGGCGACACACACACAGGTTACAGGGACGTGACGGACGGGCGACACACACACACACACACACACAGGTTACAGGGACGTGACGGACGGGCGACACACACACACACACACAGGTTACAGGGACGTGACGGACGGGCGACACACACACACACAGGTTACAGGGGCGTGACGGACGGGCGACACACACACAGGTTACAGGGGCGTGACGGACGGGCAACACACACACACACAGGTTACAGGGACGTGACGGACGGGCGACACACACACACACAGGTTACAGGGGCGTGACGAACGGGCGACACACACACACACAGGTTACAGGGACGTGACGGACGGGCAACACACACACACACACGTTACAGGGACGTGACGGACGGGCAACACACACACACACAGGTTACAGGGACGTGACGGACGGGCAACACACACACACACAGGTTACAGGGACGTGACGGACGGGCAACACACACACACACACGTTACAGGGACGTGACAGACAGGCGACACACACACAGGTTACAGGGGCGTGACAGACGGGCGACACACACACACACACAGGTTACAGGGGCGTGACAGACAGGCGACACACACACACACAGGTTACAGGGACGTGATGGACGGGCGACACACACACAGGTTACAGGGGCGTGACGGACGGGCGACACACACACAGGTTACAGGGACGTGACAGACAGGCGACACACACACACACAGGTTACAGGGACGTGATGGACGGGCGACACACACACAGGTTACAGGGGCGTGACGGACGGGCGACACACACACAGGTTACAGGTACGTGACGGACGGGCGACACACACAGGTTACAGGTACGTGACGGACAGGCGACACACACACAGGTTACAGGGACGTGACGGACAGGCGACACACACACAGGTTACAGGGACGTGACAGACAGGCAACACACACAGGTTACAGGGACGTGACGGATGGGACACACACACACACGTGTTACAGGGACATGACAGACTGTGTTGGATGACTGAAGTGACACTGATAGGAAGGGAGGGAAGGAACTGAAAACTTAAAGTACTTTAAAATGAGGATGTAAACCAGGAGCCAAGACCTCTCACTACTGACCAAATGCACTCTGTACAACTACTCCACTGTGATCTGCACCAGGGTCACCACCCCGTCCTTTTCCTGGGGATAGCCCAGTGGCAGATTTGGTAGAGCCACTGCTTCATAGCACCAGAGACTGGGGTTCAATCCTGACCTTGGGTGCATGTCGCTGTGACCATGTGGGTTTCTCACCTGTGCCCCGTTTCCCTCTCACATCTCAATCAGTAGGTAGATTAACTGGCCACCGGAATTGTTAGTGTGCGGATAAGTGGTGGTTTCTTGTGAGGGGGTGGGCAGAGAGCTGATGGGAGTGTGGAAAGAATAGGATTGTTCTGACCCAGCATTGACTTGATGGGCCCAATCCCTTCCTCTGATATCATGAGAAAGCATTTCATCTAATTTCTCAGCATTCAATTTCATCTGATCTACCTAACGTTCACCCAAGAGCTGTCTGAACAACTCAGCTAAAAGGCAGGCTCCCCAGTTGATGGGAAAGGGTGACCAAAGGCACACGCTGTCAGGGAAGTCTTGTGGTCTATCACCTGATGCCTGACACACAAATACAGAATCCAAGTGCCAATAGGAACCAGTCGGGCCCAATGCAATCTGAGCCACGGACCAGGAAGTGGAGTAGAGTTTCCCTGGCATGGTGTCAACAACCTCTCCCTCGGTGTCAGCAAAACAAAGGAAATGATTCTGACTTCAGGAGGGAGGGCAGAGTCCATGCCTCGGGATGTATCCAGGGTGCTGAGGTATAGATGGTTGACAGCTTCAAGTTCCTGGGTGCAAACATTGCCAATAGCCTGACCTCATCCAACCACACAGATGCCAAGGCCAAAGGAGTGCATCAGTGTCTCTCATTCCTCACAAGACAAAGGAAATTTGCACGTCTCTGTTGACTCTCATGAGGCCCTCTGTTGGGTCAGGGCTGACCACGAGGACGTAATGTGATACACAAGTCAGGGCAGTACCATATGGAGAACAAGCTATTACCCATGGAGCAGACTCCCCCTCTCCACGCACCTGATCAATCCAAAGAATAGAGAGGCCGATACAGGGACATTGTAAGACTGCCAGTCAGCACTGAACTCAACGTAGGGCTGTCAGTAGAAATAATTCTTCCAGGCTCAGTAGCTCAGCCACACATGAAGGCTTGGTTCTCAGAGGCCACTGGAGATGCACACCACTGGGAGCATTTCATAGGTGGTGGGAGCTTGTTCCCACTACCTCCTCCGGTTATGACAACCTTAAGAACCCTCACCAATTACTACAGACACACCACAGAAAGCACCCTAACGAGACATATCACGGCTTGGTATGGGAACCGGTTTGCCAAGAACAGAAGAAACTGCAGAGTTGTGCACACAGCTCGGCACATCACAGAAACCACCCCCCCCCCCCCCACGGACTCTGTCTATAACTTCCTGCTGCCTCGGTAAAGCAGCCGAGAGAATTAAAGACCTCTCCCACCCTGGGCATTCTTTCCTCACCCCTCTCTTAACGGGCAGAAGATAGAAAAGCCTGGAAGGACAGCTTCTATTCCACTGTTATAACTACTGAACAGCCCAGCAGTATGATGAAATGAGCTACTACAATCCGGCCTCACACCTTGTTGTCTACCTGTACTGCACTCTCTCTGAACCTGTAATAGTTCAGCACTTTTTTTTTACTTTTCTGAAAGGATAGCATGCTAAACAAAGTTTTTCACCGAACCTGTGACATTAATAAACCAATAATTAAGAGGGACACAAACACAAGAAAATCTGCAGATGCTGGAAATGCAAGTATCACACACAAAATGCTGGTGAACGCAGCAGGCCAGGCAGGATCTATAGGAAGAGGTACAGTTGACGTTTTGGGCTGAGACCCTTCGTCAGGACTAACTGGGAGGTTAAGAGGGACTCAGCCCTTCTAACCAGGTTACCCATCTAACCTAGCCCCATTTGCTTTCAACTTATTCTTTGTTCGAATTTCCCAATGCACTTTTAATTAGAACTTTTTGATGTCAGATAAAATTCCCAGTAATTTTGCCAAGTTACAGCTGGAACTGGGGCCCTGGTGAGTTGCACTGGAGAGTGTGAAGTGTTAACCCTGAACGACTGGAGAGCACCAATTAGAAGTAGCAACAGCGGCAAAAACTACAGGCGGGAGGGGAGAGCATGAAAATAATGGATAAATTACAATGCTCAATTCACAAGCCTACACAATCTAACTTGGTCACACCATGTGTAGAATGCTGCTGGAATTGGCCTTGTGCCAATCCCTCCTGATACAATTACATTTTGTATCGGTTTCATCATCCTCCTGTGTATCAAGATAAAGTGAAACGCCTTTGTTTGCATACTATTCAGACAGATCAATCCAGACACATGTACGCTGAAGTAGTGAAAAAGGAACAAAATAATACAGTTACAGAGAAAGTGCGGTGGAATTAAGCAAAGTTCAAGGGCAATGACAAGACAGACTGAACAATCAAGAGTGTCGGAGAGGTCCACGTCAGAGTCTCAGAACAGCAGGACAGACGCTGTCCTTGTGCCTGGTGGTACCAACTCTCAGAGCTGCTGTGTCTTTGCCCAACAGGAGAAAGAAGCATGGTCAGGGTGGGTCAACCCAATGTTATCTGTCCATTTCCCTCCAACCAGCATATGCAGTCTCCGATATCAACAAAGGGCAACTCCTCCTGCCCCCACCCCAGAAAGAGACGCCTCCCACGGCCAAATAGGCATTCATAATGGTGAATGTGTCAGTTGGCAAGTGTTCCCTCTCGGTATGTAGGCTGGGCCGTTTCAAGAGGCCAGTCTGGCATATAGGGTGTCACCTTCAGCTCAATACAAGGTTACCAAGGCTGGTCTTCCCCCACCCCTCGCCTCTCCAGTGGTAACCACCACAGAATCTGAACAATCTTCACTTGACAGTATCTTCCACCCCCCAACTCAACAGTTGACACGTCAGCAAATTCACCATTGACAACAGGAAAGCAAGTAGTCGACACTACCAGCACAATGTATGGGGTCCAATGTTACGGCAGAACTCCGATAATCCACTATCTGATAATCCAGAATTCCTGGTGGTTTACAATCCAGACCACCAGGGAACATTTGCCAAGCTCTCTGCAGGCTCAGCTCACGCACGCAGTATCCTTAAAAACTTGAGCAACACACAAAGTTGCTGGTGAACGCAGCAGGCAAGGCAGCATCTCTAGGAAGAGCTACAGTCAACGTTTCAGGCCGAGACCCTTCGTGAGTTTGATGTGTGTTGCTTGAATTTCCAGCATCTGCAGAATTCCTGTCGTTTACCCTTAAAAACTTGTCTGGTTCACTGGGCAATTATACCGCAGTGTAACATTTTCAATTAAACTGCAGGGGAGGTTGTGGATAAACATCCAATACTCAGAGATCTCCCAGTCCCAACATCCCACGTGTGCTGGATTACTGGAGTTTTACTGCCAGGAGGGTGTTAAAGAGAGGTCACTGTCTTACAACTGAATTAGGTGACAACACGTTAATGCAGAAATTAGGTTTCAAATATAACCTCTACCTGGGTGAGAAGTTCTCAGATATTTTGAGAAAGTTTTCCCAATTTCTGTTTATTGGATGAAAGGCATCTCCGTTAAGCCGAAAAGGCATTGAATCATTATCGAACATTTTGGGGAACGGTGCTGAACCAACCAAAATTCCGCCTCCCTGTTTAGAACTATTCACTATTTTTGTTCTTGAAACTTTTGGCCATTTTTCCATTCCAACTCCCACGCAATCCGTTCCTGTTATCTGCAATAGAAAACACGGGCTACCAGTGTTGGTAATCGATAGGTGCAGGAAGTGGAGGGGACGCATCGAATGTGAACTGCATTTTTTGCACCAATCATTGAAATGGATACGAAAAAAAAACTACACCAAATACAAGTAAATACAACACATTCTCAGCCTGGTGTAGAGATGAGTGCTCTGGGAAGCGAATAGCTTGTTTAAGCCTACACGAGCAGCCCAGTTTGAAACAGCAACTGATCCAACTCCCGCCTTACAATTTACATTCTTTAAGTCTGGTCGAGTATTACAAAATATAAAACAGATCAATTTTAATATTTGCTCACTCACCCCCCCCCCAAAAAAAACAAACTTAAAAACAAGAACAGAGTTGTGTTGAATGAGAACTCGGAGCTCCTGTTTAGCATAGAGGGACACCCGTGGTTAAAATGGGCGATGCAACAAAGGAGAGAGAGCAAAGATGGTGAAGGTGACGAGGAAAACAAAGCGAAATTAAATATTCCTCTTTCGCCTCTCTGTTTTGCAACTAATGCTAAAAGTAAGCCCATATACCCTCAAGCAACACGCTTATAAACACCAATTACGGAAGTCCTTGTAAATTGACGAAACGAAATCGAAACACTTTCTGGGGTTGGAGTTGAAAACAATAATAAAAGAAAAGAGAAATAAACTAACAATAACATTAAGAGCGATCTAAATACGGCGCAGAGCGCAGAGAGGGGGTGTTTCACAGAGAGAGAGAGCGAAGATACAAGTGAGAAGAAACTGGAACGTTGACCCAGGAACGCGCGAGTTTTGTTACAATGTTGCTGGCACAAAATGGATACCTTAAAGTTTGTTAAAGCAGCGTTAGCCCTCACAAAGAGCAGCTACAACGTAAATACAAGGGGGCGGTAAACTGTGGAGAAAGACTGCATTGACGTGCCTGTGAAAGTTGTCGTCTGTCGAATTAATACAACACACACTGATACTCACCTATTCGCTCTTGGTTCCCCTCCGTCCGAGCCTCTTTCCGAGCAAAAACAGCAGATATTCCTCTCTCGCTGGAAAACACAATTGCAGAAAATGGCTGTCGAGGGCTTCCCAGAAGCTCCTGCGAACAACCCTCCCTCCCTCCCTCCTCTGTGCCCAGGGCACACACCCACGGGGCTGGGTGCGTTCGCAGCCCGAGTCCGCCCCGGCGGGGAGAGCGGTCAGCCCCTGCTCTCTTTCCCTCGTCCCCACACTGCTGGGCTGATGCACCTTCCAGCAGCGCGGCCCCGAGAAACGTCCCGGCAGCTTTGCTTTTGGTGGCGTTTTAAAGAGCACGCAAAGCTCGGTTTCTTTTCACCTCTCCCCGCCATCGCCGAAGACTGTTCCGTGTTTCCACGGGCACGGGAAGCTCGTTAACCGAAAAGTGGGGATTTGACCTTCCAGGGCGATTCTAAAAGTACTCTCGGAACTGAGGAGATCCCATAGCACTATTTCACGATGCCGTGCCGTCTCTGCGGTCCTGAGGTCAACATTTATCTCTAAATTCTGGAGATAAAAGAGATTATGGATAACTATTAGAATGTGTGTGTAAATTTCTGTGTACAGAGCGGCTACCACATTTCCGGCATTGGTTTCAGATAGGATTCCAACTGTGCAGCACAGAGACGGGCCATTCGGCCCGTCTTATCGATGCTGCTTGTTTGCCAATCTGCATTGGTGCTTAGGGTAGAGCTGTGAACAGCCATTCAGCGGAGCCCTGTGTCCTGGGCCGGTCTTTCTTCGGGCTATCACAGGGCGTGGCCCATCCCATCTCCCTCTCCCAGGGAATGAGGTCTTTGGAGCTATCTTACAGCAGCCACTTTAGCTGGGACGTTGGGGGAGGCTGGAGCACTCGGGAGACCTGTGGTAGCGAGGAGGTGCGGACAGCGCCGGAGGTCAGGGTTGATTCCGGGTCGCCGGCGCTGTGAGGCAGCGGCTGCACCATTGTTTAGTTTTGGACCTTTGTTAAATCTGATGGAAAAGCTCTCTCATTACTCCCCCCTCCCGTCTGCTCAGCCTCACTCCCTGGAAATGGAGTGCTAGGCTGTCCCCCCTCTGTTTGAGCTGCACACTGTTACATTTACTCTTCAAGGTGGGAATGTTTATAGCCCATTCCTGACTGTCCTCAGACCCAGTTGATTTCTAAAAACCCGTCATCTCACCTCTTTCTTCGGTGCTGACCCTTTGCTCCCCCCCCCCACCCAGAGGTCTTGTTCTATATCTCCCCACAAAAGGAAACATCTCCCCCCTCCCCCCCCCGTCATATATTCCCTCACAACTAGGAGACCACTCTACCCAGTTCTCTTAATGAAGTCTCCTCGGGAATTTATAACTTTCCTTTACATAGGCCCAGGAGACAGGCTGGGGCACAGCGACGGGAACTGAAATGGGAAATGAATAAGGAGGGTCTTGGAATAAGATATTTAAGTTCAATATGCAGGAAGACCAAAGTTAAACTACCTGTCAGCTGGTGGTTAGGGAGGTTTGTTTATTTATGCACAAGATTATCATTTGGAAAAGACATTAAGGCTTCGGTCAATGCAATATATCCCATAAAGCTTTTATAGAAAGCTTTTGTGGGCAAGAAGCTACAGAGAGTTCTGGACACAGCTCAGCATATCATGAAAACCAGCCTCCTCTCCATGGAATATGTCTACAATGTTCATCGCTTCTGTAAAGCAGCCAAAATAATCAAGGACCCCTCCCAGCCCAGTTACTCCCTCATCTCCCTCCCTCCCATTGGGCAGAAATAACCAAATCTGATTGCGCATACCACCAGGCACTGGGACAGCTTCTACCCCGCTGTGCTAAGACTCACGGGGTAACTCAGTCAGGTCATGGCCCTTGTGCCTCATTTGCCAGCCTGCACTGCCCTTTCCCCTTCCCCTGTGACTGCATCACCACCTCAACACACTGATTGCGGTGGAATGAACGCAAACCGTATCTTGGTAGGTGTCACAATTGTAACGCCCTAGTAGAGGTTTCACTGCTGATGTTTCACAATAATAAAACCAACTTCTCGTTAGAATCATTGTACTGAAGGCAGTTGTTCAGCCCAATGTGTCTACATTGTTCTAAAGTGCCACTTCCCAGTTTTCAGTCTACAACCCACATCGTCACGGCTCATCCAAGGAAATTCCTAGAAAACAATTTTCCAGAAAGCAAATCTACTCTGTCAAAGTACATTTTACATTTGCTTACATTTTACCCCACGTAAATTCTGTAAGAGTGAATTTTATTCTGTATTTCAAATTATTGGGTAGTGATTTGTGAATTTTGTAAGGGCAAATTTTCATAACCTGAACAGCCATACTCCACTTTGCTCAGCTTTCTACTCTGGGACAGTATGGTGGTGCATCTGGTAGACTGCTGCCTCACACCTCCAGACACCTGGGTCTAATCTTTTATTCCATCCAGGCATCCTTTCCCTTTCTCTGAAGCTTAAAGTCTCTTTTACAGTTCCGTCAAGTTACCTTTCTCTCTCCATGCATGTTGCTTTTTTCCAGCACTTGCTGTTATTTTGTTTTTTTCCCCCTTTCTCCCTGTTCCTTACCTTATTCCTCTAAATTGCATAAACTATGTATTTATCTTCAACCTCTACTGTTTGTAGAACATTAACCCTCGTCATAGATGCTGGCTAAGATCATTTTCCAATTCCTTTTTATTTCATTCATCTTTACAGCATTGAAAGATGTTGGTATATTTCGTATGAATGTAAAACAAACCATATTTACTAACTTTGCTTCATACAGTATCAGACTAGCAATATGTCTAAAATGCAGAAAGCATCTACTGCTGAATACAACATTTCCTTGCTTTTATTTCATTTTTCCAGTACTAGCTTTGTGTTACTGTGTAAGTTTGGAACAAGTTCCCACTCCCTTTGCAACAAATCAAGCTCATCTCCCCACCGCGCGGGAAATAAAGCTTTTCCCGCGCAATGTCACCCGTGTCACGTGACGCGTTATTCCGCGACGTCATGTGAACGACGTCAGCGGTGCGCGTCAATGTCCGATCAGACCCTGCACAGTTCCACGCCAGTTGCCGTGTGTACACATGCGCATTCGATTTCCCAGCCGCCGCCTTGCGCTGTCGGCTCTCGAACGTCACTGTGCAGGTGCACCGTCATCGCGCGGGTGCGCCTGCGCTTGCGCGTCGATCAGGCCTGTCATGGAGGTGTGGGTACGCGGCTGGGGGACCGGCCTGGTGGCTCTAACGCTGCCGCCTGGCTCTTCCAGCCTGGAGCTGAAGCTGCGCTTCCACCAACAAGTGAGTGAGCAGCGGGGGACGGGGCCCAGAATTCGAGCTTGAAATGTCCAGAGTGTCAGCGCCTGGAACGGGGAGGGGCAGCGGGTGTTGGGATGAATTTTGGTTCGGGGACAACCGGGGAGCAACAGCTGTCTGCACAGGGTGGTGGTTGGTTAAATCAGAGTTTAATATGATAGAGCGTACAGTATGTAAAATCTTTCTGCGCCGGTAGGGGTATCAGGAGCAAGAGGGTTTAGGGTGAGATCAAAGAGTTTTAAAACTATCTGAGGAGTAAGTTTTTTTCCAAATACAGAGAGAGGTTATTATCTGGAATTCGTTGCTAGAGGAGATCCAGGTACAATCACTATGATTAAAAGCCATTTAGGTACCTAAATGTACAAGCTGCAGACTAAAGTGCCTCACAAGTATTTGTTTATGTCGTAGTAGGTACCCGGGATGGGTTATTATGGGTAGTAGTGGAAGCCACACACATCAAAGTTGCTGGTGAACGCAGCAGGCCAGGCAGCATCTCTAGGAAGAGGTATAGTCGACGTTTCAGGCTGAGACCCTTCGTCAGGACTAACTGAAGGAAGAGCTAGTAAGAGAGTTGAAAGTGGGAGGGGGAGGGGAGATCCAAAATGATAGGAGAAGACAGGAGGGGGAGGGATGGAGCCAAGAACTGGACAGGTGATAGGCAAAAGGGATACGAGAGGATCATGGGACAGGAGGCCTAGGGAGAAAGACGGGGGGGGGGTGACCCAGAGGATGGGCAAGGGGTATAGTCAGAGGGACAGAGGGAGAAAAAGGAGAGAGAGAGAAAGAATGTGTGTATAAAAATAAATAACAGATGGGGTACGAGGGGGAGGTGGGGCATTAGCGGAAGTTAGAGAAGTCGATGTTCATGCCATCATCTGCAGAATTCCTGTTGTTTGCGGAATATAAGGTGTTGTTCCTCCAACCTGAGTGTGGCTTCATCTTTACAGTAGAGGAGGCCGTGGATAGACATGTCAGAATGGGAATGGGATGTGGAATTAAAATGTGTGGCCACTGGGAGATCCTGCTTTCTCTAGCGGACAGAGAGTAGGTGTTCAGCAAAGCGGTCTCCCAGTCTGCATCGGGTCTCGCCAATATATAGAAGGCCACATCGGGAGCACCGGATGCAGTATATTACCCCAGCCGACTCACAGGTGAAGTGTCGTCTCACCTGGAAGGACTGTTTGGGGCCCTGAATGGTGGTAAGGGAGGAAGTGTAAGGGCATGTGTAGCACTTGTTCTGCTTACAAGGATAAGTGCCAGGAGGGAGATCAGTGGGGAGGGATGGGGGGGGGGGAACGAATGGACAAGGGAGTCGCGTAGGGAGCGATCCCTGCAGAAAGCGGAGAGAGGGGGGAGGGAAAGATGTGCTTAGTGGTGGGATCCCATTGGAGGTGGCGGAAGTTACGGAGAATAATATGTTGGACCCGGAGGTTGGTGGGGTGGTAGGTGAGGACCAGGGGAACCCTATTCCTAGTGGGGTGGCGGGAGGATGGAGTGAGAGCAGATGTACGTGAAATGGGGGAGATGCGTTTGAGAGCAGATACGTGAAATGGGGGAGATGCGTTTGAGAGCAGAGGTTTGGAGTTTGAGGCTTTCAGATGGACACATGGAGGGATGTGAATGATGCACTGGAAGAGGGCATTTAGTGTAAATTAGCATTAAGATCAGTACAGCATTGTGGGCTGAGTGGACTTCGGGGCTGTACAGTTCCATTGTGGGAAAACAAGATTGGGCTTAGGTGGGGAAAAAGGGAGGACACGGATGTGGCCGCCTTCTGTGTGGTTCTATGCGGTAATACCGAGGAAAGAAAAGTCAAGTTTGACTGATCTCTTGGAGTTTGAAGCAACAAACCATTCTGCTGGAGGAACTCAGCAGGTTGAGCAACTCCTGTGGGAGAAAATGATTTGTTAATATTTCGGGTTGAAGACCTCGCACCAAGGGCAAATCTGCGTTACTCCCATTTGGTTGCTGTATCCTTCAAAATCTTTCCCACCCATCCATGAACCTGCCCAAATTTCTTTCAAGTATTGTATTTCTGCCCAGCTCCGCCACTTTCTCTGGTTGCTCAGTCACACCTACCATCTTACCGATGCCCTTGTGATATGTAAACCTATGGAAGTCACCCTTCGGCCTCCTGTGCTCCTGGCAAAGCTGTTGCAGCCTACCACTCTTTCCTCAGCTGAAGACTCCAGTCCCATTGTACGTGACAATTGACTGGTTTCCCCAGAAGGGGATTGCCATCATGAATACACTGAGAAAGTGGCAGAGGCAGCCATTCTGACAGTATTTAACAAGTATTTGGACGAGCATTTGCATTGCCAAGAGACCTGGCAGGCTACATTTTTAATGCTAGCTAATGGGGTTAGTACAGTTAAGTGGAAAATGGTCAGCATAAACTTCGTGAGCCGAAGGGACTATTTCACTGGAGAATGATTCTGTGACTTGTTGATATGTAAAATATTCTTGGGTAGTTTAACCTGTATACAGGGTGATTGGAGGAGTTCTCCAAATATGGGATAGGCTGTTCACAATGCATTCAATCTTCAAATTCTCAGTCGCAGATCATTCAAATATGAGATCAACAGGTTTTTGAATACCAAGGAATTAATGGTGCAGGAAAATGGCACTAATGTTGGGTGACTCCAGCTCCCTGCTTCGAATGTTCTGGGTTAGGAGTGAAGGGAGGAGAGCCAATCCCTGCATCATGAATCTCGGTCCGTGGGAACATGGTGTCTAGGAGCAGGTCGGTGACCTGTGGGAAGGGAGAGTATCAAGGCCCTGAGAGACACAGAGACCAAAGGAGAGGTGAGCATAGTCCAGGAGACAGATTAGTGGAGTCAAAAGACTTGTTTGTAAAGGATGTTCCCTCTGACTGTTCCACAGCTTTACAGCCAGTGAATTATTTTAACTCCTGTGTTTCAAGTGGCTGTATGTATCTATTTATGTACAGCAAGTTTCTGTAAACAGCAAAATACTCAGCACGCCAGACAGCATCTGTGGAGCAAGAAGCAGTGTCATTTCAGATTGATGCTTTCCATTTGCAAGCCCGGTGTGTTGGTAGCCAGGGCTGTTATTTGTCTCAGCATGCAGTTGTGCATACAGATGTTTCTCAGATGCTTCAGGCAGCATTAGAGGTTCAGTTTAGTATCTATTCCAAGCCACAGTAATGGAACAGTGGCCCACAGTTTTAATGTCCAAATATTTGCGGTGCAATGCAATATGTCCCTTTCCTTTTATAGCAAAGGGTTTTCCAATTAAAACAGCTTGAGTATGCAAGCCTTATGCATACTATCTTGTGGGAAATGAACTTTCCCAGTGAAGTGTAGCCCTGACACGGGATGTCTCCAAGGATATGTAGCCTGACAATAATTGTAAGTTTTGGGTCCAAACACTGCAACAGGACTGTGGAGTCCTGTGTGGGGTTTCAACCTGAAACTTTGACAATTCCTTTCCTCCCACAGGTGCTGTTTGACCTGCTGAATTCCTCCTGCAGAATGTTTGTTATTAACCAAGGAATCCAATGAGAGATTTCTCATTCAAATGTTTTAACAACATCCTCACAGTTTGACATCCTACCTGACCCACAGTATGTTCCTCGATCATTCTTTTGTTTAATCTTGTGCCCTCATTCTGTCTCCCCTCCCAGTGTGCCTGATCCATATTCTCTGAACACCCCCCCCCCCCCCGGCATCTCCCCATCCCTATTGGATTTGTGTCCTCTGCAGTAAATGTGTGTATGTTATAAGCAATGTGAAGGGTATGTATGGGCTCAGCCAAATGTGATTTATTCCACCTATACTCTCTGAATATAGGGCTTCCCTGCTGCCGATATTTACCTAAAATGTAATGGAAAGCTGGTTGCTGAAGATGCAGACCTTCATGATGGGGCGGTTTACAGTGTGGAACCGAGACTGGTCGGAGGAAAAGGAGGTAAAATAGGAGAGTCTGCTGTTTGCATTAGTGTCACTGTTCTTGTGAGTGGTGAGGTCTTGTGACTCCATAGAAATTATTGTATTAAAGTGATGGGGTGGGGGAGGATGCAATAATAATACCCTCTCCTGTCTAAACTTGATACTCATCCTTTGGAATTTCATCTGATTCAATCTCTGAACTGCGTGAGTGTTTGGTCTGGCTATGCCAGGTATGGAGCACGAGCTGCTCTTATAAGACTACAAGTATCTTGTGTGATTTGTAAGGTCATTGTATTATTTCTTGTGTAACAGCACCCAATTCTATTGCCTTATTGCTTAAACAGAGCAATGGCAAAAACAGAGGAGGCTCTGGCCACCATTTTCTAAATGCCTTTTGCTGCAGATTTTGTCAGAGCACACACTGCTGATGAGGAGCAGTTATGCAAAAAGTGAGGGGAGCAATAAATTGAGTAAATCTCATCATGTCTTCAACATGTTGTCTTCTAGTTGCAGGACTCAAAGGCCTGAATAAGAGGGAGATGTTAAGCAGGCTAGAATTCAATTCCTTGGAGCGTAGGGGATTAAGTGGTGTCCTTGTAGAGGTGTATAAAATCATGAGAGGTATAGATAGGATGAATGCAGACAGACTTTCTGCCAGGGGAAGGGAACCCAGACCTTGAGGGAATATGTTTAAAGTGGCATGGGAAAGATTTAAAAGGGCCAACATTTTCCCACAAAGGGTTGTGTGTGGGTCAATGGAATGAGCTGCCAGCGATTGTGGCTGAGGCAGGTACAATAACGACATTTGGAAAGGGAAGATTTAGAGGCACATGGGCCAAACGAATGTAGGCAAATGGGACTAGCTTGGTTGGCATGGATGAGTTGGGCTGAAGGGCCTGTTTTGCTATGGTATTACTCTGTGACTCATTTGTGGGCATGAATGCCTTCTAGTTAAAGCATAACTCACCATTTAAAGAATCGATGTTGATAAAGGACAGTCAGCCAAAGGACCATCATAGCTTGACAATAGATTATTTTAAAGTTAATAAGGATACACATTTTGGTGAGTATATTTTAGTTTTTTCAAGGTTTTGCATATCACATTGATCAGTAAAGTAAAAACCCAAAGGGTAAGACCCATTTGGGTTAAAAAAAAATCGTCTCAGTGACAGAAAGCAGAGAAGTAAAGTTGACAGACCGCCAGTCAAAGAAACAGTTTCAGTGTCAGTTAGTTATTATGGTCAGCACGGACCTCATGGGCCAGAAGGCCTGATCCTGTGCTGTCCTATGTTCTATTACGTTCCACATTACGAGTTACAATTGGCTGTGGGAGCTATGAGAAAGGAGTTTATAGATGATCCCAAAATTGGCTATATGGTTGATAATTAAAGGGAACGTGGGAGATTGCAGGAAGATATCAGTGGCTAGGTAGACAAGTGGCAACTGGAGTTCAGTGTGAATGTATTTGTCGGATGCAAGCAAGGCTAGAGAATACACAGGCAGAGAAGTCCTGGAGTTCATTTGCCCCTGATGATAATACAAATGGTAAATGGGGTCATTAAAGTAAGAGATGTTTCTCTTTCTAGCCAAGGCAAAGAGTACAAGAACCGTGAGATCATGCTGGATTACTGGAAGCATGAGAGACAGGGCAGAAGGGGGTTGTAGGAATGTTCCCAGGAGCTGAGGATCTTTGGTTATGAACAGAAAGACATTCCTCACATTTCCCTTGACGTAGCAGTCAATTAACAAGTCCAGATTTAAGGTAATTGAAAGACATAATGAGGAATGCTAATGGAAATGATTTCACAAGAAGGTGGTGATCTAGAACTCTCTGCTTGAAAGCTAGGTAGAGGCAGAAATGCACATCTGGAAGAGGAGTGAAACTATCGGGTTATCAGCTCAGTTCAGAAATGCGATTGGGCTGCATAACACATTCATTATGCTGGAGGAACTCAGCAGCCAGGCAGCATCTGTGGAAAAGGGTAAACAATTGACGGTTTGGGCCAAGCCAGTTCATTAATGAAGGGTCTCAGTCCAAAACATCGACTGTACTCTTTTCCATTGGTGCTGCCTGGCCTAAGTTTCTCCAGCATTTTGTGTGTGTTGCTTGGATTTCCAGCATCTGCAGCTTTTCTGTTGTTTATGAGTAGTTCTTTTTTTGACTGTAATGGACTAGATCATCTCCAGCAGTGATGTAAATCTTTAACTGATTGAATAGCAGTGTGAGTACTAGTAGGACCTTCAGCTTTTATAACATTTTCGGCCTTTGCATTCTGCAGGTTTCGGGTCAATGCTTCGTGCACTGGGAGCACAGATCGAGAAAACTACAAATCGAGAGGCATGCCGAGATTTGAGTGGAAGGAGGCTGCGGGATGTAAACCATGAAAAAGCGTAAGGCTTTCTGTTGAGAGCTTGCTCTCGGTCTTAGTCTCAGACGCAGATTAGTTTATTGTCATTTATACGCACAGTGTGATGAATTTGCTTGCTTACATGTTCAGAGACTAAATGTTATACATGATAACAAATATGACAATGCATTGTAGTACATAAGAAATGCTGAAGTGACAACAGATTAGCTGAGAGAGAGAAGCCAGAGAGTGGTAGCACCCCCAGGGAGGGGATGTGATAGAGATGATTGGTTCAGGAGTCTGCAGTGGGAAAGAAGCTGTTCTTGAATCTGGTAGTCCAGATTTCCTCTGTGACAGTTTTGCCAGACATGAAAGAGCCATCTTAGACTCCACTGATGATACCGTGACAGGTGGGTGAGATCAGCTTGCCATTTCCTGTCCATTCATGTGAACTGACTGGCCTTGAAGTGGCACCTTGCTGGTTGATTTTACAGGACTTGACTCAGTTCTCACAGCTGAAGATACTTGGGTGGAGGAGAAAGCACCTCCACTTGGCTCATTGCGATGACATCTTGTGTCACTGAGCAGTGAACAATTGTTGAGAAGGTTTGGGCAGGAGTACAAGTGGAGTTCATCTGGTGAACTGATTAACTGCTTTTTGTGAACTAATCAAGATGAATATCCATGAATTGAACTGATGTACTTGCCTCTGTTCAGTGAAGAGCTTGTTGCCTGTTAGTCCTCATTATCTACTGGCTAGGAAGAAATTGGGTTTTGACTTAAGAAACTTACCAAGATGAAGTAAAAACAAAAATTCTGGAAGTACTCCGCACTTGTAGAACAAGAAACCGATGCTTCGGATCAAAAACCTTGATTTCCAACATCTATGGGTCTTTGGGCAACACTGACTGGTATGAGTTGACTAAGGTCAGTCATTGTTGCCCCTAGAAGCACTCTTTGAGTCAGAGTCGCAAGAGATTCTGCGGATGCTGACAATGTAGAGCAACACACACAAAATGAAGGGTCTTGGCCCGAAACATCGACTGTTTATTCCCTTCCATAGATGCTGCCTGACTTGCCAAGTTCCTCCAGCATTTTGTGTTGAAGTCATAACCTCTCACTCTGCACTTGACATATCTCAGGTTCCATGCCAGTACAATGCTGTGGAATGACTGTTTTTAATAGGTCATAAAACCAATGCCTTTCTTTGAAGATTCCTTGGTCACCTGGACATCAGTATAAATGTTATTTAGTCATTACTTCACTGCTGTTTGCAGGAGCTTGCTGCATGATAATTAGTTTCATGTTTGCTATGGTGAAGAAATAATTGAGTTGACACTTCAGGTTGCTATGAAGTGCTGTTGGTTATCCAAGTACCGAAAAAACATGATGGGCTTTCTTCTGAAGTTTACAGCGTTTATTGCTTGTTGTTAAGCAGCTTTGCTACATTACTTGTCTACCTGACCAAGGAAGAAGCAGGAGAGGTGATAGTTGATAAGATAGCTGATAGGTTTATAGTCATGTATAGCTTGTCCCTGGGTTCTGAGACACCATACATATGAATGCATTCACATAATATTGTTAAATTCAAAAGTCCAACTAAGCTGAGTGATACTTGTGTATATTTCCAACTTGTGGGCAAAATGAACTTGACCATGGACAGCCTATTACGGACTGCGTCTGCTTTTGTGCAGAATGGCTGAATGGATAAAGAAGCAGGCAGAGCGGGAGACAGAGAAAGAGCAGAGGCGTCTGGAACGATTGCAACGCAGGCTCGCCGAGCCCAAGCACTACTTCACTGACCCACAGTACGAGCAGCAGCTGGACGAGATGTCAGAGCGACTAGAGGACTCTGTGCTTAAAGGTATAGTTGTGTTCGCCTAATCTTGATCTGGAATATTTGCTGTTTGCAAATCAGCTGCGCTATTTCCCGTGTCACAGCTGTAGCCAGAGAACTCCTCGCCTGTAGTGTGCCAGGTCATAAGGTTGTGAAAGGCAGTATCAAAATGACTATCGTGGGCAATGTTCAGTTTATGGTACCAAAACATTGAAGATTGATTTGACAACCTGGCTGTGTTTTTGGGGACTGAAGCTTCCCTTTCTGCCAGCGGAGCTCCCTAAAAGTGCTCCAGATCAGCCTGCCATTACTTCAGCCCTGGCCATCGTGGGTTGAAATGCGTGAGCAGTGATCTAGGAGTTGCGTTGTCTTGCAGCCATATGATTCTGAGCTGCTGTGCAATACAGACTAGTTAATCAGCAGTATTTAATGCTTTCAGGGACAGTAATTTAGCTTCACCAAATGTTCATAAACCCTAAGGAACTTTTCTAATAGGTTGTCTACCACTTAAAAAGCGAGGCTATTTTTTTCCTGCATTACCCACGTAGATAATTCTTGGAAAGTCAAACTGGCATTGTGTGAGGTATCTTTAAATTCTGTATTTCTCTTGAGGTTTGCAAGCATCATCAAGTGATGTGGTGGCAGTGGAGAGTGGAAGTCAAAAACGTGCATATCCAGGCGCACACAAGGTGGCCACAGAAGGAAAGAAAAAATGTCTCTGGTAAAGAAAGACTTATTCTGAGCTTCGTTTTGTCATTTTGTGTTCAAAACTTGTTTGCTGATATTATTTGACAATTTTCTCCTTGATATCGATGGTACTGTGAATGCCCTCAACTTTGGATCCAATTTTTTTCCAGTTTTGGAGGGCGAGGGGGCATGGTGAGCATCTTGATCCCAGCCTTTGTGTTGTGTTATATGTACAGAGATTTATTTGCCACACGCCTCTGTGCTGTTTAGCATAGTAAGCTGAAGCAGCAGGATGCTGCTATGATATTTTACAGGGTCGTGGAGGGTTATAGAGAAAAAACAGGTCATTCATCTCAACTAATCTATGCCATTCAAGTATTCTTCCTTAACTAGTCCTATCTGCCTGTGTTTGGCTCATATCCCTCATTTTGATCCGGCTACCCGTGTAAATGTCCTTTGAACTTTGTACTTGTGTCCATATCTACCACTTTCTCTAGCAGCTTAGTGAATCTTGTAGCAACAAAGACTGCCATTCATTCTATTATATTTGTAGAGTCGTTTTGACAGATTTGTCGTATTTATTCTGAAATCAGCTTTTTACCCCATAAGTCTGTGTTAGTCTTAAATTTATAGTTGTCTTTTGGACATCCTATTGGACTTAATTCTTCCTCAATCTCGGTATTATATTCCAGAACTAAATTCGCATCCTTTTTGAACAAATTTCTCCTCACTTCCCTCTGGTTTTTGTAACTATCTTAAACCTGTGCTTACAAGAGTGTTTTCTTGTGTTTTCTCTAACAAAGGCATCGTAACTTGGAAAAACTCTGTAAATCTCCTCTTAACCTTCCACTGTTGAAGGAAAAACTCCCAGTTGCTTTGTTCTTTCCACTTAACCACCAGGCCCTCACCTTTGGTATCGTTCTGGTAAACTCACACCAGAACAATGTTGTTCTCCCTGCAGTACAATGGCGGAAGATTTCTGTTACGCCATATTGAAAGAGGTAACTGTGAGACTACATTTGAGAAAATCCTTTCACGTTTTCTGCTTCTCTTGTTTCTGATTTAGTATTTGTATATTATTCAAGCCCCACAATTGGCAGGAAACAAACTTTGCTAGATTCTTGCTCCTTTGGCCCTGCCCTGTTAAGGATGCAGTCAACCTGGGCAAAGATGCTTTGTGGTCCTATATTAGAATGCCCATGGTGCATTGAACCAGGTAGGAGCAATGCATGGGAAGATATTGGTATCCACAAACTACACTGAACAAGGCCAGAAAATCAGGAAGGTTAAAACTGAACCTAATTTATATTGATTGACTGTTTCTAAAATTGTGTCAGTAAACAAACAGTGACTAACATTCAAGTAATGAATGCATAGTTGAAACAGCACACAAAAAATCAGGGAAATGGTTCAACAATAGCTAATAGAAGATACAGGGATGTACTAAGTCAGGGGTTCCCAACCTTTCTTTATGCCATGGTCCGTACCATTAAGCAAGAGGTCCATGGACCCCAGGTTGGCAACCCCTGAAGGATAACTTGTTTTGCCAATGTGGTCAACTAGCCTGAATATTCAAAATGATTCTGATTATGGCCAAAGTAGTCAAAGCTTCCAAAGGTACATTTAATGTCAGAGAACCATATATAATATACATTCTGAAATGCTCTTTCTTGGTCCCAAGACATTTCATAAGGGAAAATAAATTATGAACTTTAATCTGGTGAGAAACTTAAAAATAGATTGGAAAAAGCCTCTAAGCTGTGCAAGAATGGGAAGGTTAGAGAAAGTCTTGGTTTGCTATCATCTCTCAGACATCTCCACTCAGCCCATCTTCCCGCCACCATAACAGGGATAGAGTTCCCCTTGTTCTTACCTACCAACCCATGAGTCTTGTCATCCAGCACATGATTCTCTGGAACTTCCACCATCTTCAATGGGATCCTGACATTAAACACATCTTTACCTCCACCCCACTGTCCATTTTCCGCAGGGATCGCTCTGTCCATGACACTCTTGTCCATTTGTCCCTCGCCACTGATTTCCCTCCTGGCACTTAACCCTGCAAGTGTGACAATTGCTACAGCTGCCCGTACACTTACTGTCTCACCGCCATTCAGGGCCTCAAACAGACCTTCCAGCTGAGGCACCAATTCACCTGCAAGTTTGTCATGATTATCTACTATACTCAGTGCTCCTGTTGTGACCTCCTCAACATCGGAGAGACCTGCAGTAGGTTGGGGGGCTGTTTTGTCAAGCAGTTTTGCTCCTACCATCACAATAGGTGAGATTTCTCTGTGGCCACTTATTTTAATCCTGCTTCCCATGCTGACATGTCGATTCATGGCCTCCTCTACTGCCATGGATAAGGCCACTTGAGGGTTGGAGGAGCAACAACTGCTATTTCACCTGGGTAGCCTGATGACATGTACATTGAATTCTCCAACTTGCAGTAATTTCTCTTTCCACCCCTCCCCCCTTTTTTTCCAAACCCATTCTGGCTCCTCTTACCCCTTGTCACCTGTCATCACCTCCCTCTAATGCCCATGCTCCTTTTCTCCCATGATTCATTCTCCTTTGCTATCAGCTTTCTTCTTCAGCCCATTACCTTCTCTACCTATCACATCCCAACTTTGTACTTCATTCTTTCCCTCCCCACCCACACACCTTCCCTTTCACCTGGCTTAACCTATCACCTACCAGTTTCCCCTCCCCGCCACCACCTTATTCTGGCTTTCCCTGTCCTGATGAAGAGTCTTAGCCCAAAATGTTGAGTAGTATTCCTTTCCATAGATGCTGCCTGACCTGCTGAGTTACCCCAGCATTTTGTGTATGTTGCTGTGGGTTTCCAGCATCTGCATAATCTCGTGTTTAAAGAGAAGTAAATATTTTGTCTGTCTTCTGAAAGACAGAAATTCCTCTTGGAAAGAATGGAGATCTGAAGAGAATGGGTTTGAAAACAAAGCGTTTTGAGGGGAAAATAATCAAAAAGTTAATGGGTCTGGAAGTCAGCAGGACATGATTTGCAACCAGGGATGGAGACGGTGAATGCCTAAGTTTTCATTTTGAAAATTATATAAATTCTCTAAAAGTTCCCATAGAATGGAAGATACAAAATTGTAATGCCAATATTTACCAAGAAGGGAAGGTGATCAGTTAGATATCAGTAGTCGAGAAAATGCAGTTAAATGTCCTGTTTCATTTCCACAGCTACCTCGGTGATTGGAATAATAATTGTGGACCAAGCCACACCATCATGTTGTCAGGAACACAAAAACAGGAATATTGGAGCAAGAGCAGGCCATTTGTCCCCTGAAGCCTGCTCTGCCATTCAATATGATCATGGCTGATTTATGTTAGTCCTCTCTGTGCCAGTTCCCCATAACCGTTAATTCTGAGATTTTACGAATATTTCTCTATCTCAAACTTATGATCCAGCATCCACTGCTTCAGGAGAGAACTTTAGAGATCTGCCTGCCCCTTATTTTATAACTATGCCCCTTGTTCATGATTCTCCTATGAGAAGAGCACTGTGTCTATCTTGTCAAGTCCCATTACGTCTTCTGTGTTTGAATAAGGTCACTGCTCACTCTTCTGAGCTCCAGAGAATACAGGCCCAAGTCCAGCCTCTATTGGTAGGACAGCCCTCTCATTCCAGGAATTAGCCTGGTGAACCTTAGTGTGTTCATGTGGCTTTAGGCTAACATATAAAGTTGTTGACATTAGAAATAGTGCCTCTATTTTACTTGTATTGTTGTTTTTGATTGTAGCTAGCCTTCTCCCTTGTACTCATTTATCAGTGACTGTTCCATTTTCTTGTTAACATTGCTTTTTGGACGTATAGTCTCTTGACATGTTGCTTCTAATTAAATTCAGGAAGTTGCAAATAGACATTATTTTTCTGCTTATTGCTGTATCAGATCTTGCATTGCATTGAAATTATGGAGAACAGCCTTGTTGCCCAGAAAGTGCAACAGTGCTTCTACTTCCTCAGGAGTTAAAGAAATTTGACCTTTTTATCGATACACCGTAAAAAACATTTCATCTGGTTGCATCACAACTTGGTACGGCAATTCTTCTATGCCAGTGACTGCAAGAAACATAGTCAAAGACCTCATTTACCCCAGACATCTCTCTTCTCTCCCCCCACCTCCCCAATCTGGCATTTATAAGACTTGGGACAGTTCCCTTGTACAATAAGATGGACGTGTGACCTCACATTCTACCTTGTTATGGCTTTGCGCCTTGTTGTCTACCTGCACTGCAGTGTCTCTGTGACTCTAATACTTCATTCTGCTTTCTGTTAATTACTTTTCCCTTGTACTACCTCAGCATACTAACGTGATGAACTGACCTGTAAGGTTTTTCCACTATATCTGTGAAAATAATATACCAAGGTACAGGGCAGGTTGGTTTATATGACAAGAATAAATCAATTTTCGCCTGTGTACCTCCTATCTTACCGCGTCTCATTGTGTGGAAAGAGTCTTTGAGGTAGAGTGGTGCAACCTCGAAGAGCCAGATTCCGGTGTTCAATCCTCGCGATTGGTGAGGTCTCCATGGAGTTTGCACTGTGACCACATGGGTTTCCCCAGCTGCCCTCATCTCCTCCCACATCCCAGCCATGTGCAGGCTGGCAGGTGAAATTTCCCCTAATCTATTTGTGATTGGTTGAACTCGGGGAGTAGTGAGGAAATGGGGGAATTAAAAAAAGACTAATTGTAAGATTAATGTAAATAAGTGATTGATGGTTGGCACTGACTTGCTGGGTTGAAGGACCTGTTTTCATGTTGAAACCCTCTATTCGTACCTATTGTGTGTGTCTTTTAATGTATGATCTTTTCCTGAACTATTGTCAGTCTCAATCACATTCTCACCCCTTTGGTTTGTATCTGTTGAAATTATGGTGACCGTCTAGTGTTTAGAGCCTCTATTATTGGTTAAGCTTCACAGAACAGAACAACTTGAAGCTGTTGACTTAAAGTTCATGGTTCTTGTTTCCTTGCAGGATGGGAGTGGAGGATTTGGAAGAATCTGGGAGTTCTGATGAGGAGTATGTGGCAGAGTGTAGCTCCTCCAAGTCTTTGTCTTGCCCTGAGAGTTCTGTGGGGCAGGTGAGTGTTGAAAGCAGTGGTGTTGATGGTGTGAGAGACTGTGCTCCTGCACCCAGTATTGAAGCTTGTGTGCCTGAGCCAATCTGCAAACCTCAGAGTGAACCCGGACAAGTGGATCCAGGACCCAGTAACGAAGTGGAAGCAGAGAGTTTGGTCTCGCAAGAAAATGAACAACCTGAAACGGAAGAGGGCACTGAAAATAGTCCTAAAGAAATGGAGAAGCCGGCAGATAAAGGAAACGATGTGAATCTACCAGCAACAGTAAGTACTGATTACATAGATCCATTTGAGTACAGAACTCAGGCCCTTTACCTCATTAGTCCATGCCAACCAAGATGCCCATTGAGCCAAACCCATTTGCCCGTATCCCTCTAAACCTTTCCTATCTATGTTCCTATGTCAATCATTTCCTCTGACAACCCATTCCACATACTGACCATGACCACCCTTTGAGTGAAAAGATTGCCCATCGGGTTCCAATGAAATCTCTCCCCCTCATCTTGAATCCATAGCTTCTAGTTCCCCAATCCTGGGAACCATTTATGCCAATCACAGTCTCCCCACATTCCCGTCAACTCTCCCCATCCCAGATTTCTACTGCTCACCTAGACAGAGAGCACCTGACGTCAGGATTGAACTCTGGCAACTGGAGTTGTGATGCATCTGCTCCACCGGCTGTGTCACAGAGGCACCTTCAAGATATTGCACGTTTCCTCAACTCATATATCAATAAAGTGATTGTCAACCCCAGAGGAACATTAGAACCTTTGTCCTCTTCAGCAAGTTCCACTTTCAACAAGGTCCTTATTAATCACCCACCTCTTACATGATTTTCTTGCCCTATTTCTGTGTTGCCTGGTTCCTCAAGTATCTTGTAGTCTCTGCTTTGAATGAACCTGCTGTCAACTCTCCGGAACAGAAAATATGAATGGTTCATTTCCTCTGGGTGAAGAAAATTCTTAATTTAGTGTTAAATGGATTACTCCTGACTCTTAAGATTGTGTATGACAAACAATTAGAAGTAGCACTAGGCTACTGGGCCCTTCAAACCTGTACTGTCATTAGTATGATCATGGCTGATCTAACTTAGCCCTCAGATGTCCCTAATCTTTCAAAAATTTAGCTACCTCTACTTTAAATACATTTAACAATGTAGTTTCCCAAGTCACAGCACATTGGATCAGAAAATTCCTTCTCTTAGAAGAATTGGGAAGGCAAATCAAGACAGTAGGTCTCTGGGACCTAGGAGTACAAGTATATGGTGACACAAAAGTGGCATTGCAGCTAGAAAGGGTGGTGAAGAAGGCTTTTAGCATGTTGCCCTTCATCAGTCAAGGCATTCACTATAGAAGTTGGAATGTTATGTTGCAGTTACTACAAGACGTTGATGAGGCTGTACCTGGAATATCATGTTCAATTTTGGCCATCCTACTAGAGAAAAGATGCCGTTAAGTTAGAAAGAGTGCAGAAAATATTTATGAAGATATTGGCAAGGACTCAAAGGATTGAATTATAGGCAACAGTTGACAGGCTGGCACTTTATTTATTGGAGCATTAGAGAATTGGGGGTGGTTTTCATGGAGGTGTATAAAATCATGAGGGGCCTAGGAAGGGTGATTACATGCAGTTTTATTTTTTTCCCAGCGTTGAAGAATTAAGGACTAGGAGTCATAAGTTTGAAGTGAGAGGGGAGAGATTAATGGGGTGGTTTGTGTACAGAGTGAGATGTCTGAGGAAGTGATTGAGACAGGTACATTAACAACATTTAGAATGGTCAAGTGTGGGCAAATAGGCATCTTGGTCAGCATAGACTGGTTGGGCTGAAGGACCTGCTTGCATACTGTAATACTATGAGAAATTTCTAGGTAGATTGGCTTTAAATGACTGGCCCTGATCTTGAAACTCGTTTGATTTGAGATTCTTCCACTTGTGGACACTGTCATGCCCCCTTGGGATTTTGTATATTTCATTAAGATTATTTTCTAAACAGTGATCTCTAGTTTTCAGATATGGAAAACTGCCTTACTATATATTATAGTTTGTGTATTTTCACAATATGACCTCCATCTCTGAAACTCTAAAGAATAGAGATCTCATCTACTCAGTCCCTCATGACGCGAAAGACCCACCACCCCAGGAATTCGTTTGATAAATCTTTATGTCACTCTCGTGGCAAGTACAAATGCAATGAGCTGGTTAAAGCCTAGTCTCCTCTTCTGATGATACCACCTCTGTCCAACCTTGGGAGCCTGTGGTGTATTGTTGCAGGTGAACCAGACGTGTACACCATTGCAGCAATTCCTTGGCACTCCCACAGAACGTCACTCTAACCTGTTTCCTAGGAATTTGGACTGTGGATAACTGATCTCAGTTAACACATGATAATTGTCTGATGCAGGGGTGTGAATGGGATGGGCCAGCTATGATCCTTAAGGTTATGTTATACCATTGTGGGAACCTTCAGGAGAGGGAAAAGCACCACTGACCAAGAAACTCTGAATCTGAGGTATCTGTCTATTTTTATTGTGATTTCTGTTTCAGTTACAGCTAGGAGCTCAGACCGAGATAAAACTATCAATTTGAGGTGGGGCAGGGACCTATATTATCCCGATGGGGTTCAGAAAACACTTTTCAAAGAAGGAAACCTGTTTAGTGATAGTTTATTGACATCTAGCAGGTATAGTCAGATCCCACCTGAGTCTGGATCTCTGACCCTTACCTGATAGGATCTGACTGATACCTGTTGGGTACCACTAAAACTATAAGCCCTTGGGCTAGGACTAGATGTGGCCTGATTTGTATTTTGTTTTGAGCAGATCTCCAGCCTTGTGTGTAATGGTTATAAGCCACTTTTTTGGGGATGGAGTTAAATAGCCAAGCTGGTCGATGTGGTTTGCCCCACATGCTTTGAAGGACAAACCTGGAGCCCTGGTGATGCAGAAGCTGACCTCGCTGTGTCTGGTTAAGTGGTAGTAATGTAGAAGTTGTGTCTGTTACTGCTCTCCTCCAGCCTAGAACATGAGAACAGCACAGAAACTGGCCCTTCAGCCCACAATCAGTGTCGGACATGATGCCAAATTAAACTCAATCTCTTCTGCCTGTTAGTGATCCATATCCCTCTATTCCCTCTATTTTCACGTGCTTGTCCAAAAGCCTCTTATATGCCACTATCGTATCTGCTTCCACCACTACCTCTGACAGCTCATACCGGGCACCTACCACTTTCTGAAGTTAAAAAAATTATTGCCTCGCCCATCTCCCTCAGACTCTCCCTCTCTCACCTTGTATGCACGCCCTCTAGTTCATCCCCTCACCCAAAATTCTCCACGCACTGTACTTCCTCATTTTGTCCATCTGTCAACTCTTGTCATTGTCATGTTAATACAAGTTCTGCCTATTTGCATTCAGACTGATTCTGTAGCCTCTCTCTCAATTGCTGATTCTATTGTATATGTAAGACTGTAGTCTGGACAATAGCATGAGAAATACTGCTTAAAATTTTTACCTGGCCCACCTGCCCTTCCATTAACTTTGTAAGGAATTGACTCTAGCCAATAGGTGTCATTGATATTAAATTTAGTTACCAAAGAAAATAGAAAGAAAATAGTAAAAATATACATTTTCAAATTCCACTATTTACATAAAGTGCTTTCTGAATTGCATTTCTGCTTTCACAGGAGATTTAAGGGAAATAGGTGTCATGTGTTGCATAGTCCTTTGAAGTTGCTGCTATATGACCGAGACATTGTTGGTGGTACAGCCACACTTCTCGGTTATCATGTTGGGGAACTCAGCCACTTCGATCTCTGTGTAATTGCCCGTCTTCACCAGGTACATCACGGGCAGCGAGGCGCTCTCCACCGCCACACAGCTCCTCTCTCCGTAGTCAAAGGGCCGTTGTGGCTGCTTGCAACCCCCAAGGCAGCGGAAGGCCTGGTAGCCAGGGGGCTCAATGATCCAGTACTGGGTCCAGGGCAGGTCCCGGAAGCTAATGAAGTGCTCCTGCCTGCAGCATGTCCTGCCTTTCTCTGCACCACAGTCGCCAGTGCTCCTGGACGTGATAAAACACAAATATTAGTTACCAAGTAAAAGCTAAATGGGGTAAATTGTTTCGATACAACAAATTAGTTTGGCTAGATAACATTGCATACTGAATCAAAATCAGCTTTTCATGCTCTTTTCTGACATGAAAAAATGTCCTTTTAATACCAATACACAAATGTCATAGGATCATGTAAATGTCCTGAGAGAGAGGCTCTCTCACAAATGGCAGGAGGGCAGATTAAGCAACTTTTAATTAGATTCCAGTCAGCAGTTAGCTGTCTACTGATGATTTGAAAAGAGTGCAGTCTAAATTTTCTGTAGGGTGTCAGGATGAAGGCCGAGTTTTTGTTCATGAAACTTGATTGAACTAGTCAGAAAAAAAGGTGTCAAGAATTGTGTACTATTGTGGTTCCATGCAGTTAATTGAAATTGTGACCAATACGAATACTCCTGATCTCTTAAACTCAGTTTCACTGTTTGAGGTTCAAAAGATAAATGTTAATCAATTGTGTTATCAGTCAACTGATAGAAGCAAACTCCACGCATTTTTATAAGAACTGCAAGACTTTTAATTCATCTTCTAGCTGAGATGAGGTAACACTGTACTTCCAAATATAACTTGCAGCCATGTGTTTCAGTGTGTAGACCCCTGGTTATATGACGGGTTGCATAATTCCTGTCTCAATAATTAACTTTGAAGCAACTTGGCGGAAGTAGAGCTTATTGTGAGTCCGTAGTAATTGTTTTTGTCTTGCTCTCTACCAGCTGCCAGAAAACAAATTTCAGGACGTATGTCAGTGATAATAAAACTGATTCTACTTTGATTGTGGTAACAAACAAGAGTTTCTACAACGTAAATGAATGCGGCAGCTTTGTTAATACTGTGCGTCATATCTATTAGATTTTAATTATTTTGTGGCAATGACTGTATAGCTTAACATAGGATGTAAAGTTAGACTATGCCTGTTTAATTTCAATGCAGTAAAGTTAATGATTAATTTTGATTATCAGAATAAGCTGTGTGGGGAGAGGGACAAAATTGGTTGTTGCCCCAAAAAGTTCCTTAACAAAGACGTACCCATATTCTTCAAGGTTGAGAGTATAGAGGACTAATTCTGGTTTGCCCAGTACTTGGTCAGCAGCGCTTTGAGTGGTGAAGTGCACCAGTTTGGCTAATTCAGCTGCGTAGCTGCCCGTTCGCTCTGCCTCAACCCAGATTTCCAGGTGCATGGGTGTGTCTGCACTCTTCATCCAGTAGTACACGGCCTGTGTGATGTCCAAGCTTTCCCATCCGGAGTTGAGGATAGGAACCAACCTGGCAAGGCAGAAAGTTTATTAGTCGATTAATTTGCCTCTTCCTTTTGCACAGTTAAAGGTATTGTGCTGAACCAATGCTAATTGGAATGGTTGCTAGGAACGATGTTTGATGTACATTGTTATAAAGTTGAGTTGTACAGCACAGAAACAGTCCCTTTGACCATGTCTTTCCAAGTCCCTTCTGGAGTCTGCTCCATTTGCCTTAAGAACCTGAGAAACAAAGGATCATTCGAATGTCTGATTTACTGTTGCTTCCCCCCCTCCCCCCCAACTGTAATAGTCAATTATTTCTCTCAATTTTTCATGGAAAATTGCCAAGGATGTTGCAAATGGGTAATTAAACTTAAGCAATAGGATAAGAAGCTGAGTGGTTCGCTCGTTCAAAATCTGAAACCACCATTCAGTTTAAGCGCTGTCTTTTCACTGCAGGCTTGCACATTTTTTCCTTCTGCATGTCCAAGAGCTGTTATTTTAGCTGGTCCCACTATTCATTTGGGATTGGATTCCATGTCATAAGTTTGCCAAATGAATAAGGTTCTCCCATTTTCTCACATTTTCTTCAAAGGATGTCTTTTTCGAGTTTATAAATGTTTCACGGCAATGGCATTTTAAAATAATGTCCCCCGAACTTGCTGTGTGCAAACTGTGTTTAAGTGCCATCAAGATTCAGTTTTAATACTGATTTCATTTAAAAGCCATGGTAATTGATTGTGGGTGCCACTGTAAGTATCCTTTACTGATTCCATTGTGGACAGAGGCGAATAAACCATTTGCTGCTGTTTGCAACCCTAATCTATTAGAACTTGAGGGCTGCTATGCCCTGCAGCTCAAATAGATCTTTGCTTGTAAGGCAGCTGTGAAGAATATACATAGTGTGGAGCTGCTGTTTCAAAAGCAGATTGGAAATTTAATTTTAAAAATTAGTTTCTACATGAAATTTTACTTTTGAATATTTTGTTCTAGTGTATTAACATTTATACATTTCCAGGCATGCATGTGCAGATGGGTACAATTGACAGGATGTTATTATGTGCATCCCACGACATGCAACAGAAGTAAGGAAGTGGGTGATGGTGGGTTGGAGAGAACAGCAGAAATTAGAGAGAAACATCTGGACTCCACAACACCAGATTGTTGGTTTGCTGTGGTGTGTAGCCTCCCCTGTGAGGAGAGTACATGTGGTGAGGCCTGTGTGGTTTGGAACTGAAACAAGAAGTGATCTCATTGAAATGTATAAAATGTTGTGATGAGATCTCATCTGGGAGACCAGGAATAACCATCACAGTGATAAACTGCTCTTTGGAAGAGGGACTAAAGCTGAAAAATACACTTAGCACTTGGAAGTTTAATCTAAAGTAAATTAAGTAGTCTAGTGGTGTTACAGTAGGTTGTGGTTGTCTAGAGTGACTACAGGTGCTGGAAGCTGAAGCAACACAAAAAGTGCTGGAAGAACTCAGCAGGTCAAGTAACGTCTATGCATGGAAGTAGGCAATCAACATTTCAGTTCCAGATGCTCCCAGAAAGTTATCTTTTCGGGTCATCTCTACCCTAAATGTCAACTGTCCATTTCCCTCCATTAATGCTGCCTGACCCACTGAGTTCCTCCAGCTCTTGTATTGGAGTTAAAATCCCACCCTGAGTTATTTTAGAATTTAACATAAGAAGATAAGAAATAAGAGCAGGAGTAAGCCATCCGGCCCATCGAGCCTGCCCCGCCATTCAATAAGATCATGGCTGATCTGTCCGTAAACTCAGCTCCACCTACTTGCTCCATAACCCTTACTTCCCTTTTTATGTAAAAACCTATCTAACTGTATCTTAAATATGTTTAGTGAAGAAGCCTCAACTGCTTCCCTGGGCAGAGAATTCCACAGATTTACCACTATTTGGGAAAAACAGTTTCTCCTCATCTCCGTCCTAAATCTTCTCCCCTGAATCTTGAGGCAATGTCCCCTAGTTCTAGTCTCACCTACCAATGGAAACAACTTTCAAAATTTTTGTATGTTTCTATAAGATCCCCTCTCATTCTTCTGAATTCCAGAGCGTATAGTCCCATTTTTTTAAAATCTAGTTTTATTTGGAATGGAAATCTCTTGTCACCATGATTGCCCACAGAAGTTGAAGATTGTTGTAAAAACACTATCAATTAGAATCTGAGTTGTGTAGAGTGGGAACAAAGTCTTCAGCCCGCTGTGTCCATGCCTACCCCTACTAATCACATTTGTGTTAATCCCATGACGTTTTGACCTGCTTATTCAAGTGCCCATCTAGGTACCTACTGAATGTTGTTACTGTCCTTACTTCCACCGCCACCTCTGGCAGCTTACTTCGCTCTTTTATCTAGTGTCCACCAGAGAGAAAACTCAAGGAGTTTGTCCTACACTGATGTGTTTCCTTCCTACGCACACAAAATGCTGACGGAACTCAGCAAGTCAGTCAGTGTCTATGGATAGGGAATAAACAGTTGCTGTTTTATCTTGGAAAGGAAGGGGCCAGAAGCCAGAATAAGGTAGGAGGGTGGGGGAAGCAATTCAAGCCGACAGGTGATAGGTGAGATCAGGTAAGGGGGAAGGAGGGTGGGTGGGGGAGGGGTGAAGTAAGAAGATGGAAGATAAGTAGAAGAGGTAAAGGCTGAAGGAAGGAGGAATCTGATAGGAGAGGAGAGTGGACTATGGAAGAAAGAGGAGGAGGATGGAAACCAGAGTGGGATTGGGCAGGTGAGAAGAGAAGGGGTGAGAGGGTAACCAGAATGAGGACTGGTAAAGGAGAGGGGTGAAACTGCTGGAAGTTGGAGAAATCAATGTTCATGCCATCAGAACATGAATGGAATGTGAAGTGCTGCTCTCCAACCCGTTTAGCCTCATCATGCCAGTCCAGGAGGCTCTGGATAGACATTTCAGAATGGGAAGTCAAACTCAAATGTGTTGCCAATGGAAGATGGTGGAAGTTACAGAGAATGATGTGCCGGATATGGATGCTTGTGGGGTGGTAGGTAAGGACAAGGGAAATCCTATCCCTGTTATGATGGCGGGGAAATAGGTGAGGGTAAATGTGCAGGAAATGCAGGCAAGGGCAGCATCACTGATAGTGGAAGGGAAACGCCATCCTTTGGGAGGAGAAAAGGACATCTCAGATGTTCTGGAATGGAAGGCCTCCTCCTGAGAAAAGACACGATAGAGACAGAGGAACTGAGAAAGGAAATAGCATTTTTACAAGTAACAGGGCGGGAAGGGGTATAGTCAAGATAACTGAGTAAATAGGTTTGTAAAAGATGTCAATAGATAATCTGTCGCCAGAGATTGCAGAAAGGGAGAGAAGTGTCAGAGATGGGCAGGTAAATTTGAGGGCAGGGTGGAAGTTGGGGGCAAAGTTGATGAAATTGATGAGCTCAGCATGGACACAGGAAGCAGCACTAATGCAGTCATCAGTGTAACAGAAAAAGTTGGAGAGCATGGACTGTTCCACACGATGAAAAAGTGGGCACAGCAGGGGCCAATGCGTTTGGAGAAAGTGGGAGGAGTTGAAAGAGTTGAGGGTAAGAACCAGGTTAGCCAGGTGAATGGGGTGATGGTGGAGGGGAACTGGTTAGGTTCTCTTGTTGAGACAGAAGCAGAGTGCTTTGAGGCCTTTCTGATGGGGACTATATTTCTAAAGTGAAAATGAGGTGATCCAGGCTGGAGAACTGAAGTGATGAAGTGACATGGATATAGGTAGGAAGGGACTGAGCAAAGAGGGTTAAAAGGGAGCTGAGGTATGCAGACACAAGCTCAGTGGGGCGGGAACAGGCTGAAACAATAGGCTTACTGGGCAGTCAGGTTTGTGGATCTTGGGTAGGAGGCAAAAGTAAGCAGTCTGAAAGTAAGGGAATTGTGAGCTTGGCAGTTGATGGGAGATCTTCAGAGTTGATGAGGTGGAGACGGTGTGGGAGACAATGGCCTGATGCTCCTTTGTCGGGTCCAGTGCAGGGAGTAAGTAAGAGGAGATATCTGAGAGCTGCTGTCCGACCTCAGCAAGGTAGAGGTCACTCTCCAGACGAAAACAACCACCCCCCCTTCCTGTCAGCAAGCTTGAGTGAAGTTGGTATGGCGAGAGTGGAAGGCAGGTGTGTTCAGAGAGGGTTAAGTTAGCTTTTTTCTTCATTCTTCTCCCCCCCCCACCCACTTCTCCATCCACCCACCTTCCCCTCACTTTATCACCGATCACCTGCCTGTACTCCTGTACTCCTTCCCCTCCCTGCAGATGCCGGACGAGAGCAGCATACAAAGTAAATAGTCGACATTTGGGGCTGAGAGCCTTCGTCAGGGCTGGAAAGGAAGGGGGAAGAAGCTGGAATATGGAGGTGAGGGGTGGAGAATGAATATAAGCTGGAAGATGATAGGTGAAACCAGGTGGGTGGGGGAGACAGCATGAAGTAAGAAGCTGGGAGGTGGAAAAGGTAAAGCTCTGGAAAAGAAAGAATTTGATAGGAGAGGAGTGTGGCCATTGGAAAAAGGGAAGTGAAGGAGCACCAGGGGAAAATGATAGGCAGGTGAGGAGAAGTAAGAGGGGGCCAGAGTTGGAACTTGAAGAAGAGGGAAGGGGGAGGGGGCAAATTATCAGAAGTTGGAGAGATTGATGTTCATGCCATCAGCTTGGAGGCTACCCAGACAGAATATAAGGTGTTGCTCCTCAAACGTGATAGTGGCCTCATTGTGGCAATAGGGGAGGCCTTGGACTGACATGTTGGAATGGGAATAGGGATAGGAATTAAAATGGTTGGCCACTGTGAAATCCAGCTCTTTGTAATTGGAGCGAAGGTGTTTGACAAAGCAGTTCCCCGTTGTACCTTAGGTCCCACCAGTGTAGAGGAGGCTGCATTGGGAGCATTGGATACAGTAGATAACCCCAAAAGATTCACAGGTGAAGTGTTGCCTCACCTGAAAGGATCGCTTGGGGCCCTGAATGGAGGTGAATGAGCAGGTGTAGCTCTTGTGCTCGCAGTTAGGTGCCAGGAGGGAGTTTAGTGGGTAGGGATGAATAGACAAGGAAACCAGGAAGGGAGTGATCTTTCCATAGAGTGGGGAGTGAGGGGGAGGTAGATATGTGTTTGGTGGTCAGGTCCCATTGAAGATGGTGGAAGTTGCAGGGAATGATGTGCTGGATGTGGAGGCTCACAGGGTGGACGGTGAGGACAAGAAGAACTCTATTCCCATTAAGGTGGGGTGAGGATGGAGGTTCAGGAAAAGCAGGGGATGCAGGTGAGGGCAGCGTAAATGGTGGGGAAAGGAAAACCCCATTCTTTGAAGGAGGAGGACATCTCTGATGTCCTGGAAAGGAAAGCCCCATCCTGGGAATAAATGTGGCGGAGTCGAAGGAACTGAGGCTGGGCGTGAAGATAATCATAGGAGTCAGTGTGTTTATACCAGATATCAGTAAAACAATATGTTTTACCATAACCTTATTATGATAATTGTAGCTTTGCACTTTTGTCTATCTGCACTGCATCTAGAAATGCTAGCTTTGCGAATGAAGCTCACTGCCTTGAGAACAAATGTGTATTTATCAGTTTAAAGAATATGATGATTATTTATTGAATATTTAATTGTTATTGATTAACAATCGGGGAGGAAAAAGCTAATAACCCCGTGGGGGAAAGATCAGCTTTAACATTTCTTAAATTGTCTTAACTCAGCTGGGCAAATCCCTGGAACGTATTCCAACATTAGTCTTGCCCTTACCTAGAGTCGATGAGTGAGGTGCTGTTGGTGCCATCGGCCAGGATCTTGACCCAGTACACACTGACCCTGGCGTTGTTGACAGGCCGGCTGTGTTTCCTGGGAGGGAGCTCCCCCTTGTGGACGCCCCTCTTGAAGAGCTTGAGCTCTGCCATGGTCACCTCGCTGTTGTCAGGGATCAACCCCTTCATGTCGAAAACCAGCCTCTGCCTGGTGGGGTCTGAGTACAGCACTTCTCCGGTTGTGCCTGGGGACACAGAACTGGTTACTTGGAAGGTTTTAAACTCCCATATCCATCTTGAGTACATTGGTTACTTGTATCGGAGAAAAAAATACTAAATTGTCTGTACTTCACACAGTGTGAACCTACGGCCTTTGTCATCAGTGGTGTTGTGAATTCCCCCAATCTTTAAAGAAGCTGGGGTGTTCTTGAGTTGATCAGTTGTCAGCAATAAGTGTACAGGTTACAGAAACTGGAAGTGCACTTTGTTAAGTTCATGCAGAATAACTTGGGGATCGTAGTTCAGCTTTGCACTTTGTTTGTCCACCTGCACTGACTGTACCACTGTAATCTGTATTCTCTTTTGCTTGTGTATTACATAGTTTGCCTGGGTGATGGGTAAACGGTCTATTATTATCACCACACCTACAGAGATACAGTGAAAGGCCATTTTGTGCATCAGAATATAGAGATAGTACGAAGGAAAAAAGATAGAATATGATAAACCGATATCACCACAATAAACCTCAGTTCACACATGATGATGATTCGGGAACTCTGGCTGCGTGCTTTCCATGTAGGAATTCCCCAACCCTGGTGTGTAAAATCACGAGGGGCATTTTCACCCTATCAATGCCCGTCCTGATTTTATACACCTACAAGGTGCTCCCCTCAGTCTCCAACACTCCAGGGGAAAGAAATCCCTGTCTATCCGTATAACTCAAAAGGACATTGAGTCTGTGACAATAGGGAGAAGTGAGCATCTCCCTTCATTACCTGTACTGCAACATCCCAGCCCAGTGCAACGCTTGGAGAGATTGAGGCAAGGGGTAGGAGGGAGAGATTACAAGCCAGCACTAGGAAGGTGACATAATTGTATTTCTGGTTTCAAAGTCAAAAGCAGATCAAAGCCCGGTTTACCTGCATTACCTGTAATTCCTCGCAAAATGCTGGCCAGGCTGGGCAGGGCTCTCCGCCTCCTCTCCTTCTCCTTGTGCAGCTTCAGCATGGACATGTACTTGTTCCGGAGGTGTGTTGGCACCACCACCCTCTCCAGGTCCCTCTTCTCCATCTGTGGCACTTCACTTAGGCCTAGCTTACGAAGCATAGCGTTCTTAATGCTGTCGTGGGAGACTCCACTCACTGGGGCTGTCTGCAGCACCAACAGAACAAAGACAGGCAGCATAGTGGTCAGGCTGTTGTTGATTCTGGTCATCTCCTTGAAGCAGCCCCCTGGTGGTTGAGGAGTTTTGCCTCTTGTTGCTGGTAAAATCACTTTTTTCCTTTATTTCTGTTTCCTTTCAATCTTCTGTGCTCTTTCTCTCCTCTGTGCTCTCTCTGTATATGATTGCTGTTGATCTTTTATAGCAGCAGCTGCCATCCAGACTAAGCAGATTATATACAGACTGCAGACATCAAACACTGCTGGCTCAGTCACACCATTCAGTTTGATTGACACCTTCCAGGTTATGTGCAAATTGCAAACTAACCAGGGGGATGGGCTAATTTGCAAAAAATATAACGAATATTTCCAGCGTCCAAACTAGTCTTTGTGCAGTTTATTATAACTACAAATTATGTGCACATGTTTCCTTTATTCTGGCCATCTCTCATCTTTGCCCTGACTGCTTATTTGCTTTAAGACTGGTGACCAATGCTCTTTAAGAGGTATAGTGCTGCAGAACAACTCTTACAGGGCACACGTAGCTCTCCCAGATGCTTCGAGTGTTACCAAAATGGGTAAAGTACAAGGCAAAGAAAACTGTGGGCACTCGGAACGAATCAGTTTTCCCCATTTTGATAATGCAGGATTGTGTAGTGGGTATTTGTGCAGGTTTGTGACTTTCCAACAGAGTGTATTATAGTTCTGTTGTGCTGTGAGGGGGACAGCTGAGAGTGTTCTTAGTAATGACTCAGCAGAGAGTTTGCTTTAGTCTAATTCAGTTGTAGGTGCCACAGCATAAAATATGGTGTGAGCTGCATCCTGTGGACAGCCAAGTGAAAGATTTCAAACTGAAGAATTGCAAACACATCCACCTCAGTATCTGTGAAATGAACACTGACAGGAGTTGGTGTAAAATCAAAGCTGCTCAGGCTGTTCCTTGGAGTTGCTGACACTTTCAATCCATAAAGTTGTAGCTGTCCATGTGTGACCCACAAGCAGTTAAATCAGGGCATTTGACTTGACTATTCAGATTTCTCTTCAAGATGCAACAATGTTGTTGCTAGTCATGTTCCCACTTGGTAGAAAGTGGCAGCAGCCAGCACATCCATCCCACCAGTCTCCCAAACGGTCGTCCGTATGTACTGGATGTCCGTAATTCAGGCATTTGTAACCTGGCGAGGATCTGTACAGATAAACATAAATGTTGCTGCCCATAACTCCCTTATCTCCTTGCCCTCAACAGCCCGAGGCTGGAGTAGCCTGACAGGCCTCTCATTATTCTGGTGTTTATAGCAGCAGCACCTCTTTCTGGTGCTTTACAGCAACAGCTCTTCTCAATGGGAATAGCAGTCACAATTGGCATAGCAAGGCTTTATGACAGCAATCTGCATCAAGACCAAGATCAGTACGTAAGTATCTGACATTGATAGGGCCTTGTTATTGTAACAGGCGTTTGTGGAGCATTAAAACGTTCTCATTGATAAAATAATCGGATATCAACTGTTTTGTGCATTGTAAACCTATCATTGAAAGTACATTTCCAGGTTAACTGGCTTTGGTGGTTGACTTATTATTCTTACTGAGATATAGTGAAAATCTTATGGTATGCCATCCAGAAAGATCTTTGTGTGCATAAGTACATTGAAGTAGAACCGAAGGAAATACAATAGCGTGGAGACAGTGTTATATCACAGAGTGCAGGGCGGTGACATGGTAAAATGAAAGATCAAGAATGTGTTCTGTCCAAGGGTCTTATAACAGCAGGATAGAAGCTGTCCATGAGCCTGGTGGAAGGTGTTGTGTTCTCAAATTTTGTATCTTCTGCCTGACTGGGGGGGAGGGGATTTGGTGGCGGGCGTTTAACAGGGGAGAGAGTGACCATGATGGCAGTTCCTCGATTATGTTGGCTGCTTTTCTGATTCAGCAGGAAATGTTGGCACAGTCTGTGGAAGTAAGGCTGGTGATTGTATAGACTGGACTAGTATATTTGTATTGTCAGGTTCCTGTGGTCTAAAGCAATGGAGAATCATTTCTTCTGCAGGGCTGGGGAGAAAGGTAAAGGAGCCAGAATGAGGAATTACAGGTTAGTGTGCGTTGAGTCTAGAACCGCGAGGCAGACCATTCGGCCCATCTCTGAGTGTATTCTTACTTCAGCTGAAATCCATGTGTTAGTCACCTCTTCTACCCCTTGTGTTAAACGATTTGAATGCTTCAAATGGTTTCAGTGTGTGTCTGACCCAGGAAAGAGTGGAATATACAGTTACAAACTCATTCCATTCCTCTGCCGAATGTGGTGCTAATGTTGTCAGACTTAATTCTTCATTAAAGTAATTAAGTGCAGAGAAATAGATGACTGGCAGCGAGTTAGGAAGTTGCAAATCAATGTACTGAATGAAAATTACTGATTTAGTATTGCTCAAATATACACTGTTACAAGGGCTAATGACATCTAATGACAGTCAGTTTCAAATCAAGTTTTTAAAACTGTGGGTAATAAAGATCTGCTTAATGCTTTGCCAGTGGCATACTTGAATATATTCAATTAATGTTCACACTGTACAGAGCCACAGACTGGTTGACTGGGACACCAGCCGTTGTCCATTCCCCCGTTGGCCCGTAGACTTCATCAAGGAGAAAATCCATCTTTGTGACGCACATTTCTGTATTACTTTGCATCTTTCATTTAAAATCCTTCCCTGACCTTTCCCTTTCATCTTCATGGACTCTCTCTATCCTTTTTCCTTGGAGATATCTGCAGTCTAAGTTTAGTTGCTATGTTATTGATGGGACTGCCTTCATACTGCCAAGGGGCAAAGCTTTCAAACTCAGTTAAACTGTTAATGCTGATTTCTTTAATCAGAGTTTCTGTCCCTGTAAGGCCTAGTGGTGGCCTTTGTTTGATAATGGCTCTATGAACTACTTCTGGGTGTTCTGCTCTGTGACAGGTTCTACATTAGTGTACATTGTTAATGACCCAAAGTGATCATACAGTCGGTTCTCTTCAAAATTCCTGAAAAGTTTTGAGTGACTCAATCATCACAATCTGCATTTCCTTTTTTGGGTGGGGGACGGGGGATTAGAGAATGGGCAGTGAAAAATAACCAGATACTTCCTATGAGGTATCCATGGACTTGTGTCTCTGCCAGGCGTCTTAGTACGGAGATGAGAGCACAGGAAAAAAAGTTGAGTTTAAAAAATAATGTAGCCTTGGAAGAGGGAGACTGGTTAGGAATTGTTCAGCAGCTTTGGGCTTGTCACTGAGTAGCTCATCACAGTGTTAAGTGACAAACTACATACGAATTGATTAATTTTCCTCGGCACCAGAGGAAGATACACACAGTGAAATGCTAATGCACAGCTATTACCTCCCAACAGTAGAGACGCTGGTTCTTTGTGTGGAGTTTGCACTGTCTCCCTGTGCTTACGTGGGATTCCCCTGGCTGAGATATGAGCAGTATCTGTTTCCCCTGGCAGACATATGCACAGTTCCAGAGACTCTAATTTGATCTGTGGAGTTTACACCTTCTACCTGTGCTTACGTGGGATTCCCCTGGCTGAGATAGGTGCAATATTTGTTTTTTCCCCGGCTGGGATACGTATGGTATGCTTCCACCCAGTTGAGCTACCTGAAGATAAAGTCGTACAAAAAGGGGGTAAATCTGCACATGCTGGAAACCTGACATAGAATATAGAGCAATACATCACCCATAGTGTACATCACGGGAGAAGGTCCATCAGTCCAGGGTGTACATCACTGGAGTAGGTCCATCAGTCCATAGTGTACATCACTGGAGTAGGTCCATCAGTCCATGGTGTACATCACTGGAGAAGGTCCATCAGTCCATGGTGTTCATCACGGGAGAAGGTCCATCAGTCCATGGAGTACATCACTGGAGAAGGTCCATCAGTCCATGGTGTACATCACGGGAGTAGGTCCATCAGTCCATAGTGTACATCACTGGAGTAGGTCCATCAGTCCATGGTGTACATCACTGGAGAAGGTCCATCAGTCCATGGTGTACATCACGGGAGAAGGTCCATCAGTCCATGGTGTACATCACTGGAGTAGGTCCATCAGTCCATAGTGTACATCACGGGAGTAGGTCCATCAGTCAATGGTGTACATCACTGGAGAAGGTCCATCAGTCCATGGTGTACATCACTGGAGTAGGTCCATCAGTCCATGGTGTACATCACTGGAGTAGGTCCATCAGTCCATAGTGTACATCACGGGAGTAGGTCCATCAGTCAATGGTGTACATCACGGGAGTAGGTCCATCAGTCCATGGTGTACATCACTGGAGTAGGTCCATCAGTCCATGGTGTACATCACTGGAGAAGGTCCATCAGTCCATGGTGTACATCACTGGAGTAGGTCCATCAGTCCATGGTGTACATCACTGGAGAAGGTCCATCAGTCCATGGTGTACATCACTGGAGAAGGTCCATCAGTCCATGGTGTACATCACTGGAGTAGGTCCATCAGTCCATGGTGTACATCACGGGAGTAGGTCCATCAGTCCATGGTGTACATCACGGGAGTAGGTCCATCAGTCCATGGTGTACATCACTGGAGTAGGTCCATCAGTCCATGGTGTACATCACTGGAGAAGGTCCATCAGTCCATGGTGTACATCACTGGAGTAGGTCCATCAGTCCATGGTGTACATCACTGGAGAAGGTCCATCAGTCCATGGTGTACATCACTGGAGTAGGTCCATCAGTCCATGGTGTACATCACTGGAGAAGGTCCATCAGTCCATGGTGTACATCACGGGAGAAGGTCCATCAGTCCATGGTGTACATCACTGGAGTAGGTCCATCAGTCCATGGTGTACATCACTGGAGAAGGTCCATCAGTCCATGGTGTACATCACTGGAGTAGGTCCATCAGTCCATGGTGTACATCACTGGAGTAGGTCCATCAGTCCATGGTGTACAACACTGGAGAAGGTCCATCAGTCCATGGTGTACAACACTGGAGTAGGTCCATCAGTCCATGGTGTACATCACTGGAGTAGGTCCATCAGTCCATGGTGTACAACACTGGAGTAGGTCCATCAGTCCATGGTGTACAACACTGGAGAAGGTCCATCAGTCCACGGTGTACATCACTGGAGAAGTTCCATCAGTCCATGGTGTACAACACTGGAGTAGGTCCATCAGTCCATGGTGTATATCACTGGAGTAGGTCCATCAGTCCATAGTGTACATCACGGGAGTAGGTCCATCAGTCAATGGTGTACATCACTGGAGTAGGTCCATCAGTCCATGGTGTACATCACTGGAGTAGGTCCATCAGTCCATGGTGTACATCACTGGAGAAGGTCCATCAGTCCATGGTGTACATCACTGGAGTAGGTCCATCAGTCCATGGTGTACATCACTGGAGTAGGTCCATCAGTCCATAGTGTACATCACGGGAGTAGGTCCATCAGTCAATGGTGTACATCACGGGAGTAGGTCCATCAGTCCATGGTGTACATCACAGGAGAAGGTCCATCAGTCCATGGTGTACATCACTGGAGTAGGTCCATCAGTCCATGGTGTACATCACTGGAGTAGGTCCATCAGTCCATGGTGTACATCACTGGAGTAGGTCCATCAGTCCATGGTGTACAACACTGGAGTAGGTCCATCAGTCCATGGTGTACATCACTGGAGAAGGTCCATCAGTCCATGGTGTATATCACTGGAGTAGGTCCATCAGTCCATAGTGTACATCACGGGAGTAGGTCCATCAGTCAATGGTGTACATCACTGGAGTAGGTCCATCAGTCCATGGTGTACATCACTGGAGTAGGTCCATCAGTCCATGGTGTACATCACTGGAGAAGGTCCATCAGTCCATGGTGTACATCACTGGAGTAGGTCCATCAGTCCATGGTGTACATCACTGGAGTAAGTCCATGGTGCATATCACGGGAGTATGTCCATCAGTCCATGGTGTACATCACTGGAGTAGGTCCATCAGTCCATGGTGTACATCACGGCTGTAGGTCGATCAGTTCGTGGTGTACATCACGGGAGAAGGTCCATCAGTCCATAGTGTACATCACGGCTGTAGGTCCATCAGTTCATGGTGTACATCACTGGAGTAGGTCCATCAGTCCATGGTGTACGTCACTGGAGTAGATCCATCAGTCCATGGTGTACATCACTGGAGAAGGTCCATCAGTCCATGGTGTACATCACGGGAGAAGGTCCATCAGTCCATGGTGTTCATCACGGGAGAAGGTCCATCAGTCCATGGTGTACATCACAGGAGTAGGTCCATCAGTCCATGGTGTACATCACTGGAGTAGGTCTATCAGTCCATGGTGTACATCACTGGATAAGGTCCAGCAGTCCAAGATGTACATCACTGGAGTAGGTCCAGTAGTCCATGGTGTACATCACTGGAGTAGGTCCATCAGTCCATGGTGTACATCACTGGAGAAGGTCCATCAGTCCATGGTGTACATCACTGGAGTAGGTCCATCAGTCCATGGTGTACATCACGGGAGAAGGTCCATCAGTCCATGGTGTACATCACGGGAGTAGTTCCATCAGTCCATGGTGTACATCACTGGAGTAGGTCCATCAGTCCATGGTGTACATCACTGGAGTAGGTCCATCAGTCCATGGTGTACATCACTGGAGAAGGTCCATCAGTCCATGGTGTACATCACTGGAGAAGGTCCATCAGTCCATGATGTACATCACTGGAGTAGGTCCATCAGTCCATGGTGTACATCACTGGAGTAGGTCTATCAGTCCATGGTGTACATCACTGGAGTAGGTCCATCAGTCCACGGTGTACATCACTGGAGAAGGTCCATCAGTCCACGGTGTACATCACTGGAGAAGGTCCATCAGTCCACGGTGTACATCACTGGAGAAGGTCCATCAGTCCATGGTGTACATCACGGGAGAAGGTCCATCAGTCCATGGTGTTCATCACAGGAGAAGGTCCATCAGTCCATGGTGTACATCACAGGAGTAGGTCCATCAGTCCATGGTGTACATCACTGGAGTAGGTCCATCAGTCCATGGTGTACATCACTGGAGAAGGTCCAGCAGTCCAAGATGTACATCACTGGAGTAGGTCCATCAGTCCATGGTGTACATCACTGGAGTAGGTCCATCAGTCCATGGTGTACATCACTGGAGTAGATCCATCAGTCCATGGTGTACATCACTGGAGAAGGTCCATCAGTCCATGGTGTACATTACGGGAGAAGGTCCATCAGTCCATGGTGTTCATCACGGGAGAAGGTCCAGCAGTCCAAGATGTACATCACTGGAGTAGGTCCATCAGTCCATGGTGTACATCACTGGAGAAGGTCCAGCAGTCCAAGATGTACATCACTGGAGTAGGTCCATCAGTCCATGGTGTACATCACTGGAGTAGGTCCATCAGTCCATGGTGTACATCACTGGAGAAGGTCCATCAGTCCATGGTGTACATCACGGGAGAAGGTCCATCAGTCCATGGTGTACATCACTGGAGAAGGTCCATCAGTCCATGGTGTACATCACGGGAGAAGGTCCATCAGTCCATGGTGTTCATCACGGGAGAAGGTCCATCAGTCCATGGTGTACATCACAGGAGTAGGTCCATCAGTCCATGGTGTACATCACTGGAGTAGGTCCATCAGTCCATGGTGTACATCACTGGAGAAGCTCCAGCAGTCCAAGATGTACATCACTGGAGTAGGTCCATCAGTCCATGGTGTACATCACTGGAGTAGGTCCATCAGTCCATGGTGTACATCACTGGAGAAGGTCCATCAGTCCATGGTGTACATCACTGGAGAAGGTCCATCAGTCCATGGTGTACATCACGGGAGAAGGTCCATCAGTCCATGGTGTACATCACGGGAGAAGGTCCATCAGTCCATGGTGTACATCACGGGAGTAGGTCCATCAGTCCGTGGTGTACATCACTGGAGTAGGTCCATCAGTCCATGGTGTACATCACTGGAGTAAGTCCATGGTGTATATCACGGGAGTAGGTCCATCAGTCCATGGTGTACATCACAGGAGAAGGTCCATCAGTCCATAGTGTACATCACGGCTGTAGGTTCATCAGTTCATGGTGTACATCACTGGAGTAGGTCCATCAGTCTATGGTGTACATCACTGGAGAAGGTCCATCAATCCATGGTGTATATCACTGGAGAAGGTCCATCAGTCCATAGTGTACATCACGGCTGTAGGTTCATCAGTTCATGGTGTACATCACTGGAGTAGGTCCATCAGTCTATGGTGTACATCACTGGAGAAGGTCCATCAATCCATGGTGTATATCACTGGAGAAGGTCCATCAATCCATGGTGTATATGACTGGAGAAGGTCCATCAGTCCATGGTGTACATCACGGGAGTAGGTCCATCAGTCCATGGTGTACATCACTGGAGTAGGTCCATCAGTCCATGGTGTACATCACTGGAGTAGGTCCATCAGTCCATAGTGTACATCACTAGAGAAGGTCCATCAGTCCATGGTGTACATCACTGGAGAAGGTCCATCAGTCCATGGTGTACATTACTTGAGAAGGTCCCCATCAGTCCATGGTGTATATCACAGGAGTAGGTCCATCAGTCCATGGTGTATATCACAGGAGAAGGTCCATCAGTCCATGGTGTACATCACAGGAGTAGGTCCATCAATCCATAGTGTATATCACGGCTGTAGGTCCATTAGTCCATGGTGTATATCACGGGAGAAGGTCCATCAGTCCATGGTGTACATCACTGGAGTAGGTCCATCAGTCCATGGTGTACATCACAGGAGCAGGTCCATCAGTCCATGGTGTACATCACTGGAGAAGGTCCAGCAGTCCCTGGTGTACATCACAGGAGAAGGTCCAGCAGTCCATGGTGTACATCACTGGAGTAGGTCCATCAGTCCATGGTGTACATCACAGGAGCAGGTCCATCAGTCCATGGTGTACATCACTGGAGAAGGTCCATCAGTCCATGGTGTACATCACGGGAGAAGGTCCATCAGTCCATGGTGTACATCACGGGAGAAGGTCCATCAGTCCATGGTGTACATCACTGGAGTAGGTCCATCAGTCCATAGTGTACATCACTAGAGAAGGTCCATCAGTCCATGGTGTACATCACTGGAGAAGGTCCATCAGTCCATGGTGTACATCACAGGAGTAGGTCCATCAATCCATAGTGTATATCACGGCTGTAGGTCCATTAGTCCATGGTGTATATCACGGGAGAAGGTCCATCAGTCCATGGTGTACATCACTGGAGTAGGTCCATCAGTCCATGGTGTACATCACAGGAGCAGGTCCATCAGTCCATTGTGTACATCACTGGAGAAGGTCCAGCAGTCCATGGTGTACATCAGAGGAGTAGGTCCATCAGTCCATGGTGTACATTAGAGGAGTAGGTCCATCAATCCATGGTGTACATCAGAGGAGTAGGTCCATCAGTCCATGGTGTACATCAGAGGAGTAGGTCCATCAATCCATGGTGTATATCACATCGCAGGATCCTCTTTTGAGTCAATATGGGTGGAAGTCAGGAACAGGAAGGGAGCAGTTACTCTATTGGGGGTACTCTGTAGGCCCCTTGGTAGCAGCAGAGATACAGAGGAGCAGTTTGGAGGCAGATTTTGGAAAGGTGCAAAAATAACAGGGTTGTTATCATGGGTGACTTTAACTTCCCTAATATTGATTGGCACCAAGGGTTGAGAAGGGGCAGAGTTTGTTAAGTGTGTCCAGGACAGATTCCTGTCACAGTATGTGGACAGGCCGACCAGGGGTAATGCCATACTAGATCTAGTACTAGGTAATGAACCGGGTCAGGTCACAGATCTCTCAGTGGGTGAGCATCTGGGGGACAGTGACCACCGCTCCCTAGCCTTTAGCATTATCATGGAAAAGGATAGAATCAGAGAGGACAGGAAAATTTTTAATTGGGAAAAGGCTAATTATGAAACTATAAGGCTAGAACTTTAGGGTGTGAATTGGGATGATGTTTTTGCAGGGAAATGTACTATAGAGATATGGTTGATGTTTAGAGATCT